>NC_064643.1:141340577-142042077 GCF_023864345.2 Schistocerca serialis cubense
CCCCCTGTAGTCATCAGTATCCAATATTGTGGTTGCATACTAGAAAATATATAGGGTGTCGAATGCCGTTGTAGCGGCACCACCGCTTAAGATAGGAAAGATTCGGTGCAGTATTTCTGTGCGCGCAAGTTACAGCCAGTTGCGGGCTTGTTGACATTAAGTTATGCTTACCAGCAGCTGTGAAGTAGAATGCAGGCCACATGGGCGTAGAACCACTGAAAATAGTAAGTGCAGCCATTTGCATGGTGCAAGTTACAGGCAGAAGGGGCCCACTGGCGCAACCTAAGTGTTATGAGTACGTGACTCGGAGCGGCGCGTTAGCAAAAGAGGCGCACAGCCGCGTACAAATAGGTCCCGGTTTTGTAATGAGGGTGATTCAAGCGTGGGAGCTCCCCTGGACGGTGGGGCATGTCACACCACCAGCTACACGCAGCAGCAGATGGGGCGCCAGCATTCCAGTCTACAGCGGGTCACTGGTTCGATCCTCTGAGGCCAATGCGGAGTCCATAGCCAGCCAGTAGCGGGACACATGATGGCTTGCTACCGCAGGCAGTCTTGTTGGCTCCCAACACATGCTGGAGTCATCCCTAGGCGACGGTCGCAACTTTGACTGTTGGATTTCAGGCACTTGTTTTCGCTGTCATCTTAACCAAGATGGCGAAGAAGCACGCAGCGGGCCGCCTTGCGGCTCCCCCGCAAGCAGTGCTGAGGCAACGGGCATACAGGCCGTTGAGTAGGCTGCTGGCTCATCCTGACGTCGTCAAAACACCGTGGCTGTACACAGCAGGCACGCTGCAGTATATTGCACCAGTCGCTGAGGTAGCTCTTCCGCACAAAGCTGTTTTGCAGACAGCGAAGTGGCGTTCTCGGCATTGCGGGACTGACACGGCATTGTAGCTGGGAGTAATAAAACACTTGAAGATCATGGCCGAGTTTTAATACGGCGCATCCTGACAGTTTCTCCACGTCCAACATAATTATCCTTACATACACAGCATTTTTAGAAAAAAAAAGAGGCTCTGATCACTATGGGACTTAACATCTGAGGTCATCAGTCCCCTAGAACTTAGAACTACTTAAACCTAAATAACCTAAGGACATCACACACATCCATGCCCGAGGCAGGATTCGAACCTGCGACCGTAGCGGTCGCTCGGTTCCAGACTGTAGCGCCTACTACCGGTCGGCCACCCTGGCCGGCCATTATCAGTAACTTTAGTAAACACCGATAGCATAAAAACAGATATAAAATTGTCTACAATATCCCTTTCTCCCTTTTTATAAATCAGCTTTACTACTGAGTACTTCAATCGTTCAGGAAACTGACCATTTCTAAAGGAAAAACTACTAATATGGCTGTACATGGCTAACATGTGCAGCACAGTACTTTAATATTCTGCTAGGTACTCCATCATAGGCATGAGAGTCCTTAGTCTTCAGCGATTCAATTACTGACAGTTAATGAAGAAAGGCTTTGACATGCATTTTTAGCGAATGATCTCTGTCTTGTAATGACCGGCAGTTATGTAAAAAATCATTCTCTACTTCTGTTTTCGATGGGTGTTCTAGTGCAGCCACTGAAATGATCTCTACATTACAGTTAAGTAAAGAGGGTAGGATTTGCTTCATGAAATGACTGTTTGCTGTTGTACTTTTATCACGACGTTTTCTTGAATGCAAGCGTTATCCAGACACACTTTCGAAAGAAATGTGTATAGTTCCATTCACATAGCTTTTCAATTTAGTTCCGTAACTTTAACAGTTACAACAAGCAGTTTACGTATAACATGAGTTCACAGAACAAACACACGATCACGACACATCAACTCACATAGCGTCACCACTCTTTAACGACAATCTTACACCTACATACATATTTTGGCCATTTCGTTGGAAACATATCATTATCTGTGATTTTATGATGTAATAAACAAAATTTGTACATATAATGTCTGTTTATTCAACTCGCAATGCTATATTTGACATCTGACCTTAAATAGCCGCGCACAAGATTTTCATATTATGTCTCTCGCAGCACGCCACCTGTTAGTCCTACAGAAAAAACTAGCAGTACCTTTCTGTAGGAAACTGAATGATGTTAAATCTTACACTGGAATATGTTTTCGCTGGAGGTCACGGTTTCCGAGTTATACCAGAAAAACGTACGAAAGTGTCAGTCAAACGCAGCTGCATCCCCATCTCAGTTCTCTCCAGTCAGGATTTCTAATATGTTGTTCGTGGGACTCCTTCCTACTCTAGAATAATTTCCGACTACACGTACCATTCCCGATAATTAACCATTTTTGGTCTCTATTGATTAGGCTGTTGCGCCACCAGGATAGTTGGCTATATCGTTAACATCACTAATTTTAACGTGCCCGTAACTTGTAAGGCTCAAGTAAGGGTCGAATTGTCAATATAATCAGTTTTCGGATAACGTTTACAAAAGATATTTGTCTTTCATTACCTTATGAAAGAGAAATAGCTTTTGTAGACGTTAAGCTAAAACTAATTACGTTGAAAGTCCGACCCGAACTTCACTCTCACATGCGCCGTAGTTTCGTAATCACAAGGCCTGACGAAAACAAACGCGCAATTGTTTATTTTATGCTGTTAAAGTTCGCTAAACTGTTAGGTTAAATTTACACAAACACTAATTTTACATTTTGTAAGGGCTCGAGTAAACCGGCAGCGTAATAAGGCCAGTGAATGAAGACAGAGAAAGGTCCAGTGTGGGAAATAATTCGTGAAGTCACAAATTATTTTATAGCAGTAGGAGGAAGTGGCAAGAACAACATACTAAAAATCCTGACCGGTGGTGCCCGAGTGTGGGAGTGAGGGTGCGTTTGAAGGTCACTTCTGTCGGTTTTCAGTGTTCCACTGAATTGTTATAGGATTGCTTTGTTGCCGTCCGGATATCGTCTGCCTGATCAACTGTTAAGAATCCTATTTAGGAATGAGTGGTAGACGTATCAAGTTCAAATATAGGTCACATATTAAGGTATACCTTGGCACTGTACAAATCTTAAACCTTTAAGTAAATTCAATTAAAGATACGGGCACATACTGAACATATTTTGATAGCCGAAAATCCACTAATAAAAACATATGGGGTGCTTAGCTTTGACCTAGAATCATGAAATGTGGCAATATGCAAGGCTTCATAGTACCAGCAAAAGAAAAAATCTGAATAGGTTAATTGGTTCTGTATAACACAAAAAATTATTATTGCGTTATTTTTTACTTATCTGTCGTTTTGTCAGACCATCTGTTAAGGCCTTTCTTCTCTGGAACAAGTTGGCGTATCAGGTTCAAATTTATGTTGCATACCTGGATGCCTTGGCGGCGTAAAAGTTTTGAGCTTCTAAGTCATTGAACAATAGATCTAAATATTCATGTCACATATTTTGACAGTCGGAAACTTACTTATAAAAACATATCCCGTTGACCAAAAATCGTGGAACTCGGGAAGAAGCAACGTTTCGCAGTAAACGTAAATTAAAATTCTAAGGCTTGTCAAATTGCAATTATAACCCATATAAATATCTTTTTAGCATTTGAAAATATGTTGCATTCGTCATTTGTCAAAAGCATAATAGACGGACATAGCTGGATGCCAACATAAAATGTAAGTTATGGTCATGTTTTAGCAAGTAAATAAAAATGTTTTATTAAATCTTCTCTCTGTACTCATATAAACTGAGGCCACCTGCTCTTTTCGTATGTTCAGGATAGTCGAATAATTAAATAAGAGATTAATATACGATGTTGGAATTCCGGGGCCAATATTTTGTCAGTATCGATTACGATAACAGGCAAAAATCATTGAGATTCTCTATTGTCCGGATAGATGTGAATACAATTATAATTAAAGGGTATTTATAATTAAACTTTTAAAACGCAGTAGAAATAGCACCACTGGTCAGAATTGCGTGAAATTGCAACGGAATATTATCGAAGAAGGTGGAAAACGTGTGGCATAAGAAAACAAATAGTGTGAAAACTGATCAGCAGATGGCGCTGTGTGTGTCAGAATACGTAAACGAAAACAGTTGTCACGCGCACAACCCATTGAAGTTGGTACAAACACGCCAGGTACACGGCTTTTTCTCCTTTCGCGTCCGCCACGTTCGCCATGACTGTCTCAGTGCAGGATAGTGCTCTGTTTGTAAAGCTGTATTACAAGAATGATGACTGTGCACATGTCGATCTGCAGAAGTTCCGGACACTGAAGGGTTTGAAAAAATGGCACTAGTCTGACGGCAGCCGTGCGTCTGGAGAAAACGATTCGGAAATTCGGAAAGAAGGGGTTCATTTGGTGTGAAACCTGGTAGAGGGAGGAAACGAACTGATTCGACGTCAGTGGAAGCAGTGGCCACAGCAGTGCAGGAGGAGACGCGTGGTGGTGTGCAAACGTGTAGTACACGGAGAATTGCCCGAACATTGGACATATCCGAGAACACCGTGCTTAAAATACTACGAAACATCCTTCTTAGCTATCCATTCAAAATTACCCATGTGCACGAGTTGCTTTCTGTTGTGTTAGCAAGAGAGACCTTTGCTTCAGAATTTCTTGCTCGCATGGAAGTGGACAATGATTGGCCGTCGTAGATTTTGTGGACAGGCGAAGCCCATTTCCATCTGACAGGATTTGTCAATATATAGGATTGTCGAATATGGACAGCGGAAATTCCACACGCAAATCACCAGTACAACTTCCTCCTGAAAAGGTCACTCTCTGGTGGGGGTTTACGGCATAATTTGTCATAGGGCCATACTTTTTCGAAGAGACAGGTGCTTCCGGTCCTATTACCTGTACCGTCACTGCTAAGTGCAATGAGTGTCTTTCGCGCAGACACGTCATTCCAGCTCTCCAGTGAATGAGTGGATGGGATCATTTTTATGCTGTTAACATTGCAAATCCAGTAAAGCAGCTACTGAATTTCGGAAATGCTGGAATTATCAGCTGCCATTTCCCTACAGCCTGGCCGTCCCGATCACATGATCTACATCCGTAGAGTTCTGGCTGTGGGGCTATCTGAAAGACGTTGTGTTCAGTGTTCCGACTACAAACTTAGCTGCATTGGAGTTAAGCATTGCGTAACACATACTGAAAGTAACCCCGGAAACACTTCGATCAGTTGTGGAACATGCTGTTTCTCGATTTCAACTTGTAGCAGAAAACGCTGGACATCATACTGAACAAGCTCTGCTACAGTCACAAGGAAGTTAATGATACGATTTTATTTTGAGTGATGCTTTTTATGCGGTTTTTGGTCTCAGAACAATTAAAAACGAATTTATATTTATTAAGTCGTTTTTGGTCTCAGGACAATTAAAAACCGATTTTTCCCTTCCGATGGTCTATGACTTTGCTGTAGTCACACCTGTACATCCATGAGTAGTACAGTTTGTTTAACGTCAAACGTACGCCTTAGGCATTGTTGTATGATTCATTTGTCATTTGTAGTAGACCACTATTAAATTATATTGCTTACAGCGCCATCTAGCCATTTATTTCTACATTTTTTAACCATTTATTTTTCTCCTGCCATACGCTTTCCCCCTTCTCCGATAGCTGATTTTGGAAATACAGTCCTGGAAATTGAAATAAGAACACCGTGAATTCATTGTCCCAGGAAGGGGAAACTTTATTGACACATTCCTGGGGCTGCTATTCTCCCATGGAGACGATCGTAGAGATGCTGGATGTAGTCCTGTGGAACGGCTTGCCATGCCATTTCCACCTGACGCCTCAGTTGGACCAGCGTTCGTGCTGGACGTGCAGACCGCGTGAGACGACGCTTCATCCAGTCCCAAACATGCTCAATGGGGGACAGATCCGGAGATCTTGCTGGCCAGGGTAGTTGACTTACACCTTCTAGAGCACGTTGGGTGGCACGGGATACATGCGGACGTGCATTGTCCTGTTGGAACAGCAAGTTCCCTTGCCGGTCTAGGAATGGTAGAACGATGGGTTCGATGACGGTTTGGATGTACCGTGCACTATTCAGTGTCCCCTCGACGATCACCAGTGGTGTACGGCCAGTGTAGGAGATCGCTCCCCACACCATGATGCCGGGTGTTGGCCCTGTGTGCCTCGGTCGTATGCAGTCCTGATTGTGGCGCTCACCTGCACGGCGCCAAACACGCATACGACCATCATTGGCACCAAGGCAGAAGCGACTCTCATCGCTGAAGACGACACGTCTCCATTCGTCCCTCCATTCACGCCTGTCGCGACACCACTGGAGGCGGGCTGCACGATGTTGGGGCGTGAGCGGAAGACGGCCTAACGGTGTGCGGGACCGTAGCCCGGCTTCATGGAGACGGTTGCGAATGGTCCTCGCCGATACCCCAGGAGCAACAGTGTCCCTAATTTGCTGGGAAGTGGCGGTGCGGTCCCCTACGGCACTGCGTAGGATCCTACGGTCTTGGCGTGCATCCGTGCGTCGCTGCGGTCCGGTCCCAGGTCGACGGGCACGTGCACCTTCCGCCGACCACTGGCGACAACATCGATGTACTGTGGAGACCTCACGCCCCACGTGTTGAGCAATTCGGCGGTACGTCCACCCGGCCTCCCGCATGCCCACTATACGCCCTCGCTCAAAGTCCGTCAACTGCACATACGGTTCACGTCCACACTGTCGCGGCATGCTACCAGTGTTAAAGACTGCGATGGAGCTCCGTATGCCACGGCAAACTGGCTGACACTGACGGCGGCGGTGCACAAATGCTGCCCAGCTAGCGCCATTCGACGGCCAACACCGCGGTTCCTGGTGTGTCCGCTGTGCCGTGCGTGTGATCATTGCTTGTACAGCCCTCTCGCAGTGTCCGGAGCAAGTATGGTGGGTCTGACACACCGGTGTCAATGTGTTCTTTTTTCCATTTCCTGGAGTGTAGAATATCAGCCTAGCGTTGCCAGAAGGCTCGTGAAACATTTATCTACAGGAGTTGACAACTAAACCGCTCATTGAGGGCGTCAATTCTACGCTAGCAACTACACGTTTGTGGGTGTGAGAATGGGCGCGCGTTCGCACCAGCTTGACCTCGACTTGGCGTTGGCAGCAGACTGCACGACCTCGCCGCCGCCTCCGGCTGGACAACGGCTCCAGCAGTAGCGCAGCGCTCCGGTGCCTCTGCCCCCACCCACCCACACAGCCCCCCCCTCCCCACTTCCCCCTTCGTTCCGCTTCCGCCTGCAGGAAGCACGCCACGCGCACACGCGAAAGCCGCCCGGCGCCGCTCCGGTAAGCCACGCGCCTACCTCTCAGCTGTAGGTGATGGGCGCTCTGGAGAAGCTGCCATTACATGAGCACCTGTCGTATCTGCTCTAGAACGAACATACCGTTTTTTATACAGTGAATGGTAGAATAAATAGGCAATTTTAACTTCTTTGCGAAATCAGTTTCCCACTATAGCCATATAAAATATTTAGAATTGCGAGAAGGAATACTTGTTGAGCTTTAAATGTCACCTCAACGAAATGTAGCTGCGACCATGAAAATCGCTGATGCTCTTAGTCTCCCGTTCACGTTCATTCTACAATGTGACACATTGTCCTAGACGATGGATTAGTTGGCGGACATGAACCCGTCATAACATTATAGATTTAAGTGTCAGGAAGTCGTTTCTGAAAGTATTTCTATGGAGTGTAGCTATGTATGGAAGTAAAACATCGACGATAAATAGTTTAGACAAGAAGAGAATAGAAGCTTTCGAAATTTCGTGCTACAGAAGAATGCTGAAGATTAGATGGGTAGATCACATAACTAATGAGGAGGTACTGAATAGAATTGGGGAGAAGAGGAGTTTGTGGTACAACTTGACTAGAAGAAGTCATCGGTTGGTAGGACATGTTCTGAGGCATCAAGGGATCACAAATTTAGTACTGGAGGGCAGTATGGAGGGTAAAAATCGTCGATGGAGACCAAGAGATGAATACACTAAGCAGATTCAGAAGGATGTAGGTTGCAGTAATTACTGGGAGATGAAGAAGCTTGCACAGGATAGAGTAGCATGGAGAGCTGCAACAAACCAGTCTCAGGACTGAAGACCACAACAACAACAACACGTCGTATTTCTGGGAACGTCAGCCACACAATGCTTTATTCGTCCCAGGAAAGAGGAAGACGGGTGATTTGCGTGTAGAGCGACGTCACGCTCTTCGGGACAGTAAAAAAGTTAGCTGGATTTCATTCACTAGTTCTTTTAACAGTTCCATTCCCTCTTCCGTCGCGTGGGCCAACCTCCGACGGCTCTTTGGGAACCATCCGGTAGTTGCAGACAATGTCATAGTTGACCCTATTGCTATCTCCAACACCTTGGGCAGCCGTTTTGTGGAGATTTCGAGCTCCTCCAGCTATCACCCTGCCTTCCTCTATCGGAAACGAGCGGAGGAGGCTCGGGCGATACTGTTTCTCGTCTCAGAATCGTGAGTGCTACAACGCCGCCTTTACTATGAGGGAATTACATCGTGCTCTCACTTCATCCCGATCCTCCGCCCCAGGATAAGAGACGTTGTTCACATTCAGATATTGCAGCACTTGTCTTGCGGGCAAGCACTTTGTGCTTCATACATACAACTGCATCTGGGCAGAGGGCACGTTTCCCAGATACTGGCGTGAAGCCACGGTGATACCCATACTTAAGTCCAGTAAGGACAAACACCTTCCTTCTAGCAAATGTCCCACTTCTCTTACCACCTGTGTTTGCAAGGTGATGGAACATACGATTCAGACCCGGCCGGTATGGCGGCCCGTGTCTCCCAATTTACTAACCACCACTCAGTGTGGATTTCGAGCGCGACTTTTTGCAGTTGACCATCTTGTCACTTTGTCCACCCATGTCACAAATGGTTTACTGCTGAAATCCCAGACTGTGGCCATATTTTTAGATTTGGAGAAACCCTACCTCACCTGCTGGAGGACTGGTATCCTCCGTACTATCTAGATCTGGGGTTTCGGTCACCGCCTGCTCTGTTTCCTTCAGAAATTTTTTCAAGGTAGACGTGGGTTATGCTTGTCGGACACCTTTATGCAGGAAAACGGTGTACCTCAGAGTTCCGTCCTGAGCGTCGTCCTGTTTGCTATCGCCATTAACTCTATAACGACCTGTCTCCCACCGGGCATCTCTGGCTCCCTTTTCATTGACGATTTTTCCATTTATTGCCGTTCTCCACGGACCTGTCTCATTGAGCGCTGTCTCGATCGTCTTTACTCACGAAACATCGACAATGACGTCCCTCTGACAAATTCGTTTGTATGAATTTCTGGCGGCGCAATTGGTTTCTTCCACCTTCTTTACATCTTGGGCCTGTTGCTATTCCGATCGTTGAAACTAAGAAATTCCTGAGGCTCAAGCTCCATAAGAAACTGTGGTGTCACCGCCAGACACCACACTTGCTAGGTGGTAGCCTTTAAATCGGCCGCGGTCCGTTAGAATACGTCCGACCCGCGTGTCGCCACTGTCAGTGATTGCAGACCGAGCGCCGCCACACGGCAGGTCTAGAGACACGTCCTAGCACTCGCCCCAGTTGTACAGCCGACTTTGCTAGCGATGGTTCACTGACAAATTGCGCTCTCATTTGCCGAGACGATAGTTAGCATAGCCTTCAGCTACGTCATTTGCTACGACCTAGCAAGGCGCCATTATCATTTGCTATTTATCTTGTGATGCATGTACCGTCAGACCGATGTTCACCAATTATGGATTAAAGTTAAGTATTCCAACAGCTACGTACTTTATTTGCTAGACTCAAATCCTTTAACTGTTCCAGACCTCACGCCAGCCTGCGTGAACTTAAACGCGTGCCTTTCGGCGTCACCTCATAGTGACTTGGCTGTCTTGCCAAGTCACAACAGAAGCTTTCTTGGTTCTCCCACGTATCGTATATAGCAGGCCCCTGTATATGGTTCCTCATTGTCGTACGTGTCCTCAGTGGTACTTCCTGGGGAACAGATCGTACCACCCTCCTCCGTTTATATCGGTCCCTTGTCCGTTCGTCACTAGACTATGGGTGTTTCGTTTACGCATCTCCACGTCCGTCCTCTTACGCTGTCTTAATACTATTCACCACTGTAGCATCCGTTTGGCCACTGGCGCCTTTTACACAAGCACGATTGCTACAAGGGAGATTACTCAAAATTTCACAGCCCAAGGTGGCAGTAGCTTTTGGTGCGTCCGCTGCAGAAAGAGCTGTGTGTGGAGGGAAGACATCACCTCGGACGACTTCCCGTGACGCTTCCTCTTCACAACCTCCTGTAGCGTTGTCAGGAAGTTTCATAGCATGCACATGTGACGGTTTGCCTCTAACGAGCTGCAACATTTCCGGTTGGTGTCTCGTTTCGGTGAGCTTTTTGAATGGATGCGAGCAGTCGTGGAACGCAGTGAGCGTTGAGCACGGTGATGTCCAAAATGTTCTGCCAGGCACTAAAAACTGATCCATGACTGATTTTCACGTTTTCCCCTATAGTCTCGACCATGATTCGTCAGTGTTCGAATACCAGGGCCTCCTTTTCTCTTGCAATTGCTGCTTCTTCACACTGAGGCGATCTGCTACTTCCTTATTCTTCACACAGACATGTTTGACGGCAATGAAAGTACCCGCGACACCTTAACTATACCAACTTGGGCCGGCCGCGGTGGTCTCGCGGTTCTAGGCGCGCAGTCCGGAACCGTACGACTGCTACGGTCGCAGGTTCGAATCCTGCCTCGGGCATGGATATGTGTGATGTCCTTAGGTTAGTTAGGTTTAAGTAGTTCTAAGTTCTAGGGGACTGATGACCACAGCTGTTAAGTCCCATAGTGCTCAGAGCCATTTGAACCATTTTTATGCCACTTGGAGATGGCGCTGCAGTTTCAGGATATGCGTGGCTTTCACCAAAACAGTATTTTCTGGTGATATAATTTTATTTATCATATCGATCATTAACCTCGAAAATTATTAATCACATCTGTTAACTTAAATGACGAGTCAGAAACCACTTTATAGTGAAATTAATTTTATTATGCTTTAGTTTTTATACAAATAAATTGCACCCAATCCTAATCCCTATTAGTTATTAGGAGCATATTACTTAAATTATATATATATATATATATATATATATATATATATATATATATATATCTGTGTGTGTGTGTGTGTTTGAATGTGTGTGTGTGAATGTGTGTGTGTGCCTGCGTGCGTGCGCGACGATTCGACGATTATGAGGTAGCGTCTGTGTGCATCTCAATAAATCGAATTTATGGTTTGCCACATACATTTCGCCTCAGTTTACTGTGGTACATGTACTCCTACAGTGGTTACGTGGACCACGTTTTGTTTGAGTGAATGTATTTCAGGGAAAATTGAATTGCGCCATCTGTTCAATTGCACACAGAAGTGATGGATTATCATCAATGTAGAACTGTGGTAAACTGCGGACCGTGTAGAAATCGTTGTTGAAGAGGTTAGTTACAGTTACTATGTATACAGTTTTATTTGTTAAACTCACTGGTAAGCGTTAATCTTTTGTTGACGAACTGATGTCGCCTAGAATCTGTCTGACGAGTTCGCCTGTTTAGCTGAGTTGTTACGTGCTTGCTTATCGCCAAGCAGGCCCACGTTTTATTCGCACACTGTTGGAAATTTTTCTCCGCTCGAGTACTGGGCGTTGTGTTGTCCTCATCATCATATTATCATCACCGACACGCAAGTCACCCAATGAGGTGTCACCTTGCAACTCGGCGACCGAACTACCCCGGATGGGGCCTGCTTCCAACTATGCCACTCGACCATTTCGTGTGTGAGTGTGTGTGTGTGTGTGTGTGTGTGTGTGTGTGTGTATGTTTGTGTTTTTCGGGGAAAGTACTGTTTATAGACTGAAACCTAATCCATACTTAAAAATGGCTCTGAGCACTATGGGACTTAACTTCTAAGGTCATCAGTCCCCTAGAACTTAGAACTACTCAAACCTAACTAACCTAAGGACATCACACACATCCATGCCCGAGGCAGGATTCGAACCTGCGACCGTAGCGGTCATACGCTTCCAGACTGAAGCGCCTAGAACCGTTCGGCCACTCCGGCCGTCTAATCCATTCTTATCTCAACTTACTGGAGCAGTACATTTATGTTGGAGCAACACGTTGCTGTTTCTTTTGGCCCAGAGAAATTTCTAAATTGAAACACGGACTAAACAGTGCGTGCCATAATATAAAAGTGAGTGTCAGTGGTTCACTAACGTCCGTATGTACTTGACACTTCCTGCACTTCTGACGAGACTAAGTGTGCTATGCATCTGTGAGCAGAGTGCACAGGTATGAGGTCAGACACACCTCAATTTGAGCAGGCGACGAATAAACTTAATGACAAGCTCGTCCGCTGCTGAGCAAAGTTTCAACTCGGAGTAGATATTCTTTCTTATCCTCGGCTTTGTTGCAGAAGCCGGAGTTAAACACTCGATGCGTGCCGACTTTGAACAAACACCTGGTATACACGTGTTTCAGCAAGCCCGGCGCTTGTTGCGGCTGTCCTCGCCTGTTGCATGAATCCTTAATCCCAGCGCGTTTGCCGCTGACCCTACATAATGCAGCCTAGCAGTGTTTGCATTTAGTCCCGGTTGCTGCGTTAGCAGTGGAACGTGCTTTGTGCACTGCTACTCGCTACGTTTCGTGTGTACGTATTTGGTGCGCTGTTATTATATGCATGTACACGACTGGTCTGCATTTATTCGACGTTAGTACGAAATTCCACATGTAAACTTCCCGTGATCGACTGGGGTTGTTTGCTGGGTATTTTGATACTATGAACTCGTGTCCGCTGGCATGTTATAGAGAAAAGTATCTCTTTAGGTGGCAGAACCACCTTCTTGCATGTAGACTGGAGTACTAATACATTTCGCAATGGTGTGTCCCTCTCAAGTAACATAGCTCAATTACACTTTGAAAGAATTGCTACATTATAGTACGTAAGGTAACTGGAATAAATACACAATGAGGCGAGCAGAAATGATTTATTCAAGGACAATGGTTACATATATAAGTCATCGATATTCATGAATGTTGCCTAGACGTCACAAAAGGCGGGACATCGTTGCTAATAAGGCGTTTCATGACCGCTGAGAGCAGTGTATGCTCTACAACTTGCTCCGATGCTAACCACAAGATACTTAAAGAGTTCTTCTCGTAGGGAGTTGTATTCATCCTCCAGAACAGATTACAACTAACAACTTACCTCCCTTCGAACAGGCCTCGGAAGACTCAACGATACGGGCCACACTGGCACAGACCGTCGACAATCACCTTCTCCGCGATTATTTGTTGCAGCTAATGGAAGATGTTGATTTAGAAACTAGGCAACGAATGTGGTTCTAACAGGACGGAGCAGCTCCCCATTATGCTAAAAATGTGCGGAACATTTTAAATTTACGGTACCCTGGTAGGTGGATAGGACGCGGCGGACCAATTCAGTAGTCTCCACGTTCACGAGACCTAACATCTCTTAGTTTTCCTTGTGGGGTTATTTAAAAATATTCTTTGTGAAAGACAGCTCACAACCCGAAACGATATGGCGCAACGCATTCGAAGAGTGTGTGAAGCCGTACCACGGGATGTGCTGCTCGAAACTTTGACAACTTTCGCAGACGATTGACTTGATGCATTGAAGCAAATGGGGATAATTTAGAACAATCTTTTCATTGCTAATTTGATTAATTAAGCACTACAAACTGTGAGAAGCAAGGGGACTCACACTAATGAGGCACCTCAATATGTGAGAGGCAAGGGGACGCACTAATGAAGCACCCCAACGTGTGAGAGGCAAGGGGGCTCACACTAATGAAGCACCCAATGAGAACATCATTCTACTACGTCCATGTCATTGTTCCCAGGTAATGCTAAAAGTAGGATACAGTACATTTTGTACAAAAATAGCTTCATTTGAGGTAACGAAAGAATTGGTGCACATTTTTTATCGATTTGATGCGTCCTTCTCGAATAATTCTAAATAAATCAGAGTTCTTTCCCACTTTTACTTTTTGTCGATTTCAGCGCCATCTGTCAATGGTTTAAAAATGTTTCACACAAAACTTGATTACTTTTTTTATGGAGAATCCGAATCTGCAATAGAAATGGGTGTTTCCATTTAAGTTTTAAAAGTTGCCTCCCGCCCCACACAACCACACAAGGGGGTGGGGGCTGGAGGTCACATGTAATATCATTTGATGTCCCCCTTTGAGCTTACGAACTTGTCTTACCCACTATTTTACCCGACGTATAGTTTTCGAGATAATCTCATCCGAAACTTCAGATGGACCACCCTATATATATATATTTTGTGTGTCCCCTCTTCCCTAAGAGTCGTCAGGTGCGTTTCCTCTTTTGTATCAGCAGATATTTGAAATCTAGTTTTAGCATTGTGTAGCTAGAGCCAGTTCAGAAACGTAGTGCTCATCACGTCCTTCATGCGGACCGACGGAAAACGTTCCCCTTTATAAACAAAATTATTTTTAATTCAGAATTTTACGTGTCATCCGATAGAGCGCTCACAGATTAGTCTAGTTTGATGTTCGTTTTACCCATATATATTAACAGGAACAGTAAAACACGTAGAATAAACAGCAATCGAACAGCGACAGCATTGCCTGTCTCACACTGGCCGGTATCGCCAAGCACGCTGTAGCTGCTGGACTGTTGTTTATCCTTCGTGTTTTACTGTCCCTGTTAATACATATGGGTTAAACGAATATCGTAGAGGACAAATCTGTCATCGCACTACCGAATGGGCACGTAAATTTCCTATTTAAAAATAGTTTTCTTTGTTGACTCTGGGCGTCGTATGAAAGACGTGACGAGCAGTAATTTCTTAGACTGATTACATCTACACAGTGCGAAAACGAAATTGAAAATATTTGCCGCAACACCTGAGAAAATTGTTCTGACTGACGACTCTTAGGAGATATACACATTCTCTCTACTTCGGTGATTGTCAGTTTTTTGTTGCCCGCCACATAACGAAGGAAACACTGCGCCTGATATTCTGGAACACATGCTTTGCTATAAAACCCAAGCTATCGAAACCACATATCACGTTAATTATGCTAGAAAAATCCATAAAGCAGAGTAGCTCCTGAATAAATTTGTATTTAGGAAACTACTGGCATTGCTGATGACTTGAGTTAGTTTCTGAATTTTCAAAAAGCCAAAAATATGAACTGAATTCTTTGCAATTCTTCAGGTTAATCGCACTTACGTTTTATTAAATCCGACAGTCACATAACATGTCGTGATTCGTCAGTGTCAAACTTTAAAATCTAATCAATGTATATTGTCACAGTCTCTGTACCAGTTCCTAATTTCATCCTTTCCGCACTTTCTCTGAGTGACGAAAGGAGACACTGGTGAGATACCTACACAGTTCGTGTTAGCGTTCTTTCAAGTTACGTCACAATTCATACACTCGTTACTGAACTCAATCTGTGTCAGATGCGACAGACACGTGAACACTGAAAGAACTGCACTTATTTGGTACGCTAAATAACGTCAACTGAATTCTCTATCGGTGTTTGGGTGAAAACAACAAAAGAAGAATTTTCTTTGGATTCCACAACGAGTTTCAAAGTAACACTGAATGTGTAGTTTCTTTGTTCAATGGTTCAAATGGCTCTGAGCACTATGGGACTTAATATCTGTGGTCATCAGTCCCCTAGAACTCAGAACTACTTAAACCTAACCAACCTAAGGACATCACACACATCCATGCCCGAGGCAGGATTCGAACCTGCGACCGTAGCGGTCACGCGGTTCCAGACTGAAGCGCCTAGAACCGCACGGCCACATCGGCCGGCCTCTTTGTTAACAACAACATTTCCGTTCACACAATTTCACCTCTGCCATCTATGTGAATGTAAGGGTGGAAACGAGAATTTCTCATTTACCAATTTAAGTCACTCAACGTGAACTACTGTGGAGAAACATCGTGTTACGAAAAAAAGGTTAATTGATATTCAGCAGCGGAATATCGAATGCCTTGATCCCTGTGACCTGTGGCCTTGTTTATGCAGAAAACTTACGCAACACTTTCCAGCTTACGAGAAGCTTACTCATTTCACACCTTTTGCATATCAGACGCAAACCCACTTTACTGTATTTTTTTCCTTCTCGTTTATTGTTGGGAACAGAGGACCATCGCGTAACTGCCAACTCACGGCGATCCGTCGGTGATATGAAATCAGCAAAAGTACAGCTTACGAAAGAGAGTTTATTACATGATTTCAGGGGGCAAGCGCACTGCAATAAGAAGTGCAAGAAATGGTTGCGGACTCTTACCTAGTGTTTAGTACTGATCTGCCCTGGCTTCACTCCTGTAGCACTAACAAGGAGCCTCTTGAGTGCGAGGTCGCAAGTTAAACCTTCAGTAAGGCCCATCTGAAAGTGTTGTATTAACTGTTATGACAGGAAAACATTAGCAACTAATGACTCACCATGTGCATCAGGATTGCGACGGGATAGGCGTGCCCAGGAGGGGCAAATATCGACCTTCTATAGGATGTATGTATTACACTTCACAAAATGGACATCGTCGACATTTAAGAAATGTTCAAAACAAACCAATAACTTGCACCATTAACGCTGAATGGAAAACTGTGTGCCAAAGTGATCACAAAGGTTCGCATCATCAAGATCTAAGGAAATTTTCTTGCGATTCACAAACTGTTGTCGACGTTCAGCTAGGTAACCAATCTCAAAGAATGCCTATAGAATGATACTAGTGTGACGTTGTGATGAGAAATGATGGAATGTGACGGCATGCAACCGAATGCGAAATGTAAAAGTGTATAATAAACGTTGGCCCTCAATGCACACCTCACTTGTTCTATAGAGGAGATGAGTTCACAATAGTGGAGATGAATAACTGCTCCTAACAGCCCAGGTATGTATTTTAGAGCCCATATTTACTGGACATTCTTTCCTTGTTTTAGTCCATACTACCATCCCTGGAAGTTACCTACCTACAATCTTAGGAACAATAGTATGTATTCTTCAACAGTATGAATTTAACTTTCACAGATATCAGAAAGGTTTTCGTTCGCTTCCGGTCCTGGAGCCCTTACCTCAAAATGATACATTTATTTTTGCCAGCATTCTAGGACGTCTGTAACACCATCACGGAATCACCCTGTATATATACATAAATTAACAGTCGCCGGCTCCTATAGCTTTAATGCTCTGTAGCTTCGTTGAATAACGTTCCCGGACACAGGTTCCTACGTAAAACTTGATCTGTTAAGCTCCTCTTACAACCTCTAGAAGTGTGTAATATGAACTGAGAAACGTCCTGTAAACGGAAAATTCTCATCCACCTATTGTCATTACCACTCATTTTTAAAGGTTTGTAATGATTGACCGCAAAAATACCATTTTTTGTGCAAACAGACAACGTATTCCGTATCACAAACAAACAGCGAAGCTTTAACAGCACAGAAACTACGATTCTGCCAAACTGAAGAGAGTTATGCCAACATCTTAAAGAATTACTATCTCTGTATTTGTATTTGTTACTGAGCAGGCAAAGTACTCTTATGAAGATCTCAACGTTAGCTGACGTTTTTAGATTCAGCTGTTAGTTGCTAGAAGCGTGTAGTTGTAAGAAAAGGCTGAGAGCTCCGGGTCGCACGAACAGATGATTCCGGCCGCATGTAGAGCTCGGGCCGCAGTTCGACAACGACTTGTCTAGATGCAACACTCCTCCCGAATCAATTCTTATTCTTCGGCGAATTTGCATGATGCCATTCTATCGATTGCCGTTTTGTCTCCGTTTAAAACGGATGCAACCGGGTTTTCATCTGCCATCACAGTCCTTGCAAGAAACTCGACTTCAGAATCATCGTATTGTTCAATAAGTTCACTACACACTGTCTTCCTTGTTTCTTTGAGGGCACCCGTCTACATTCTCTAAATCCACGCAGCGCAAACCTTTTTCTACTTTAACCGCCTCATTATCCTTCACATACTCGCTACTCCTACTCCCCCTCGGACTGATAGCTCGTCAACGATTAGCGATTATCGGCTAAAGTAAGATTATGAACACACTGCACAGTTTACGATAATGATCGAACTATAAGTACACCTGAGTAAAAAGATCGACAACGAACTTCAATGGATGTCGATGTCGTACGACGCCCGCTTCGATCAAATACAACGAGCAACGTGGAAATAAAAAAAAGAAGTGGTTGGCATTTCTGCCTAACATGCAAGTGGACCCAGGTTCGAGTCCCGCATGCAAGACAAATTTTAATTCATTTCTTCCGCTTCAATCATTATGGTGGATAATGAGGACACCTAAATGTCTCAGGGAAACATTTAATTATAAAACCACCTTGCACATTGCCAGAGGCCCGTGCAGTACTTGGTCTGCTGCTGTACGAGAAGTCCCGAGTATCGGCACTATCACCAAATACGTGACAAAAGTCATGGGACACCTCCTAATCTCTCATCGGATCTCCTTTTCCCCGGCGAAGACCAGCAGCTCGACGTGTCACGGACTCAGTAAGTCGTTGTAGACCCCTGCAGAAATGCTGAACCATGCTGCCCGTATAGCCGTTCATTATTGAGAAAGTGCAGCCGGTGCAGTATTTTGTGCACGCACTCACCTTTCGATTATGTCCCATAAATGTTCGATGGGATTAACGTCGGGCGATCTGTGTGGCCAAATCATTTGCTTGAACTGTCCAGAATGTTCTTCAAGCGAATCGCGGACAATTGTAGCTCGATAACGTGTCGCAGTGTCATCCATAAAAATTCCATTCTTATTTGGGAATATGAAGTCAATGAATGGCTGAAAACTGGTCTCCTAGTAGCCGAACATAGCTATTTCCAGTCAATGATCGGTTCAGTTCGACCAGAGGACCTGGTCCACTCCATGTAAGCCCATGTCGCACGATTATGGCCCCACCACCAGCTTCCAAAATGCCTCGTCGACGGGTCCATGGCTTCGCGGTGTATGCGCCACACTCAAACCTTACCATTAGCAGTTACCAACTGATATCGGGACTCATCTGACCAGGCCACGGTTTTCCAGTCGTCTAGGGTCCAACCGATATCGTCACGAGAGGCGCTACAGGCGAAGTCGTGCTGTTAGGAAAGCCATAGCCCATTAACGACAAATTTCGCAATTCTGTTCTAACGGATAGGTTCGTCGTACGTCTCACATTGATTTCTGCAGTTATTTCACGCAGGGTCACTTGTTTGTCAGCACTGACAACTTCGTCGTTAATTGAAAGCCGTCAGCCACTGCGTTGTCTTTGGTGAAGGGTTGTTGTTGTTGTTGTGGTCTTCAGTCCTGAGACTGGTTTGATGCAGTTCTCCATGCTACTCTATCATGTGCAAGCTTCTTCATCTCCCAGTACCTACTGCAACCTACATCCTTCTGAATCTGCTCAGTGTATTCATCTCTTGGTCTCCCTCTACGATTTTTACCCTCCACGCTGCCCTCCAATGCTAAATTTGTGATCCCTTGATGCCTCAAAACATGTCCTACCACCCGATCCCTTCTTCTAGTTAAGTTGTGCCACAAACTTCTCTTCTCCCCAATCCTGTTCAGTACCTCCTCATTAGTTACGTGATCTACCCACCTTATCTTCAGCATTCTACTGTAGCACCACATTTCGAAAGCTTCTATTCTCTTCTTGTCCAAACTAGTTATCGTCCATGTTTCACTTCCATACATGGCTACACTCCATACAAATACTTTCAGAAACGACTTCCTGACACTTAAATCTATACTCGATGTTAACAAATTTCTCTTTCTCAGAAACGATTTCCTTGCCATTGCCATCCTTTCTACTTCGACCATCATCAGTTATTTTACTCCCTAAATAGCAAAACTCCTTTACTACTTTAAGTGTCTCATTTCCTAATCTAATTCCCTCAGCATCACCAGATTTAATTTGACTACATTCCATTATCCTCGTTTTGCTTTTGTTGATGTTCATCTTGTATCCTCCTTTCAAGACACTGTCCATTCCGTTCAACTGCTCTTCCAAGTCCTTTGCTGTCTCTGATAGAATTACAATGTCATCGGCAAACCTCAAAGTTTTTACTTCTTCTCCATGAATTTTAATACCTACTCCGAATTTTTCTTTTGTTTTCTTTACTGCTTGCTCAATATACCGATTGAATAACATCGGGGAGAGGCTACAACCCTGTCTCACTCCTTTCGCAACCACTGCTTCCCTTTCATGCCCCTCGACTCTTATAACTGCCATCTGGTTTCTGTACAAATTGTAAATAGCCTTCCGCTCCCTGTATTTTACCCCTGCCACCTACAGAATTTGAAAGAGAGTATTCCAGTTAACATTGTCAAAAGCTTTCTCTAAGTCTACAAATGCTAGAAACGTAGGTTTGCCTTTTCTTAATCTTTCTTCTAAGATAAATCGTAAGGTTAGTATTGCTTCACGTGTTCCAACATTTCTACGGAATCCAAACTGATCTTCCCCGAGGTCCGCTTCTACCAGTTTTTCCATTCGTCTGTAAAGAATTCGCGTTAGTATTTTGCAACTGTGACTTATTAAACTGATAGTTCGGTAATTTTCACATCTGTCAACACCTGCTTTCTTTGGGATTGGAATTATTATATTCTTCTTGAAGTCTGAGGGTATTTCGCCTGTCTCATACATCTTGCTCACCAGATGGTAGAGTTTTGATATGACTGGCTCTCCCAAGGCCATCAGTAGTTCTAATGGAATGTTGTCTACTCCCGGGGCCTTGTTTCGACTCAGGTCTTTCAGTGCTCTGTCAAACTCTTCACGCAGTATCTTATCTCCCATTTCGTCTTCATCTACATCCTCTTCCATTTCCATAATATTGTCCTCAAGTACATCGCCCTTGTATAAACCCTCTATATACTCCTTCCACCTTTCTGCCTTCCATTCTTTGCTTAGAACTGGGTTGCCATCTGAGCTCTTGATATTCATACAAGTGGTTCTCTTCTCTCCAAAGGTCTCTTTAATTTTCCTGTAGGCAGTATCTATCTTACCCCTTGTGAGATAAGCCTCTACATCCTTACATTTGTCCTCTAGCCATCCCTGCTTAGCCATTTTGCACTTCCTGTCGATATCATTTTTGAGACGTTTGTATTCATTTTTGCCTGCTTCATTTACTGCATTTTTATATTTTCTCCTTTCATCAATTAAATTCAATATTTCTTCTGTTACCCAAGGATTTCTATTAGCCCTCGTCTTTTTACCTAGTTGATCATCTGCTGCCTTCACTACTTCATCCCTCAGAGCTACCCATTCTTCTTCTACTGTATTTCTTTCCCCCATTCCTGTCAAATGTTCCCTTATGCTCTCCCTGAAACTCTCTACAACCTCTGGTTCTTTCAGTTTATCCAGGTCCCATCTCCTTAAATTCCCACATTTTTGCAGTTTCTTCAGTTTCAATCTGCAGTTCATAACCAATAGATTGTGGTCAGAATCCACATCTGCCCCTGGAAATGTCTTACAATTTAAAACCTGGTTCCTAAATCTCTGTCTTACCATTATATAATCTATCTGATACCTTTTAGTATCTCCAGGATTCTTCCAGGCATACAACCTTCTTTTATGATTCTTGAACCAAGTGTTAGCTTTGATTGAGTTATGCTCTGTGCAAAATTCTACAAGGCGGCTTCCTCTTTCATTTCTTCCCCCCAATCCATATTCACCCACTATGTTTCCTTCTCTCCCTTTTCCTACAGACGAATTCCAGTCACCCACGACTATTAAATTTTCGTCTCCCTTCACTACCTGAATAATTTCTTAGCCCATGGAATTTGGTGTTCTTGGCACACGCTTTCCCTTACTGATCTCGAAATACTGAATACCGTAACGATTCAGGAACTGAGTGAATGGCACGTTTGGATCGCACAGTGCCAGTCCCAGAAGTAAACCTCCCAAGAAAGAAATGAAGTGCTCTCAATCGCATCAAAACCAGACACGTCCAAGCCAAATGAATTATATATCGGTCGAAAATGGCAGATGACCTCCTTTTCGACGGTGAAGCCAAGGAACAATCACTAAAGCACATATGTACGAATTCCAGACAAGAAATTCGGAGGAATCACGAAGGATTTCGTCGATGTTGCGTCCGCGGCAATCAGCTGTTAAGCCCATTAGGTACATAACTTTGATAATAAGATTAAGTTACTTTGATGTTTGCAAATTACAGGGGTGCTTTGTCTGACCTTATAAATGTTCTTTTATACCCATGAGTAGTTCACAATGCGACGCTCACAAAATTGCAATTAACTGTATTAATATCTGTTGGTAACAAAATTTACTGATTGTTATATACGACATCTCTACACTCCATGGGCTAAAATAAATAAATAAATTCCTTAGTTGCTTCTATATGCTTGTGCTGTGGTTCGTCTAATACTTTTAAATGACTGGCTGTTTGTACTGTGACACACGAGTTTCACTTCATTCTTTTTTTTTGTGAAGCATGTTCAGTAACCTGTAATACAGTTTGTTTTTGCATATAATATTTGTTTTATATAGCAGTTGTTACTAAGTTTCATGCTTTTGTTATTATTTTAATGTTAGGTGAGAAACAATCTTTTTTCTTAGCACAAGTTTCGTGATGTTACATTAATATTTCTTACTACTTAGGATTTGTGGTCTTATATGTGCATATTTTCCGGCCTGGAGTTATAGATTCGAAGGTTAGCGTATGGGGCTTAATCTCTTTGATCTTATCTTCATGGTCCTTACGAAAAATGTAGATTGAAGGCAGTAGAATCGTTATGCAGTCAGATGTCGGTTCTCTGAATTTTCCGAATAGTGCTCCTCGAAAATAACGTTATCTTCACTCCAGTAATTCCCGTATGAGTTCCCGAAGCATATCCATAATACATGCTGTTCGAGCCTACCGGTAACAAATCTAGCAGCTCGCCTCTGAACTGCTTCCATGTTTTTCTTTGATCGGAACTGGTGCAAATCTCAAACAGTCGAACAGAACTCAACAAATGGTAGCATTAGTGTCCTACATGAACCACACTTTCCTAAAATTCTCGCAGCCAACTCGAGTTGACCATTCGTCATCGCTACTACTGTCCTCACACATTCATTCCGCTTCATGTTGCTTGCAGCGTTACGTTCAGATATTTAATCAACGAGACTGTGTCAAGCGAAACAACACCAATACTGTATTATAACATTACATGTTTGTTATTCCTACTCCTACTTCTTGATCAGTGGAAGTGTGGTGTTAAGTCGAAATGCGTTCACATTATGCCGAAAATCGACTGTCATGGGTACGCGGACTATAAGTACAACTTCAGGGCGGGACACATACAGTAATAAGATCACAAACCGTAAGCAGAAAGAAACTTGTGCTACAAAGAGTTGTTTCTCATCTAACTACAAAATAATAACAAGAAACTGTAATACAGTAAGAAATCTGTATTTTCTGTATAACGCAAATACTATATAACGAAAACGAATTGTATTATAGGCCACTGAAGATGCTTCACCAATAAATAGCAGCAGAAAGAGTATGACACAATTGAGCCGTGCTGGACCCGGCTTATGCTTTGGTTTAAACTTTGACTGTTACTCTGCGTTTTGTTTTCCGCGGTTACTGCGGTTGTGCCGTGGTTCTACTTCTTCCTACGTGTGGCAGCAGCGGTGTGTATCGATATTCGCACCCTGTACTATCTTTGTTCTCGTGCTTATAGTTTCTGGCTAGCCGGTGTGCGGCACTCGGTCGGTTGGTGTGGATCAGCTAGGAAATCTCCGCGTGACGCTGTGGGCCGGGCCGGCTGGCGGTCTCTAAGCAGTGTCGGAGTGTGCGAGAGCTGTTCCGATTGCTACGAGGTTCGTGGCGCACCGACCCAGGACATCAAAGTTGAGTGGTGATTTAATTACTGAAGCCAGTCTCTTCATATTGTTGCGTTGGTTTTCATGGTTGGCTGTTGGGGGTATTCCCGTGAGCAATAGCGAGTGTTCGAATTGGCGAAAGTTTGGCCTCCATCCGGTGGAGTTTAACTATTTTGGTTATTTGAAGTCCCAGCGCACCAGCGGAATTTTCTGACTTGTGGCCGTTAGCGTTCCGGTTACCTGCCCTGGCCGCTGACGTAATATTCAAGCAGTATCCTTTCCTCACCGTCTTGTCGCTGTCCAACACATGTGTGTAGTTTTGGCAGCTTATACATACTTGGTTGTGAGCAGCTACGCCTTTTACGTTTTGGCTTTGGAATTCCTTGTTTACTGGTCGGGTGGAAAGCAAGTCGTCTTGTCGGTGCGTCCTTTGACTGTTTCTTGGTTGGTATGCCGGCGGATCGGATATAGTTGGGCCGACTACCTTTCTCCCCTAAGCCAACGCTAATATTTCAAGTGCAGACCGACCCCCGGAAAATTCTCAGCGCCGCTGGCTGTACTACCTTTTCTTATTGGTGTTTGTTTGTGTATTTTAATGGCGTATAGTCGATGGTTTGAATTTGCATGCTTTTAGTTGGGTTTTAAATAATGGGCCTTCAGCCACTTTAAAATTGAGTGTTCCTTACTTGACAAGTCTTGCATTGTTTGGGCTTTCAGCCTCATTTAAAATATTTTGGATAAAGCTTTGGGCCTTCTGCCTCTTGAAAATATATTGTAGTTGTGTTTTTCAATCATGGGTCTTCAGCCGTCTTAAAATTAAAATTCCCTAATTGCTAAGTCATATATTGTTTGGCCTTTCAGCCTCATTCAAAATATTTTTTTTCTGGATAAAGGTTGGGCCTTCTGCCTTTTAAAAATTTATTGTAGTTGTGGTTTCAATCATGGGCCTTCAGTTATCTTAAAATTTAAATTCCTTACTTGTTAAATCTTAGATTCTTTGGGTATTCAGCGTCATTCAAAAAAAAAAAAAAAGGATTTAAGGATAAAGCCCCGGGCATTCTGCCTATTAGAAATGGATTGTAGTTGTGTCTTGAATCACGGGCCTTCAGCCGTTTTAAACGTAAAATTCCTTGTTGTTAGGTATTAGACTGTTTTGGCCTTCAGTCTCCTTTTTTTAAATTATTTAAGGATAAAGCTTTGGGCCTTCTGCCTTTGAACATATATTGTAGTTGTGTTTTTAAAACATGGGCCTTTAGCCGTTTTAAAATTAAAATTCCTTACTTGTCAAGTCTTAGATTGTTTGGGCCTTCAGCTTCATCTGAAATATTATTTATGGTTAAAACCTTGCGCTTTCTGCCTTTTGAAAATTTATTGTAGTTGTGTTTCAAATCATGGACCTTCAGCCGTTTTAAAAATTAAAGAGTTTGTGCCCTTAAGGCATAAGATTGTGTGACATATTCAGTCGATAGTTAAGAACAGAAGTTTGCGCTGTAATGTTTGGGCAACCAAATAAAGTGGCCGCTCATTTTTGGCCCCTATCCACAATCCCATCTACCTGTTCTGTCCTGCGGATTTAACCAGGCGTTTGAAATAATATCAGACCTGTTACATTAGGCGAACCCGATCCAAGAATATTTGATTAGTGTTGTTTCTGTACTTGATGGAGACGAATCTTTGTGAGAATCTGTTCCAGGTCGCGGTGCCGGCTAGAGGTCGCGCGCCCTCAGCCACTGAGGCCCTGCAGGTGGTTCGCGAAGGCGCAGCGACCCGCCACTGCCCCACTGGGAGTGCCGAGCGGCTGGCGATAAGCGCACGGCCCCAAGTCATGCGAGCGCTGGAGGCAGGGCGCAGCGGGGTAACGTCCGCCCCCGATAACGTGAGATAGCGCCAGCAGTTTCTGCTAAACTGCAAATACCCGCCCACGCGCCACTAGCCGGCGACGCCTCCCCGCGCCCGTGCCGGATATGTGGCCCGCCGCGCCATCTTTCCACTCGATTTCGTCCACCGTACTCTGCCTGCAGTCCGAGCTTTCGTACCTTCGACGACTGAGAACTAGCATGCAAATAAATATAATCGGGCCTCCGATCGATGTCCTCGACTCTTCCAGACGACATTCGCTAAAAGGAGAGCGGGAAAAAAGTGAAATAAGTCAATAAATCAGAGAGGATCTTCTTTTTAACTCTCCAGTTGACGCTTCTGCTTCCGTCGTGCCGTGTCCCTCTCTGAGACGAACGCAAAAGAACGAGCGGGAGTTTACTTAAGCCGTACAGTCAAAAGAATTTTTTCCTGCTGAATGCTATCATTCCAGAAGACTGTGTGCGTCTTAAGCACCGGGCACTGTGGAAACATCATTAACTATGGAAAGTGTCAAGTAGCACTTGACATTTTTCAGATAATTTAATAATGGTAATGTCTCTCCATTGGCACACGTACATGAAAGTATCTGCAGCCACTTTCCTTGTCTGCCATTCCAGAGGACGTTTTGAGGGATTAAATTACTTCTGGCCAAATACTGCCAGTGAAAATTTTTCACTACAAGGATTCGAGTCTCCATTTGTGCCTCATCGACTTTGGCTGCGGAGGTGGCGCTAATGAGAGTTACTGAATCGAATCTTTCAGATAAGCAATGTACGAAACAATTTGACTAAAAGAAAGTATAGGTCATCGGATATATCCTGAAGCATCAGTGAATGGGCAGTTTGATAACGGACAAGAGACTGCGTCAGTGGGTGAGAGGGGGAGGACGGATTAGAGGGAAACCGGTGTTTCACAATAAGGTTGAAGCGGATGTAGGTGTAGCTCTCATTGCTTTGCTATGTTTCTACTTCTGGACGCTCTTTCAATTTCTACATTTCGACACAATTGTCATAAAGGAGTGCAGCTGTAAGTGAATTGTTTATTTGACATTACATCTACATCTACATCCACCTGACGGTGTGTGGCGGAGGGTACCTTGAGTACCTCTATCGGTTCTCCCTTCTATTCCAGTCTCGTATTGTTCGTGGAAAGAAAGATTGTCGGTATGCCTCTGTGTGGGCTCTAATCTCTCTGATTTTATCCTCATTGTCTCTTCGCGAGATATACGTAGGAGGGAGCAATATACTGCTTGACTTCTCGGTGAAGGTATGTTCTCGAAACTTCAACAAAAGCCCGTACCGAGCTATTGAGTGTCTCTCTTGCAAAGTCTTCCACTGGAGTTTATCTATCATCTCCGTAACGCTTTTTTCGATTACTAAATGATCCTGTAACGAAGCGCGCTGCTCTCCGTTGGATCATCTCTATCTCTTCTGTCAACCCTATCTGCTACGGATCCCACACTGGTGAGCAATATTCAAGCAGTAAGCGAACAAGTGTACTGTAACCTACTTCCTTTGTTTTCGGATTGCATTTCCTTAGGATTCTTCCAATGAATCTCAGTCTGGCATCTGCTTTACCGACGATCAACTTTATATGATCATTCCATTTTAAATAGCTCCTAATGCGCACTCCCAGATAATTTATGGAATTAACTGCTTCCAGTTGCTGACCTGCTATACTGTAGCTAAATGATAAGGGATCTTTCTTTCTATGTATTCGCAGCAGGTTACACTTGTCTAAATTGAGATTCAGTTGCTATTCCCTGTACCATGCGTCAATTCGTTGCAGATCCTCCTGGATTTCAGTACAATTTTCCATTCTTACAACCTCTCGATTTACCACAGCATCACGCGCAAAAAGCCTCAGTGTACATCCGATGTTATCCACAAGGTCATTTATGTATATTGTAAATAGCAACGGTCCTACGACACCCCCTGCGGCACACCTGAAATCACTCTTACTTCGGAAGGCTTCTCTCCATTACAACAGTGATGGCACAGTGACACTACATAAAATTTACGTTACCCCTTTTTTAAAAGAAAAATTTTATTTACTGTAACTATGGCTTCACTGTTGTAGTTGCAAACATTCAGCTCTTCGAATTATTTTCATTATGATGTCATTGATTAATATTAACTGTGTGAGAATTTGTGTTACTAATGATATTTTACTAACCTGCCAATTAATGATGACACTCAGTGAACGTCAAATCCGCACCCTAAAACTATTTCAGTAGACAGAAGCGCGCTCTATGAACACTGCAATGGAAGAACTAAGGAGGAATGACTGCAGTTGTCGCCATCAAGGAGTAACACTTGAGACAGGAAAATTAAAATTTGGTAGCGTTTCTTTCAGACTAGTTGCAGAACAACCTTCCACTCACGAAAAATCCCGTTAAAAACTTCTAGGACATGTAGAGGGGAGTGAGTACATAATATTTTTAACAGGAATTTATGTCTGTAAAACCCCCGTTTCCATTCTACGACGATTTCAGTTCAGAGGCTTATCTCATCCACTTTTGCTTCAGGAATTGAATTAGGCGTAACGCAGTGCAATTATTACGTAACAATTTCAAACGGAACATAACGAAACACTCATTTTATCACTTAAACAAATTTGTTTCTATTAACACTTAAACATTACGTTCTGCATGTACGGGTATATGCTGTGTTTTCGGAATAATGTGAACACGTAATGTTTATGTGAGAATATAAAGAAATGTACTCAGGTGATAAATATATGTTTCGTTACGTTACCTTTCGAGATGTTGGCTAATATTTTTGCTGTGTCACGCCTAACTTAACTGCTCAACTGGAAGTGTATGAGTTACACATCTGAACTGAAACCGTTGCAGAATAAAAACGGTACGTTTAAGTACACAGGTTCCTGCACAGTATATTATGTACTCACCACCCTCTACAAGTCCTACAAGTTCTTAATAGGGATTTCCGAAAACTCTGTATTTATAAATGATTGTTCGTGATAAGTATTTTAAGAGCGTAATTACTGTTTTTTTTTCTGCGACCGATTATGGACTTAGGTCCCTTATGGACAATAACAAATTTGAAGTGATTTGCTAATACTGGAATGTTAAAGACGTTCGTCACCGAAATGAGAATAGTATAATGGATTACCTTTTGAATTACTAATAAACGTGTAGATACATTCATTTTAGTTTGACACAGGCTAACTCAGATACCAATTTTTACCCATAAAGAGGAATGCGCAAATGTATCGTAATTTTATGTACTTTTTACCACATCTGACAGCATTGAGATATTCTCTATTACCAATGCAGTTTAGTCCGAAGAGGTATCGTAACACGAACAGTACACAGTAATTCGAGATATTCTTTTTCAGGTCATTTTCACGTAGTGGCTCCGAGGAATGTTGTACATTTACAACTATTCTGTTCAGCCTGCACTTTTATGGCAGTACATTCAAAGCAAAGCTCTAGTGAAATGCATAAATCTGTTACACTAAGCCGGCCGATTCTAGACGCTACAGTCTGGAACCGCGCGACCGCTACGGTCGCAGGTTCGAATCCTGCCTCGGGCATGGATGTGTGTGATGTCCTTAGTTTAGTTAGGTTTAAGTAGTTCTAAGTTCTAGGGTATTGATGACCTCAGATGTTAAGTCCCATAGTGCTCAGAGCTATTTTTTGTTACACTAAGATTGTGACTTTTGTTGTGTGTTTGCAGGGCTGTAAATGTAATGCTGAGCTATTTATAATAATGAGCCAACGTTTTATCACCTTGATAGTTTGGGTTCACAGACAATAGTCATTTTCCAGAATACCTCTTACGAGAAATTTGTTTTTAAATTGATCTCTTAGGCAATACTTGCTAGTGTACCCATAAATTCACATTCCAGACATGCTAACGGAGACTCTGTTGACTTGGTTTTTCCCATGTTTAGCGACGAGCAGCTATGAGTACTGAGTGACTCTGTAGTGGCATCGCCAAGTTCTTGTATCACTGTTTCCTTAGCTGTGTTGTTTAAGTGCGCTAAATAATAGCGAGGAGTGATACAACTTCATCAGTTTTCAGCAGTAACGAAATAAGAGGAAGGAGCTACCTAACAAAAAGTAGAGTAGGGGGAGGGGTGGGGGCTGACGAAGGTGGGGTGGGGGGGGAGCGGCTATGTTGTGAATGGGCACCGCGCAGCAGAGAAGGCCCAGTGTGACATCTGCAGCCTATGCTCCAACACACATCTAGCACAACTTGTGAGCTACAGCTAGCGAGGTAAAAGTTATCCTATTGAGAGATTACATTAGGACAGATATAAATCGACAAATATAAACGTTCAACATAGCGAAAAGAAAGTAACTGCACAAACAAAGCATCAACCAAAACAATAGGAGCCTAAACATGTAATGCCAGAAGGGAATCTCATAAAACAAAGAAGATGTAGAGAAGGTAGCGTAAGAGATAATGTCGTTTACTACAATACTGGTAAAAGTAAGGAATGCTTGTCACGTGGAAATTGTGTCAATCCCTTGACAAACAGTTTACCTATAAGTAAAATTTTCCTCTCTCTCTTCAACTCTTTCCGAAGTAGTGAAGCTATACAAAGTAGTTGTGGACAAAATCATCTTGTAAATGTTGCAGTTCTTATTCCGACCTTCCCAAGAGAAATTGCACAGGAATGCTGCCTAATGGAAGACGGTGTTTCGTATTTTTGTTTTCATCCAGTCATATTCCAGCACTTTCTGTTTTATCTTCAATCGGTATATTTGTTTATTTTCTTTCTGCAACATAGTGGTTGTATGTTAACCTCTTGCGTAGGTTACATGAACTTTTGTCATACACTATTTACATTTGCAAGAGTATTATTGTCTAATACTTTACATTACTTCGTATACAGTACATTGATAGGATGTATACCACTGAGTTGAGGCGTTCTATGTTGTTCACTTATGATATGTGTAAAGGTTATAGTTTTATAGTAAATTTGGAAATAAACATTTGTTTACGTACCTCGCATTAAGCTATTGATTATTTATGTGCTGCTAGCTTTGAATCTACCACGTAATCCATAGCTCGTCATTTGCAAACAATAAAACCCTGTGCTTGGTGAACAAATCGTACAAAATAAATGTGTAAGGACAAAAGCGAAAGAAATAATCGCGTTAACTATATAAAAGCAAACGGAAAAACGCCACAACATCAAAAACTGTAAGTAAGGAGCTAAATATTCCGATATAGAGAGAGTCCCAGTCTGAAATGAACAATAAACAGAAAAATAAGACGTTTTGTTGCTTCCAGATGACAAGCTTTAGACCGTGTAGCAGAGTCAAAGCTACCAGCATAAACAACCAATAGCTTCATGTGAGATATGTAAACAAATGTATACACGCACTTTCTTTCCAAATTTACTATAAAGCTAAAACCTCTATAGATATCGTAAATGTCCAACATAATTATAATACCTCAATCCAGTGATTTACAATGAGACGACAAAAGTTATAGGATAGCAATTGCATATATACAGATGGCGGCAGTATCGAATGCACATGGTATAAATGAGCAGTACATAAGTGCAGCTGTCATTTGTACTCCGATGATTCATGTGAAGAAGTTTCCGACTTGATTATGGCCACATGACGTGAATTAACAGACTTTGGTCACGGAACGGCAGTTGGAGCCAGACGCATGGGACACTAGGCCTACATTTCGCAAATCTTTAGGAAATCCACTACCCCGAGATCCAGTGTGTTGGGAGTGTGCCGAGCATATCAAATTTCAGCATTACCTCTTACCACGGGCAACGCAGTGGCCTACGACCTTGCGACGTTTTCATAGAGTTGTCAGTGCTAACAGACAAGCAACACTGCGTGTGGGACGTACGATGAACCTGTCCGTTAGGACAGTGCGGCGAAATTTGTTGTTAACGGGCTATCGCAACATACGACAGATCCGAGTGCTTTTGCTAACACGACATCGCCAGCAGCTCCTCTCCTGAGCTCGCGACCATATCGATTGGGCCCTACACGATTGGAAAACCGTGGCCTGGTCATGTGAATCCAGATTTAAGGTGTTAAGAGCTGATATTGGGTTCGAGTGTGGTGAAGACCCCACGAAGTCACGAACCGAAGGCGTCAAGAGAGCACTGTGCAAGCAGGTGGTGGCTCCATAATGGGGCGGGCTATGTTTACATGGGATGGACTGGGTCCTATGGTCCAACTGAACCTATCATTGCCTGGAAATGCTTATGGTCTGCTACTTGGAGACCATCTGCAGCCGTTGAAGAACTTCATGTTCTCAAACAGGGATGGAATTTTTATGGATGACAATGAACCACGTCACCGGACCACAATACTGGACAATTAGAGCAAATGATTTGGCACCCAGATCGCCCGACATGAATCCAATCCAGTATTTGTGGAACGTAGTCGAGAGGTCTGTTCGTGCACAAAATCCAGTTCCGGCAACACTTTCTGCAACTATGGACTTCTACAGAGGCACCATGGCTCACTATTTCTGCTGGGGACATTTATCGACTTATTGTGTTCAGTTTTGCGCTCTACCGGGCAAAAGGTGATCCGACACGAGATTATGAGGTATACCATGATTCTGTCATTTCAGTGTATGACTCAACTCTGTACTGTATGCAACTAATGCAAAAATTTGACAATAATCAGTCTTTTGCAAATGTAAATATCTTGGACGTTACCTCTCCACTGTGCAATTGGATTATCTGAAGCCTCTTGCAGAATCTCAGGCACAGCTTTTAGTGGGATTTTTACTTCTTCGTTTGCATCTTCCATCAAAAATTTGATAGCGTTGCGTACAATCGCATGTGTCTGATTATGAAGAACTTTGTCTACAGCTTTGGTGCGTGAAGACTGCGGTGCCAAGTATGTAGTAAAATAAGCTGGTCAGAAGGCGACCAACAGTTCGCTATAACCGTTTTGAATAGTACAACGCTGAGTACAGGTGCCACGTTATTACATTTACCGTTGCCCAGTGTAATTATTATGGAAATGAGCGTTTGGCGTCACTGGCCGGGAAGCCCCTTACGGGGCAGGTCCGGCCGCCTTTGTGCCGGTCGTATTACATTCGACGCCACATTGGGCGGCCTGCGCCCCGGATGGTAATGAAATGATGATGAAGACAACACAACACTCAATCCCTGAGCGGAGAAAATCCCCGATCCAGCCGGGAATCGAACCCGGGCCCGTAGGACGGCAGTCCGTCACACTGACCACCCAGCTATTGAGGCGGACAGTGTAATTATAAGTGAATAGTGGATGAAGAATACAATACAGGGTATATAAAAACATTTGTTAAAAACTCTGAGGAATCTTTCTTGACATCGAAATATGACATAACGTTCATATGAACACGGAACTAAAAATTCGTCGTTAGAAAAATACGAAAGGAATTCCCCGTAGTAACTCCCAGTTGTGTAATTTACCCCAGATATACATTTTTACTCATCTTCATTTTTACTGTTGGTTACGGCATTAGTTTGGTCTTGCCTGACTGGCGTATGTTCCATCGTAGTGTAAGTTGCAGTACATCGCAACGATGTATTTCACATAAATTTTCTCAGCATGTTATAGTCTTAGGTGGAGATTTCAATTTACCAGATATAGACTGGGACACTCAGATGTTTAGGACGGGTGGTAGGGACAGAGCATCGAGTGACATTATACTGAGTGCACTATCCGAAAATTACCTCGAGCAATTAAACAGAGAACCGACTCGTGGAGATAACATATTGGACCTACTGATAACAAACAGACCCGAACTTTTCGAATCTGTATGTACAGAACAGGGAATCAGTGATCATAAGGCCGTTGCAGCATCCCTGAATATGGAAGTTAATAGGAATATAAAAAAAGGGAGGAAGGTTTATCTGTTTAGCAAGAGTAATAGAAGGCAGATTTCAGACTACCTAACAGATCAAAACGAAAATTTCTGTTCCGACACTGACAATGTTGAGTGTTTATGGAAAAAGTTCAAGGCAATCGTAAAATGCGTTTTAGACAGGTACGTGCCGAGTAAAACTGTGAGGGACGGGAAAAACCCACCGTGGTACAACAACAAAGTTAGGAAACTACTGCGAAAGCAAAGAGAGCTCCACTCCAAGTTTAAACGCAGCCAAAACCTCTCAGACAAACAGAAGCTAAACGATGTCAAAGTTAGCGTAAGGAGGGCTATGCGTGAAGCGTTCATTGAATTCGAAAGTAAAATTCTATGTACCGACTTGACAGAAAATCCTAGGAAGTTCTGGTCTTACGTTAAATCAGTAAGTGGCTCGAAACAGCATATCCAGACACTACGGGATGATGATGGCATTGAAACAGAGGATGACACGCGTAAAGCTGAAATACTAAACACCTTTTTCCAAAGCTGTTTCACAGAGGAAGACCGCACTGCAGTTCCTTCTCTAAATCCTCGCACAAACGAAAAAATGGCTGACATCGAAATAAGTGTCCAAGGAATAGAAAAGCAACTGGAATCACTCAATAGAGGAAAGTCCACTGGACCTGACGGGATACCAATTCGATTCTACACAGAGTACGCGAAAGAACTTGCCCCCCTTCTAACAGCCGTGTACCGCAAGTCTCTAGAGGAACGGAGGGTTCCAAATGATTGGAAAAGAGCACAGATAGTCCCAGTCTTCAAGAAGGGTCGTCGAGCAGATGCGCAAAACTATAGACCTATATCTCTTACGTCGATCTCTTGTAGAATTTTAGAACATGTGTTTTGCTCGCGTATCATGTCATTTCTGGAAACCCAGAATCTACTATGTAGGAATCAACATGGATTCCGGAAACAGCGATCGTGTGAGACCCAACTCGCCTTATTTGTTCATGAGACCCAGAAAATATTAGATACAGGCTCCCAGGTAGATGCTATTTTTCTTGACTTCCGGAAGGCGTTCGATACAGTTCCGCACTGTCGCCTGATAAACAAAGTAAGAGCCTACGGAATATCAGACCAGCTGTGTGGCTGGATTGAAGAGTTTTTAGCAAACAGAACACAGCATGTTGTTATCAATGGAGAGACGTCTACAGACGTTAAAGTAACCTCTGGCGTGCCACAGGGGAGTGTTATGGGACCATTGCTTTTCACAATATATATAAATGACCTAGTAGATAGTGTCGGAAGTTCCATGCGGCTTTTCGCGGATGATGCTGTAGTATACAGAGAAGTTGCTGCATTAGAAAATTGTAGCGAAATACAGGAAGATCTGCAGCGGATAGGCACTTGGTGCAGGGAGTGGCAACTGACCCTTAACATAGACAAATGTAATGTATTGCGAATACATAGAAAGAAGGATCCTTTATTGTATGATTATATGATAGCGGAACAAACACTGGTAGCAGTTACTTCTGTAAAATATCTGGGAGTATGCGTACGGAACGATTTGAAGTGGAATGATCATATAAAACTAATTGTTGGTAAGGCGGGTACCAGGTTGAGATTCATTGGGAGAGTGCTTAGAAAATGTAGTCCATCAACAAAGGAGGTGGCTTACAAAACACTCGTTCGACCTATACTTGAGTATTGCTCATCAGTGTGGGATCCGTACCAGGTCGGGTTGACGGAGGAGATAGAGAAGATCCAAAGAAGAGCGGCGCGTTTCGTCACTGGGTTATTTGGTAACCGTGATAGCGTTACGGAGATGTTTAATAAACTCAAGTGGCAGACTCAGCTAGAGGCGCGCTCTGCATCGCGGTGTAGCTTGCTCGCCAGGTTTCGAGAGGGTGCGTTTCTGGATGAGGTATCGAATATATTGCTTCCCCCTACTTATACTTCCCGAGGAGATCACGAATGTAAAATTAGAGAGATTAGAGCGCGCACGGAGGCTTTCAGACAGTCGTTCTTCCCGCGAACCATACGCGACTGGAACAGGAAAGGGAGGTAATGACAGTGGCACGTAAAGTGCCCTCCGCCACACACCGTTGGGTGGCTTGCGGAGTATCAATGTAGATGTAGATGTATTTACTGTCAGAAATGACGGATATGCACTACACTTACGGCATAATAGATGGAAACGCTAGGACATAGCACATCAGATTAATGCTGAACGTTACCCTGGGAGGCAGTTACCTTGTGCAAGAACGTTTATACGACTCCACGACCGCTTGCGAGAGCAGGCTCGTTTAGGGAGAGAGTTGCATGTCGTGGGAAATAAGCAGATGCACGCACGCCTGAGCTTGAAGAACGTGTTCTTCGTACAATGGATCAAACTCCATCAACTACTGCCCAGAGAACTGCGTGAACAGAAGGCGTTAACCACGTGACAATCTAGAACACTCTGCACGTAAATCTTCTGTACCCGTATCGCCTTCGGCAGGTGCTACAACTGAATGATGCAGAGTCTTAGCCAAGAAAAACTTTCTATTAACGCATGTTAGGGCATTGTTAAGTGTTTCTGTTGTTCCGTCAAAATATCTTATTCGCTGATGGAGCGGGCTTTCCAAGAGATAGGATCTTGAATTGTAATAGCAGTCACGTACAGGTTCATAAAAATCCTCATGAAGTTCGACAATACAGACATTAACGAAGGCTGAGCCACAAAGCGTGGTGCGAAATCATTCACCATCATCTCACTGTGTCCTACTTCTTTTCGCAACGCCTTACAGGACAAATAAATGTGCAGTTTCTCAGACATCAGTTGTTCTATTTACTTGATGATGTGTCTCTAGACATCCGACGAATGTGGTTTGTGCACTATGGTGTTCCACCTCACTTTACACGAATAACTCACCAGTGTTGCGGCGTTAACGACAAGCTCTGGCACGACAATGAAGAACGGAAGAGCAGAGAAGGCTGCGAGACGACGTCAGCCAATAGGAGGACACCAAGATGGGAGCGGCATATACATGAAGAGAATATACGCGCTGCGCCGCCTAGCCGCGGCGCAGTGGAAGAAGAGCCATCATACAACAGTGACTTGCCAACTGAATTGTTTTGCTTGCATTGAAATTGTATGTACCGAAGGACACTGATATTATGCACGTCGCCATTTGCTTGCGACACTGTGAATACGCAAAGTATTCCCAGTTTAACTTAACTGTAATAAACTCCATTAATACGATCTTCTTGAATTATTGTCTACACATCTCCTCCCCCTCACCCAGGGTGGCTTTCGACCCTCCTTCTCCACGAAGGCCAGCTCCTTAACTTCGTCCACATTCACTCCCGTCGCTATACCATTTTTGTTTTCGTCGACCTACAAAATGCCTAAGACCGCGTGTGGCATCCCGGTCTCCTCTTTCCACTCCAAACCTATGCTTCGCCTATCAGTTTTGTCCGTCTGGTAGTTTTCTCCCTCTCACGCCTTCCTCCCTACTTCACCCTCCCCGACACCAACTCCCGTACCTTTTATCCCACTGCTGGTGTCCCTCAGGGCTCCTTTCTCTTCCCTCTCCTCTATCTCCTGTACACTGCAGATATACCCAAGCCACCCCCACCTGTCCACCTCCTCCAATATGCTGATGACACCGACTTCCTGGCTCTCTATCCTACCCATTGACCAGTTCACCACTTGGTGTAACCAGTGGTTCCTTTGTATCAACCCCTCCAAAACCCAGACAATCATGATAGGCCACACCACCCACTCCTTCTGTCTCCATGATTTCTATCTAATTACTTATTGTCGTCCCAACCAGCTCATCTCCACCCTGCTATACCTTGGCCTCCCTTCGACCTTCACCTCACCTGGAACACTCATCTCCCGGCCATCCAGCAGAAAGCCCATTGCCGCCTCCATCTCCTGAAACTTCTGTCTGGCCTGACATGGGGATTGCAACCTTCCACCATCCTCCACACCTACAAATCCCTCATCCTATCCTTAGTTATACCAGCACAGCCTGAATCTCTACCTTCCTCCCCACTTTTATAAGGCCCTCCAAAGCCTAGAACGCCACGCGCTCCGCCTTGCCTTCTGTATCCACCTGCCTTCCCCTACACGACTCGTGAATGACCTCATCCCTGTCCCCCACCTCCTCCTTTTCCTCCATCATCTCTGTATCCTTTACGCTGTCTGCAGGCTTGATCCCCCCCATTACCACTCGCTTTCCTCCTTCCTCTCCACCCCCGATCTATTGCTGCCCCTTTATCACTATATCCCTCCCTCTCTCCACCGCCTTCATCAGGGCAATTTCCAGCACCTCCCGTCCCATATGTTGAACTTCGCCCTGTCACCTATCCTTCCTGGCTTTGTTACCCCCCTCCCCCCTCTCCAGGGTCCCATTTTCCATCTCCCCTCTTTCTCCCAGAGTGGATTTTCCTCCTTCCCCCATGAGTCTCTGCACCCCTTCCTTGGCTGTTTTCCCCTCACATTCTTACATCCCAAGCCCCCTTCAGCGCGACCTCCACCTCATCCCCCTTTCTCTCCCCTCCTTCTTACCTCCTTTCCCCTTCTCCCTTGTCCCTCATCACTGGCAGCTCCTCGCAGGTTTTTATTCATCATTATGTGTGGTGAGTAGTGTTGTATTCGGTGCTGTTATACAGAGTTATCAAGTGATCTGGTTTTAATTGTGTACTCGACCTGTACATAGTTTGCTATCTATGATTTTTCCGTGCTATGTCGTCCATCGGGTCGCTATTTTGATCGTTCTGCGACTTTTTATGCTCTGGCCGTACTTTGCCTGGTGTCTTTTAATCTTTACAGTGTTTTTTGTGTAAAATGCAGTACTTTTTTTGATTTTTACCTCCGCTATACAGTCACCGCTTTTTATATGCTTTCTTCTCTTATGTTTCGACTATTTTTTCTATGTTGCACCATGTTTCTTCTTTATATTGTTTTAAATGAGTCCCTGTCTACTTGTAATCTCTTGGTCGAAGAGCAGCGCCTATGCCGCTGCTGCCAGCCCGCCCAAGATGGGAATTTGGTTCAAAATGGTTCAAATGGCTCTGAGCACTATGCGACTTAACTTCTGAGGTCATCAGTCGCCTAGAACTTAGAACTAATTAAACCTAACTAAGCCAAGGACATCACACACATCCATGCCCGAGGCAGGATTCGAACCTGCGACCGTAGTGGCCGCCCGGTTCCAGACTGTAGCGCCTAGAACCGCGCGGCCACTCCGGCCGGCATGGGAATTTGAAAATGCGATAAAAGAAAAAAAATAGTTGTCTAGCGATCTGAAAAAACATCTTCCTAGGCACCCTATATTAGACGAGTGGGCAGAATACTACAGCCAGCATTTCGATAACCACCTTTCGGAAATGTGCATTAATCGAGGGTGTCAACAGTATGGTTTATCCAATCGCCAGATTTAAATGCAATGGATTTCTTTCTTGTGGGGGGGGGGGGGGGAGGGAGACATTTAAAATCCTTGATGTATTCAACTCACGTATCCATTATCGACATTCTGGGGGATCGTATCCCACATGGAACGGACGGTAAAATATGGAACACAGACTCAGGGAATGCATGAAATCAGGAGGTAGTCACTTCGAGCAGTTTTCGTAAATCTAGACGTGTTTGGTAGACGTATCATTCTTATTCCAATACTGATAAAACCTTCATGCCTCCCCATCAATGTGTTTCTGGACACATGGCCATCTGAACTTTTTGTAGTGCTTTTGTGGTATCTTCTAGAGATTACGGTGTGACACCAAAGTCGGCAACGCGAATCGCTACCGCAGACGTTGACGAGGGTACGCTGTAATCCGCAATGACGTACAGGGGGGCTTGTGAAGAGTACACACCTCCCCTCTCAGCATACCAGTGCCATCGTGCCGAGGTCAATATAACGTCCAGCTACCCACGTTCGAGACCTCAGCTACAACAGAAGTCAAAATCATTGTGTAGCAGAGTGAGAGTTAAATTCTTTGATGAAATGTACTTTCGTAAGTAATGTATTTTGTACTTCAAGAGAAAAGTATGTACGTTAATGCATCAAATGTTTCATAGTTGATGGCAGACGCAAATTAGCAAGCAATCTGGCGGCAAAGAACTGTGTCAAAATTAAGTAAATCTTTTATACACACATCAAAGAAGTTTTCCATCACCCCAGTTCCCAGAACTCCTGAGGATAGACGTTGACTGTTGATATTGTAACACAGGCGCAGCCTTTTGACTGTTCAGAGATGTCACTAAACCCGCCCAAAGACAAACAGCCATGCATGAGCAGCGCCTATTAGACGGATGGAGTTCGACAGGCGATCAGTTCCAGTCACTCCAACAGGAAGGGGGTACACGGCTCGTGTTGTCTGTAGTTCAACCATGCTTAGACCGTCAATACCGCGGTTCGATTTCGTCCACACTGTTACTTTGAGGCAGGAAGTGCTCTCAACAAGGGAAGTGTCTAGGCGTCTTGGAGAGAACCAAAGCGACGTTGATGGCACTTGGAGGAGATACAGAGAGAGTGGAACTCTCGATGACATGCCTCACTCAGGAGGCCCATGGGCTACTACTGCTGTGGATGACCGCTACCTACGGATTATGGCTCCGAGGAACCTTGACAGCAACGCCACCGTGTTGAATATTGCTTTTCGAGGAGCCACAGGACGTCGTGTTACGACTCAAACTGTGCGCAGTAGGCTGCATGATACGCAATTTCACTCTCGACGGCCATGGCGAGGTCCATCTTGGCAACCACGACACCAGACAGCGCGGTACAGATGGGCCCAACAATATGCCAATGGACCGCTCATGACTGGCATCACATTCTCTTCAACGATGAGTCTCGCATAGGCCGGCCGGAGTGGCCGAGCGGTTCTAGGCGCTACAGTCTGGAACGGCGCGGCCACTACGGTCGCAGGTTCGAATCCTGCCTCGGGCATGGATGTATGTGATGTCCTTAGGTTAGTTAGATTTAAGTAGTTCTAAGTTCTAGGGGACTGATGACCTCAGAAGTTAGGTCCCATAGTGCTCAGAGCCATTTGAACCATTTGAACCAGTCTCGCATATGCCTTCAACTAGAAAATTGTCGGACACGTGTTTGGAGGAAATGCGGTCAGGCTAAACGCCTTAGACACACTGTCCAGCGACTGCAGCAAGGTGGAGGTTCCCTGCCGTTTTGGGGTGGTATTATGTGGGGCCGACTTACGCCGCTGGTGGTCATGGAAGGCGCTGTAACGGCTGTACAATACGATAGTGCAACCATATCGGCAGCATATTGGTGAAGCATTCGTCTTCATGGACGACAATTCGCACTCCCATCGTGCGCATCTTGTGAATGACTTCCTTCAGGATAATGACTTCGCTCGACTAGAGTGACCAGCATGTTTTCAAGACATGAACGCTATCGAACACGCCTGGGATGGATTGAAAAGGACTGTTTATAGACGACGTGACTTACCAACCACTCTGAGGGAACTACGCCGAATCACATTTGAGAAGTGGGACAATCTGGACCAACAGCGCCTTGGTGAACTTGTGGACAGTATTCCGCGACGAATACAGGCATGCATCAATGGCAGAGGACGTGCTACTGGGTATTACAGGCGCCGGTGTGTACAGCAATCTCGACCACCACCTCTGAACGTCTCACTGTATGGTGGTGCAATGTGTGGTTTTCAGGAGCAATATAAAGGGCGGAAATGATGTATATGTTGATCTCTACTCCAAGTTTCTGTACAGGTTCCGGAACTCTCGGAACAGATGTGATGCAAAACTTTTTTTTAAATGTGTACTCTTATGTAATAAAGTGAACTAATAGTTCATGTTTTCTAGTTAATAAGCCTTCTCCAAGAGCGGACGATTGTACTTTCGACGGGCACGACAATTCTGAAGTCAAGAGTAAATCCCTAAAGTTTCTGACCATTTTTTTAAGCACCTTGCATAAGATAATGTGTATTGGCCGTGCAACGACTAGTTTTTAACGTGGGGGTAATGAGATGTTCCTGAAGAGAGAGTAGTACCTCAGGCAGGTGAAAGGCGCTTGCTGGAGGGGAGTGTTTACGGTAGCTGCACACCACAGGCGATTCGAGACGGCGGCTCCAGCTGAGGGGAGGAAGCCGACATATTGGACCCGCATGAAGACCGGCCGGCAGACGGAAGGTATCTGCTTTCAGCCGCCGCACCGTGGATGTCACGCTACACCAAGGAGCGACCGACTCGAGAAATTCCCGTCCATCCATCATCCGTCGACATCTTCCCCGCGCCGTGTGCCGCTCCGTCGGGTGGATACGATGCGTTGCTGGCCCTGGCAAGTTGGCGGAGTGGGCGCAAGGGGGGGAGGAGGTAGTGCTCCCGGAGAAGCTGCCGGCAGCGCCACACGGCGACTGTTCAACCAAGACCGTGGTACACCTGCAGCACAGTCGGTGGCGAAGTTTTCTTCGTGACACAAATAGGCTCCTCAGATGTTGAAGCGCCTGGAATTAAGTAGGATGTCAACCATTACACTGAGTAGAAAAATGCCTTCGCCTTTCTGAATCGCCTAATGAGGACGGTTCTAGTCCAGCCCAGCATCGTTAGTAAATAATCTGATAGTGTTGCTGTCATTATCTGATAAGTGGTTTATGTTTATGAGATAATCTGTAACTGTAGGAAAGACGCATTCAAATATTTAACAATTTTTGGTATTCTCAGATGCGCTACACTAATTTTTACTGTCATCCATCAGTGAATCACCAACGTTACATGAGGAAAACGTCATAAAAACACGAAAATTCCGGAAAGTTTTGAGTATGTATAAAACATACAGCATACAGGAAAGTCAAAATAACCTTGGTGACATTAAAAGCAATGGTGGTAACATTAAGAGTGCAACGGGAATTTCTGAAATCATTGGGGGAAGTGGCAACAAAACGACTATCCACGTTGGTGTGTAGAATACATGAGTCTGGCGATATACCATCTGACTTTCGGAAAAGCATCATCCACACAATTCCGAAGACGGCAAGAGCTGACAAGTGCGAGAATTATCGCACAATCAGCTTAACAGCTCATGCATCGAAGCTGCTTACAAGAATAATATACAGAAGAATGGAAAAGAAAATTGAGAATGCGCTAGGTGACGATCAGTTTGGCTTTAGGAAAAGTAAAGGGACGAGAGAGGCAATTCTGACGTTACGGCTAATAATGGAAGCAAGGCTAAAGAAAAATCAAGACACTTTCATAGGATTTGTCGACCTGGAAAAAGCGTTCGACAATGTGAAATTGTGCAAGCTGTTAGAGATTCTGAAAAACGTAGGGGTAAGCTATAGGGAGAGACGGGTCATATACAATATGTACAACAACCAAGAGGGAATAATATGAGTGGACGATCAAGAACGAAGTGCTCGTATTAAGAAGGGTGTAAGACAAAGCTGTAGCCTTTCGCCCCTACTCTTCAATCTGTACATCGAGGAAGCAATGATGGAAATAAAAGAAAGGTTCAGGAGTGGAATTAAAATACAAGGTGAAAGGATATCAATGATACGATTCGCTGATGACATTGCTATCCTGAGTGAAAGTGAAGAAGAATTAAATGATGTGTTGAACGGAATGAACAGTCTAATGAGTACACAGTATGGTTTGAGAGTAAATCGGAGAAAGACGAAGGTAATGAGAGGTAGTAGAAACGAGAACAGCGAGAAACTTATCAGGATTGATGGTCACGAAGTCAATGAAGTTAAGGAATTCTGCTACCTAGGCAGTAAAATAACCAATGACGGACGGAGCAAGGAGGACATCAAAAGCAGACTCGCTATGGCAAAAAAGGCATTTCTGGCCAAGAGAAGTCTACTAATATCAAATACCAGCCTTAATTTGAGGAAGAAATTTCTGAGGATGTACGTCTGGAGTACAGCATTGTATGGTAGTGAAACATGGACTGTGGGAAAACCAGAACAGAAGATAATCGAAGTATTTGAGATGTGGTGCTATTGACGAATGTTGAAAATTAGGTGGACCGATAAGGTAAGGAATGAGGAGGTTCTACGCAGAATCGGAGAGGAAAGGAATATGTGGAAAACACTGATAAGGAGAAGTGACAGGATGATAGGACATTTGCTAAGACATGAGGGAATGACTTCCATGGAACTAAAGGGAGCTGTAGAGGGCAAAAACTGTAGAGGAAGACAGAGATTGGAATACGTCAAGGAAATAATTGAGGACGTAGGTCGCAAGTGCTACTCTGAGATGAAGAGGTTAGTACAGGAAAGTAATTCGTGACGGGCCGCATCAAACCAGTCAGTAGACTGATGGAAAAAAAAACCATTCCGCTTCAGTAAATGTTTTCTTTTTTCTAAATATCGACATACCCAGCAAATCTGCATATTTCCTTCCAAATTCACTGTTTGATCCCTTCATGAGCATGCTTGCTAGTAGGTTCAAAATCACTCTAAACACTATGGGGCTTAACATCTGAGGTCATCAGTCCCCTAGACTTAGAACTACTTAAAGCTCACTAGCCTAAGAACGTCACACACATCCATGTCCGAGGCAGAATTCGAAAGTGCGACCATAGCAGGCGCGTGGCTCCAGACTGAAACACCTAGAAACTGCTGGTAGGTGCCGTACTCCATGTTGACATATGTACACTCCTGGAAATTGAAATAAGAACACCGTGAATTCATTGTCCCAGGAAGGGGAAACTTTATTGACACATTCCTGGGGTCAGATACATCACATGATCACACTGACAGAACCACAGGCACATAGACACAGGCAACAGAGCATGCACAATGTCGGCACTAGTACAGTGTATATCCACCTTTCGCAGCAATGCAGGCTGCTATTCTCCCATGGAGACGATCGTAGAGATGCTGGATGTAGTCCTGTGGAACGGCTTGCCATGCCATTTCCACCTGGCGCCTCAGTTGGACCAGCGTTCGTGCTGGACGTGCAGACCGCGTGAGACGACGCTTCATCCAGTCCCAAACATGCTCAATGGGGGACAGATCCGGAGATCTTGCTGGCCAGGGTAGTTGACTTACACCTTCTAGAGCACGTTGGGTGGCACGGGATACATGCGGACGTGCATTGTCCTGTTGGAACAGCAAGTCCCCTTGCCGGTCTAGGAATGGTAGAACGATGGGTTCGATGACGGTTTGGATGTACCGTGCACTATTCAGTGTCCCCTCGACGATCACCAGTGGTGTACGGCCAGTGTAGGAGATCGCTCCCCACACCATGATGCCGGGTGTTGGCCCTGTTGCCTCGGTCGTATGCAGTCCTGATTGTGGCGCTCACCCGCACGGCGCCAAACACGCATACGACCATCATTGGCACCAAGGCAGAAGCGACTCTCAGCGCTGAAGACGACACGTCTCCATTCGTCCCTCCATTCACGCCTGTCGCGACACCACTGGAGGCGGGCTGCACGATGTTGGGGCGTGAGCGGAAGACGGCCTAACGGTGTGCGGGACCGTAGCCCAGCTTCATGGAGACGGTTGCGAATGGCCCTCGCCGATACCCCAGGAGCAACGGTGTCCCTAATTTGCTGGGAAGTGACGGTGCGGTCCCCTACGGCACTGCGTAGGATCCTACGGTCTTGGCGTGCATCCGTGCGTCGCTGCGGTCTGGTCCCAGGTCGACGGGCACGTGCATCTTCCGCCGACCACTGGCGACAACATCGATGTACTGTGGAGACCTCACGCCCCACGTGTTGAGCAATTCGGCGATACGTCCACCCGGCCTCCCGCATGCCCACTATACGCCCTCGCTCAAAGTCCGTCAACTGCACGTACGGTTCATGGCCACGCTGTCGCGGCATGCTACCAGTGTTAAAGACTGCGATGGAGCTCCGTATGCCACGGCAAACTGGCTGACACTGACGGCGGCGGTGCACAAATGCTGCGCAGCTAGCGCCATTCGACGGCCAACACCGCGGTTCCTGGTGTGTCCGCTGTGCCGTGCGTGTGATCATTGCTTGTACAGCCCTCTCGCAGTGTCCGGAGCAAGTATGGTGGGTCTGACACACCGGTGTCAATGTGTTCTTTTTTCCATTTCCAGGAGTGTATATCTGCCGTTACACCTGATTTTTTGTAACTTGGCATTTGTTTCTTGTATACATTTAACACAAGTCAGGGTAGACACATACTCGGGGAATGAACACAGGGGAGCAGATGCATCATCGATGTAGACAACGTCCTACTGGCGGCGGTTTGCCACTGTCTTATTCCGATGTTACGAAGTGTGGTGTGTATCTGTTTCGTGTGAATGACTGTGTTGAGGGCTTATACCGTCTAGTGTTCTCAAGGTTGAAGGGAATCCTGGTACCGACAAAACACATTCTCTTGAATAGCACCAAGTCCCAATCCGGCGGACGGATCACCATCAACAGTGTCACATGACATCAGATCATGAAACACTACAGTGAGGTTTTAATTTATTTCAGGACATTGCCGCAGTTGCTTGCTGTGTCACGAATAAGTAAAGGCGTGGCTTTGGAGGTAAATTTCGAGTAGCTACGGCTGGGAGGTACTGGTTAAGGAACTGATTGCCACATTGGATGGCAGACGTTGGCAATGTTCATATTTAGGAAACGAATGGGTGAGGTAGAGTTATGACACAAATCGCAGGTGAGAAGGCGCGGCCCGGTGGGCATTGTATACAAGCGTGAAGTAATCAGGGCCCTGTATACAAGTGTGAAGTAACCATGACCTGACATGCTGTGAAGAACCCATGTGTTGCAGTTCAGCAGTTACACTACTGGCCATTAAAATTGCTACACCACGAAGATGACGTGCTACAGCCTGAAAATTTAGCCCACAGGAAGATGATGTTGTGATATGCAAATGATTAGCTTTTCAGAGCATTCACACAAGGTTAGCGCCGATGGCGACACCTACAACGTGCTGACATGAGGAAAGTTTCCAACCGATTTCTCATACACAAACAGCAGTTGACCGGCGTTGCCTGGTGAATCGTTGTTGTGATGCCTCGTGTAAGGAGGAGAAATGCGTACCATCACATTTCCGACTTTGATAAAGGTCGGATTGTAGCCTATTGCAATTACGGTTTATCGTATCGCGACACTGCTGCTCGCGTTGGTCGAGATCCAATGACTGGTAGCAGAATATGGAATCGGTGGATTCAGGAGGGTAATACGGAACGCCGTGCTGGATCCCATCGGTGTCGTGTCACTAGAGTGGAGAAGACAGGCATCTTACCCGGAAGGCTGTAACGGATCGTGCAGCCGCGTCTCGATCCCTGAGTCAACAGATGGGGACGTTTATAAGACAACAACCATCTGCCCGAACAGTTCGACGACGTTTGCAACAACATGGACAATCAGGTCGGAGACCATGGCTGCGGTTAGCGTTGACGCCGCATCACAGATAGGAGAGCCTGCGATGGTGCACTCAACGACGAACTTGGGTGACGAATGGCAAAACTTCATTTCTTCGGATGAATCCAAGTTCTGCTTACAGCGTGATGATGGTCGCATCCGCGTTTGGCGACATCGCGGTGAACGCATATTGGAAGCGTGTATTAGTCATCGCCATACTGGCGTATGGTATGGGGTGCCATTGGTTACACGTCTCGGTCACCTCTTGTTCGCATTGACGGCACTTTGAACAGTGGACGTTACATTTCAGGCGTTACATTTCGATCCCTGCGAAACCCTAGATTTCAGCAGGATAATGCACGACCGCATATTGCAGGTCCTGTACGGGCTTTTCTGGATACATAAAATGTTCGACTGCTGCCCCGGCCATCACATTCTCCAGATCTCTCACTAATTGAAAACGTGTGGTCAATGGTGGCCGAGAAACTGGCTCGTCACGGTATGCCAGTCACTACTCTTGAGGAACTGTGGCATCGTGTTGAAGCTGCATGGGCAGCTGTACCTGTACACGCCATCCAAGCTCTGTTTGACTCAATGCCCAGGCGTATCAAGGCCGTTATTACGGCCAGAGGTGGTTGTTCTGGGTACTGATTTCTCACGATCTATGCACCCAAATTGCGTGAAAATGTAATCACAGGTCAGTTCTAGTATATTATATTTGTCCAATGAATACCCGTTTATCATCTGCATTTCTTGTTGGTGTAGCAATTTTAATGGCCAGTAGTGTACAACTGCGTCTCGTGACCTATGTGTGGGGGACAAAGCGGTCTGACGGAAGTTATGAAAGAACTCTCCACTTCTCCCTCCAGAGGATCTAAATCAGAGGCGTGGGGGGAATAAATGTCAATAAGTGAGCCCAGAGGTTCAAACCAGGCAGTAGTGTTACCATAATGTCTGGATGTAGAACCTCAGAGAATGACGGTTGTTTAAGTTGCAGGCTAACCACGACGACCTCTGGTGATGTGTATCAGCGGCCTACCAGTCCGCTGTAAGGATCACCAGCCTCCGCTGTACGGACGCTCCATAGACGTGGCGGGGCGGGCCGCACCGTGGAGCTGCTCCAGAGTGAGGAGCGAGAGGGCTGCTAGCCTCCGCTCTCTGGATGACGTCGTTCAGCAGCCAGCACACGTGGAGGCCACGTAGCCGCGGCGTGAGCAGTAGCGCTACGTCTGCAAGTTTGGGCAACCGGACGCCGACGCAGCGATTCCAGCTTGGCGATGGCGCTGATCAAAGCACACACGCAGCGCGGTGTCATCGCTGGGAATACCGAGAGGCTGGCTGTGTGCCTTCGATGGCATAAAGTCCATGATTATTTTTGATGTTTGCTCTTTTTGACAGAGTTAGTAGTGTGAGTTAGGGTACACGATGTCTAGAGTTACTTTTGTGAAGCCACAGGAACCCGTGGACTTACTTTTGTTTACAGATAATGGTGCATGCTATAATTTAGTGCCTATGAGGAGTTGATATTGTAATCAGTCTGGGCACGAGTCGCCGTGTACCAGAGCTGGATCTCGGGAGGGAATACCATTAACTGGAGGCAGCATCTGAAGGTGTGCCAAAAACAGCGTTTATCATCCCAGCAGGATTTTTTCTTTACAAATGTATGGCATTTGCATTAAAGAACGTACTGGCAACTTCTCAGCCGTTGTTAGATGGGGTCGTTGCTAAGAGGAATAAAGCCGAGAACTTGCTTGGTCTATCTCGATGACATAATTGTGTATTCAGAAGATTTACTGGAACATGTGAGACGTTTAGAGAGTATCTTTAGTAGGCTACGATCGGCCCGTGCCTTACAGACCCATCCTCGTCTTACAGACGCAGTTCAGAGTTCTCCAGTGTCTCAAACAACTGAGCACATGCTATCAGTCGTTGGCCTGTACAATTATTATACACGGATCGTGGAGAACTTTGCGAAAATAACTAAACCCTTGAACAAGCTACTGAAGAATAGGACGAATTCCCATTTGTAACAGGAATGTCAGGAGGCATTTGAAATGCTGAAAAAAATATTGTTTCCAGATCCAGTATTAGTTTTTCAGGATTTCGAGAAAGAGTTTATCCTTTCATGTGATGTTTCAAATGAGGCAGCCAGTTGTGCTTTGGGACAGATGGTAAATAGAAACATCAGGTAGCTTACGCTTCAATTAACTTAGAAAAGGTAGAGCATAACTCCTCAACAATAGAGAAAAAGATTCTGGCGGTCGAATATGGTATTATGTATTTTCTGTGTTATATGTACGGTAGGATAAGGTCGTGACAAATGATGCTCCATTGGAACAGCACTTTGGTTTATAACATCCATCTAGTAGAATAACTCGGTGGGCACATAAGCTTAGTGAATTCGACTACGGGGTAATCCATGAGCCACGGAGACCACACGCCAATGCAAATTTGTTAAGTCGTAGGGCAGCGATGTTGAGAACGCTGCGGATGAGCGCTGAAGAGTGGCAGCGGGCACAGGCAAGAGACAAAGACTGCCAGGCATTTCAGTCACAGCCACATTTCGTTATGTAAGAGGGTTTGCTGTGTGGAACGATGAGTTGTGGTTCATATGTGATGTTTCCAGATGGTTTTCAGAAGTAAGTTTTGCAGCAAAATCACGACAGTATGTTGTCAGCTTATGGGGAGGGGGGGGGGGGGGGGGCGTTTGATGGAGGGACGTGCAGCAGAGCAGTTTTGGTGAAGGAACAGGAAGCGTTACATGGAGAAGTATGTTAGCGAGTGTATGCCATGCCCGCAGAGGCCTGGCATTACGCATCACAAAGTGCCGTTTCATAGGTTATCAGAGGCCTCCACTCCATTTTATAGGTTGGGTTGGATGTCCTCGGACCATTTAATGAAACATCTGCAGGAAATAGGTACGTTCTCACGATCATATATCATTGTTCTCGAATTTTTGGTAATGGTATCTATGTCGGACCAATGGGCTAGTACTCTAGCGCAGGCGTTTGTAAATAATTAGATAATAAAAACTGGGGTGCTTGAGACAATATTTATGAACAAGGATATGAATTTAGTCTTGGCTTTAATGAAACAATTATGCCATGTGTTGTATATAAAGTAGTTACGGATGAGTCTGTTTCATCTGCGGACCAATTGGAAAACGGTTCAAAATGGTTCAAATGTCTCTGAGCACTATGGGACTTAACTTCTGAGGTCATCAGTGCCCTAGAACTTAGAACTACTGCAACCTAACTAACCTAAGAACATCACACACGTCCATGCCCGAGGCAGGATTCGAACCCGCGACCGTAGCGGTCGCACGGTTCCAGACTGTAGCGCCTAGAACCTTCGGCCAACCCGGCCGGCTGGGACAACGGAATGCATGCAAGTGAGAATTGTGATGTGGTGTACAGCAGAATAATGCCATGTATCTTTGACATCATTCGTAAATTAGGACTGGATGGTGAGTCAGCGAGGAAGATTGGCGGAAGAATTAGGGAAGTTTGGAGGAATGTGCAAAAGGGAAACACGAAGGCGGTAGAACAGACGCGTGGGCAAATTGCCATCATACCGCCTGGGGTCACTAGTCCCTATATGTCAAATAGGAAAACGAAGAAATTTTTATCAAAATACCAGGGGCCATAACAGGTCGTGGAAATGACTTCACTGGTCAACCTGAAGCTACAGTTCCCCACATTAGTCCAATAAAACAGTAGGTGAAAGCTACAAAGGGCAAGAAGAAGGAACCTGATCTCTCTGACAGAATTACAATGTCATCGACAAACTTCAATGTTTTTATTTCTTCTCCATGGATTTTAATTCCTACTCCAAATTTTAATTCCTACTGTAAGTGGGCTGTTTATGTTTTCTTATTGGCAACGTTACGTAGCGCTCTGTATGAAAATCACTGGCTGTGCTGTGTGCAGTCTGTGGCTAGTTTGCCTTGTTGTCTGCCATTGTAGTGTTGGGCAGCTGGATGTGAACAGCGCGTAGCGTTGCGCAGTTGGAGGTGAGCCGCCAGCAGTGTTGGATGTGGGGAGAGAAATGGAGGAGTTTTGAAATTTGTAAGACTGGATGTCATGAACTGCTATGTATATTATGATTTTTCAACACTATTAAGGTAAATACATTGTTTGTTCTCTATTAAAATCTTTCATTTGCTAACTATGCCTATCAGTAGTTAGTGCCTCCCGTAGTTTGAATCTTTTATTTAGCTCTCAGTAGTGGCGCTCGCTGTATTGCAGTAGTTGGGGTGACGAAGATTTTTGTGAGGTACGTGATTTGTGAAAGGTATAGGTTAATGTTAGTCAGGGCCATTCTTTTGTAGGGATTATTGAAAGTCAGATTGCGTTGCGCTACAAATATTGTGTGTCAGTTTAAGCACAGTCATGTATAATTTTTCTAAGGGGATGTTTCACTACTCCAATTCTTTTGTTTCCTTTACTACTTGCTCAACACACAGATTGGGTAACATCGGGGATAGGCTACAGCTCTGCCTCACTTTCTTCCCAACCACTGCTTCCCTTTTATGCCCCTCGACTTATAACTGCCATCTGGTTTCTGTACAAACTGTAAAAAGCCTTTCGTTCCCTGTATTTGACCTCTGCCACCTCCAGAATTTGAAAGAGAGTATTCCAGTCAATATTGTCAAAAGCTTTCTCTGAGTCTACAAATGCTAGAAACGTAGGTTGACCTTTCCTTAATCTGTCTTCTAAGATAAGCCGCTGGGTCACTGCTGCCTCACCTGTTCCAACATTTCTACGGAATCCGAACTGATCTTCCTCAAGGTAGGCTTCTACCAGATTTTCCATTCTTATGTAAATAATTGGTGTCAGTGATCTATTAAGCTGATAGTTCGGTAAATTTCACACCTGTCATCATCTACTTTCTTTAGGATTGGAATCATTATATTGTTCTTGAAATCTGACCGTATTTCGCCTGTCTCATACATTTTGCTCACCAGATGGTAGAGTTCTGTCAGGGCTTGAAATGCAAATATGCTCTTTCTGCTGACTTTTTATGGAACGTACAGGGTGGTTTTAACTAAACTTGCGCCACCTGAGCCATTTGTACCGAAAAATATATACTGCAAATGTACCCAACTTTATGGGAATCATGTTCAAAATGTGTGCTGCAGAAATTGTTGGTGTCGCGATTTACTGTAAGGTGATAGTGTTTGTATTGCGGCGTATAACCGAATCTGCTGACAGTCAATATGCGTCTGGACAAGATGAGCAGGGCTTTACACATAATGCTGTTTTATCAAAATAACAGCAATAGTGCTGCTCCTCTTCGCAAATATTGAAGCATTAAAGAAGTACGGAGAAGTCCTCTCTCCGCACTGGAGTTGAAGAACGTGATTCGGATGTTCGAATTAAATGGCTAGTTGGGAATTGCTTCTGGGAGAGGTCGACCCACTAATTGCGCCACAAATCGTTGAAGAAGTTACTGTTGTCATGGCTGCAGTTAGCGATCTTCAAGTGTTGTACGAGCTTTGTCACCTCAGCTGAACATTCCATGGTCCATCATGGTTTCGGGCAGGGGTACAACAATCTACGGTGATCCTCAAGGCTGTCGTGAAGGCAGATGGCCGTCACACTGAGCAACGGTTGTAAGCCGGGACGCAAGCACGTTACACAATTCAAAAATGTTCTCTCATGTGGACAGTAAAATGTGTTTCTATCAATGGATTATTCATCATTTCTCTTCCGCACGTATTTACAAATGTTTTCTCAATGGTTCTTTCTCCTACGATCAACCGCTTTTATCGGGACCCTCTCATGTGGCGGAAGATTAATTATAATGACGTTGTACTCATCCTAGCTACTCTATATAACCGGATAGGATATGTTTCTTCATATTACAAGAAATTCAAGCTCCCGCTGATGTGGATAACTGATGTACTAACTAAGAATTTTCGTAGCCTATTAATGGAGAAAACTACATCTATGAATGAAACTGTGTCGTGTAAACGAAAGTCATATTAGTGGCAAAAATAATCTGTAGTGTAGTAGATGGCAAGTTCATACTATTTAAAGTACTAACTAGACAAATTGTTCCTCCCAGACATGTTGAACAAAAAATCTCTGCTCCTGTTGACATATGCGGTAAGAGAACAACAATTTCTGTTCGCAAAAAAACTGCACAATTTTTACCCCACGGCAAAGGACATGACATGGTATTTCGAAAACTGTCACGGCAGTACAAATTTTGTCAGTGAGTGATGGAATAAAATGCAGTGACACCATTATTTTCAGATAAATGTTGAAATGCTTTTTGTCCTGTGAATTATTTGACGTTCGCAGCCGGAAGCAGCGTACGACAGGAAATTCAGTGTAAAACAATTCTGGTTGTCAACCAGATATTCAACGCTCGTTGGCCGGGAGCAAACGAATGCGTTAGATTCGCAAATGAGATATCACTAGCGAGCCGCTCGCCGCTGTCAACCCATCATCGCGCTGTGTGCTGTGCAAACTAGCGCCGTATATCTTGCGAGCGGAATTCATTACGTCCGCGGCGGGGCACTATGGCTCCGCCTGCGCTGCCACCTACGACGCTAGCGCTCTGGTTTGTGATCTTGCCGTTACCAATCAGACATTGCAGGCGGAAGCAGCTATGAACGGTGGCGCCTGCACTTTTGAACTTTACTTTAATAACTAAGTTTAAATAGAAACACGAGTCGCTAGACTGAAGAGCGGTATAGTTTACACAGGAGGAAACCCCGTGGCTGAAATTAATGTTGTATGAGATTTGAAGGAAGTTTGCAAAGGGTAATAAGGAAATGCGTACCAGAGGATTGTTTAGGGATTGCAAGAGTGATACAGTCATTTCCACAAGAAAGTGTACGCCTTAATTTTAACGTTCACAGCAACATCTCTGGTAGTGACTGTAAATGTTAATAAAATTCCCAATAACCGTGTAACTTAGGACGTAATTTTATTTTATGTTGAAGGCTACCAATTTCAACATTTCACTATGCCATCTTCAGGCCCCATATGCCTTTCTCCAAATTAACGAGAATGTCATATCGAGCCATAAATCTCTGCTATCAAGTCTTCGAATGAAGCACTGCTGTAACTGGTAGCCTTAAAAATAAAATAGAATAACATCTTAAGTTACATGGCTGTTGGGAATTTTATTGACACTGACATTTACTTAACCAGCCGATGTCCCCGGTCCATGATGGAGCAAGACAGGCCGCTGATAGTGGTCTCCATAATGTACTCAATGCGCTTTTGCACAGCGAATAGATAAACAGTGGGAGAGTTGGATGTTTTGTATTGTCGGTCGCAGTTTAAAATGAGTGGAAAATATCTGAAGCCTCACGAGGCAATGTTTCTTGTAAATCATCCAAAGCTACAGAAGCTTTCATATGGAACTGCTGCTAAAATTCTTAGAAAGCTAAGAGACTAGTTGCGAAGTGGGTCAAGAAATGAGCTGTCTACAATAGATTGGCCTGCAATATATCCGGATGCAAAGCCGATCGAAAATGTTTTGTCGTATATTGAGAGGAAGCTTAAAGGAAAGCCAATATAAACTTTGAAGCAGCTTTCATATAAAATCATGACGATATGGAAATCGTTACCGAGAGAATATGCAGAGAAGCTCGCCAAACAGTGCCAAGCTATAATCGGTAATGGAAGCGACTGGATTAATTAACACGTAATTGTGCAAATAATGATACATTTATTTTCATGTAAGCATAAATCTATACACTGAAGAGCCAGAGTATCTGGTAAACCTGTCTCATATCGTTTAAGGCCGCCGCGAGCACGCAGAAGTGCCCCAAGACGACGTAGCATGAGCCCGACTAATGTCTGAAGTAGTGCTGGAGGGAAATGACACCATGAATCTTGCAGGGCTGTCCATAAATCCGTAAGAATAAGAGGGTTGGATATCTCTTCTAAACAGCACGTTGCAAGGCGTTCCAGATAAGCTCAATAATGTTGATGTCTGAGGAGTTTGGTGGCCATCGGAAGTGTTTAAATTCAGAAGAGTGATCCTGAAGTCACTCTGTAGTAATTCTGGACGTGTCAGATGTCACATAGGACATGTAACGTTCCCTGGCAAACTCACGTTATTAAAGAACAAGAGTTTATTTGTACCATATACGCCGCTCTGAGCAAGTTGTATATATCGTAATTATTGAACAAAAATATTACTGAATGTGGTGTAAAAGACATTTGTTATTCTCCTTATATTTTTTGTTGTAATATTTCTCTGTATTTAGGATAGGAATTTTTCTGTATTTATTATGTGATTGTAAAATGTGTCAGTATTTGCGATAGCAGAGATATAAAATGTTGCCAGAAGAGAATAATATCGTCAATTTGCAAAGAAATGTTAATAGTCAGCAATACTATTTAAGCACAATGCATTATGTATTCTTTGGTCTTCTCTGTTCAGAAGTCATTGCGGTAGGACACTGTGAAAGAGTTTTTTACGAATGTGTAGACTTCTTTTGTCTCTGTCTGGACTTAGCCGCCATTAGACGATGCGTTACGAATTAATGTGAGTTGTATTGTTGTTTGATCTAAATATATTAGAGTATATCAAAAGTGTGAATTATTTATGTAAATTAGCTTGCCCACGTCATCTATAAAATTTCTTTAAGAATTTTTCAGCATTTTTTAGCGGTGTTGCTGGGCTGTGCCGCGACCAACAATAGCAGAGGCGGCACATTTAAAAAATTATCAAACCCGTAAATCGGGAACAGATGCATAAAAATCAATAGTGAATTAAGAAATTGTTCTTCTTTTTCAGTGATCCTGTGGCTGATAAAATTTGAATTAAATACGTTTGTGCATTCGTAGGCGGATAGTTAATGTTAGTTAACATTGAAATTTAAACAGTTTGGTTCTTTAAAATAACTCAAATGCATAGTGAAGTAGGTTTGATCAGTGATAAATGTCGGCTTGGCAATAATTAAAACATTTTCTGCTGATAGAGATAATCTTGTGTTCTATGGCTAGTGCCGGGATAAAATTCAGTAAAAATATTTAACAAAAGACCCACTGCATCTGGAAAGTGTATGCCAAGGCCGAATGATTTAAAGGACTCAATTCTTAACCTAATATTCTTAACCAGTTCATATGAGTTCACGTAAATATTATTTTTTCTTTAAATGTACGTAATTCTTAAGAAAGTAAAATTTTTTATTACCACACGAAAATAAGGGAGTGGTTCTACAACAAAGTTCGCACGAAAGAAAATTAACTTAAAAGCAAAAGATAAAATTTATTATTCTTCTTTAACGAAATTTCAAATCAATCCCGTTCATTTCGACGATTTCGTTAAAGACAATGCTGGAACTATCCAACTCCGTCGAAATACACAGTGGACATGAATAAATACAGGTGATCAAAGAGGATACTTAGGTACGTATTGTGTCAAAGTCGTATCTAGACGTATCAGGGGCCCCATATCACTCTAACTGCACACGCCCCACACTATTACAGTGCTACCACTGGCTTTAACAGTCCCCTGCTAACATGCAGAGCCCATGGATTCATGAGGTTGTCTCCATATTCGTACACGTCCATCCGCCCGATACAATTTGGGACGAGACCCGTCCGACCAGGCAACATGTTTCCATTCATCAACAATCGAATGTCTGTGTTGATGGACCCAGGCGAGGCGTAAAGCTTCATGTCGTGCCGTCATCAAGGGCACACGAGTGGGCCTTCTACTCCGAAAGCCCACATCGATGATGGTCTGTTGAATGGTTCGCAAGCTGGCACTTGTTGATGGCCCAGGACTGAAATCTGCAGCAGTTTGTAGGAGGGTTGCACTGCTGTCACGTTGAACGATTCGCTTCAGTCATCGTTAGTCCTATTCTTGCAGGATCTTTATCTGGCAGCAGCGATATCGTAGATTTGATGTTTCACCGGATTCCTGATGTACAGGTATACGCGTGAAATGCGCGTACGGGCAAATCCCTACTTCATCGCTTCCTCGGAGATGCCGTGTCCCATCGCTCGTACGCCGACAAACTCACTTAAATCTTGCTAACCTGCCATTGTAGCAGCAGTAACCGATCTAACAACTGAGCCAGACCCTTGTCGTCTTATACAGGCATTGACAACCTCAGAGCCGTGTTCTGCATATTTACATATCTCTGTATTTGAATACGTGTGTCTATACCGGTTTCTTTGGCGCTTCAGTGTGATAATGTTTTTTTCTTTCTTTTTTTTTTTATTTCAAACAGACAAGGGCGTACACTTCCTTGTGGAACTGACTGTAGATACAGCTGTGATTTCTTTAAATGACTGATATTTAGAATTAATACTTTCCACCAGATTCTCAGATTTTGAAGTGATAAAGCAAAACGAAGATTCGTTAACTCCTAACACGTTGCAATGGAGTTGTATAATAACAGAAGTTTTGGTACTTTTAGGGTGGTATCGAAATAACTGGCCCTGTTGCTGTTTCTGAATGTAGCAGGAGGTTTGAGACATCTGATGGTGGGGTTATCCCGAAATGTCTAGTGATGAGGTGATAAATAAAATTATACTGTCAATTTACACAATGGGAACAGCTCAAAGGCCGTGATTAATTTACGCTATCTGACCAAAAGTATTTGGCCACCACTAAGTAAAACGGCATCGACCACTATATGTCATTAGAGGCGGACCCGTCAGTATAAAGGAAGATGAGAAATACTGTGTTGTCAGAGAACAGTAACAGCAGCGTTAGTCGAATAGGAGAGCTCAATGAATTCGCACGTGGAGTAACTGAGTAACAAATTGAAGCATCCCCAACTCTCTTGTGGTTCCCTTTTTAGGTACTCCACGTCGACGTCTGCTCGTAGATACGTATCGTCGGTAGGTTTTCCGGTTTTACTTCCCTTCGTGACAGCGACGACTCTCCGATGAGGTGCGGGTCTTGTGTTTTGCTATTACTGCGAGTCTTGCAAATATCGCTTTTATTTAGTAATTTTCCCGGCTACAACTCTTCCCATTTATGATTAAGACAGCCAGCGCCACCTTTCGGAGGGAGTGGGGTGGTCAAAGAGTGACAAAAGTACACATTAAGCAGTCCGTAAAGCACTTAAACGTTCACTTCAGTTAGCGTGTTAGTTAATGCCTACGCTTTCCGCTAGATGGTGCTGACTTACTGCTGAATAGCTTAGGGTCCTTAAAACCTTCACTGATTAGTACTAGGTAAATGAAATAAGTACAACACTCTTGTGTTTCACTTTCACTCTATATTCAAGGATTAAGATGGTGATGGATGATGGTCTATTTAAATGGTTCCTAGCCTGGAGGAATCTAAATAGTCCGCAAATGCCGATATGCACGCGCTCTACGTCCAGATTCGAAACTAACGGTACACGACACTTTCAAAAATTCACACGTTAATATCTGAATACCAGTACCTCTGAAATCACTCGTATCAGCAGATAATTTGGGTTTCTGTCGTCTATATGTCAGTAAAGTTCCAATCTAGCACTAAAGTCCTAAAATCCCCTTAATACTCCGTTGCTACCAACAGTCAGAGATCGTACACTACATCACTTTTAATCTCCGTAATATTCTAACAGTTTATCGTGAATCTTAACACGATAAAGTCCAATCTAATTATTGTCTCGCTGACTGACAAGGGTTCCCCGCCCTTTAACGAAACAATCAAGGAAAAAAGGCGGCATTAATGACGATCAGGCCTTTTTATAGATTTTTCATCACAAGAGTTTAACGTCAGTGTACTTAGACGTTAAACTTCTTGCTCACGTACTATAATTTTCATCTGCAATTACCGAACTCTGATTCTACACTATTTTCCCCTCTAAAAATTCTATTTTTAATTTTAATTATTCTTTCTATAGCTGTAAACTGAACCGAGGAGTTACAGAATCCATCAGGGACATTTCACCCTTTCTATTGATGCCGACGTCGACTGTTGGTGATGTGATTCTGAAGTGGAAACGCGAAGGAACAACCACAGCAAAACCAAGAAAAGGGAGTCCTCATTTTATAACGGACAGTGACAGTGGAACATTGCTGAGGGTGGATGTGAAAAATAGCCTACAACGAGCGGAACGAACCACTTCTGAGTTCTGAGTCGAGCTAGCACAGCGATTGTGAGTAAGAGTTGAAAAGAATGCAGTACAATTGTCGAACAAGTCCGCATAAGCCATACATTTCTGTAGTTAACGCAAAGCGACGCTTGAGGTGGAGTAAAGAGCAACGCCATTGGAGACTGGATGATTGGTGACGAGTGATTTGATGAATCGCTCCTGTGGCAATCCGATAGAAGAGTTTGTGTTTGGAGAGTGCCTAGAGAACGTTACCTACTGTCATGCGTAGTGCAAACAGTGAAATACGGTGGTGGCTGTGTTACAATATGGGGGTGTTTTTGTGGTTAGTGGACGGTACCCTTACTGTACTTAAGAAACTATGCGCACAAGGATATGGACAAATATTACAGCAATGTGTGCCGCGTGTAGTGTAGACACAGTTCGGGGACGACGCCTGTTTGTTTCAGGTTGACAATGCACCCTTTCATAAAACACAATCTGTCAGGCAAATGAATTATGGACTACAGGAGTCTTGAAATTTACTGACCTGCGAAATGAGTCAGACGTCGACTGCGCAGTAGACCCCAGCGTAAAACATCACTACCTTCTCTGGTTTTGAATCTTGAGGAAGAATGAGCTATCGTTGCTGTACAGACATTCAGATACTTCTTTGAATGTGTCCTCAGCAGATCTGAAGCCGTTATAATGGCGAAGCAGAATACACCCCACTTTATTGTCCACTAATAGAGGTCCGTATACTTTTGACCACATAGTGCAGAACGTTGAAGGCCAGTAATTTTCAGTATCGATGCGTATTTTATTGTCCACTAATAGATGTCTGTATACTTTTGATCACGTAGTGCAGAACGTTGAAGACCAGTAATTGTTAGCACAGATGCAAAGACCGTTCACAGGTCGCTTGTTGTTTCCAAATGAATTCTGTACCGTTAAGTCACGCAATCTGCAGTTAATACCATTGGCATAGCAGAGAGAAGACGTTCTGTATCGTACGTTTGCTCCAAAGACGATGCTCATTTCATCAAATCACAGCTAAACAGATCTAACGACGTAATTGTAGTCTTTTTCTATTGGAATGCAATGTCACTGTAAGGGGACTAACATTAACGACACTATGTCGTGTCAGTTGACTTCTTAATATCTGTCTGTAATCCGTCGCTATGGAATAAGGACAGACACCACATCACCAGAAACTCATATCTGTATGTATTGTTCTCAAGCCTCTATACAGCTCAGAGTGGAGGATATTTGGTACCAATGTATGCGATATCGGATCCAGTTTTATTCACGCAGGTACATAAGTCTATACGCATCGATACAAGCGCGGAAAGACCTCTCCACAAAGTAAGAGATGGAACCATCAGATTTAGCGCACCCTTTTGCTTGATTACCGGCGGTCTAATTTTACGAAACAGGTCTTCTTGAAACTATGTCATCTTCCAGAATGAGATTTTCACTCTGCAGCGGAGTGTGCGCTGATATGAAACTTCCTGGCAGATTAAAACTGTGTGCCCGACCGAGACTCGAACTCGGGACCTTGCACTTGCCCGCGAAAGGCAAAGGCCCCAAGTTCGAGTCTCGGTCGGGCACACAGGTTTAATCTGCCAGGAAGTCTTATGTCATCTTTATTGCAAAGATCCTGGCAACGCTCTTACAGTTTCCTATTGTGTCTACTCTCCTCTGAAGATATTACCTGTATTATTTCATTGTCTGCTATTTTAATCACTTAATAAAGGAAAAAAAATATAACTTAATAAAGACTCTAAACGCCGGGGAAGTATTCTAGAATCTTTTGTATACGTCAGTTACCAGAAATATCCTTTACATGAGAAAAGCACTTTCCCAGAATCCCTCCAAAAAATTTCCTAAGCTCCTCTAACGAACTTAGTACTTCCGCTCGCTTTCCAGATACCTGTTTTCTATTGTACGCCTTACATCATATACACTCCTGGAAATGGAAAAAAGAACAAAATGACACCGGTGTGTCAGACCCACCATACTTGCTCCAGACACTGCGAGAGGGCTGTACAAGCAATGATCACACGCACGGCACAGCGGACACACCAGGAACCGCGGTGTTGGCCGTCGAATGGCGCTAGCTGCGCAGCATTTGTGCACCGCCGCCGTCAGTGTCAGCCAGTTTGCCGTGGCATACGGAGCTCCATCGCAGTCTTTAACACTGGTAGCATGCCGCGACAGCGTGGACGTGAACCGTATGTGCAGTTGACGGACTTTGAGCGAGGGCGTATAGTGGGCATGCGGGAGGCCGGGTGGACGTACCGCCGAATTGCTCAACACGTGACTCTGAGCACTATGGGACTTAACATCTATGGTCAACAGTCCCCTAGAACTTAGAACTACTTAAACCTAACTAACCTAAGGACAGCACACAACACCCAGCCATCACGAGCCAGAGAAAATCCCTGACCCCGCCGGGAATCGAACCCGGGAACCCGGGCGTGGGAAGCGAGAACGCTACCGCACGACCACGAGATGCGGGCTCTCAACACGTGGGGCGTGAGGTCTCCACAGTACATCGATGTTGTCGCCAGTGGTCGGCGGAAGGTGCACGTGCCCGTCGACCTGGGAGCGGACCGCAGTGACGCACGGATGCACGCCAAGACCGTAGGATCCTACGCAGTGCCGTAGGGGACCGCACCGCCACTTCCCAGCAAATTAGGGACACTGTTGCTCCTGGGGTATCGGCGAGGACCATTCGCAACCGTCTCCATGAAGCTGGGCTACGGTCCCGCACACCGTTAGGCCGTCTTCCGCTCACGCCCCAACATCGTGCAGCCCGCCTCCAGTGGTGTCGCGACAGGCGTGAATGGAGGGACGAATGGAGACGTGTCGTCTTCAGCGATGAGAGTCGCTTCTGCCTTGGTGCCAATGATGGTCGTATGCGTGTTTGGCGCCGTGCAGGTGAGCGCCACAATCAGGACTGCATACGACCGAGGCACACAGGGCCAACACCCGGCATCATGGTGTGGGGAGCGATCTCCTACACTGGCCGTACACCACTGGTGATCGTCGAGGGGACACTGAATAGTGCACGGTACATCCAAACCGTCATCGAACCCATCGTTCTACCATTCCTAGACCGGCAAGAGAACTTGCTGTTCCAACAGGACAATGCACGTCCGCATGTATCCCGTGCCACCCAACGTGCTCTAGAAGGTGTAAGTCAACTACCCTGGCCAGCAAGATCTCCGGATCTGTCCCCCATTGAGCATGTTTGGGACTGGATGAAGCGTCGTCTCACGCGGTCTGCAGGTCCAGCACGAACGCTGGTCCAACTGAGGCGCCAGGTGGAAATGGCATGGCAAGTCGTTCCACAGGACTACATCCATCATCTCTACGATCGTCTCCATGGGAGAATAGCAGCCTGCATTGCTGCGAAAGGTGGATATACACTGTACTAGTGCCGACATTGTGCATGCTCTGTTGCCTGTGTCTATGTGCCTGTGGTTCTGTCAGTGTGATTATGTGATGTATCTGACCCCAGGAATGTGTCAATAAAGTTTCCCCTTCCTGGGACAATGAATTCACGGTGTTCTTATTTCAATTTCCAGGAGTGTAGTTTCGTAGTATTACACTTAAATATTTAAGCGATATAATTGGTTTCAGAAGTTCCCCACCGTTCTTGGTAAATGACGCTACCATGTTCCTACTCTTTGTTTTCGGCGATACCTATCACTTATCCACAAGAGGATAGAGACACGATTCAGCGCTGGCCGGAGTGGCCAAGCGGTTCTAGGCGCTACAGTCTGGAACCGCGCGAACGCTACGATCGGGGGTCGAATCCTGCCTCGGGTATGGATGTGTGTGTTGTCCTTAGGTTAGTTAGGTTTAACTAGTTCTAAGTTCTAGGGGACTGATGACCTCAGCAGTTAAGTCCCATAGTGCTCAGAGCCATTTAAACCACGATGCAGTACACCAGCTGAAAAACTTGCATAACTGCTTCAAAGTCTCCCTATAAACAATAAACTACAATTTTGATTCTGTAGGTAACTTATTATCAGCGAATAATCTGAAAGTGTTGCTGCTATTGAGAAATGATTTATATTCACCAGAAAATCTCTAACTATACACAATAAGCATCTCAACACGTAACATACTTGGTGATAATCATAAATAAATTTTTCATATTACTTTAAAAAATAGTCGTGAGTCTAGAGTCTAGCTACTTGTTTCATTTTTCGACAAGGGATACTACATACTTGTCTCAAATTCCACTAGCTTCCATGAATTAAGGGAAAAGGACAACACAGAGAGCGATAATTCCAGTAGGTATTAAGCAACTGTAACAAGAGTATGTTATTCCGAGCAATGCAGCCGGCCGATGTGGCCGAGCGGTTCTGGGCGCTTTAGTCCGGAACCGCGCTGCTGCTACGGTCGCAGGTTCGAATCCTGCCTCGGGTGTGGATGTGTGTGATGTCCTTAGATCAGTACGGTTTAAGTAGTTCTGAGTCTAGGGGACTGATGACCTCAGATGTTAAGTCCCATAGTGCTTAGAGTCATTTGAACCATTTTCAAAGCAATGTAGATACATCGCTATGTAGCAAAAGTGTATGTCTGTGGCAACGACAATGTGGCGTTAAAATCAGATGGCACAGCTGAATAAATCAGCGTATTCGCACAACACCCTACTGTCGGTTATACGGGTGAGTTTTAACGGATAGCAGGTGGAAGCACCTAGTCGGCCGCCTGTTTAAGTATTACTCCTCCTATTGCTCCTACTTTGCGGTGACAATCATTTCTAATCATAAGCTCGACAGTTTCAAAGTTATGTCAGGCACAAGCTAATGTTACTATGTGTGGCGACTGTCGAGTCCTGGCTTTATGTTGTAGTGACTCTCCGTTCAGCTACCGTCTGTCTTTAGTGACAACACCGACAGGGAAATTATAAGAGCATATTGTGCACAGGAATCTTCGTAGCACAGGGAATAAATATCTCCACCAATAAACGACTCAGGAAACAGGATGACAAGCTCCATCAAGCGAAATGAATCGCACAAAATGTGTGTGGGGTGCTGTAGAGAAGCTTGAATGTAGTTACAAATGAAGTTTACTGTCAGTGGGATTTTACTTTCGCGACGGCCAGATTATGTTGTTATGGTCTTCAGTCCTAACACTGGTATAATGCAGCTCTCACGTTAGACATCACAGTCAAGCCTCTTCATCTCTACGGAATTACTGCAATGAATCTCCAGTTGAACATGCTTACTGTAGTCAGTTCTTCCTCTGCCACTAACATGCTTACACCTAACATTCGCTTAGTTATGCAATTAACCGTTCCTAGGTGTATCAGCATGTGTTAAGCTATTCATGTGCACTGTCAAGTTGTGTCATAAAGCTCTTGCGTTTCAATTTGATGCGGTGCTCATTTATTAGTTAGTGGAGGTATTCATTGCCTCTGCTACGAAGCTTCCTGCGCACAGTCTAGTCTTCGGAATTATTCTTTAAAACTCCGCCTTTCCAAAGCTTCTATTCACCTCTTGTCTGTGCAGTTGATCATCCACGTTTCACTTCCGTATAATGCTAAAAGAAACAGACATGTTTCCAGAAAAGGCTTAACACTTAAATTTGCATACGATCTTTCCTCAGAATCACTTTTCTTGCTATTCCCTGTCTTCTTTTTTATACTCTTATGTTTTGTCACCGCCGGTAATTTTTCTAACAAAACGAATCTATTACTTTTAGTGGATTGTTTCCTGATTTAATTCCCTCATTGTATCCTGGCTTAATTCGATCTTACTCAATTACCGTGACAAAATTACAATGTCTTGGGCAAACTTTAATACGTTTTCCGATTTCTAGTTTGTTATCTTAGCAATTGACTGAATGGTATGGTGAAAAATCGGCAATCTTGTCTCATTCTCTTCTCAATTACTGGCCCGCCTTCACTTCATTATATTAAAATAACTTCATTATAATTTCTATAAAAGTTGTAGATAGTCTCTCGCTCAACCTCGCTACCTCCTGAATTTCAGACTTGTGCTCACGTAACCATTGTAAAAGTTTCATCTAAATCTACAAATACTATAAACATAGGTTCGCCTCTCTACAACGTATTTTCTAACTTAAGTCGAAGAGTCATCATTGCTCGCATGTTAGTGCATTTCTCCGGAGACCAAACGCATCATCCCTCAGGGCCACGTGTACCATTTTTTTTTATTCTTCCGTCCACAATTCGTGTCATTATTATGCAACTACGAATTATTAAACTAATTATAAGGTAACGTTCACACTTGACATCACCAGCCTTGTTTGGAATTGGAATTATTATATTTATCTTGAATTTTGAGGGTATTTCGCCTGGCCTGTATGTTTTTGATTCCAGGTGTCTGGCTGCCCGAAGGACATTGGGAATTCTGTGGGAATGTCTTCTACGCGGGGTGCCCTGTTCAGACTTAACTGTTGGAGCTTTGACAAATTCTTGTCACTGTGTTAAATGTTATCATCTATCTCATCTTCATCTACTTCCTCTCGTTTCTTTATAGTACCAGTTGCCCCCGCGCCCGGTTCTTTGAAGAATCGAACTTCGTTTGAAGGAAAGCTAGTATTTCGTGTGTGTCAAAGTTTATGACGTCGTATCTCCAGATACATGTATCTTGAAATGATATAATTTTACAGGTACAGTCAGAGGTACGTGTGCGTAATGTCTGGAAAATGTGTTGCGAGTAATGTTAGTAGTAAGGAAGTCGTCATTCTCGGTGCGTTGGTTTTACTACATGAACAGCGTAAGCGAAATAAGCGATAAACTCTTAACATTTCATTATTATGTGGGGGTGTTAGCACGAAAAAGTTTCGAACAGGTTTAAAATTACGTGTAAAGATTGTTGGGAGTCGCTAAGCGGTCTCTTTGTCAAATACCGGATGATACTTTTGTGTTAGCAGAAGAGCCAACACCGTGTTGCGAGTGGAGGCCGAATGCACGCGTTTTAGCTCACGCAGGCTGGCGTGAGGAGAGAAGAACTATACTGACTTGAGGTCTGGAACATGACAAGGAATGACAATTCAGAAAGCGGACGTAATTAGTTTGATACTTAACTTTAATCCATTAATGATGAACGTCGCTCTTGACGGTACATGATTCACAATATTATCTGTTCAGAATACATTCTTGAAGATAGTAATTATAGTAACTGAATATGGCGCCTTGCTAGGTCGTAGAAAATGACGTAGCTGAAGGCTATGCTAAACTGTCGTTTCTGCAAATGAGAGCGTATGTAGACAGTGAACCATCGCTAGCAAAGTCGGCTGTACAACTGGGGTGAGTGCTCGGGAGTCTCTCTAGACTAGACCCAGCGTGTGGCGACGTCGGTCTGCAATCACTGATAGTAGCGACACGCGGGTCCAACGTATACTAACGGACCGCGGCCGATTTAAAGGCTACCACCTAGTAAGTATGGTGTCTGACGGTGACATCACAAATACATCCTCAGTAATTTGTGAATCGGCGCGCGGGGTAGCCGCGCGGTTAGAGGCGTCTCAGCACGGTCCCGGTGGCTGCTCCCGTCGGAGGTTCGAGTCCTTCCTCGGGCATAGGTGTGTGTATTGTCGTCAGTGTAAGCTAGTTTATGTTAGATTAAGTAGTGCGTACGCTTAGGGACCGATGTCCTCAGCAGTTTGGTCTCATAAGGCCTTACCACAAATTTGCAATTCTTTTTTCGTGGATCATGACATATACACAGTTTCTAACTCTAATACATTTGTGTTAAACCTTCACCGTGGTAATATACTTCTTAATTACTATCGGTCAATAACTGTGATTCTTGAAGTTTTCCCGGCGTATTGAATACTCTGTGAGGTTTCGGGAATGCAGCCAGATAATGTTGACTTTGAAACACCCTGCTTAATTCCGCAGGACAAACCAGGTAGTTGGAATTGTGGAAAGGGACCAAAAGGGGGCTGTAAGTTACACTCAAACACATTTCACTTTATTTAGTAGTCCAAACAATACAGCAAAAATTTTTGAACTTAGTTATCGACTGAATTGGCCACACTATCTCATGCCTTAAGGGCACAACCACTTAAATTTTCGGATGAAAGCCATTAACTAAAAATTCAGACTCAGAATATTTAGAAGGCAGAAGGCCTCACATAAGTAAGTTCTATAACTTGGCTGAAGGTCCAACAAATCAAACGCTTGAAAAGCAAACAAGTTTAATTTAAAGACCGCTGAAGGCCCATGATTTAAGACTGCATTTAAAATTAATTTTAAAAAAGAACACAAGGCAGAAGGCCTTATCTTCAATTAGGCTGAAGGTCCCAGACAGTCTGATACTTGAAAGACAAGAACTTTAATTTAAAGAGGCCTGATGGCCGATTACTTAGAACAAATAAAATAATTTTTAGTAGGCAGAAGGCCCAGAGCTTTATCTTTAAACAATATTTTACACAGACTGAAGGCCCAAACAAACTAAGATTTAACAAGTGCGGAATTTAAACTTTAAAGCGGTTGAAGGCCCATTTTTTAAAACCCAACTAAAAGCATACAAATTCAAGCCATTGGCTATAAGCCATTAAAATACACAATCAAACACCATTAATAAAAGGCAGTGCAGCCAGCGGCGCTGAGAAGTTTCCGGGGGTCGGTCTGCACTTGAAATATTAACGTTCGCTTAGGGGAGAGAGGTAGCCAGTCCAACTATATCCCATCCGTCGGCAACCCAACCAAGAGACAGTAAACGGACCCTCCGACAAGACGGCTTGCTTTCCACCCGACCAGTGCACAAGGAACTCCAAAGCCAAAACGTAAAAGGCGTAGATGCCCACAACCAAGTATACATACGCTGTCGAAACTACACGTACGTGTTGGCGAGTGTCAACACGGTGAGGAAAGGACACTGCCTGAATTTTACGTCAGCGGCCAGGGCAGGCAACCGGAACGCTAACGGCCAAAAGGTAGAAAATTCCGCTGGTGCACTTGGGCTTCAAATAACTAAAACACAGTTAAACTCCACCGGATGGTGGCCAAACTTTCGCCAACTAGGCCACTCGCTGTTGCTCACGGGAACAACTCCAACAGCCAGACATGAAAACCAACGGCACAATGTGAATAGTCTTGCTTCGGTAATTAAATAACAGTTCAACTTTGATGTCCTGGGTCGGTGAGCCACGAACCCCGTAGCAATCGGAACAGCTCCCACACTCTGCGACACTGCGTAGGGACCGCCAGTGGGCCCGGCCCACTGCGCCGCGTGGAGATTTCCTGGCTGATCCACACCAACCGACCGACTCCTAGGAGCCGGTACGCCGACAACATTTAAAATAACTTGTCAATCAAAATCACACAAACAGTTTGACGAACACTTTCACGAAGAACCAGGCAATGCTAACGGCAGCGACTGTACAATAACAGGGACGAATCACGAAATGGTTCAAATGGCTCTGAGCACTATGGGACCATCTGAGGTGCGATTGCAGTCTTTCCCGGCGTATCCCACTGATGAATTCGTCTTGGGTTATCAGCCGAGTGGTGGTGTCATCTTGTCGCAACATTTCAATGAGTTTCGTACCCATCATCTTCGCCATAAGATTCATCAACATCTGAGGTCATCAGTCCCCTAGAACTTGGAACTACTTGAACCTAACTAACTTAATGACATCACACACATCCATGCCCGAGGCAGGATTCTAACCTGCGACCGTAGTAGTCGCGCGGTTCCGGACTGAAGCGCCTAGATCCGCTCGGCCACCGCGGCCGGCCCGAATCACGAGTCGGCACACACAGCCAGCCCATAAGCGATCGCCGGCCAAATACACGTCGTCCTGGAACTCGACCGACCGATGACCAACCCCACTCCAATCATGTGTGTCGGCAACCGTCGGGCGAGTCATGGCAGTCCGGACCTCACTGCTGCCGCGCCCCGTCTGAACTTGGCGCCGAGTGCCAACTCAAACACGGCCAGATCCGAACTAACTGCAGGCACGATCCAACTGACTGGTCGACGCACGACGACGCGCAAGTAATAGCAGTCCAGCAAAGATAATACAGCAGGGCTTATATCGATAAACGCTGCTGCTGCCGATTACGGGCAGGCAAGCAGAAACTCAGTGACGCAAGTAATTGAAACTAACAGAACGAGGTGGCAGTACGGCAAAAACAGGATGTTAAATAAGAGATGGCAAGAACACGAGCCACACACGGCTCAGACTTCTTACCACAATATTTCGGCTCGCAACCATCCAGCCATCCTCAGGTGAGTGTCTGCCACTGAGGTCTGCTAGTACGAGGGCAGTTCAATAAGTAATGCAACACATTTTTTTTCTCGGCCAATTTTGGTTGAAAAAACCGGAAATTTCTTGTGGAATATTTTCAAACATTCCCGCTTCGTCTCGTATAGTTTCATTGACTTCCGACAGGTGGCAGCGCTGTACGGAGCTGTTAAAATGGCGTCTGTAACGGATGTGCGTTGCAAACAACGGGCAGTGATCGAGTTTCTTTCGGCGGAAAACCAGGGCATCTCAGATATTCATAGGCGCTTGCAGAATGTCTACGGTGATCTGGCAGTGGACAAAAGCACGGTGAGTCGTTGGGCAAAGCGTGTGTCATCATCGCCGCAAGGTCAAGCAAGACTGTCTGATCTCCCGCGTGCGGGCCGGCCGTGCACAGCTGTGACTCCTGCAATGGCGGAGCGTGCGAACACACTCGTTCGAGATGATCGACGGATCACCATCAAACAACTCAGTGCTCAACTTGACATCTCTGTTGGTAGTGCTGTCACAATTGTTCACCAGTTGGGATATTCAAAGGTTTGTTCCCGCTGTGTCCCTCGTTGTCTAACCGAACACCATAAAGAGCAAACGAGAACCATCTGTGCGGAATTGCTTGCTCGTCATGTGGCTGAGGGTGACAATTTCTTGTCAAAGATTGTTACAGGCGATGAAACATGGGTTCATCACTTCGAACCTGAAACAAAACGGCAATCAATGGAGTGGCGCCACACCCACTCCCCTACCAAGAAAAAGTTTAAAGCCATACCCTCAGCCGGTAAAGTTATGGTTACAGTCTTCTGGGACGCTGAAGGGGCTATTCTGTTCGATGTCCTTCCCTGTGGTCAAACGATCAACTCTGAAGTGTATTGTGCTACTCTTCAGAAATTGAAGAAACGACTTCAGCGTGTTCGTAGGCACAAAAATCTGAACGAACTTCTCCTTCTTCATGACAACGCAAGACCTCACACAAGTCTTTGCACCCGAGAGGAGCTCACAAAACTTCAGTGGACTGTTCTTCCTCATGCACCCTACAGCCCCGATCTCGCACCGTCGGATTTCCATATGTTTGGCCCAATGAAGGACGCAATCCGTGGGAGGCACTACGCGGATGATGAAGAAGTTATTGATGCAGTACGACGTTGGCTCTGACATCGACCAGTGGAATGGTACCGTGCAGGCATACAGGCCCTCATTTCAAAGTGGCGTAAGGCCGTAGCATTGAATGGAGATTACGTTGAAAAATAGTGTTGTGTAGCTAAAAGATTGGGGAATAACCTGGTGTATTTCAATGCTGAATAAAACAACCCCTGTTTCAGAAAAAAAATGTGTTGCATTACTTATTGAACTGCCCTCGTACATGAAAGATGCGTTGAACATTATCACCACACTCGCTTTTCGCAGCCCAGTAAGTCGCCCGTAGCTGAGCTTTGTATTAACACGGAAGACTCTACAGATTATTTTTCCACAAAAATTTTGGCCCCAGCCAAATTCTTTCCGGATTCAGTAGTTAAAGTATCTGTGAAAATTCATCTAGCGCAAAATCTTATTAATCGTGACGGCGGCTTGCATCTGCGCAAGGCTTGGGACCCGGTGGTATCTTTAATATCTTCTCAGAGAAAACATTTTATTCATGGCACATCTGGCGACATCTGACGTTTGTTCTCAGTGACACGAGCGCGCAACCGTCAGAGGGCGGACATAGAGTTTTACCTTTACGCATGCGCCTGCCCGTCACGGGTGGAAAGGTATTTGTAGAGGGCGCGGATTTTGACAGAGTACGCTCCTGTGACGACCGCCAATGCGCATACAATTTCGCGCCAATTTTTGTTATAAATCCGACATCGTGAACTATTAGACTCCAGTGGCTGACACTCACTTGAAGATGGCTGAACGGTTGCCAGCCGAAATATTGTGGCAAGATGTTAACATTATCCGGCTGCAATCCCGAAACATCCCAGAACGGTCAACAATTATATGAGAGATTGAAAATAAAAAGAGTGGTTCAAATGGCTCTGAGCACTATGGGTCTTAACTGCTGAGGTCATCAATCCCCTAGAACTCAGAACTACTTAAACCTAACTAACATAAGGATATCACACACATCCATGCCCGAGGCAGGATTCGAACCTGCGATCTTAGCAGTCGCGCGCTTCCGGACTGAAGCGCCTGGAGCCGATCCGCCACAACGGCCAGTGCAACTTGTATCACGCATCTTTCTACGTGTTGACGGTTTATTGGTAATGTCGACTGCCTCTTCCAATCCTTGTACGTAGTTTTACCAGCTTTCACCCTTGATGCCAATGACCTCACAGAGCGAGGTGGCCCAGCGGTTAGCACAATGGATTTGCATTCGGCCATACAGATTTAGGTTTTCCGTGATTTCCCTAAATCGCTTCAGGCAAATGTCAGGATGGTTCCTTTGAAGGGGCACGGTCCTCTTGGTCCTCTTCCTTGGAGTCTTTTGGTTCTCCTCGCCAAATCAGCCAACCAGCCAGTGACCTTGCCACAGTGGCAGCACCGGTTCCCGTCTGGTCTCTCAAGTTAAAATGTTGTCGGGCTCAACTAACACTTGGTTGCATGATTGTCTCGGTATGCTGACCGCTGCTGGCGAGCATGGAGCACTCAGCCATTGTAAGACGAACTGATGAGCTACTTGATTGAGAAGTAGCGGCCGGGAGAATGGTGTGCTGACCTTATGCCACTGCAAATGGTTCAAATGGTTCTGAGCACTATGGGACTTAACATCTGTGGTCATCAGTCCCCTAGAACTTAGAACTACTTAAACCTAAGGAACCTAAGGACATCACACACATCCATGCCCGAGGCAGGATTCGAACCTGCGACCGTAGTAGTCGCGCGGTTATATGCCACTGCATATCTGCGTCCAGTGGTCCCTACCAGCTAAGAACATGGTCAGCAGCTCGTGGTCGTGCGGTAGCGTTCTCGCTTCCCGCGCCCGGGTTCCCGGGTTCGATTCCCGGCGGGATCAGGGATTTTCTCTGCCTCGTGATGACTGGGTGTCGTGTGATGTCCTTAGGTTAGTTAGGTTTAAGTATTTCTAAGTTCTAGGGGACTGATGACCATAGATGTTAAGTCCCATAGTGCTCAGAGCCATTTGAACCATTTCGAAGCTAAGTATGACGCAGTGGTCGTTTGGTACTGTTGGGCACTCCAATGCCTGTACAGAAGGAGTTTCAGCCTTGGCTGATGTAACTATGATTTACGGTGAAACAGCCTTATTTTAGACGACACGGGTGAACAGTCCTTGTGGTAAATCGAAACCTCCTTCTAGTATTTAAGTTCTCGAATTCTACTGATGACTGAAACTGACGAAAGTGGTGGGACTGGAAGAGTAACACTGTTTTCCGAACGGAGGGTGAAACGAGAAGCATATAACGTAACTACTACGGAACAGTTCGTAGCGCCGAGCACGCGAGGGCACCGGAGAGGTACGCGGAACGACCGTCAAGCCCGCTTCGGCGGAACGCGCAATTGCGTCGTATCAGCTTCGCCAGCGGCGTGGGAAGCAGCGCGCGGTCGCGTGCCGGCGCCCGGCTGGCGGAACTGAACTGGAGGTGGCGCAGCCCAACAGCCCTGGCTCAGCCTAGCCTCCCAGCCTAGCCCGGTAGCCTCTTAGCCGCTGCTGCCATTCGGCGGCTGCCGCTCACTCAACTTTCTGCCGGCGGACGCCTGTCGCCACCAAGTTGCCGGCAGAGTTCTTCGCGATCCATTACCGCCGCCTCCCGGGATGCCGAATCCGGCTGACGGCCGCGTCGCCCGCGGTAGAGCGATTTCTTGTAGCTGCTGTCGCCGACGCGCCCCGCACTCGGAACTACATCGCCATCAATTCATTGCGCCCCCCAAACCTACTGCAACTCCCCAGGCGGGCCCTCCCTTACAAGAAGCGGCGGCGAAAATTGCTTTCTGCCAACTCTCCTAAAGATAACCAACAGGGTAATTAGCTTTGTTCAGAGCGTGGCAGCCCTTCGCGCCGCCATTACTGAGTGTGTATGACTTGGATGGAGGTGTAAATTTTTCAGGTTCTCTCAGAATGTACTCTCAAATTAGTCTGAAAACTGGGCCAAATTCAAAAATTGTGCTATCGCCAACCAAACAGTTATGCACTCTCCGATCTTTAAATTACCAATCAATTATGTAATAATCAATACCTCCCCCCTTCAGTAAACCATGTATGAGCGGCGTTCAATAAGTACTCCGTCTTCAGGCCACGAGTGGCCTACCGGGACCACCCGACCGCCGTGTCATCCTCATGTGAAGGATGTGGATAGTAGGGGCGTGGGGTCAGTACGTTATGATGGTATTCTTGACCGAAGCCGCTACTATTCGGTCGAGTAGCTGCTCAATTGGCATCACGAGGCTGAGTGCACCCCGAAAAATGGCAACAGCGCATGGCGGCCAGGATGGTCACCCATCCAAGTGCCGACCACCCCCGATAGCGCTTAACTTTGGTGATCTCACGGGAACCGGTGTTTCCAGTGCGGCAAGACCGTGGCGTTCAATAAGTAATGAAACATATTATTTTTCTGAAAGCAGGTCGGTTTCATTTAGGATTCTGATACATCGTACTGTTCCCCTCTCTTTTGCCTAGAAGACCCAATTATTCAATTCATTCTACTCGTCGACGCCAGAGCCGACGTATTGTTGCATTAATAATCTCCCCGATATCACATAGTGCTTCCCAGTAGATCTTGCACAGTGCCCAACGGATGCAAGTCGGCAAGTGTGAGATCCGGGCTGTAATGGGGATGAGGAAGAACAGTCCAATGAAGTTCTGTGAGCTCCTCTCAGATGCGCAGACGTCTGAGCACTTGTGTTGTCATGGAGAAGGTCATTAGCTTCCTTCGGGTGACAAACAAGCTGAAGTCGTTTCTCCAATTTTCAGAAGGTAGCACAGTACACTACAGAGTTGATAGTTGCATCATGAGGGAGTACAATAAACAGAATAGCCCTATCAGAATCCATGACTGCACCAGCTGAGGGTGCGACTATGAACTTCTTCTTCTTCAGAGAAGAGGTTGTGTGGTTCCACTACGTGGAATGTCATTTTGTTTCCCGTTCGAAGAGACAAACCCATGTTTCATGGCCTATGACGATGTTCGGAAAAAATTGCCACCATCAACCTCTTAATATGCTGGCAAATACACAGACGGTTCTTCGTTGCTCTTTATGGTTTTATGCTAGGCAATGAGGAATCCAGTAGGCACACAGCTTTGAGTACCCCAACGGGCACACAACTTTGGGTACTCCAACTGGTACACGAGTCTGTCAGCTCTATCCACAATATATCCAGTTGTGTAGCTCGGTGTTTCATTGTGATTCGTTGGTCACTTCGAATGAGAGTGCCCACACTTTTCAACATTGCAGGAGTCACAGTTGTGTGCATCTGGCCACATAGAGGAGGTCAGACGGGTTTGCGTGGCCTCGTTGCGATGATGACAGAGGCCTCGCGCGAAGACTCATCGTGCTTTGTTTCTTTACCGGGTCTCCGCAGAAGTTCTGCAATCGGTTTTGGATATCAGCAATACTCTGGTTCTCCATCGAAAGAAATTCAATTACAGCGCTCTACCTGGAACGCACCTACGTTACAGACGGCATTTTAAAGGCTACATATGGCGCCGCCACCTGTCGGAAATATGTGAAACTATAGGAGCTGAAGCGGTAATAGTGTACGATATCCCACAACAAATTCCTCATTTTTTTCAACCGAAATTGGCCGAGAAAAAAAAAGTGTTGCATTACTTACCGAACACCCCTCGTGGTTTGTCAAAGAGGATAGCTTGTGTGGCGTTAGAATACAGATAGCCACACAGTAAGCGCAACGGCAGTGGAGGGGTATCTGTCGAGAGGCCACGATAACTCACGGTTCCCGGAGAGGAGCAGCTGCTTTTCATTTGTCGCAGGGGCAACAATCGGGATGTATGACTGATTTGGGCAGGCAACGTTTGACAATGTGGCCTTTGAGCGACAGAAAGCAAAGGAGCATGACAGCCATTATTTTTTTCGAGGACATGCACATCTATCGAATGAATTAATGGTGATGGTATTCTCTTGGGTAAAACGTTCTGGAGGTAAAACAGACCCGCATTCGGATCTCCAGGTGGGAACTACTGCGGAGGCTGTTGTTCTCTCAGAAGAAACAATGGTAATCGAAGTGTGAGAGAAAACTCCACGTTCTTGCCCAGATGGACCTATAGGGACCGATCGAAAGCCGCGTCACCTTCGGGCAATAGCATTTGGATGTAATTGGAGGTCAGCACATCCCTCTCCTGGACGTTGTCTGTTATCTATACATTGGAGCTCACATTTCTCATTCAAGTAGTTCCTCAGCTGGCATGAGCAGGCTTAATGCACACCATTTCAGCCCTTCCACCAAAGAAGAACCGCTGGCAGTACAGGGAATCGAACCTAGGTCTCCCACATAACAGCCGGATATGATAACTCCTAGCTAAGGAGGAGGTCTATGGAAACGTCATGGGGTAAACATTTTAGAAGGAAGCCTAGAAATGATTACAACAACCAAGTTTAAATGGATGTTAGCAGCAGTAGGTATGCAAAAATGATAAGGCTTGCAGAATAAACCAGTACGGAATGCTCAATCTATGAACCAAACAAGACAACAACAAGAACAACAATCAGACTAAAGCTTGACAGAATTTCACTGCAAAGGTTATGCGAAACCAGAGTATGCTCTTCTTGTATAATTTAATGAATAAGCCACTTTAGAAGCTGATCTTAAAACTTTCTGGCACTTCGGAGGATATCACATAAAATATTGAACAAACTAAAGCATGCAAGGAGACGACTATTCTGTGGTACAATCACTGGTTAAACATGGAGAAACTGATGTGGCTAAAGTTAACTATGTATTTTTACGGGTATTAGAGACACTTTAAAAAGTGATGTGTGGTGATACGATGCTACTTGTTTTTGTTGTGAAAGTTTTCGGAAACAATCATGCAAAACAACTGTTATATACTGCGTTCAGGCCGTTGATTCCATTCATACTAACAACGTGATCAAAAGAATCCGCACACCTCCAAAAACATACTTCTTGCATATTAGGTGCATTGTGCTTCCACCTACTACCAGGTACTCCATATCACCGACCTCATTAGTCATTGGACACAGTTAGAGAGCAGAATGGTGAACGTGGTCGTGTGATTGGGTGTCACTTGAGTCAGACGTCTGTATACGACATTTCCACACTCCTAAACATGCATAGGTCCACTGTTTCCAATATGATAGTGAAGTGGAAACGTGAAGGGACACGTACAGCACAAAAGCGTACAGGCCGACCTCGTCTGTTGACTGACAGAAACCGCCGATAGTTGAAGAGTGTCGTAATATGTAGTAGGAAGACATTTATCGAGACCATCACACAAGAATTCCAAACTGCATCAGGATCCACTGCAAGTACTATGACAGTTACGCGGGAGGTGAGAAAACTTGGATTTCATGGACGAACGGCTGTTCGTAAGCCACACATCACGACGCTTCGGTTGGTGTAAAGAGCGTAAACATTGGACGATTGAACCGTGGAAAACCGTTGCGTGGAGTGACGAATCACGGTTCACAATGAGGCGATCCGATGGCAGGGTGTGGGTATGGCGAATGCCCGGTGAACTTCATCTGCCAGCGTATGTAGTGCCAACAGTAAAATTTGGAAGCGGCGCAGTTATGGTGTGGTCGTGTTTCTGCTGGAGATAACTTGACCCCCTTGTTGTTTTGCGTGTCACTGACACAGCACAGGCCTACATTGATGTTTTAAGCACCTACTCGCATCCCACAGTTGATGAGCAATTCATAATGCACTGCATGTGGCGGAGTGGTTACACGACAATGACATCCCTATAATGGACTGGCCTGACCTGAATCCTATAGAACGCCTCTGGGATGTTTTGGAACGCCGACTTCGTGCCAGGCCTGAACGATCGATATGGATACCTCTCCTCAGTGCAACACTCCGTGAAGAACGGACTGCTATTCCCCAAGAAACTTCCAGCACATGATTGAACGTATGCCTGCGAGAGTGGAAGCTGTCATCTAAGGTAATGGTGGGCCAACACCATACTGACTTCCAGCAATACCGATGGAGGGCACCACGAACTTGTAACTAATTTTCAGCCACGTTTCCGGATACTGTTGATCACATAGTATATATTTCTTCGACAGTCACAGAAATGTATGTGGCTATGCGCTAGGTGGCTTAACCTGCATAGTGCAGCGCCACCATCTAGTCTTTTAGCAAAAGTAATAAGCAATTTAGCAAAAGTAATAAGAAACTGTGAGAAAGCAGCAATTCAGTATCGCATTAGCAGACACAGGCCGCTAGCCCCAGTGTGGTGAGATGTAGACCAAAATAACATCCATGTCAGGGGACTGCGAGACTTGGATAGCTGTGCTCGCCGTGCTACGGTAATGACAGTAATGGGTGGGGTGATGTCACCACACCACGGCAAATCTCCTTTTACGGAAGACGGACGGGGTGCTTGGTTTTAGTGAGATAAATGCTCGTCGAGGCGATATAAATATGTTTGAATTTTGAGGCAGAAATTTTCCCGTTCCCGAGACAAACAGCACCTCCATGACGCCAGGGCTAGCCCAGACGGCGAGACGAATGAGCAAATTTTACTGTAGCAGATGATTTTTGAAAAGAGGAATTCTCTAATAACGGAATTTTTCGACAGCTTAGTACGTGTCAGCGCACAGAATTTCGGAAGACACTAAGACAAAAGTGGCAAATAAGGTTAAAGAAGACCCTTGACTAACTAATTGTGACTCGTTGATGTTGTGGTCATAGGAAGATTTTCTTTGATTCTATAGCCATACTGTTTGTAGAAGTCAGTCGCTATCGACTAATCGAGTCCTTTTTCTCTGTTCCCCATATCCTCTGCAGCAGTTCTTCCCGTTTACCTCTCACGAACAAAATCAGATGGCGTACTACATTTAAGCTTCGGAGCGCAGCACAGAGAATTTTGCTTCTTCAATGAATGAGAATATTCGTTTTGCAAGATTTATCACAAGAGATATTGAAAGCAGTAACACAACTGGAGAGCATCCGTTGTATATCACCCACAGGTTAGTCGGTAGCAACTGAGTAGTACCGACAGTACGGCTATAGAATCAAAGTAAATAGTATTCTATGACCACAACATCAGTGAGACACAGTTACTTACAGTCAGATGATACAGATATCGGAGTGTAACAGTTTGTAGGTATATGGAATGGAGTAATCACACGGTTGTAGATAAGAAAAGTGGGTTAGAGTCACTGGCAGGATGCTGGGAAAATACGGTCAGTTTCCTAATCACTTTTGTGTCCCATCTCTGAATATTACTCAAGCGATTGGGACCCACACCAGGTAGGGCTGGTATGGGTGGTGAAAGTGTTCAAAGAAGGCCGACACAAATCGTCACCGGCTTTTCGATACATAGGTTGCGTCACGGAAATGCGAAAAACATTAACTGGCACTTAGGCGTAAATTATTAACCGTAAATTTACTTTAAAGGTTCCAAGAACCAATATGAAGAATCTACAGATGCTTTAGTTCAATACATATCACTCCCGTAGATATCGCAAAGAATGGTTTAGACTAATTTCGGACACGCAGAAGCATTTAAGCACTAATTCCTGCCGCCCTCCATACGCAATTGGAAAGGGAAGAAAGCGCAATATGTGGTACCATCCTAAACGCTCTTTGCATGCACTTAAGTAGCTTTTACAGTATGGGTGTAAATGTAAATTTAGAAAATACTCGTGGAAAATAGGACCACTCTTTGTACACATTCGGATATGGTAGCTACCGGACAGTTACACAGAGGCAGAAATGATACATTCTACGATGGCGTTGGCCCTTCTCCTTCCGTGACGTCATGAGACTCCACCGACCTTCAAACTCGTCTAGCGCTGCAAGACTCAGACTCTCGTCCTTGTGACATTTCGTGCCCTCTCGAGAAGGAATGAAGATTGGGGTTAACGTTCCATCGGCATTGAGGTCATTAAAGACGGAGCACAGACTCGGGATGTTTCAACGACGGGAAGGAAATCGACCATGCCCTTTGATAGGAAAGATCCCAGCATTTGTCTCGAGCGATTTTGGGGAGTTTCGGAAACCCTTAATCTGTATGGGAGGTCGCGGATTTGAAACGTAATACCTTCGAATTTGAGTCCAGTATGCCAGCCACTCTGGAAGATATGCGACTCCGCAACTTAAATGCATGTCTTGCACATGTGGTTCTCTGCAGTATGCAGAGACCGAAGTCGTGTTATAGTATATTATTATTATTTCAAATTTATCACTACGCAGAACAGTACAGTAAATCTACCAGTTCGGTAACGTGTAAGTTAAACAACGATGACTATGGAAAAATGTACCAAAGAAAGAAGGCAGGAAATTTCAAATCAAGCTTCAGTGAACATTTGACTCTCACTAACCCGAAGCTAAAACAATAAAATACCCTAACGCCTGTCAAAGCTACCCACAGCTGAAAGAGCATGCCTACTATATATTTCAAAAGAAGGAGAAATTTTCGCATTTATGAGGAAACATACCGATACAATTTTGGACGAACAAGGTAAAGCAAAAAAGGCTGCCATCAGCACGAAAGTTGGCTTCAACACCTCAGTGGTTCTGATATTGGAGACGGTGTGCGGTTGCCCCTACGACCTGAAAACTGATTCACCCAACTAATTAATGAGGGATCTACAATATAAAATAAAATCGAGATTAAAATTTCACATATGTTACTTTAAAAAATTTGTACATTCCTTTGATATAAGTAATTCGATAACTTTACAAAATAAAGTCGAAACGCAAATAATGAGCAAATTATTCATAACCTATGGGAATAAAGTGTTTCACCCTTGCCAATTGCACAACACCATCAATGATATTCTGATTAATACGGCCAAATAACTGACGCACTGCATGAATATTATTAGCAAATTTCTTTATAATCTGCTAAAGAATGATGTATATCACGCTTAAATATGTGCTAGATGTAAACTTAACGTACAATGCATTTTTTTTCTGTAAGGCAGATACCACTGAAGATTGCCAAATGCTAGTCTGGCACTAAAATGACAAGAGACTGGTTTATATATGCTGACAGTAAGAAAAGTGAAGCACCCAGAATAGAATTGGAAACGAAGTGAAACTCCGCGGATTGAGAGGATACGTAATGTTATTTCAATGATTACAAAAGCGAGTCAAGTTTACGCTGATCATGGCAGTACGAGCCCATTTCTCAAAATGGCACTGCACCTACTCTGTCCTGGCTGCATGCACTGATGCGAGTGGGAAGCCTGAAATGAAGCAGTTATATCCTTTCCTGAAACAAGTTGGCCACGCAACTGTTATTGATTCACATCCTGGGTACTTGCTCTGGGAAGGAATTCACGTCCGCGCCGGTTCCACGTAAGTTCTATTAGGGATACCCGTTGTTTAGCGGGGTGGTAACGTGCTCGCCTCCTATGCAAGCGGGCCTGGGTTGGATTCGCGGCTGGGTTGGAGATTTTCTCCGCTCGTGGACTGGGTGTTGTGTTGTCCTCATCACCATTTCATCCTCATCACCGGCACTCAAGTCCCCCAATGTGGCGTCGAATGAAATAACAAATGGCTCAAATGGTTCTGAGCACTATGGGACTTAACTTCCGAGGTCATCAGTCCCCTAGAACAGAACTACTTAAGCCTAACTAACCTAAGGACATCACACACATCCATGCCCGAGGCAGGATTCGAACCTGCGACCGTAGCGGTCGCGCGGTTCCAGACTGTAGCGCCTAGAACGAATGAATAAGACTTGAATTTGGCGGCTTAACTTCCCCGCAAGGGGGACTCCCGGCCGACGATGCCACACGCTCATTTCCATTTTTTTCCCCTCTTGGGGACGTACCTGGAGATCTTGCTGGCCACAGGAGTACCCCAACGTCACACAGACAAGTGACATACATGCTTGCTATATGTGGGCTAGCTTAGTCCAGTTGCAAAATGACGCCATGATACTATCACATGAGAGGTAATCCACGAGGGAGCAGGATATTCGTGACGTACGGATCCCTGAATCTCTACCAGTCGTGACCTCAAGTACCAGCTGATGACTCCACACATCATGACGTCAAGTGCAACACCGCTGCGCCTCCAGTCATAGCCGATAGCTCACCTCTCCATGACGCCAGCAGTAACACCAGCTGCGCCTGCCCAACGCTTTGGAAGAATGGGACGTCCCCACAGGTCGAGGATATAGTCGCTGACGATGCTCATCCCGGTCAGTGCAGAGCCGCGATTCATCGATGAAGACAATGCGACGCCATTCATCAGCAGTCCTTGCTTCCCAGTCACGACACCACACCGAACACAGAGGTTTGTGTAGTGGTGTTGACGGCAACATACGCGCTGACCAGCAATTCCTTGTGTGGCAGCTGCTAGTCTCCGGTTAATGGTGCGGGATGGCAGAGCATGTAAAGCGAGTACAGATATGAAGTGATAACAATGTGCTTGGTGTCTCATGTTACCATGCAATCCAACACAGAGGCACATCCGACTGACCCACAAGTACGGATATTGCACGATTCGACCAGTTATGGTTCAAATGGCTCTGAGCACTATGGAACTCAACTGCTGAGGTCATTAGTCCCCTAGAACTTAGAACTAGTTAAACCTAACTAACCTAAGGACATCACTAACATCCACGCCCGAGGCAGGATTCGAACCTGCGACCGTAGCGGTCTTGCGGTTCCAGACTGCAGCGCCTTTAACCGCACGGCCACTTCGGCCGGCCTGCCCATCAAAATTGCTACACCAAGAAGAAATGCAGATGATAAATTGGTATTCATTGGACAAATGTATTATACTAGGACTGACATGTGATTACATTTTCATGCAATTTGGGTGCATAGATGCTTAGAAATCAGTACCCAGAACAAACACCTCTGGCCATCATAACGGCCTTGGATACGCCTGGGCATTGAGTCAAACAGAGCTTGGATGGCGTATATGGGTACAGCTGCCAATGCTGCTTCAACACGATACCACAGTTCATCAAGAGTAGTGACTGGCGTATTGTGACGAGACAGTTGCTCGGCCACCATTGACCAGACGTTTGCAATTGGTGAGATATCTGGAGTATGTGCTCGCCAGGCCAGCAGTCGAACATTTTCTGAATCCAGGAAGCCCCGTACAGGACCTGCAACATGCGGTCGTGCATTATCCTGTGAAATGTAGGGTTTCACAGGGATCGAATGAAGGGTAGAGCCACGGGTCGTAACACATCTGAAATGTAATGTCCACTGTTCAAAGTGCCGTCAATGCGAACAAGAGGTGATCGAGACGTGTAACCAATGTCACCCCATACCATCACGCTGGGTGATACGCCAGTATGGCGATGACGAATCCACGCTTCCAATGTGCGTTCACCGCGATGTCGCCAAACACGGATGCGACTATCATGAAGGTGTAAACAGAACCTGGATTCATCCGAAAAAATGACGTTTTGCCATTCGTGCACCCAGGTTCGTCGTTGAGTACACCGTCGCAGGCGCTCCTGTCTGTGATGCAGCGTCAAGGGTGACCGCAGCCATGGTCTCCGAGCTGATAGTCCATGCTGCTGCAAACGTCGTCGAACTGTTCGTGCAGGTGGTTGTTGTCTTGCAAACGTCCCAATCTGTTGACTCAGGGATCGAGACGTGGCTGCACGATCCGTTACAGCCATGCGGATAAGATGACTGTCATCTCGACTGCTAGTGATACGACGCCGTTGGGATCCAGCACGGCGTTCCGTATTACCCTCTTGAACCCACCGATTCGATATTCTGCTAACAGTCATTGGATCTCGACCAACGCGAGTAGCAATGTCGCGATACGATAAACCGCAATCGCGATAGGCTACAATCCGACCTTTGTCAAACTCAGAAACGTGATGGTACACATTTCTCCTCCTTACACGAAGCATCACAACAACGTTTCACCAGGCAACGCTGGTGAACTGTTGTCTGTGTATGAGAAATCGGTTGGAACCTTTCCTCATGTCAGCACGTTGTAGGTGTCGCCACTGGCGCCAACCTTGTGTGAACGCTGTGAAAAGCTAATCATTTGCATATCACAGCATCATCTTCCTGTCGGTTAATTTTCGCGTTTGTAGCACGTCATCTTCGTGGTGTAGCAATTTTAATGGCCACTAGTGTACGTCATCTCCGTGTTCTTCAAAGTAATGACTCGAAATCTGTTGCTTTACACACCCCTTACGCAGCGTACGAGACCCGGAAACAGCACCAAAGACGAACGACACTGCTGTGCCCTGCTGTACTACACGAAGCTCTACTGAAAATGTCTTCTGGGTGCCTCAACCAGGCGGTGAGTATCTACATGCAACATTTTCAAGCTTATCTACGGGCGCCAACTTTACTTTTGATCAGGTGGTCAAATGAAGCACTAGAATACAATATCAGCCTAATTGGATGACAGTTTTATATTATTCTACATGCTTCTCTCTAGCTTATCAGAAAGGCCAGGGATTGGCATTTCAAAATTAAACAAATCGCCGTTTAATAATTCTTAGCATACGCTCCATGAGCAATGCCCTCTTCAATAAATAGATTGGATACATTCGTTACAGAGAATGATTTTGATCTTCACCTTAGTGTCTGACTGTGACGACTTGATACTTTTTTGGTACTGTGAAGCTATTACAATAACGTAATGATCACTATTGTTATATCCTGATAATAGTTCTCAAGGGGTTTTATGTCAATTATGTACGGAGGTGGCTGCATGGGATTACCCGAAATCCAGTATATGTGCTTCTAAACAAGTCAAAATCAAACTCAGATTGATTCTGACTTGCTTAGAGGCAGATGTTGATTGTGGCAGTCATCTGCAAACATTTACGAGGTTGGTTTGAAACGGTCTCGGAACGGAGTAGAAAAATGGTACTTCTATCACTGAAACTTTTTTATTCTTCAATGTAGTCTCCTTATAGATTAATACACTCGGTCCAACGATGTTCCAGTGCCTCCATCCGATCTCGAAAATGAGTTTCCTCCAGGCCTGCAAAATAGTTGTCAACTCCGACTATCAATTAATCGTCTGAAGTGAATCTTCGTTCACCAAGAAAAATTTTCAGTTTTGGAAACACATGGAAGTCAGGTGAATAAGGCGGGTGAGGCAATAATTCAGCCCGCATCTCGTGGTCGTGCGGTAGCGTTCTCGCTTCCCACGCCCGGGTTCCCGGGTTCGATTCCCGGCGGGGTGAGGGATTTTCTCTGCCTCGTGATGGCTGGGTGTTGTGTGCTGTCTTTAGGTTAGTCAGGTTTAAGTAATTCTAAGTTCTAGGGGACTGATGACCATAGATGTTAAGTCCCATAGTGCTCAGAGCCATTTGAACCATTTTTTTTGCAATAATTCATACCTTAGTGCGCGTAATTTTGCCACGGCGATGACGCAAGTGCGCGGGCGCGCATTTTCTTGCGTCAATATCAACTGCACGTATGATCAAGTAAGCTCTGCCGACCAAATTTACATTCATTAGTCCACATGGCAACAGTTGAATATGAAGGAGCAGAGTCCCCCAGTGTATTCTGGAAATCGGCGTGAATATCTTTTGATTTCATACCTTTCAATACGAAGTATTTATCACTGCTCGAATCTCGGTTTTTTTCCATCTTCGCAAATCACTGCGCTGGAAAACAATAGAGCCACATCACCGACTCAGCTCTCTTCCAAGGGCAATGACGTGTCAAGTGTTTACAGGCAACAATCCAATGAATATCACGTGAACAACTCATTGCGCTTGCGCTGACCTCTCTTGATGATTCCGAGAACTTTTCAAACCACCCTCATGTAAAGCATGTACTGCCATTTTGATGTTTGTTAATAAGATCATTCACTTTCAGTGCAGCCTCAGCAGGCCAGGCTTGAGAATGAACCAACTGGTTGGAAACTAGACGTCAAACCTATGTACTGCAATTGTGACACATTGTTAGTAAGCGCCTCATGAAAAATTAATGAAACTGTTTTTTATTCCAGTCTTTGATCACAATATCACTTCTTTAGACGATGAAATCCAGTACATGTGCATCTAAACAAGTCACAACCAAACTCAGTTTGATTCTGTCCTGCTTAGAGGCACATGTTGATTGTGACAGTCCTCTGCGAACATTTTACGAGGTTGGTTTGAAAAGTTCTCGGAACTGAGTAGAAAAAAGGTACTTCTATCACTGAAACTTTTTTTATTCTTCAGTGTAGTCTCCTTGTAGATTAATACACTTGGTCCAACGATGTTCCAGTGCCTTTATCCGATCTGGAATATGAGTTTCCTCCCGGTCTGCAAATTAGTTGTCAACTCCGACTATCAATTCCTCAGATCTCTTTTACACCATGTCCTAAAGTGATAAGGCCATAATCGAATCGTCAAAACATATAAATATAATCAGGACAGCATCGTCCCATAGGTCTGCTTTGCTATGTTTTGACGATGCCATTATGGCCTTATCACTTTAGGAGATGGTGTAAAAGTGATCTGAGGATGGTCATTACGGACTGAAACCGGTCATCATCTAAAGAAGTGATATTGTGATCAAAGACTGGAATAAACAACATTTGCAGTATTGAATCACTGTTTGTATACGCGACCATGTCACAGATGGTGAAAAATTAACGAACATGTTGCAACACATCCTCGAAAGTGCTTCTTCCAGCTGACTTGAAGCCCGTCTGCAGCACGTGGGAAATGAGGGAGCAGAGGAATGCAGCAGAATTTTCTGATACACCTCTTCGATTCGGTCACGTCGAAATGGTAGGAGGTACAGAAGCTTAAACTCTGCATTTTGCGCTGCTCCCCGTACTGAATCATTAGTTCACGGGCGTTCCCACGGACCCAGAATAGACTGTCGTTAAGCTGTTGTCGCTCCACTGAGCACGCGCTGCCTGACGGCAGGAATGCGCTCTGTACGAGGCATGCCGCCCGCGTCACTCGACTAGCTAGAGCTGCAGCGGGGTGGCGGTGTCGGCGGCGCGCTCAAAGGGGAATTCCGCGGCCCTCTGCGGCTATCAGCGCGGGCCGGCGAGCCGGCTGCGACCGGCTCCTGGCTAAGTTTAGCCGGCGACCCACTGCCTCGCCAACTCTACGCCAGTCCACGCCTGCGTGGCAGGTGTCGTCCTTCAGCCCGGCCCCAGCTGACGGTGTCTGTCCTCAGAACTCAGGAAGTCCAGACTCCTGACTGTCAACGACAGAGCTTGCGGCGCAGTGTCGCAAACCTGGGTCACGAGTCTAGAGTGCGCCGTCTGCACAGCTCCTCACGGACACGATGCCTACCACCACCACTTCCCACACAGCTTGGGGAACGTGAAATGAACCAGTTTGAGAGATACACAAAAATACTCCAGACTGGTGATACTTGAGGTGGAGGGACGGGATGAGGAGCTGATAGGCAGTGGGTAGATGGACTGATGACATATCCAGAGAAACCAGAGAACTGGAAAACCTGAAGGAGGTCTTCAAGATAAATCCGCTAAGCTGAGACTCACATTTGACAGGCTCTACGTCAGTGGTTCCCAACCTGGGGGTAATTACCCCCTAGGGCTAAAATAAATTTTCTGAGGGGTAAAAACTAAACTATTCGATTACGTTTCTGTCAATTATTTTTAAAATGTCATTACTATTATGACAATTTTGTAAGAATCTAATACTGATTGTCTAAGTTATCAATAATTACTTTTTTTAAGTACTAGTTTCAAAGCAGTGGAGGTTAAAGATTCGTTATCGTAATCCACCCACTAAATACGTAGTTTGTGCCTTGTCCCGTACTTCGCTGATGATGAAAGTGAGACATATACGAGACAAATGCTAAATATTTCAAGAAAACATCTTCCCCAAGTTGACAGCACAACACAGCAGTAGCTACATAAGGGCTACTATAGTTCTGTACGCATAATTATTATTATTATCATAAGATTGGTAAGACACAAAGCATTAACAGCCTCAGGACGTCCAATTTCTGCGAGTTCAGAAGTAAGGAGCGCTGCAATAAAGTGATTTACAAACAGTCATCTGAACATGTTTCATTTTAAATGAGGTTGCAGTGTACAGGTCAAGCAAGTGCCGAAATAGATAGAAGTAATAAAGGGTACGTAAGTTTTTTAACAAGTGTCTACCCTCATTGTGTGTGGTTAGCATCCCTATCGGAAAAATAATTGTGGGTAGCACTTGCGATGCACCACGAATTCCTGCATCATTCATTCTAATACTCATCACACACACACACACACACACACACACACACACACACACACACACCGGAAAAATAAAAACCGCAGAGGGGTGGGTGGCAACAGACGGCAGGAGATGTGAGGTAATAATAGCTAATATCTGATCACATTCAGGGGTAATGGTCTAAAAAAGTTTGGAAACCACTACTGCTACTACTATATTTACTTCACTATCCTCCGAGACTCTGGAGAGACACGAATGGAGAGCTGCAACTCGTACATTTGCCCAGGGGCCAAAACGCAGAAAATAGGCCTCATCCGCCGAAGACACAACATTAAGGCTGTGATCTACCAACCCACTAAGGCACGAGCGTTACTAACGAGTGTAAAGGACGGTCTCCTACTTCGCAAGGCCACACTGTATCAAACCTCTGCCAATGTTGTAAATTACACATGGTACAGGCCACGCACATTGTCCCACACTGCTAATAACAACAAGAGGGTACTGATAATACAGTTAACTATAGAGATGAAACAATTCAACTATCCGATGACAGAGGAAATATGGATATAACAGCCAATTCGATACATAATCAATACATACGAAGATTTTTTGAAATAGTTTTGCAAAATAACATTGTTAAAACCTTTTCTTTACATTCAGACAAAAAAAACAAATTTCACACATAAAATGCCTTGCAATAACAATACATCAAAATATCAAATGGCAAATGGAACTAGAAAAAATGGGTCAAATGTCTCTGAGCACTACGGGACCTAACATCTGAGGTCATCAGTACCCTTAGAACTTAGAACTACTTAAACCTAACTAACCTAAGGACATCACACACATCCATGTCCCTAACGGTCGCAAGGTTCCAGTCTCAAGCGCCTAGAACCATTAAAATAAAGTGTCTGACGAAAAAGAAATGTGAAGCACCCATCACACACGATCAGATGTCAATATAACTATTCTACACTGTGTGTTCGTGGCGCCATCCACTGGTAATGCTGGAATTTATTACGGTGTTCGCCCACCGTTAGACATGATGACAGCTACCGCTCCCGAAGGCATACGTTGAGACAGGTGCTGGAAGGCATCTTGGGGAATGGCAGCCCATTCTTCACGGAGTGCCGCACTTAGGTGAGGTATCCAGATCGGTCGGTGAGGCCTGGCAGGAAGTCGGGGTTCCAAAACATCTCAAAGGTGTTCTGCGGGATTCAGGGCAGGCCAGTCCATTACAGGGATGTTATTGTGGTGTAACCACTCTGGCACAGGCCGTGCATTATGAAAAGGGTTCGATCCAGTTGAAAGGCGCAGTCGCCATCCCCGAATTGCTCTTCAACAAAAAATTGGATCAAATGGCTCTGAGCACTACGAGACTTAACATCTGAGGTCATCAGTACCCTAGAACTTAGAACTACTTAAACCTAACTAACCTAAGGACAAGACACACATCCATACCCGAGGCAGGATTAGAACCTGCGACCGTAGCGCTCTTCAACAGTGGGAAGCAAGAAGGTCCTTAAAATACTAATGTAGACCTGTTCTGTGATACTGGCGCTCAAAATAACAACTCCATGAGAAACACGTCCATACCATATACCGCCGCCTCAAAATTTTACTGTTGGCACCACACATGCTGGAAATGACGTTTGCTGTTCATTCGCTATACCCACACTCTGTCATCAGACCGCCACATTCGTAACTCCTCACAACGATTTTCCGCTGCTCACTAGTCAAATGTTTGCGCTCCTTACAACACGCGAGGCGGCATTTGTCATTTACCAGCTTACCAGCGTGATGTGTGGCTTATGAGCAGCCGCTCAACCATAAAATCCAAGTTTTCCCACCTCCCGCCTAACTTTCGTATTACTTGCAGTGGATCCTGATGCAGTTCGGAATTCCTGTGTAGATGCCTACCTATCACGCAGAACGACCCGCTTCATCTGTCGGCTGTCTTTCTCTGTCAACAGACGAAGTCGGCCTGTACGCTTTTGTGCTGTACGTGTCGCTTCAAGTTTCCACTTCACTATCGCATGGGAAACAGTGGACCTATGGATGTTTAGGAGTGTGGAAACCTCGCGTACAGACGTATGACACGAGTGACACACAATCACCTAACCACGTTCCAAGTCCGTGAGTTCCGCGGAGCGACCCATTCTGCTCTCTCACGATGTTTAATGAGTACTGAGGTCGCTGATAGGGATTACCTTGCAGTAGGTGGCCGCACAATGCATCTAATATGAAAAACGTATGTTTTTGGGGGTTGCCGGATACTTTTGATCACATAGTGTATGCATAAGCAATCACCGAATATGCAAATGATTAGAGTTGCAGTTATCTGTGGCAAGTAAAACGGCCATCATACTGTTCTAGGGTTGTTCTTGTTTTCTGCTGTTACTATGCCTGGTAGAGTGTATAATGTTGGGTGAAGAGCGACGGATGTTAGTGATCAATGTGAAAGACTCTGAGATGTCTCGTAATCGGGCGAGACAGGGTTAAGAGCGCCTGACAGTGTTTGAAAGTGGGCTCGTTGTGCATCTCCATTGGGCCAGCTGCTCGAATCGTGCAATATCCAGGATTGTGTTGTCTTCCAATGTGACAGTGGACCGTTGTTGGACTCCATGAGAACATGAAGGCAGGCATACTCTGAATTTTCCGATCGATCCCGTCCGATCACCATAAGGAAGGTTCATCGTATTGTGCACTCACCATATCGTAACCCCTTAGTATCTCCGCCTGCCATCGGAGAACATGTAGTGGACTCCCTGTAACTTCTGTGTCATCCATAAAACCGCCAGATGGACAGACTTCTCTAGAGAATTAGACGACGGAATCAACAAGATACAGTCCGTAGCCAAAAACTATACACCTTTTTGTAAAAATTCTCCGTAAAGTGTAAAAAATACAACGTTCCAAGAGGCTGTACAAAGAACTTCATATCACGACTCCCTGAGGGTACCAAAAACGTCATAGACAAATATGAAGACTGTTCTCAGAAGACACTTTCAGTGACGAGACAAAAGCTTGTGGCACAAGTCTTATAATAGCATTAAGTGAAACATGGGAAAAGAAATGGATTGAAAACTTGGAGAAAATGGACTCGTCACATAGCAGCAAACCTGGTCTGATCAGAAACCTGAACGGGGACCCAAAAGAGAGCAGAGAAATATCTGGATTTACACCTAATCAAACTGCGCATCAGTTACTACCGAATGGCAAGCCCTAAAAATGTGAGGAAGGCAAGCTACAACGTGATATACACAAAATATACAGAACTCCTCATCTCGTTTCATAATAGAGAAATCATCGAGGGTATAAACTCTATGAAAAACGGAAAAAGGTTTAAAGGCTCTTAGCACCATGGGACTCAACTGCTGAGGTCATTAGTCCCCTAGAACTTAGAACTACTTAACCTAACTAACCTAAGGACATCACAAACATCCATGCCCGAGGCAGGATTCGAACCTGCGACCGTAGCGGTCCTGCGGTTCCAGACTGCAGCGCCTTTAACCGCACGGCCACTTCGGCCGGCGAAAAACGGAAAGGTGGCTGGTGTTGATGAAGTGTGTGTGGAACATTTAAAGCATTTCGGACCGTATGGTTGTTAAGCCTATTTAACCACTGCCGAGAAACCTTTAAAATGCCTCAATATGGAGGAAGTCCCAGATAACAACACTCACAAAACCAGGAAAAGAACGTAACTCACCAAGAAGTCCCAGATAATAACACTCACAAAACCAGGAAAAGAACGTAACTCACCAAGAATCTAACGGCCCATATCCCTTCCGTGCCACCTCTTCAAATTCTATGAAATACTGATCCTTAATCGAACCAATAACATCGTTGGCTCAAAGTTAATCCCGCAGCGATCTGGCTTCGAGTCAAATAAACCTTGTACTGGCCGACCTTGGCGCTTACGGAGGGTATAGAGGAGGGATTTGAAAGTAAATCAATAAAGGGGTTGGCTCTGGTCGGTGATAAGTGTCGCCTACGATAGAATAAACCACCGAAAACTATTACCCAAAATCTGTGATGTTACTAGGGACCATCAACTAGTAAAAATTATGGAATCCTTGCTGCAGAACTGGCAATTCTGTCACCCTAGAAGGGGAAAAAGTCGCTAGAGGAAGCAGAAATACGGTCTTCCTCAGGCAAGTGTTCTAGCTACACTCCTGTTCAATATACACTCCTGGAAATTGAAATAAGAACACCGTGAATTCATTGTCCCAGGAAGGGGAAACTTTATTGACACATTCCTGGGGTCACATACATCACATGATCACACTGACAGAACCACAGGCACATAGACACAGGCAACAGAGCATGCACAATGTCGGCACTAGTACAGTGTATATCCACCTTTCGCAGCAATGCAGGCTGCTATTCTCCCATGGAGACGATCGTAGAGATGCTGGATGTAGTCCTGTGGAACGGCTTGCCATGCCATTTCCACTTGGCGCCTCAGTTGGACCAGCGTTCGTGCTGGACGTGCAGACCGCGTGAGACGACGCTTCATCCAGTCCCAAACATGCTCAATGGGGGACAGATCCGGAGATCTTGCTGGCCAGGGTAGTTGACTTACACCTTCTAGAGCACGTTGGGTGGCACGGGATACATGCGGACGTGCATTGTCCTGTTGGAACAGCAAGTTCCCTTGCCGGTCTAGGAATGGTAGAACGATGGGTTCGATGACGGTTTGGATGTACCGTGCACTATTCAGTGTCCCCTCGACGATCACCAGTGGTGTACGGCCAGTGTAGGAGATCGCTCCCCACACCATGATGCCGGGTGTTGGCCCTGTGTGCCTCGGTCGTATGCAGTCCTGATTGTGGCGCTCACCTGCACGGCGCCAAACACGCATACGAACCATCATTGGCACCAAGGCAGAAGCGACTCTCATCGCTGAAGACGACACGTCTCCATTCGTCCCTCCATTCACGCCTGTCGCGACACCACTGGAGGCGGGCTGCACGATGTTGGGGCGTGAGCGGAAGACGGCCTAACGGTGTGCGGGACCGTAGCCCAGCTTCATGGAGACGGTTGCGAATGGTCCTCGCCGATACCCCAGGAGCAACAGTGTCCCTAATTTGCTATCCCGCGTCCGGCCATCCTGATTTAGGTTTTCCGTGATTTCCCTAAATCACTCAGGGCAAATGCCGGGATGGTTCCTCTGAAAGGGCACGGCCGACTTCCTTCCCCATCCTTCCCTAATCCGATGAGACCGATGACCACGCTGTCTGGTCTCCTTCCCCAAACCAACCAACCAACCTAATTTGCTGGGAGGTGGCGGTGCGGTCCCCTACGGCACTGCGTAGGATCCTACGGTCTTGGCGTGCATCCGTGCGTCGCTGCGGTCCGGTCCCAGGTCGACGGGCACGTGCACCTTCCGCCGACCACTGGCGACAACATCGATGTACTGTGGAGACCTCACGCCCCACGTGTTGAGCAATTCGGCGGTACGTCCACCCGGCCTCCCGCATGCCCACTATACGCCCTCGCTCAAAGTCCGTCAACTGCACATACGGTTCACGTCCACGCTGTCGCGGCATGCTACCAGTGTTAAAGACTGCGATGGAGCTCCGTATGCCACGGCAAACTGGCTGACACTGACGGCGGCGGTGCACAAATGCTGCGCAGCTAGCGCCATTCGACGGCCAACACCGCGGTTCCTGGTGTGTCCGCTGTGCCGTGCGTGTGATCATTGCTTGTACAGCCCTCTCGCAGTGTCCGGAGCAAGTATGGTGGGTCTGACACACCGGTGTCAATGTGTTCTTTTTTCCATTTCCAGGAGTGTGTATACGAACGATCAGCCGGTATCCAAAGATGTGAGACACTTTCTCTAGGCTCACGATTTGGGTATTATATCACAAGGGAAAACCTTTGAGGGAGTATAGGTAAAGTCGAAAACGCTAGAAGCTATATCAACATATTGTGCGACGACAATTCTCTCAAATAAAATCCCACTGAACCGATTTTTTTCGCTTTTTACCTGCAGACAGGCATAGCAAACAGAAAGCTGCATATTAACTGGAATTGATCTACCTTTGAGCACAGACCAGCCGGCATAACTCCGAGTGACGCTGCACAGGTGCCTCATATACAAATGTCACTGCGAGAAAATCCGAAGTAAGATAGCTGCAAGGAACAATATCCCTAGAATGCTAACTGGCAGTAAGTGGGTCACCAAATCTACTGTGTTTAGAACCACCGATTTTGTAATTCCCATTTCCGCAGCTGAGTACGCGTGCCCTTTTTGGTCTAGATCGGTGCATGCAAAGAAGATCGATATAAGGCTTAAGGTGACCTGTAGGCTTGTCACAGGATGCACGAAGCCCACTACTGGAAAAGCTCTATCAATCTTCTAGTCTCAAGTCTCGTAGGATACCTGATGAACGTAACGAGCACTACAAAAAGACGTTTGATGAGCGCCATTCACTAGACGGTAGCCTTTATGGATTAAAAAGACTATGATCATGATATCGGTTACTCTATTACACTTTGGATAGCTACCATACTTCGACAGCGCTTAATTTCGGTAATCTGAAGGGGACCGGTGGTAGCACTGCGGCAAAGCCTTTGGCTACGCTGTGATTTACCACTGCTATTGGAGAACGTTGCCCTTGCATAAATATAGCGACTGTGGTTTATGCCCGACGGAGCACCGTGTCATTTTCTCCAGATTGTGCTACAGTACATCACTGCAACATATAATGGGTGATGGAGTCGTTGAATGAAGTGCGGTAGCTTGGCCCCGCCATTCATCGAATCTGAATGTGCTGAACTGCTGGCTACGGGGAAATTTGAAGGCACTGGGGTATGCGCAACCCGTCGACAATGTGTAGACGTCACAAGAGCATCTGGCCAATTCATGTGACGCAGCCTGCGTGAGACAGGTGTGTTTGAAAGAGAACTGTGAACAATGGCTGAGGAATGGAGATAAGACGACACATTGGCTCATACCTCAACAGGTATTGCTCTCCGGACACATCATCAGTAGGTAGGAACTTTCCTTCCGGTTTTGACAAGTACTGCTCTAGGAATATGCAACACTTATTTTTAAACATTCTGTATTTTCACAAAAAGAGTCTTTTGCATTATATCCAAAAAAGATTCTGTGATGCATTACTATTAAAGTCAAAACAATTATATTCCCATTCTAAATATCACAGACGCTGTTTTTTTATGCAGCTTTGAAAGCTTACTGGCTGGTTTGGGCGACGCATAAGTTTACTTAAATGGACCAGGAGCGGATCCAAACCTGTTCAGAGCGGAAAGCTGTGCTTCAGCGAAGGCAGATAGCATAGAATTCGCTTCAGGCCATCTCCCCACACCGAGCGTCCCAAGGGCCAGGCTATCTGCCATAAAACTCCATTGTACGACGCCTATAGAAATCCTTTTGGAAAGATAGCGTGTGTAGCCAGTTGCAGACGACCGAAGGGGAGAAGCGTGGGATCTGCCATTACTCTGCAGCGTCGGTATGAAAGAATGTTAAGTTTAGTATCCTTGCAGAGGGCACCCTGATCGGCTCACAATAATTATTTCTACAGAATGCGTGCTTTTCCATGTTTGTCTACATGTACGCTATTCGACAGGTCAGTGTTAGAAATCTGTCACGGAGCGGGAGAGATTTTCTGCACTCCTCCCCATAAAATCTGCGGGTGAAGTTTTTTGTTCAACTTATTTACAAAATTATTATTGGACGGAGCACGGAAGGTCTGCTGCATTGGCTGGTGAGATTTCTACACTGGTGGAAATAGCCGAGTCTTAGATGGTTAACGAAGAGGATACTTGCTGCTGGGAGATCGATGAGAGAACACTTGCGGAAAGACGACCGAAGCGTGAAGACCTGATGCCAGACGACCAGTGATATGAGACTGGCAGTCATACACAAGGATGTCTCAGCACTGAGTATAGAGGGCGAGCTGGCTTCTGAATTTCCAGCCACTACTGCCGTCGACTTCCACATTCACGCTGTATGAGTGTGGTAAAAATAAGCCTATAATGTAGGCACTGAGTCTGGGGGACACTTTCATCAGGATATAACTGCACTACTTTAATGTTCGCAGGCATCTAGCGGCTTCCACCATCCACTCTGGCGATTGTAGTAGTGTTTTTCTTTCTCCTTTGACTGGTTTAGTTTGATGATTATGCATTTATTCTGTCCACATATCAGCGCAAATGTTAGATTTCACATTTTATTGGTTGGTTCAAATGGCTCTGAGCACTATGGGACTTAACATCTGTGGTCATCAGTCCCCTAGAACTTAGAACTACTTAAACCTAACTAACCTAAGGACATCACACACATCCATGCCCGAGGCAGGATTCGAACCTGCGACCGTAGCAGTCGCGCGGCTCCAGACTGAGCGCCTAGAACCGCTAGACCACCGCGGCCGGCACATTTTATTAAACGTTCATATACAGGGTAACAATTTTGAACCATATGAAAAAAAGAACGTAAATTAGTTACAAACTACGATGTGCAAACACATTATTCTACAATTAAACTTCACTATAGATATTCGGATTTAGGTTATGACATGTTCCATGTTCCTGCTATCATGTTGCGCAGACGACTAGCGAAATTCTGCATGGCCCGCTGATGTGCAGGAACATCGACGCTGACGATGACCATCTCAGTGTGCGTTTTCAGACCAGCAATAGTTTTGGGCTTATTGATCTACACCTTGTCTCTAATATAGCCCCACAAAAAGGAGTCGCATGTGTTCAGATCCGGACAATATGAAGGCCAATCGAGGTCCATGAAAATGGCCTCTGGGTACCACAGTGCCAGAATGAGGTCCCAAAAGTGCTGCTCCAGGACATCGAATCACTCCCGCTTCGGAAAGGTGGAGCTCCGTCTTGCATGAACCACATATTGTAGAAATCAGGGCTGCTTTGGATAATGTGGATGACATCAGCTCCCAAAACCCTCAAGTAGCGTTTGGTAGTCACCGTGCCATCACGGAATATCGCACCGATTATTCCACGAAACGGTCACCCGTTGAGGATGAAGAGACTTCTCGATAGCGAAATCCGCGTTCTCAATCCCCCAAATGCTCCAATTTTGCTTATTGATGAACCAATCCAAAGGAAAGTGGGCTTCGTCGTGCGCATGTGAATACTAGTTCCCACCACGCCCTGCGTCCAACCGTGCGGTTTGCACGTCCTTAGACAAACTGTTCAGGAGTTATGACGTTTTTATTTCATGTAGTCAGCAATTGTCACCCTGTAATTACCGCTGTGGGTCATTCATTTGTTGACACTTTACGGTAATAATCAAATATAATCAAATTGTTACACTGACCTCTTGTTTTTGTTATAGACAGATAAGCTCCTTTATTAACCTATCCATGCGTGGTGTTGTATCCATATATTTATGCTTGATTTGGATACCTCTGTCACTTTTCCTTCGATAAGACATTTGTGTTGCGCAACAGTTTCCTTTCTTGCCGGCCGGAGTGGCCGTGCGTTTCTAGGCGCTACAGTCTGAGACCGAGAGACCGCTACGGTCGCAGGTTCGAATCCCGCCTCAGGCATGGATGTATGTCACGTCCTTAGGTTAGTTAGGTTTAAGTAGTTCTAAGTTCTAGGCGACTGATGACCTCAGAAGTTAAGTCGCATAGTGCTCAGAGCCATTTGAACCATTTTTTCCTTTCTTAAATTTGCTTTATCTTGCTTCCCTTCTCTGTAGGTCACCAAGGATCAGATCCTTAGCATCTTAGGAATATGTTAAACAGCTGAACCCTGCGCTCCACCTTAGGCGTTTACCAGACACATTGTTACATTTCATTATCAGGTGGTATGTGCCTGAGAACCCGATATTGTGAGACTCGTGGGGCTGCGGACACGATAGGGAACTCCTTACGCTCACCTTCAAGTCTTCTGCATCTACATCTATATACATACTCCGCGAGCCACCGCATGGTGCATGGCACAGGGTACCCGTACCACGACTAGCCAATCCCCTTCCTGTTCGCACATGAAGCGTGGAGAAAACACAGCTGTATGCGTCCTAGTTTCTGTTATCTTGTCTTCGTGGTCCTAAAACGAAATGTACGCCGGTCGCAGTAAGATCGTTCAGCATTCAGTCGCGAATTTTCGTTCTCTAAGTTTTCTCAGTAGCGTGTAAAAGAACCTTCCCTCACATATTGCAGTGTCCCCCCTGAAGCCTTGCAGCATTACGATCTGTCATTTCTAACCTCTGTAGATCTGCAGGATTTGCTGCCGATGTGTTGAGATCTTGGTCTTCTTCATATCAGTTTTAACAGACATTAGTTCGAGTACCCACTAATAATGTAGAATCGCAAATCCAAGACTCCAGTGGATGTACTTAGCTTGGAGTCGTTTGCAGGACAACTGTTTCATATGAATGACTGAGGTTATCTCTGAGAGTTCTAGATAATAAATACATACTTTGAAAAATCTTAGTTATTTCTATTCTGCTCATAAAGAACATCGTAGCTATGCACTGAATGAACTGTGTCTCAGTGTTGCCACCTTTTCACAAGCCAAAACTAATGCAACACCATCTTGTAAACATAAGCACATCCGTCGCCTGCCGAAGCGTCTGCCAAGACTCTCACCACGACAACCACCCACGCTAGTGCTACAGCCAACGTCACCCTATTTCAGCTTTTACTCTACAGGTTACCGGCTCCATGCCCGAGGCAGGTCGTGAAACTTAGATTATGTATTCTGTTAGTAGAAATTATGTTGATGGTTAGCAACAGGGACATTTAAGTGCATCCAAATGAAATCGGGGATGCCTCTCAAACTGCCGGTTTTGTTTGAAATCAAGTTGTGTTTATAACGCTGTAAGTGAAGCAGACTTAAACAGCTGGGAAGGGCTAAAATCATAGAACAAAGAGCCACTATGAAATGCAAAATTAAAAATGTTATAGAATGTTATTACTACGTGCATCAAAGAATTCAGTTTGACTAGAAGATTATAAAACTGTACCTGGATTTCGTCTAAGGTTGGTGTTAAGAAAGTTAATGATACGTATTTCTCAACGTTTTTAGTAATAAATATGAATAGTAAAAGAACCTGCCTTCCAAGCGAAACTAATTGTTAGCAGCAAGGTACTCTGACCTCCTGCTTGATTGAAATACATCGGTCGCTTCAAAAGGATTTTCTATAAAGTCTCAAAATTAAGATGGACGGTGTTCTCATATCCGGCTTTACACGATTAGGTGACAAAGACATCCCCTTCGAAACCTGTTATGCTACTGCGAATAAAAGCAGGTTTCGACTTGGCTACATGTTAGTAAAGCTCGGGATTATTTCTGTAAGGGAAATCAAACATGAAAGCTTGAAACACGTGAAGGAAACAGCAAAACTAAATTTAAATAGAAGGATAATTTCAAGTAATTTATGTAGTTGCCGAAAATGTGTGTTACGTTAGGTCAGAAACCACTTTTATTACGCAGCATTTAGCTTATGATGAAAAAAGCGCCTTTCATTCAAGGCAATAGCTCAGTTGGTTGTAATCGATTTCGGATTTATCAAAGTGTGGTGAGTGGAAGTGTATCGCGGTATCCACCTCCACTTGCCCTCACCTCTCATCGGAGTGAGGAGTCACCAAAAACGTCAAGTGCTTCGATTTCCGCGTTTAACTGTAGGTTCCCTTTCCCCGATTCCATAGCCAGACGGAAGTCACCAAAGTAGCTCCAATTGAAATACTGTTACTACCCGCAGTAATTATTATCCCGCCAATCTTCTTACTTTTTAGAAACTTTCATTGCTCTTAATTAACCGCCATTTTACCCAAACGTAGAACACCAAACATACCGTGAAATTTTCCTTGTAAAAGCATTAGTGAGCTGTGCTCATTTTCGGTAAGACCTTTACTAGTATATAACTGCACCGACAAAACTTTTTGCAGACTAGCGTATCAGCCACTGTTGCAGACCGATGAGGACTGCTACCAAAAGTGTTGAAACGTTAGTATACAAGCTAACATGGCGACGCGGCCACATACCAGAGAAAGTTTTACTGTTGACGACAATGGTGAAAGGAGACTACGCTTGCAAACAGTGCACACTTCATCAACATATCTCTGAAATGGAAAGCTGCATCTCCTAGTATATCTAACAAGGGACTCTTAGACCGGTTTCCCCATTGTTCACTATCGTCTTGACCTATAGAGGAAACAAGCGAAGGTCTCTCCTCCACATACAATGCCTTGATGAGGTCCGTCTGTAGCGTCATTGTTTGTGAAAATTCTTTCTTCCCTGCGTACGGGGATACTCATATCACTACAAGATTAACTACTTTGTAGGCCAGAAAACATTAAAACACTAAAGTACTTGCATGATAAAACTACTCGCCCATTATTTATACAAACGAATATATTAATTTATGGTTAATGTCGTCACACTCTACGAAAAGCGGTAGAAATGTTACCAAAGTAGCAATAGATCGGTGTGCTATCATGCATATTTTTCGTACTTATTAATGTCGATCTTCTTTCGTTACGGCTGTATGAAGGGACACACGGCAATAATTTTCTACATAATTTTCAGCACTCAGTATCGATTCTCTACCAAGTAGTTATTCTTGTTCGGAACATAATGCAAACGGATTTTGGCCTGCCTCAAAGTTAACAGATGTCGATGGCATGTCTGTTGCTGTTAGAAGTAGTTTATCTTTTACCGAAATTGAAGTAGATAGTCTCTATGAGCAAGTATGTGTGGAGATCATTCTTGGCAGCCGAAATAATTTAATAATTGGATCCTTTTACCGACCTTTCTACTCATATAATTGCTAAAATTTTCAAAGAAAACATGAGTCTAATTTCAAATACGTACCCGACTCACACAATAATAGTTGGTGGCGACTTCGATTTACTTTCCATACGTCGACAAAAATACATGTTTCAATCGGAAGCACACATGAAACATCATTCGAAATTGTGCTAACGCATTCTCTGAACATTATTTCGACCATTTAGTTCATGAGTCAAATCGAATATTAAACAGTGTGAAAACACATTTGACCTCTTAGCAACAAACAATCGTGAGCTAATAACGAACATCAAAATGGATATACGGATTTGTCGTAGCGAGACGGAATACCGTAACTAGCAGATCCTCCAAAAATAAACGATAAATACACCTATTCAAGAAAGGTGACAGAAATTCGCTTGACGCCTTCCTGAGAGACAATCTCCAGTCTTTTCAAATTAACAATGTAAATGTTGACCAGATGTGACCCGAATCGAGAGAAATAATAGCCTTCTCTGCGCTATAGCAATGGAGATACTATCGTAGACAGTGCTGCCGAAGCAGAGTTGCTAAATAGAGCCTTCCGAAATTCCTTCACCGAAGAAAACGAAGTAAATATTCCAAAATTCGAATCAAGAACAGCTGCCAACATAAGTAACGCAGAAGTACGAGTAGGTATCCTCAGAGTAGTGAAGCAACTAAAATCACTTAATAAAAGCAAGTCTTGCGGTTCAGACTGCACACTCATTAAGCTCCTTTCAACGAATTAGGTTCCTTTCAGAGTATTCTGATGTACTAGATCCACGCTTAACAATCATATACAAACGCTCGCTCGACGAACGATCTGTAACCAAACATTAGAAAGTTGCACAGGTCACACTGATATTCAAGAAAGCCAGTAGAAATCATCCAGAAAAGTACAGGCTCGTATCATTAATGTCGATATGCAGCAGGATTTTGGAACATACACTCCTGGAAATTGAAATAAGAACACCGTGAACTCATTGTCCCAGGAAGGGGAAACTTTATTGACACATTCCTGGGGTCAGATACATCACATGATCACACTGACAGAACCACAGGCACATAGACACAGGCAACAGAGCATGCACAATGTCGGCACTAGTACAGTGTATATCCACCTTTCGCAGCAATGCAGGCTGCTATTCTCCCATGGAGACGATCGTAGAGATGCTGGATGTAGTCCTGTGGAACGGCTTGCCATGCCATTTCCACCTGGCGCCTCAGTTGGACCAGCGTTCGTGCTGGACGTGCAGACCGCGTGAGACGACGCTTCATCCAGTCCCAAACATGCTCAATGGGGGACAGATCCGGAGATCTTGCTGGCCAGGGTAGTTGACTTACACCTTCTAGAGCACGTTGGGTGGCACGGGATACATGCGGACGTGCATTGTCCTGTTGGAACAGCAAGTTCCCTTGCCGGTCTAGGAATGGTAGAACGATGGGTTCGATGACGGTTTGGATGTACCGTGCACTATTCAGTGTCCCCTCGACGATCACCAGTGGTGTACGGCCAGTGTAGGAGATCGCTCCCCACACCGTGATGCCGGGTGTTGGCCCTGTGTGCCTCGGTCGTATGCAGTCCTGATTGTGGCGCTCACCTGCACGGCGCCAAACACGCATACGACCATCATTGGCACCAAGGCAGAAGCGACTCTCATCGCTGAAGACGACACGTCTCCATTCGTCGCTCCATTCACGCCTGTCGCGACACCATTGGAGACGGGCTGCACGATGTTGGGGCGTGAGCGGAAGACGGCCTAACGGTGTGCGGGACCGTAGCCCAGCTTCATGGAGACGGTTGCGAATGGTCCTCGCCGATACCCCAGGAGCAACAGTGTCCCTAATTTGCTGGAAAGTGGCGATGCGGTCCCCTACGGCACTGTGTAGGATCCTACGGTCTTGGCGTGCATCCGTGCGTCGCTGCGGTCCGGTCCCAGGTCGACGGGCACGTGCACCTTTCGCCGACCACTGGCGACAACATCGATGTACTGTGGAGACCTCACGTCCCACGTGTTGAGCAATTCGGCGGTACGTCCACCCGGCCTCCCGCATGCCCACTATACGCCCTCGCTCAAAGTCCGTCAACTGCACATACGGTTCACGTCCACGCTGTCGCGGCATGCTACCAGTGTTAAAGACTGCGATGGAGCTCCGTATGCCACGGCAAACTGGCTGACACTGACGGCGGCGGTGCACAAATGCTGCGCAGCTAGCGCCATTCGACGGCCAACACCGCGGTTCCTGGTGTGTCCGCTGTGCCGTGCGTGTGATCATTGCTTGTACAGCCCTCTCGCAGTGTCCGGAGCAAGTATGGTGGGTCTGACACACCGGTGTCAATGTGTTCTTTTTTCCATTTCCAGGAGTGTATATTGTGTTCAAACATTATGAATTACCTCGAAAAGAACTGTCTATTGACACACAACCAATACGGATTTAGAAAACATCGTTCTTGTAAAACACAAATAGCTCTTTACTCACACGATGTGTTCAGTGCTATCGACAATGGATTTCAAATTGATTCCGTGGTTTTAGATTTCCAGAAGGCTCTTGACACCGTACGTCAGCAGCGGCTTGTAATCAAATTGCGTGCTTATGGAATTTTGCCTCAGTTATGCGACTGTATTCGTGATTTCCACTCAAAGAGGTCACGGTTCGCAGTAACTAACGGAAAGCCATCGAGTAAAACAGAAATGATTTGTGGCTTTCCCCAAGGTAGTTTCACTGGCCCTCTGCTCTTCCTTATCCATATCAACGATTTATGAGATAATCTGAGCAGCCGTTTTAGTTTGTTTGCAGATCATGCTGACTTTTACCGTATAATAAAGTCAGCAGAAGATCAAAACAAACTTCAAACATATTTACAAAAGATATTTGGACGGTGCAAAAATTGGCAGTCGACCCTAAATAATGAAAAGTGTGAGGCCATCCACGTGAGTGCCACAAGGAATCTGTTAAACTTCGGTTACACGATAAATCAATCAAATATAAAAGCCGAAATTCAACAAAACACCTAGCAATTACCGTTACGAACAACTTAACGTGGGAAGAATACATAGAAAATGTTGTGGGGAAGGCAAATTAAAGGATGTGTTTTATTGCAAGAACACTTAGAACATGTAACAGATCTGCTGTAGAGACTGCCTACCCTACGCTTGTCCACCCTCTTCTGGAGTACTGCTGCGCGATGTGGGATCCTTACCAGATAGGATTAACGGATTGCATCGAGAAAGTTCAAAGAGAGGCATCGCGTTTTGTATTATCGAGTAATAGGGAAGAGAATGTCACGAAAATGATACATGATTTGGGGTCGACATCTTCTGAATATAAGATGGGATCTTCTCACGAAATTTCAATTTTTAGTTTTCTTCTCCGAATGAGGAAATAGCTTGTTGACGTCGACCTGCGTGTGGGGAAACAGTTATCATAATAAAATAAGGGAAATCAGAGTTCCCACGGAAAGATATATGTAATCATTTTCTCAGCGCGCGGTTCGAGAGTGAAATAATAGAGAATTATTGTAAAGCTGATTCGATGAAGACTCTGCCAGGTACTTACATGTGATTTGCAGAGCGTCATCGTAGATGCAGATGTAGATGAACTGGATCAATGTCGACGAAAATTCCGTACTACATCATCACATCCTTTGATAAGAGAATGTGACATACATCTGCTATCAGCGTGGCATGAAATTGCTGATGTCCTGTATTCAGCGTCTCATGTGGAGAACAGAAGGGTTCTAATTTTAAATTTATTATTTTCAATAAATTTTGTCATTCACACGAAATGTGTATGTCACTGAACACGTCTCAGAGAGAGTTGCTATTTGTGTGTCAAAACAACAAAAAACTGTGCAATGTAAATTATAACAAAATGTACCTCTAATGCCTCCATTCGTCCAAGAATGTACACACTATTGTCACTGCGTTAGCGTCCTTCGAAGCGTTTGGTTCATTATTCGAAGTGGCCACGTTATCTGTGTTTCACGCAACTCATGCTGCATGTTGTTTCACGAGCAGTAAGATCTGTTCACGTAAAAAATCCTTGCCGAAATACTCCCATGCCGTCTGAGCTTTCCCTCGTGTCCCAAGTTGTAAAGTTTGCTACGATTCCTGTACCTTAATGATATGGGTGATCTCACTGTATGATAACTTAGCATGTTTCCAAGATTATGCTTTTCGGCTGTTGCGTATGTGTGGGACGACGATTTTGTGCCTCTGCCTTACGACTTGTAGAACATTTCGAATGACTTGTATTGCATACATAACATAATGTGCGGAGCCAGTGTTAATACCGGAGACTGCATTCTTTCGACCAGAAAAAACCTGCAATTCCTTATTTAAGTCAACCATTCGCCTCCGTTCCACATGCTCGTTCCATCTCATGTCGCTTCGAAACGTTACTCCCAGATATTTAAAGGACTTGACTGTGTCAACCAAGACACCAGTAATACAGTATCCATCCATCCTATTCATCAACATTAAGTTACTTTCTTCCACATTTAGGGCTAGCAGCCATTCATGATACCAACTGGAAATTTTATCTAAGTCGTCTTGTACACTGTGTGATCAAAAGTACCCGGACACCACCAAAAACATACATTTTTCAAATCAGGTGCATTGTTCTTACACCTACTGCCAGGTACTTGATATCTTCGACCAGCCCATTACAGGGATGTTTTTGACTTGTAACCACTCCGCATTATGAAAAGGTGCTCCATCGTGTTGAAAGATGCAATCGCCATCCTCGAATTGCTCTTAAACAGTGGGAAGCAAGAAGGTGCTTAAAACATCAATGTAGGCCTGTCCTGTGATAGTGCCACGTAAAACAACAAGGGGTGCAAACTCCCTCCATCAAAATCACGACCACACCATAACACCACCGCCTTCGAATTTTGCTGTTTGCACTACACACGCTGGCAGATGGCGTTCACCGATCCGCCATACCCACACCTTGCCATCAGATCGCCACATTGTGTACCGTGATTCGTCACCCCATACAACGTAGTCATTGGGCAGCGTGAGAGAGAATAATGGGGCGCTCCGCGGAACTCACGGACTTCGAACGTGGTCAGGTGATTTGATGTCACTTGTGTAGTACGTCTGTACGCAAGATTTCACACTCCTGAACATCGCCAGGTCCACTGATTCCGATGTGATAGTGAAGTGGAAACGTGAAGGAACACATACAGCACAAAAGCGCACTGGCCGACCTTTTCTGTTGACTGACAGACTGACAGAGACCGCCGACAGTTGAAGAGGGTGGTAATGTGTAATAGGCAGACATCTATCCAGACCATCACAAAGGAATTCCAAACTTCATCAGGATCTACTGCAAGTACTATGACAGTTAGTCAGGAGGTGAGAAAATCTGGATTTCGTGGTCGAACGGCTGCTTATAAGCCACAAATCACGTCGGTAAATGCCAAACGACGTCTCGCTTTGTGTAAGGAGCGTAATCATTGGACGACTGAACGGTGGAAAAACGATGTGTTGTGACGAATCACGGTACACAATGTGGCGACCTGATGGCAGGGTGTGGGTATGGTGGATCGGTGAACGTCATCTGCCAGCGTGTGTAGTGCAAACAGCAGAATTCGAAGGCGGTGGTGTTATGGTGTGGTCGTGATTTTCATGGAGGGAGCTTGCACCCCTTGTTGTTTTACGTGGCACTATCACAGGACAGGCCTACATTGATGTTTTAAGCACCTTCTTGCTTCCCACTGTTGAAGAGCAATTCGAGGATGTCGATTGCATCTTTCAACACGATGGAGCACCTTTTCATAATGCGGATTGGTTACAAGTCAAAAACATCCCTGTAATGGGCTGGCCAGCACAGACTCCCGAACTGAATCCTATAGAATACCTTGGGATGTTTTTGGAACACCGACTTCGTGCCAGGCCTCACCGACCGGCATCGATATTTCTCCTCAATGCAGCACTCCGTGAAGAATGGGCTGCCATTCCCCGAAACACATTCCACCACCTGATTGAACGTATGGCTGCGAGAGTGGAAGCTGTCATCAAGGCCAAGGGTGGGCCAACACCATACTAAACTACAGTATTACCGATGGAGGGTGCCACGAACTTGTAATTCATTTTCAACCACGTGTCCGGATACTTTTGATCTGACAGTGTTTCCTCCTACAGTCACTCTACTTTGACACCTTACCGTACACCACGGCATCATCAAAAAACAGCAGATTTCTGCCCACCCTGTCCACCAAATCACTTAAGTGTACAGAGTACAACAGCGGTCCTATCACACTTTCCTGGAGCACTCCTGACGATGCCCTTGTCTCCGAGGAACACGCATCGTCGTGGACGACATACTGGGTTCTGTTACTTAAGACGTCTTCAGGCCACTCACACATCTGTGAACTTATTGGTACCTTCGTTAACAGCCTGCAATCCATAAATATGGAATCTGGCAGTTGCCCTCCATCCACAGTTCGCGGCATATCATGTGAGAAAAGGGCAAGTCGAGTTTCGCACGAGCGGTGCTTTCTAAATGCGGGAATGGCCACTAGACGTCACTAAGAGTGGACCCACCAGTATAAAACGAGACGGGAAGTACTGTGTTATCAGTAGAGAAGCAGTAACAGCAGAACGAGTCTGTCAGGAGACCTCGGTTACTTCGCAAGTCACCTGAGTAACAGGTCCATCAGTGACATTTCAACGCTTCTAAAGCTGAGCATTCTGAATGTTGCTCATATTATTGTGAACTGGAGAAGCGGAGGAACGACCTTAGTTAAAACAAGGCGAGGCAGACCCCACGTGGTTGCGGAGGGTGCTTTTAAAATTCGCATAAAATCACTCGTGCAACCGGCAGTCAAGCTGGCACATCGAAAATGTACTTCTGATAAGGCTTTTGTAATTTAGCATAGCGGGTCATGGTTGAGCAGTTCCTCGTAAGCCACACTTGTGTAATCAATGCAAAGCGACGCTTCTGGTGGTGTAAAGAACGACGTCACTAGCCAATGTATGAGAGGAAACGAGAGGTTGGGAGAGATGTATCGCACCCTGAGGAAAACAAATGTAAGAGTCTGGGTTTGGCGAATACCTGTAGAATGTTACCTGCCACCACGTGTAGAGCCAACAGTGAAGAACGGATTAGCTGGCGTTAGGGCACAAGGGCGTTTTCCGTGGTTAGTGTGCAGTCCCCTTACCGGTCACGAGGAAAACGCTGAATGCGAAAGATTATGAACACATTTTAAGGCGTTGTGTACTTCGTACAGTACAGGACCATTTGGGGGATAATGATTGTGTGCAATAGCACGACAATGCTCCCTGTCATAAAGCACCATTTGTGAGGCAATGGTTTGAGGACACTAACATTGATGAAATGAACTGACCTCCCTGGAGCCCAAACCTGGACTCAATGAAACACCTTTGGGGTGAGTCAGGACGTCGACTTCCCTCCAGCGTCCAAATTACTACCTTCTCTGGTGTCTACTTTTGAGGAAGTATGGGTTCAAATGGTTCAGATCGCTCTGAACACTATGGGACTTAATATCTGAGGTCATCAGTCCCCTAGAACTTAGAACTACTTAAACCTAACTAACCTAAGGGCATCACACACATCCATGCCCGAGAAAGGATGTAGCGGTCGCGAGGTTCCAAACTAAAGCGCCTGAAATCATTCGGTCACAGCGTCCGGAAGTAGGGGGTACATTCCTCCACAAACATTCAGACACCTCACTGAAAGTGTCTCCAGTGAAGTTGACGCTGTAATAAAGACAAAGGTGGGCACATCCGATATTGAGATCCACTTTCAGGTCGGATACTTTTGATCGGGTGGTGCATAATTGTTTGTATATAGAGGTGGCTTTCCTTGCCACGGATGGCACCAATAAAATTTAACATGGAACCGAAACACATCAGTTCCGAGTCATTGTATTTAAGAATGATTATTTAGACTTCCATAGAGAAACATCTCGTATTCTTATCGGTTCTACAGGAGATAAATGTTCGCTTCTAGCTGCAAAATCCTTATTTCACTGTGCTGTCGTACGACATTGATTAGCAAGGAATTTCTAAGCTACCGTGCATCATACCGACATCTCATGGATAAAACACGACGTCTTCTCGTGCTGTATTTAAAGATGGGCACAGCAGTTTGTCTGAGGGAGTTGACCAACCAGCGTAATGAAATATCTTTTTTACCTAAATGCAAACTTCAGAGACAAATCGAGTAAGACAGTTGCTCGGCCACCATTGACCAGACGTTTTCAATTGGTGAGAGATCTGAAGAATGTGCTGGCCAGGGCAGAAGTCGAACATTTTCTGTTTCCAGAAGGGCCCGTACAGGACCTGCAAGATGCGGTCGTGCATTATCCTGCTGAGATGTAGGGTTTCGCAGGAATCGAATGAAGGCTAGAGCCACGGGTCGTAACACATCTGAAATGTAAAGTCCACCGTTCAAAGTGCCGTCAATGCGAACAAGAGGTGACCGAGACGTGTAACCAATGGCACTCCGTACCATCACGCCGGGTGATACGCCAGTATGGCGATGACGAATACACGCTTCCAGTGTGCGTTCACCGCGATGTCGCCAAACACGGATGCGACCGTCATGATGCTGTAAACAGAACCTGGATTAGTCCGAAAAAATGACGTTTTGCCATTCGTGCACCCAGGTTCGTCGTTGAGTACACCATCATAGGCGCTCCTGTCTGTGATGCAGTGTCAAGGGTAACCGCAGCCATGGTCTCCGAGCTGATAGTCCATGCTGCTGCAAACGTCGTCGAAATGTTCGGGCAGATGGTTGTCTTGCCAACGTCCCCATCTGTTGACTCAGGGATCGAGACGTGGCTGCACGATCCGTTACAGCCATGCGAATAAGATGCCTGTCATCTCAACGGCTAGTGATACATGACCGTTGGGATCCAGCACGGCGTTCCGTATTACCCTCCTGAACACACGGATTCCATATTCTGTTAACAGTCATTGGATCTCGACCAACACGAGCAGCAATGTTACGATACAATTAACCGCAATTCCGATAGGCTTCAATCCGACCTTTATCAAAGTCGGAAACGTGATGGTATGCATTTCTCCTCCTTACACGAGGCATCACAACAACGTTTCACCAGGCAATTCCGGTCAACTGCTGTCTGTGTATGAGAAATCGGTTGGAAACTTTCCTTATGTCAGCACGTTGTAGGTGTCGCCACCGGCGCCAACCTTGTGTGAATGCACTGAAAAGCTAATCATTTGCACATCACAGCATCTTCTTCCTGTCGCATAAAATTCGCGTCTGTAGCACGTCATCTTCGTGGTGTAGCAATTTTAATCGCTAGTAGTGTATATAATTTACTCTGATGACCGTGCTACTGCAGTGAGAAGTTTGCTGAATTTGAGTTCTCCGAAACTCAAAGAATTCTTGTAGCATGTAACAGCGAAGATGAACAGGAAATGCTGCCCCATTAGGACTCACATTCAGGCTTTTTCAAAGAAACAGTCTAAATTAAATACAATATTTGCGGAAGTCACACCGATGAGATAAGCAAAATAAAACGGCGAGAAAAAAAGTATGAAATGTCCCACAATTATCAGGATACATCACGCCCAGCTAGGGCTAGGTTAGGCAATTATAGGACCAGCACAGAACAGTTCACGGGCAATTATATCAGGGACTAATTGGGTCTGGAAGAGAAACATCTGTGTGATTGGTGAACTCTGCAGGGCGATACCCAAATTTTCGAAGAAAATTCATACAGAATACTATTGGAGATTCGCAATGCAGGACAGTTAGTTTTCTGTACATCGAAAATGTAGTTCTGATCACTTTGTTGTAATTTAGCATAACGGGTCATTGCCATTTGTACCACTGATACTTACAACAATACGAATGGAAATATAATGAAATCGAATGCATTTATATATCAATATTGCGTCTTGTATTTTATGAACAGGTATTCGCCAAGTGAACCACACGACTTGAAACACTAAACGCTGTACATAGCCAGAATATGTTCCTCTCGACAAGCTTATTACATGCTTATCCATTTGCTTGTGGCTTCCAGAAATGTTATCCTCCACAAACTAAGTAATAGTAGGCTATTTGGAATCGTCAGCTACAATCTGGCAACGCTCTCGTTAGACTATTAAAGAATTGACCAACTGCCACATTAAAGAATTGACGTTCCTTGTGTGCAGTAACTCATCAAGCTAAACAGACAGATGTTGTCTTGTGTGACACTTCTGCAAATATTGCTGTCTAGCAATAATCGATCCTGAATGCCTGAGGTGAAAAACCACAACCAGATGATATAGATCCAAGGTTATGAAATCTGTTGCGGATCCACCACATGGGAATTCACGCCTTCATTACGACTTAGTGTGGAAAGTAGTTTTCCAGTTCAAAATTATCAGAAATAGCTTACGCAGAAGCACATCTACATCAAAATCTATACCCTGTAAGCTATCTTTCGGTGTTTGACGGAGAGTACTTTTTATATCACTATCTTTGCATCCTTCCCCGTACCATTCGCGAATGGATCGTGGGAAGAATGACTGTCGACAGGTCTAAACGTCCGCAATAGCTGCAACTCCTCTAAATTTCTCGCTATGGTCGTTTCGCGAGACGAATGTGGGAGGAAGTAATACATTGGCCGACACTTTCCTGGACGTACTCTCTCATAAATTTAATAGTAAACCTCCCTCTAATGTATAATGTCTCTCTAGTAGCGTCTACCACAGGTACTTGTTGAGAATCTCCATCACGTTCTCAAGCTGTTTAAGTGATCTCACTCCGGATGACACGCATAGTTGGATGAGAAAACATTCAATGGTTCAAATGGCTCTGAGTACTATGGGACTAAACACCTGAGGTCATCAGTCCCCTAGAACTTAGAATTACTTAAACCTAACTAACCTGAGGACAGCACACACATCCATGCCGCAGGCAGGATTCGAACCTGCGACTGTAGCGGTCGTGCGGTTCTAGACTGTAGCGCCTAGAACCGCTCGGCGACCCCGACCGGCTGAGAAAACATTCTGTCGGCACTCACCTACAAAGGGAGAAATGATCATCACGATAAAATAAGAGAAATCAGCGCTCGCACTGAAAAACTTAAGTGCTCGTTTTTTCCGCGTGCCGTTCGAGAGTGGAACGGTAGAGAGGCAGCATGAAGGTGGTTCATTGAACTCTCTGCCAGGCACTTTATTATGAATAGCAGAGTAATCACGTAGATGTAGATGTAGATGGATGACGGTTAACAAAATACGACTAGGAACTGGAAAAACAAAGGGGAGTTTCAAAAAGTGTGGAAGTATTTGTTACCGTAGCATGTAACTCTCTCTCGAGATGCAAGTAATGAGCTACCTGTAAAGTACACACAGAAACATCAGATGCATGGGACACGCGAAGCTTGCTAGTGGACAATGTACTGGCTTCGTACAATTTAGATCTTGATTTTCTCTTGATAATATAACACTTACCAAAGGAATATTGTATGGTAAATGTTAAAAAGTACGCAGGTCAGAGGTTTCATGTGTCTCACGCACGATAAATCTAAATAAAAGGGGATCTACAAACAGCTGGAGGGAGAACCCTTAGTTAAGTGTTAGTGAGGATTAATGAGGGTGAATGCGTTAGAGCCCAGCGCTCAGTCCATTTTTCATATTTTGCAGTTGTCAGTACGCACAACGTACGTATGTGGAGGGAGAGTTTCGTAGGGAACAAACATAACGAGGCACTCACTAGCCAAAGGCGCACATAATGATTTGGGTTGGTGTTTCTAACATTCTAATGAATAATTTGCAAGGCGTATGACGACTGACTGCCTGCTAAAAACTGTCACGTTGATTGTCATAACGAAAGAGGACGTGTGTAAGGTGTTCTTTATTCTACAGAGGATAATAAATACAATGATAAATATACCAGTTACACTTAAAGAACTGTCCTATAAAGTTATTTTGTAGAGATTATGTAGTTCATTTCATGGTACAAGCTGAGAAATACGTGATTAATATGAAATAAATGCATTTATTACGTATATTTGAATATACGTTGACGTCACTAGACTTGTATTCGAGAGGCTCAGGATTAAAACCCCATTCCTCTCATCCTGACTGAGGTGTCCCAAACTTTCCCTTATCCAGCTCACGATACTGCCGACGCACTTTCATGGAAGAGGTCAGGGACGACTTCCTTTACATTCTGTACAATCCAGAGTATTGCGTTTTCGACAAACTACCATATATATAACTACAAAAAAACTACAAAGAACGAAACTTGTCTTGTCTACCTTGAAGGGGGAAACGAGATGGCGCTATGGTTGGCCCGCTAGATGGTGCTGCCATAGGTCAAACGGATATCAACTGCGTTTTTTAAAATAGGAACCCCATTTTTTATTACATATTCGTGTAGTATGTAAAGAAATATGAATATTTTAGTTGGACCACTTTTTTCGCCTTGTGATAGATGGCACTGTAATAGTCACAAACATATGGCTCACAGTTTTAGACGACAGGTAGGTTTTTTAAATTAAGATGCAGAACGTAGGTACGTTTGAACATTTTATTTCCGTTGTTCCAATGTGATACATGTACCTTCGTGAACTTATCATTTCTGAGAACGCATGCTGTTACATCGTGATTACCTGTAAATACCACATTAATGCAATAAATGCTCAAAATGATGTCCGTCAGCCTCAATGCATTTGGCAATACGTGTAACGACATTCCTCTCAACGGCGAGTAGTTCGCCTTCCGGAATGTCCGCAAATGCATTGACAATGCGCTGACGCATGTTTTCAGGCGTTGTCGGTGGATCACGACACCAAGTAGCCTTCAACTTTCCCCACAGAAAGAAATCCGGGGACGTTAGATCCGGTGAACATGTGGGCCATGGTATGGTGCTTCGACGACCAATCCACCTATCGTGAAATATGCTGTTCAATACCGCTTCAATCGCACGCGAGCTATGTGCCGGACATCCATCATTTTGGAAGTACATCGCCATTCTGCCATGCGGTGAAACATCTTGCAGTAACATCGGTTGAACATTACGTAGGAAATCAGCATACATTGCAACATTTAGATTGCCATCGATGAAATGGGGGCCAATTATCCTTCCTCCAATAATGCCGCACCATACATTAACACGCCAAGGTCGCTGATGTTCCACTTGCCGCAGCCATCGTGGGTTTTCCGTTGCCCAATTGTGCTTATTATGCCAGTTTACGTTAAAGCTGTTGGTGAATGACGCTTCGTCGCTAAATAGAACACGTACAAAATATCTGTCATCGTCCCGTAATTTCTCTTGTGCCCAGTGGCAGAACTGTACACGAGGTTCAAAGTCGTCGCCATGCAATTCCTGGTGCATAGAAATATGGTACTGGTGCAATCGATGTTGATGTAGCATTTTCAACACCGAAGTTTTTGAGATTCCCCATTCTCGCGCAATTTGCTACTGATGTGCGGATTAGCCGAGACAGCAGCTAAAACACCTACTTGGGCATCATCATTTGTTGCAGGTCGTAGTTGACGTTTCACATGTGGCTGAACACTTCCTGTGTCCTTTAATAACGTAACTATCCGGCGATCGGTCTGGATACTTGGATGATGTAGTCCGGGATACCGGGCAGCATACATAGCACACGCCCGTTGTGCATTTTGATCACAATAGCCATACATCAACACGATATCGACCTTTTCCGCAATTGGTAAACCGTCCATTTTAACACGGGTAATGTATCACGAAGCAAATACCGTCCGCACTGGCGGAATGTTACGTGATACCACGTACTTATACGTTTGTTACTATTACAGCGCTATCTATCACAAAGCGAAAAAAGCGATCCAACTAAAACATTCATATTTCTTTACGTACTACACGAATATGTAATAAAAGATAGGGGTCTTATTTTTAAAAATGCAGTTGATATCCGTTTGACCTACGGCAGCGCCAACCATAGCGCCATCTGGTTTCCCCCTTCAAGCTAGACGAGTTTCGTTCTTTCTAGTTTTTTCGTTTTATACTTATTTCGTAACAGTGTGTGGTCATATAACAGTTTATTTTATCTACTTTCATCATGGGCGTACCTTTTTAACTTTTGACGTATTCCAGCACCAGTAAGTAAATACAAAAGACGATTTTTCCCATCCATTTTGTGGTCTGTTTTACTTAATTTTCAATCACTATTTTCTTCACTAAAATTTCTCTGTTTCTACATGATTTTTAGTAATGCTTCGAAGGAAGGAAGGAAGATTTAGTTCAACATCCCGTCGATATCGATCTCATTAGAGATGCAGCACAGGCTAAGATTGTATTAAGGATAGGGAAGGAAATCGTCCGTTTCCTTTCAAAGGGTCTATCCCGGCATTTACTTGGAGCGAATTGGGGATATCACGGAAAACCTGTATCTGGATGGCCGGACGCAGGTTTGAACCGTCATCCTCCCGCATGTGAGTCCAGTGTGCTAACTACTGCGCCATCTGGCTCACTGCTAATGTTTCACTACAACGAACATTAATTACGTGGGGAATTTAAATTTTTGCAGTACGCCGTTAGTTAAGTTAAGATTCCTCGTGTTCTTTTATCTCGTCTTTGAAACCTTTGTCGTATGCTGAAAAATTAAATGACCTTACCCTTATAGTTGATTTACTGTAAATCAAAATTATACTGCATACAGTCAGCTACACTCTGAATAATAAACATTATGAGCAATGCACTAAAAATGCTACTTAGCTGTTAAGTAGAATTCGGGAACGGAGGATTATAATTACAATGAAGTAAATATTACACTTCACTAGCACTATTAATTAAAATGTGGGTGCATTCCTAAAATTTCTGAAATTCTCTGTACACATTGGCGTAACGAGCGTTCTTTCCCTATATTTCCCCTATACCCTGATCAGGATAGTGGTGTATTTTGAGTTATTTATGTGTGCAGTCACTTGTATTATGTTTGTTACTTTTAACGCCTTCTATAGAGGGTAATTGAGTATTTCTGTTAGTTCCATTTTGTAATTTAGTTTCCTTCTATCCATCTACTATGCATTTTCTCCTGTCTTTTTAATAGCTTATCTAATGACGACTTGCTGACAAGTCGAAGCCGGTTACGATGTCATTTGCGTGATCTGAAGCTGAAAAATATAGTTTAAAAACTTTTCGTTTACAAGACGACCATTGTTCTCCCATACGCCACTGCACCTAGTGTGTGTAAATAGAGTTGAAAAGTTGAATTATGTAACTTTTTTCGGATCGCTGCTCATAGAAGGAAGACAGCAACTCTTAAGTCACAGTTCCGCACACGTGGGCAGTTTTTCGCAGTGTCACGTGACGAACCTAATGTATTTAAAATGAATGGAGACTGTGTAATATCTCATATTTCGTTCTTTTGCAGCTTTCGTAATTGTCAGTCAAACCCTCTGCTCCACAGAGGCAGACGTTATCTGAAGGTTGAAGGCACATATGTTGAGCTACAATGATGTAAAAGGTTCCAACACGAAGAAGGAGTTGTGTGGGTAAAAACGAAAGTTGGTAGACATTGTGCTACATCTGGAGCCTGATGTCTATTACAGTTTCTCGTGTGTAGCATACGAGTGCCACTGGTAGTGCCGCTATGAGTCTGCAAATCAGGTTTGCTTTATATACACGCTGTAATGGTCGTGAGCGTCGATTACGTTTCAAATTGGACGTGATGGCTTTAAGGCAACAAAGACGCAATTATCAGAGTTTGAACATGGTTGTGTAATAGAGCTACGAAAAGCTAAGTGTTGCTTCTGCAATGCTGCACAAGACTTGGCAGGAATAAAGCCACTGTAAATGATTTCTAGCAGCGGTGGTCACGAGAATGTACGGTCCCAAGCAGACCGGACTCGGACAGGCACGGGGCACGGCCAAGAGAGGAGACCATCGTGTTTGGCGTATGGCTCTGGTGCGTCATACTGCATCTGTAGCACGAGTCTGAGCAGGATTTTGTACCACTGTGTCACAACGAAATGTTATTTTAAGAATAGCTCTGCATCAAACGGCCTGTAGCGTGCATTCCACTGAGCTCAAATCACCGACACCTGCGACTTCAGTGATGTCCAGCGAGAGCTCATTCGATGGCAGGTAAGAGGTCTGTTGTGTTTTTCGATGAAAAGTGGCTCTGTCTCCGGTCCAGTGATGGCCACATGTTGGTTAGAACGCCAATTGAGGTCCTGCAACCAATTTGTTAGTGGCCTAGGCACATTGGACTATGGATCTATGGTCTAGTGTGCCACTTCATATGACAGCAGGAGCACTGTCGTGATCATCCCACGCACCCTGACTGCAAATTTGTACGTCAATCTGGTGATTCGACTGTTGTGGTGCGACTTATAAACAGCATTCCCCGGAGGTGTTTTCCAACAGAGTAACACTCGTCCACATAGCGCTGTTGTAATCCAACATTCTCTACAGAGTGATATGCCTCAACCTGCTCGATCACTATATCTGTTTCCAAGCCAGCACATGCAGGACGTCATTGGACGACAATTCCAGCCACAAACAGCATTCTTCGTTGATCCATTATGGATCGTGGGACGCCGGCTCACATGAACTTATTGATGCAATAATTTACCAACAGCCAGATGTATTGTAGAAATTTATTTTTTTATGAATTTCTATGTGCTACCAGTTTCGGCATTACATTGATGCCATCTTCAGGCCCCACTCGTCATAGTCGTAAAATCGCTATACACGGAAGGAGCCATATAACTGGATCCGTGGCCACCAAGAGCTGTTGCAGGACGATTTTTAAACCGTATTATTTGTTAGCTTCTCAAACTTCTAAACCCGGCCGCTGTGGCCGAGCGGTTCTAGGCGCTTCAGTCCGTAATCGCGCTGCTGCTACGGTCGCAGGTTCTAATCCTGCCTCGAGCATGTGATGTCCTTAGATTAGTTAGGTTTAAGTAGTTCTAAGTATAGAGGACTAATGAGCCCAGATGTTAAGTCCCTTAGTGCTCAGAGCCATCAAACACCTACCCCTGTCCATTACACAGAGCTTAGAGAATTTTACAAGCATCCTCTCAGTTAAAATCTTCCCCCCTACTCCTTATACCGCAATCCGACCATCATTTCATGGGGTCTCGTTATGGCATTAACAAAGTGGAATTTGTAGCTGTAATTGCAGCGACTCTGAATGGGAAGATAAATTCTGAGAAGAAGGGATGAGGGAGGAGTGAGGGAAGTGAGAGGAAGTGACGGAGGGTTTGAAACGGTTTTACGTATTTTCACAAGTCTAACATTCTATAACCTATTGAAAGACGCGGGAAAAAAGCTTGGCTCTTAATGCGTTGACTGGATCAGTCTGAGTTTGAAATTAAGTCAAGTTGGGCGCAGAAGATGGTAAAAATGTTTTCAGGGCTCATTACGCTTGACAGTACATCTATCGGAGTAGGTTCGCGCTTACAGTACCGATAGTTATTCACGCCTTCGGCAGTATTTTGTCGAGGAATGGAGTGCGATATTTCTGAGACTCAGCATGTTTCTTAAACGGAAGTTATGAAGTATCGTTGTACTTATATAACTTGTCGGTATTCCGGTTATAAGTGTGGCAGCATGGCTCATTTGGACAACGATAGTCAAGGAAGTGTACTGAGGTAGAAGGAATCGAACTCACATAAAGTACGCACAATTCAGCAAAATCTTACTTTTAGTGGTCCGATTGGTATCATTATTCGCAATGAACATTGTGAACTTACTCTGAAACTGAGCAATCAATTGCTCATATACATTTATGACAGTTCGAGGGCTCCGAAACAGAGGGATTATCAGACGATTGGTTGAACACCACAGTGATTTACTTGGGTAGGTGTCAATGGAGTTGGTACAACCACCTATACAAGGAAAAGTCTTCTAAGGGTATTGTGGTGTCGCCGACTGACACCACACTTGCTAGGTGGTAACCTGTAAATCGGCCGCGGTCCGTTGGTATACGTCGGACCCGCGTGTCGCCACTATCAGTGATTGCAGACCGAGCGCCGTTACATGGCAGGTCTAGTCTAGAGAGACTCCCTAGCACTCGCCCCAGTTGTACAGCCGACTTCGCTAGCGCTGGTTCACTGTCTACATACGCTCTCATTTGCCGAGACGACAGTTTAGCACAGCCTTCAGCTACGCCATTTGCTACGACCTAGCAAGGCGCCATATTCAGTTACTATTCTGAACAGATAATATTGTGAATCATGTACCGTTAAGAGCGACGTTCATCATTAGTGGATTAAAGTTAAGTATCAAACTAATTACGTCCGCTTCCTGAATTCTAATTCCTTGTCATGTTCCAGACCTCACCTCGGTATAGTCCTTCCCTCCGCACGCCAGCCTGCGTTGCGTGCATTTCGGCCTCCAGTTGTAACACGGTGTTGGCTCTTTTGCCAACACAACAGGTATCATTGTGTGATGTGTGTCGGAGGGTACATGGTACGACAGAAACATTTTTCCCGTTCCATCCATGATTAATATGCGGAGAGAAAGATAACAGCGCTGCATGTGTGCCCAATTCTCTTTGATTTCTTGCTGCTCCTGGTCCCTGCTCGAGATATAATTTCAAGGACGTCACACCTTTCTTGATTCCTATTTCAAAGCGGGCTATTGGAATTCTGAGGTTGAGCTTTTACGCAGTGTTTAGCGTCCACTCGGTAGCATCTGCGTTGTAATTATTTGATCATTTTCGTGACTTTCGCTCCATGGTTAAAGGAACCCCTTAAGAAGTGTGCACTTCATCTTCCTGTCATCTCAACATCTGCAGTTAATCCTAAACTTACTTGTTTCCTCCAACTGAGAATGTGCTCCCCCGTCCCAAACTCATCCTACTCCCCTCTCCCCCCTCCCCCTCCCCCCCCTCCGAGCGAAGTGAACACTGGACTCGCGTTCGAGAGGACGGCGGTTCAAACCCGCGTCCGGAAACCTGATGTAGAATTTCCGTGATTTCGCTAAATCGCTTCAGCCAAATGCCGAAATGGTTCCCTTGAAAGGGCACGGCCGATTTCCCTCCCTAATCTGATGGGACCGATGACCTCGCTGTTCAGTACCCTCCCCTCACACCAACCAACTAACCAAATCTCCCCCCACCCCTCACCGAGACGCCCTCATTCCTCAGTAGGAACGACCATTCAACGTGGGGTCCAACGAGCTGTGAAACTTGGTTTTCCACACAGTTGAATCAATCGTTAAAGCTCCAGTAGGTAAAAGAAAGGACCCCATTTTTTAAAACTTTAACTGTTAAATAATATCATACTCACGTAATTGCGTTGCCTTGTACATTTACCCAAGCCCTTTGAAACATCGTACATTGCGACCAAAGGGCAATTGGGAAGTAGCTAAATCGTCTCCCACTCCGACGTACCTCCTGGAATTACAGGGAATTAATTAAATTGCTATGCATCATTTCAAATGGAGCCATTGATATGCCATAGACCTTTGAAAAATGTAACACCGTCGACTATTCATTGTGATCTACATGTCTACAAACCATGCGTGTCGTGTCGTGTGTGTGTGTGTGTGTGTGTGTGTGTGTGTGAGACCGAGGAGATGGCCCGCGGCTTCCGGCCCTCGCTGTCGTAAAGCTCTCACGCGCGACTCCAGTGCTCCAGCTCCAGCCGATGCCGTTTTTGTCAGCCTCGTGTAGACAACGGGCTGGAGCGACTCTGTGAAGCCAGTGCTATCTCAGCTCCTGTATGAGACAACAAATCCGTTCTCAAGCCTGAACATTCAGCTCCAGATGTAAACGGTCTGCATTTCAAATCGCTCTGTGCTACGAAGTTAACTTGCAGGCTGACTATGTTGCACACTTAACAAATGCCCAGAGACGAATGGTTCTGAACATCGTTCTTAGGGTCCCATACTCAATCGGTAAAAGCGCAGCACTTACAGGGTAGCTTTGTGGTCTCTCTCTTTGTCCGAGTTTTGGAAACAATTTTTTCTGAGGAACAGATGGACGTATCAAGTTGAAATTATGCCACATATTGAGGCCTAAGACCCCTTGGCGATGTAAAAAAGTGAAGCATCTAAGTCGATGCAAACAAAAGATACGGTCATTTATGTCACATATTTTGATAGTCGCAAAATCACTCACCAAAACCTATAGGGTAATTCACTTTGATCTACAATCAAGAAATTTACCAAGAAGCAACGTTTCGCACGGCAACCAAAATAAAGAACCGAAAATTGTTAATTAGTAATCTGTATTCGTTGTCAGATTGTCTGTCTGTCCGTCCGTCTATTAAAACCACTTTCTCTCAGGAATTGTAAGCCGTATCAAACTGAACTTTGTGTCACATACTACGATCTATGGTTCCTTGGCGAAATAATAAACGTTAGCTGTTAAGTCAATGCAATCAAAAGATACGGACATTTATAGCAAATATTTTAATGCAAGCCCCTGTTTCCTCAGTAACGGGCAGGCGTATCAAGTTCATATTTATGTTACATACTAAGGACTATAGTCCTTTGCTGGTCTAAATCGTTAAGCTTCTAAGTCAGTGCAATCAAACGATACGGCAATTTCTGTCACATATTTTGATACCCACAAACTCACTCACTGAAACCTACATGGCACCTCGCTGTCACGTAGAATCATGAAATTTGTTATATTATAATCATGTCACACGACAAAATGTTTCTTTTGTCATTTGTTTTCCGACTTCAAAGTAGAAATTAAATATTCTCGAAAGTCTTGGAATCGATGGGGCCGACATCTTTCCGGTATCAGTGGCAATAACACGCCAAAAGCTTCGATGTCTTCGATCCTCGGAATGGTTGAACAATCCAAATATGTACATAATTAAGTTGGTATGGGACGCTCAGAGCACGAGTAATACTCGAACATGGCCATTTTTTTTCACAGTAGTTAAATTTCGCAGCATGTAAGCGAATTTGTTATGTAGTTAGGTTTTCCTCAGATGATTCGAACGATTTTTTTTTTCTCGAAATGATGTGCACCGGGTCAGTTTGCGGGATATGTACGAGGGCTAGCCAAAAAGTAGATACGTTTTCACCTGCAGCAACAATGGACGGGGCTAATGCGGCCATATTGTTTTTCGAGGATTTGTCCGTTCAGCCTGTACTCAGCCGTGCCAACATGAGTTCGTGTCTTTTCTGGCCATGGGACAATCGACTGGTTTTAACAATTGACCAGTCGATTATTTTTTCGTTCAATTGCTTTTCTCGGTAGAATTAAACCACCGAATGGAACTAGTCTCTTCGGCCACGTTAGCTTTGTGAATGTTTCCACTCTCCGAGTTTGAGTAGTTTCACTTAGACTCTCTTTCAGCTTGTTCATTTATACGTAAACCCTGATTATGTTGCCAGATTTTTAGATACAAATAAGGTATTTTATTTCAAGGAGATGGGATTGGAAAGCATGTTTCTAAAAATGTTGTATTTTCAAAATATATGTATCTGTTGTAAGTAGGCTGTTTACGTTTTTATGTTGGTATCGCCACGTAGTGCTCTGTATGAAAATCACTGACTGTGCTGTGTGCAATCTGTGGCTGGTTGGCATTGTTGGAATATTCGCTATTGTAGTGTTGGGCAGTTGGATGTGAACAGCGCGTAGCGTTGTGTAGTTGGAGGTGAGCCTCCAGCAGTGGTGGATGTGGGGAGAGAGATGGCAGCATTTTGAGAGCAGACAATCTGGACTTGTGTTCGTCACAAAAAGGAAATTTGTAAGACTGGATGTCATTAACTGATTTTGGTATATAAAAAACAATGTATTTACCTTCATTGTGTTCGAAAGTCATTTTATATATATTAAGGTAAACACATTGTTTGTTCTATACCTATCAGTAGTTAGTGCCTTCAGTAATTAGAATGTTTTTTTTTAGTTGGCAGTATTGGCGCTCGCTGTATTGCAGTAGTTCGAGTAACGAATATTTTTGGGAGGTAAGTGACTCATGAAAGGTATAGGTTATTGTTAGTCAGGGCGGTTCTTTTGTAGGGATTATAGAAAGTCAGATTGCGTTGCGCTAAAATATATTGTGTGTCAGTTTAATGTTGATCAGAATAAGTAAATAGATAAATGTCTGACTACGTTCAGCTTTGCTCAGCTGTTTGAAAATCAAACAACGTAGAAGTTTTTCAGAACTGTCATTTATAAATTTTTCTGTGGGTATGATTCACAGTTTATAAAATATTTTCCAACTTCAAACATTAACAACGGGTTTTTCGTGTGTTACATTATAAATTTATATTTAAATAGATTAACAATAACTTTTTTGTTTAAATTTATTGAAAATCTTTCTTTCTCACCTCGTTGGCTTGCACTCGTCACCAATAATAATTTTCTTTCGGTAAATGCTGAAGTGACGTGAGCAGAAAGCATATAACATACAATTTTTTAATTGTTTGATGACCTAATCAGTTGCTTTTTAAGGATACGCTGTCAATAATATCACAAAATAGGTAGTGCATCTGTACCTATCACAGCAGCTGCCAAAATATTCGCATTCAGCGAATTAACTTCGGACGGCTGTCAATCGACATTAACGTCTGCTCATCCAGACGTGCATGTAAATATTCTGTCACTAATTTGAAGTAATTTTCCCACGAAAAATATTTGTCGTCATTCGTTAATTGTTTTTGAATTCTTTTACTTAATATCGTTTCAGAATACGAATCGTCTGTGCAAATATTGTATAGCGCACTGAAGTTATCTTGAGAGTCACTTTTTATCCACTCGTATCATTTCTTTCCATGCCACGTTAAAAACATTCAAGCTGACTACTAAGAAAACGCCTTTTCATAAACCTGGACGAAATAATGAACTGAAAGCTATTTATTGGCATTCAACAAAAAGCAATAACGGAATGGCAATAAGAATGACGACAGGTTATAACAGAGTGCACTTGACGATAATGAATTAACGACGGCAAAACTGAGTGTGCCCGACTGTTTTCATTCCATATCTCCCACAGACTTGTCTCAGTCTAAAGAAATGAATGAATGGTAATCCCACGGATATAGAATTTAATCGACTGTTTTCGTTCTGTTGCTCCTAGAGACGGTTTCGTCCAAAAAATGGATGAGTAGTCCAATCGATAACTGGAGCTACAACCGAATTATCGATTGTTTACATTAGGTTGCTCCCATAGACTGGTTTCACTCAAAAGAGTGAATGGATAATTTAGCCGGCACATAAGGCTACAACCGAATGAGTCGGCTGTTTTCATTCGGTTGTTCCCATCACTAGTCGTTTCTCGTCGTCTCACAATTACATTTTTAAATATGTGCCGCAACTGAAAATCCCACTAGTTGTGAATCGCGGTCAGTAATGCTGATTTTTTTAGCAAAAAATCGTAAAAAGACTGGAATTTATTGGCAAGACATCGTAATAACTGAAGGTGGGTTAGACGTAATAATTGCCGAATTAATGTTCACCACGAAGAACGAGATGCGTGACCAAGGGTTGTGACGGATGGCTCAAATGGTTCAAATGGCTCTGAGCGCTATGCGACTTAACTTCTCAAGTCATCAGTCGCCTAGAACTTAGAACTAATTAAACCTAACTAACCTAAGGACATCACACACATCCATGCCCGAGGCAGGATTCGAACCTGCGACCGTAGCGGTCGCCCGGCTCCAGACTGCAGCGCCCAGAACCGCACGGCCACTCTGGCCGGCCTGTGACGGATGAACTGGTCGCAGAAGTCGATGACAAGATTTAAGAAAACCGCCGATTCACAACGACGGAGCTCTCATTCAGCTTCCCACAAACTTCACAAAGTCTGTTGCATCAAATCGTTCCACAGATGTTAGGTTATCACAAATTTTGTGTAAGATGGCTACCAAAATTCTTGACAGAAGACCACAAGAAGCAGTGTAATGCTGCATCATTAACATTTATGGATTCTTACGAAAAAGATGGTGACTTAATCTTTGAACGAATCGTAACTGGAGACGGGACTGTGTCAAACATGTGAAGTGCGAGAGCAAATTGGAGTCTACGCTAGGGGGGCACACAAATTACCAACCGCCACAAAAAGACATCTGTTTACAAATGATGAAGACCTGGCTCGCAACGCAGCGATATGACAACGACATCGCCGAACTGCGGAGGGCGTGGCTAGCTGGTTGACGTCTCAGACGGCTGAATTTTATGTCAACGGAACTTCAAAGCCTGTTTGCTGCTATGATAAGTGCCTGAACTTTTATGGAGACTGTGTTGAAAAGTAGCACTTAAAAGCAGCTGCCAAATGAATAAAAAAAATTTTCCTACACTTTCTTTTCCTTTCTTCGTGTATCCATAATGAAAATGGACGACTTGGGACGTCAGCTGGTATAATACATGTTAAAAAAAGACGTAATTCCTCACGCTGTATTAAGATGTTGGTTTTATTGGCAACTAGTTTCGATGTTGTTACAACATCATCTTCAGGCCCATACTGTTACTGTCAACAAGTGTGGGCCTGAAGATGATGTTGTAACAACATCGAAACTAGTTGCCAATAAAACCATCACCTTAATACAGCTGGAGGAATTACGTCTAATTTTAACATTCTTTTCCTTTTTCTTTTTTTTCTAATACCAAAAAGCTATCTACTTTCTGGATGGTCTTCGTGTCTATTACTAGTTTCAGTGGATGGCCACGTGCTGGCCATTCAGAAGTTCTTAAACGGTAGACTGGCCTAAATTCAACATTAGTGAACACGTTATTCTCGGCCCCATTCACGCAGCTATACTTAAAACTAGTTTTTCTTAAAAACAGGCTACTAGTTTTTAAATAAATAATAACCCATCAATAGAACTGAAGGATTGGTTGAGAAGAAATGCTTTTAGATTTGACATAAAACTTGCTTTGCTACGTGTCAGGAATTTACTGTTACTGGAAAAATGATCAAACATTTTCGTTTACATATATTGACGTTCTAAGCCGCTGAAAGCTTCAATATTAATATAGCTCATTCTTTCTTCTAGTGTTGTAGATATGGATATCACTATTCTTCTAAAATTGTGACTGACTATTTGTGACCAATGTCATTAGCAAATCTATACGGGGTTTCGTTATACCGTGAGATAGCCAAATATTTCGAAAACGACGAGTATGAAAAAATGTTCTAAGTGTAAAGTTAATATTAGTAAAGGGCACATCTGTCTGTGCTGAATCCATCCGCCATGGCAGGGTCAGATTTGTGTTTTCACGTTGGAGCCCCTGTTATATTACATATTCGGAATTTAGGACAAAAAATACGTGCGGTTTACTCAAACCATTGTTTTCCATTCGTGGTAGGTGGCACTGTAATTGATAACCATCAAGTCTACCTGTTTTTGCAGTTAAGACGTGATGCATTTGACACCACATTTCATTTACCATGTAACTATCAGCCTTTGTGTGCTAACTACTGATTTTGATGTTCAAACGTTACTTTAGTGTTGTAAATTTGATTGTGCAAAACAATATCGTTAGCCCTTTAAATGTCTATTAGAAGCTACGGTTCGAGTGATCCAGGAACAACGAAATGGATGTAATTGTTTTCTGTTCCTGTCGGGATGCTTGATACAAGCGAGTCCCCTTATCTCTCACCACTGGGGTGCTTGATTTCGGCTAATCCCTTTGCCTCTTACCATTGGCGTCCTCCTTTTGAGTGGAGCACGTGCTAATGTCATCTCACTTTGTGGATGTATTGCCTTACTACAATGGCTGTCGTTTATATTCCGCCAGCAGCCGCTAGCTCGGAGTTACGGGGATTGGATGGAACACAAACAGAACTAAATCAGAGTGATGGCGGGGTTCGAGGACGTCTACCGAAATCAAGCATTTTGGTGGTCTGGGGACTCACCACACTCAACACTATAGGGAACAGAAAACTACGTTACTATACAAGTAGCTTATTTGCAAAAATATGAATGTCTGACCACAACATTTGTATCGAATGTTTCAGTAGCAGCATCAGCCATAACAACACAAAGGTCTACATTTACATCATAAATGAAATGTAGAATCAAATACGTCGGGACTTAAGTGCAAGAAGAGGCCACCTGATATTTGTCGATTACAGCGCCACCTGCCACGGATGGGAAACAATGGTTTGAGTAAATCCTACGTGTTTTGGTATAGAATCCGAATATGCCATAAAATGGGGGTTCCCATTTGAAAATACAAGGTTGGGCCTACCCCCATAGGAGGGGTGGTTAGGAAGAAGCCAGTGTAGCACAAACAGATGTTCCATTCACTAATATTAACTTTTCACCTAGAATTTTTTTTCCGTACGATACATCGTTTGCAAGAAATTTAGTTATCTCAAATTGAAACGAACACCCCGTATATTGTCGAGGTGCAGTTAAGATCCCTAACTACTTAGGGAGGCACCGAGACGATAGTTGCAATGTTGTTTTTTCTGCAAACAGTACTTTCTGTCTTAAAGACAAAGTACCTCAGAAAATTATTCCGTAATTCATTACTGAGTAGAAATGTCTTAGGAAGCTAATTCGTTTCTTTCCATGCCTAGCGATGATACCAAAACAATAAAAAAGCCAAGTTTAATTGGTTGAGCAGCTCAGTAATATCTTTCTTCCAGTTAAAGTTTTCATCAGTATGCACACAGAAAAATTTGGAGCATTGTGGTCTGTTCTCTGTCTCCTGTTCATATGCTACATCAGTTGATTGTTTGACTAAATTTGTAGTACAGAAACGAATATAGCATGTTTTCTCAAAATTAACACTTCAAAGTTTTATCCTGTATTGAGATTTATTGTAACACTAGTGTCTTCTCCAAAACGTACCAGTTCTACCTTCCCGGGTTCGATTCCCGGCGGGGTCAGGGATTTTCTCTGCCTCGTGATGGCTGGGTGTTGTGTGCTGTCCTTAGGTTAGTTAGGTTTAAGTAGTTCTAAGTTCTAGGGGACTTATGACCACAGCAGTTGAGTCCCATAGTGCTCAGAGCCATTTGAACCATTTTGAACCAGTTCTGCTTGATGAACGTTTACGGGTGGGTGATTCCCATGTATAAGGCATAGAAATGGATTCATCCTGTCGACATTCAATACCGGAATAAAATCAGCTAGATAATAAACATTTACACATAATCGCAAAAAAACTATCTTACGTAATAAATGGAATCTCTAAATCCAGCTCCCCACTGGTGCGAGTGCCATGACTAAGGCGGTGCAACCGCGCTAGTCTGTCGTGGAGCGTTGCTGCAAAATGTTGAGAATCACAGCGGACCATCTGCAACCCTGGACTAGGAAGGAAGCACTTCTTTTATTCCAAATATTTACGTCTCCTTTCCGAACTGAATACATAAAAAACTCTAAGCTAGAAGTTGGTAGGTCGGAACACTAAAGTACAGCACGAGGTAAGACTTGCACAAGTAATTCCGTTTGCTGTTTCTGCTGGTGGTGATTATGTGAGTGAAGTAAGAAGTGAGACTAAAAGAAAACCTAAACCGTGAAGCGCTATATGGGTTAAATAGCGATGAACTTAACAAATGAGTGGGAAAAATCTAAACAGGGCAGCGTAATTGTTCTACGTTATCTCCTGAGCTGCATTTACGCTGCATTAATCTCACAGCATTGTAGATTGTGTAGTGACATTCAATAGTAATAATTAACCAGCCTCGATATAAAACTCAAACGTTAATATACAATGTGGATGCTAGTTTACGATTAACTGTAGGTACGAGGTGAAATAATTGAGAAATGTAAGCCGGGCAGGTGTAATGTTTTTAACTATCAATAGTATCGTATTAATCCTTTATCACTTCGTATCATAACGAAGATTACATTACAATATTGACAGATTTGTAGATATAGTGTTGGATGGACAGCGAAGGTAAGAAGGAAACGGATTAATACTATGACACAATATCACATTACTCACGACAGTCAATGATAACAGACAACTGTATATAGACAATGATGTTAGTTGCTCTGTCAAACAGGAGATTTGGAAACCACTGCCAAATTCGTTACACTATCTAAAGTGCTAACTTTGCTAGTGGTCTGACACTATATTCAGTCTCTTACTATTTCGTCCTAATTGTTTCTAATCCACATATGTAGTACAACCGACGTCGTGGCTAAATTGCTCCACATATTATTTTTATGCCACTATGAGTTCTCCACTCTGCTGCCCCTTCCAGTGCCAAGCAAATGATTTCTGTATATCTTACCAGATATGACACAACACTGTCACTTTTTTTCTGTTAACTCACCTGTAGAAACTCTCTCTCTCCCATGCTCCGTTGAATATGGTCAGGATTTATAGTACTAAAATTAGCAGTGATAGTGGAATGTAAATAGAAACGTCGATGTCATAATCTGTTTTGCAAACGGGACGTTAATCAAGATGTAAAAGGATCTTTTCCTAATGAGGTACAGAGCAAGAGAGAGTGGGGGTGTGGAGGGGGGAGGGAGGAAGGGAAAGAGAGAGATCTTGGTCTGTCACTATGACGTCTCCCTTCAAGTGCCCCCTTCAAGTGTCAAGTACATTATTGCCTAGTGCCTTAGCACGTGTCTCACAACATTGTCAATATTTTAATAATTGATCTCTAGATAACCCTTCTCTACTACATATGGTTACGCATTACAACCTTAAAATTTGCAGTGAAAGTATAACATTGATAGAAATTTTGAAGTCTTTATCTGTTTAGTACGGGAGAAATAATAAGGGAGGGTTCGTGGACAGGGGGAGAAATATGCCGAAGGGGTTGCAGCCAGAAAGAAGTGACGCAGAGCCGGACTGACCTGCGACGGACAGCAGCAGCAGGTGCAGGGCCAGGGTCGGTGGCGCCATGGCGGCGAGGGCGCAGACGTCGACGGCGCGGAGTCGCGGGTGTCGGACGCAGGGCTGGTCTCCCCGAGCTACTGTGCACTGGCGGATGACGGCGCGGCCGCGGGCAAGCACCGACTGGAGGCCGGCGGCGGAGGGCCGCTCCACTGTGCGCGCCGCCGACGCCAGCGCCGCCCGCGGCCGCGTGCCCAACCACGGCCCGCCGCGGAGCACAGCGGCGTGCCGTTCCGTGCCGTGGCGTGGCGTGGCGTAAAAAAAGTGCCCGCGCGCGCACCAGCCAGCCGGGCAGGCGCCGGGATAATTTTAGATCGGCCCCCGACAGATTTCCGTGCGGACCGCCGCTAGGCGGGGTAGCAGCTAACCGTCAACAAGCAACTGTCTTATTGTTGCACAGGGGTCTCACAACGCGTGCCTGCGAGGCACGCCTGCCAGAACGCGCGTCGTCGGAGATAGGGTGTCTTATCGCCATTTGCAGACGGCATTGCTCTTCAAAGTTGGCATTACCATCGACTTCGGTGTAAAATTAGGCGACTGAAAATCATTTCCGTCGCCTTAGCCCTTACATGCATAACAGCGATCTTTTGCACGCGGCAAGTTTCATTCTTGCAAGAAACTGTCTTACAATGTATTTATTTTAGCTGATGTCTTGTGTAACCCTTGGAAATACAATTGACAGACTTCAGAAGCAACGTTGTCAAATTAATTTTTTTAATTTTATAAATTTTGCATACTGGTGTAATATATACGTACTGCGAAAAGATGCCTTTCCTGTATTTCGCTGCATTTGGAACTGTTTGCACCTTTATTTACTTCCTACACAAAATGGTTCAAATGGCTCTGAGCACTATGGGACTTAACTTCTGAGGTCATCAGTCCCCTAGAACTTAGTACTATTTAAACCTAACTAATCTAAGGACATCACACACATCCATGCCCGAGGCACGATTCGAACTTGCGACCGTAGCAGTCGCGCGGTTCCAGACTGTAGCGCCTAGAACCGCCGGCCACCCCGGCCGGCCTTCCTACAGACTTCTCTTCCTCGTTCGACCGTCACCTCTGATAAATATCTCACTCCATTAAGGGGAAATCAGCAGATCTCAATGCATAGTGTTATCAAGACCGCAACTGGGGTGTGTAGGCCACACCTTCATACAAGTGGAATGTGATGATCAGTGTTGTTGTCAGTCTTCCATGGGGGCTTAGTTAAAACGAAAGGACTAATATTAATGAATAAATGCAATAATTTCAGTAGCTGTGTGACCGGTTACGAAGTCTCGTAACCGGTTGGCCCTGACTAGTATTAGCACGCAATCTGGCTGCGTAAAATAAAAATAAAGAATGACAAGGAGTTTCCATTAACACAATTAATTAATTAAGTCCCCTGCAACTATAAAAGCTGCAAAACAACAAAGCACAACTGTAACTGTTCTGTGTGTGGTAGTGTGACTCAACGTACATGTATCTGCTCGGTTCTTTCTCAATACGACAAAATATTTTAAACACCATTCACAATGAACTAATTGAAAAACCAGAAATACTATATTTGCACATAGAAACCAGAATTACAAGTCTAATAAATGAACACGAGCCAGATGCCTTGTTGACTGTACCTGTGGTCAAGGGGCATTGTCATTAAAGAAAACTGTAATACCTTTTTACCTCATTATATATTGACGAAAGTTTTCCATTAAACCAGCATCATAAATCAAAAGCCCATCTCCTTTCTCAAATACACTCTGACAATTGCAACTTCTTCCACCTATACATTACACCAACCGAACAGCATCTACTCTCTCGCCTGACAGAACAACAACTGCCCACGACATCCTATGAAATACTACTGCACCAGTGGAGGCGGCTGAATAATAATCTTCGGCGCAATCTCTGGCGCTGTGACTCAGTGTAGCCACCTTTCAAAAAAATGGCTCTGAGCACTATGCGACTTAACTTCTGAGGTCATCAGTCGCCTAGAACTTAGAACTAATTAAACCTAACCAACCTAAGGACATCACACACATCCATGCCCGAGGCAGGATTCGAACCTGCGACCATAGTGGTCAAGCGGTTTCAGACTGAAGCGCCTAGAACCGCACGGCCACACCGGCTGGCTGCCACCTTTCAGTCATAATGCAATTATACTATTATTCGACTCAATGTTATTGCATCTGGGACTGAGTGTACTTCAATCGGTGCATGTATTTGCCTGTGTGCTTGAAGCCCATCAGAATGCGATCTGTTATTCCAACAACCAGACAAGTTGCTCGTGAAGTGATTCAGATTTGTAAAGTGTATACGACAGTCGAAAAAAAAAATTGGATGTAGTATCTCGGGGTCCTCTTGGGTTTTCATGTGCAACCTCCTGTAGGCTATATTGAATGCCTATGGTTCAAATTGCTCTGAGCTCTATGGGACTTAACATCTGGGGCCATCAGTCCCCTACACTTAGAACTACTGAAACCTAACTAACCTAAGGACATCACCACACACATCCATGGCCGAGGCAGGTTTCGAACCTGCTACCATAGCAGCAGCGTGTTTCCGGAATAACGCGTCTCGAACCACTTGGCCATAGCGACCGGATTGAATGCCTATAAACCCGACAGTGGCGCAACGAATCGAATTTTTTTAACAGTTATTTCTCAGCACAACCTACTCTGCAACGTCTTTACAAGCTTCCCAGACTATTTCTGACCACACTGTATATTCTTCTTCTGCTTTTACGGCCTTATTGGACCACTTCAGTCATTAATTACCAGATCATTTTCTTCAGTAAGTTTTCTTTCCGAACTGCGTTGTACCCCATCATTTTTTCTGATCCTTTATGTTGTTCCTCACATTTGTATAGTTCGTCAGTTTTCGGTTTGGATCATATTTTTATGTTTTCCAGTGTCTTTACATTTCCTGTTTTGTTCTGCCAATCGTCTAGGGTTTATTGTAGCTCCATCATATCCTCCCTGATTTCCTTTATCCATCATACTTGTTGCTTCATGTTCCAGAGGTTGTCTATTATTTTTCAGTACAATCTGGTTTCTGGTGTCCTCGTAGTGTGACCAAATAAAGAGATCCTTTTTTCCGTACAGTATTGTAATGGACTCAGGTTCACTGAGCACCAATTCATTTGTCACTATCTGCCATTGTCCATTTTTAGACATTTCTTATTTATCTATATTCTAGCTATTCTTCTCTCTACTCTTATGATTTTGTCAATTCTACTTTTCTGAGTGACTCTGAAAAGAGTTTCACCATCGTATGACACCTATGGTTGAACCATTGTCTTGTTATGATTTAATTTAGTTTTGATTGATGGTGATACATTTTTATTGTATGTGGCCCCACGTTAATTTTTGAGCTTTTATTATTGGGTTAATACGTTCTTACCATACAGGTTTCTCATTCAAATTTTGTATTATAGTTTCTCTTAGGTATTTAATTTATACCACCATTTTTACATTCATATTATTTACTCATATGTTACCCATTACCAGTGGATCTGCTACCATAATATCAGTTTTTCGAATAATATCTTGAGTCCTATTTTTTGTGCTTGTTATTTGATTTCTGACTTCCTGAAAGTTATTAGCTAGTAACGCTAAGTCATCTGCGAATCCGAAGAAATTTAAGTTTATTTAATCTTTCTTACTTCCAAATCTTATGTTTTTAGGATTTTCCTTGCACCGTTTCCTCATCACGTACTCCAGTGCACAGTGGAAAAATATTGGCGATAAACCATCTCCCTGTCTTAACCCTGTTTTAATCGTAAATGGAACTGATATTTCCCCTCTGAATTTGAGGTGTGGTGTTTGTTAAGTTTATTATTTTTATTACTTTTGGATGGAGTCTGAAATTCGCTGGTATCTTCATCACTGGAGATCTGTGGATACAATCGTAATCTTTTTTGAAGTTTACACAGGTTGTGACTGTCGCTTTTGTCTTACTTTGTAATAATCCATTGTCAGTTTCAAAGTCATTATCTGTTTTGCACAGCTTCCCCCGGGGCATAAATACTTCATGGTATTCTACAAGTTACAGTTCAAGCTAATACAGTATTTACAACGATTGCATAGAATTCGAGACATGCCTTGGTATGTAATATCCGACGGGACATTCGACCTTAGTTGTCTCGATTTGATTTGTTTTATTTTTCGTGCTATGGGTGGATTATAGCTATAGTCCAATGTTATGGTAGTTCTTCTTTGTTCCAGATTTTTGCTAGCAATTTCTGTAATGATATCTTCAGTAGTCGTGCTGCATATTTGCAAATTTCTTCAAATGTTTAATATTATTCAATTTCTTTGTAGTTTTGAGCTGTTTCAAAGCTTTGTAGGCTTCATGGATTTTGCTTTGGGTTGTATTTTCTGCTGGTGTTTTAACAGGAGTACTGTGTATATTTTCAGTCATTTTGGAGGATCTTTACAATTGAATAATTTGTCAAACTTTTTCCTAAAATTTCTGCATTTTCCTATTGCTATGGCCCATCATATTATTTTTATCCTTTGTCATTAATGTAGCACGGTCATATATTTTTAATTGTCTGCGAAATACTATGCAATAATCCCTTGAGTTTGTTTTCTCGGTATTTATTTCTTACAATTGTATCGTCTTGGTACTGGCGTTTAACCCTTCCGATTACTTTTTTTGTGAGTCCGAAGTGTGATTCTTCTGTTTTATGACTTTTATACAGTAACAAAGCTTGATGTCTATGATCAGAGACTCGACTCGCTAGCCGCTCACACTCTTTTATAACAACCATCGTTCCACTATTTAGGTTTTTCCATTGAGTTTATTGGGGATAGTTGTTCAGCCATCTGTTTTAATTAAGGAACTGTTTCCACTACATCGTCCGTTATTTTTATATTCCCTGTTTTGTCTTCGTATTTACCAATTAATGAGACACGTAGTTTCTCTTATTTTTGGCTTGAGTTTTTTTCTGTGGCATTGTAGTGAATTTAATTTTAATTTCTGTCATGCAATGATCTGATCTGGTATCTTTCCCTCCCAGAACTTTCATGTTATAGATTTCCCTGTGGTAATTTTTATCCATGCAGATATGATCCAGTTGCCTTTGTCCTTTATTCCAGGCTAAATGTTTCCAGTTTTTGAGCTTATTTGGCCTTCCCTTGAAGTGTGTTGGCTTTGAGATCATGTCATGGTTTCTGCAGAAATCCACCAGCCTTATGCCTCTCCTGTTTGTTCTTTTATGTGCTGACCATTTCCCTGTTGTGCTTCTGTATATCTGTTGCCTTCCTAACTGGACGTTAAAAATCCCAATTAATACTTTGTTGTGATTTTTATGTACTTTTCTTGTTATCTCATCTTAAATTTCCCCAAATACACTCACATCTCCTCTGTATTCTTTCTTTTTATTTTTACCATTCGTTGGGGCATGAGTATTTATTATTATATTCATTTTACTTGTATCTTTTGTAGTTAGCGTTGATAGCCTTGGAGAGTGTTATTGAAATTCTATTACAGAAACAGATACTTGATTGACAGATACAGATTGACCACAAATACCGTCACAGATTATGGACATTGTTTCATTATTCATTTTCCTCGCATTCCCTTCTAACTTCTACATTCTTGTGATTATATAGGTTCCTGACCAGTGTTTCCACTGCTGTTACAGTTATTAGAATCCCTTCTTGACGCTATTCGTCTGGCAAAATTTTGAGTTTACCTGGTTGTATGATAGAATTTATATTGTGTACTGCATGGTAGCTTATCTGTAATGTCCTGAGTCTAAATTTTGATCTCCTGTCAGTCTTTGATATTTTCAGATTCTCCGACTGGCCAAAGTTATTTTTCAGTAGACTGCTCGCCGTATCCGAGTGCTGACTTCCTTACCAAACGGCAGACTTCCATTTTTAATTTTCAAAGAAAGTCATTCTACAGGGAGTCTGGTACGTCACTCCCCGTTTTTAAAGAGTTATAATTTCTTTATTTATGAACCAATTTTCTTAGAACTACTTTTGTTAGAAACAGTTGAGGTTGTGTCATTTCTCTTTTGTTGCAGTTGGAAAATGACTCATTTCTTGACTGTGAAAGAACAGGACAAAATAGCAGCTCGTTATGAGGTCTGTGGTTCTGTGGTGATGAGCGTAAATGTAGTGGAGGGCTGAATGGGAGATCCAAGTAAACTGGGTGCAAAAATAGTTAAAAATTGCCATTCCAAATTCCTGACAACAGAGAGTGTCACCAATACAAGAAGATCACGAAGGCCATCAACTTCGAGGACACTGGAGTATGTTGACAGAGTTCATGAAATGTTCACTAGGAGCCGCAAGAAATCACTACGCCAAGGATCTCGTGAAAGTAATCTTTCACGTTATGCAGTTACAACGAATGTAGTGGAGGGCTGAATGGGAGATCCAAGTAAAACTGGGTGCAAAAATAGTTAAAAATTGCCATTCCAAATTCCTAACAACGGAGAGTGTCGCCAATACAAGAAGATCACGAAGGCCATCAACTTCGAGGACACTGGAGTATGTTGACAGAGTTCATGAAATGTTCACTAGGAGCCGCAAGAAATCACTACGCCAAGGATCTCGTGAAAGTAATCTTTCACGTTATGCAGTTACAACGATTCTTAAGAAAGATCTCAGTTCTACGCCGTTGAAACCGCATTACGTGCAGCATTTCTTTCCTGGTCACTGTGACAGGAGAAGAGAGTTTGGAGAAATTTTCTTGTATTGGAACGAATGATTGGCCTGAATGTATTGAGAATAATCTGTGGACTGATGGGAGAGTTTTTCACGTTGGAGAATTTGTAAACAGGCCTAACTACCGTTACTAGGCAGCCTAAAACTCACATGAATGCGTTGAAGAAGCACAAGGGCGTCCGAAGATGAGATTATAGTGTGGTATCACGTCATCTGAAGTTGTTGGTCCTTTTCTCTACGGAACATAATTATGGTGAAAGATTTCTGGAAATGTTGTGAGATCGTGTGTGACCAGTGTTCTGGCATAATCTGTTGCTAGCACACCGGTCGGCAAAGATGTAACGCGAAGATCGATAGTAGGCGTTCGATCAAGCTTGACTATCGCGAGAGAGGCCAGAGACACACTGACAAGCAACAGGATTCCAACGCCCCCTCGACAGCGTGATTTAGGTCGCCGTCGCTGACCAGAGGCCTCAGCCACAAACTCGGTCGCTGACGGGCTAACTTACGGTCACTGACTCTCACTGACTCACACTCCAGTTGGCGTCTATCTACGACAGAACATAGCGTCAGACTGTAACTAGATTATTGATATTGTCTGCGAGAGTACTATTACGGATGAGCTTGTACCACAACACATGATACTTATTAAAGTGAAGTAGCAGCTACCTGTTCAAGTAAACAAAAAACCGTGTTAATCCAGTAATTTCACAGTGGAGCAACCGATAGCTTCACTTCACGCAGGACACAGCACGTGCATATTTTGCAAATGATGCCCATGAATGGTTGCACTGTGATTTCTGAGGTCGTTAGATTAGAAGACGTGGTGCACACGAATGGCCCGCCCACAGCCTTGATTTAACGCCTTGCGACTCTTTCCTCTGGGGTGGGCTAAGAAGGAGGTTTACAAGAAGAAATCACGAATGATCCACCTACCACGTTGCAGGCAGTAGTATCGCGCGTACCAATTCGTTTAGAATCATGTGTAGTGGATACAGGAGATTATGTGCAAGTTTAAAATGACGTTAAATACATTCTAAAGAAGTTCTGTTTCTAACAAAAGTAGTACCAAGAAAATTTGTTCATAAATAAAGAAATTCTAATTATTTAAAAATAGGGGTGATTATTTATTAGATACCCTGTCCGCCACCTGGGACAGGCCTCGTTAATTCTGTTCAGTGGCTTAGGAGAAGATGTGGAACAACCACAAACACTGATCAGCCGGAACATTATGACCACCTACTACCAACCTGTATGTCCACTTTTAGCATGGATGACAACGGCTATCCTCGTGGCGTGGAAGCACTGAGGTCCTGGTAGGTCGTTGGAGGGAATTGGTACGACATCTGCACACAGAAGTCACCTAACTCCCGCAAATTCCGGGAAGGAGGCGATGAACTCTGCCACGTTCAGAGACCACATCCCAGATTTGTTGGATAGGGTCAGATGTGGTGTGTTGGGGTGACCAGAACATCAATTGGAACTCTCCACTGTGTTTCTCGAACTACTCCATCATACTCCTGGCCTTGTGACACAGCTCATTACCTTGTTGGAAAATGCCACTGCTGTCGGCAAACCTGGTCGCCATGAAGGGGTCTACACGGTGTGCATCCAGTGTACGTTACTCCTTGGCCGTCATGATGCCTTGTGCGAAATGCGCTGGACTCATGGATGCCTACGTGAATGTTCCCATGAGCGTAATGGAGCCCCCGCTAGCTCGCCTCCACAACGCAGAACAGATGTTCACGAGCTTCGGAAGACGACGGTTCGCTACCTCCCATCCGCATGATGAAGAAGGTATCGGGAGTCATCAGACCATGCAACGCTCTGTCACAGCACGAGCGTCCAGTGCCGATGGTCACGAGCTCATTTTAGTCGTTTTTGCCGATGTAGTGATGTTAATAATAGCACATGTATGGGTCGTCGGCTACGAAGGCCCATCATTACTTGTGTTCGGTGCACTGTGTGTTGAGACACACTTTTACTCTGGCCAGCATTAAAATTTGATTTTAGTTCCACCACAGTTCGCTGCCTGTTCTGTTTTACTAGTCTGCCCAGCCTACGACATGCGACATTTGTAATGTGAGGCGTCCGCCTGCTCAGCTGAGCAGCAGACCTGGATTCGATTCTCGTCCGGGTTGGAGAATTTCTCCGCTCGTGGACTGCGTGTTGTGTTGTCCCCATCATCAATTCATTCTCACCACCGGCACGCAAGTGAAATAGAAAACTCGGCTGCCGAACTTCTCCGCATAGAACCTCCCGTCCAGCAATGCCATACGATCATTTCATTTTTTGTACTGAGACCGGTTTTAGACGGTCTAAACCCACGACGTCTGGACGTAGTTGGACATTGGTTTCGACAGGTGTTGAAGACACTCACCACAGCACTATTCGAACACCCGACAAGTTGTGCAGTTTCCGAAATGCTAATGCAGAGCCTCCGGATCATCACCATCTTCCTCGGTCAAACTCAGAGAGATCGAGCGACTTCGCCACTCTACACACGGACAGCATGCTCGCTGATACTGCATACATCTTGCGTGTATCTGGCTACAGTCATAAGTGACTGACCAGCTTGATCATTATGACCACCCACTGCGGTCATAATGATCAAGGTGGTCAGCGCACATACATATGTTCAACTATTTTATAATATGTTTGGAAGTGTTCACTCACCTTTGATGGTAAGTTTGCTGTAAGGATTTATGCTGATGTTTGACACCGCACTTGACAAGTATACATACACAATTATTGTGGGAGATGTCGTGTCCGGCCCTCTCGTCTGATACAGGGTCCTTAGGAAGCTATTTTCTCGGATAGCTAGACAACAAATCAAGCAAATATTATTAATGGAGTTTACTACAGTAAATTAAATTGACAATACTTCACTTTGTGTATTTGAAAAGATGGCTCGCTATCAAATAGCGTCTTGCGCTGTGTGGCTGAACGGTTCTAGGCGCTTCAGTCCGGAACCGCGCTGCTGCTGCGGTCGTAGGTTCGAATCCTGTCTCGGGCATGGATGTGTGTGATGTCCTTAGGTTAGTTTGGTTTAATTCGTTCTAAGTCTAGGGGACTGATGACCTCAGATGTTAAGTCCCATAGTGCTTAGGCCGGCCGAAGTGGCCGTGCGGTTAAAGGCGCTGCAGTCTGGAACCCCAAGACCGCTACGGTCGCAGGTTCGAATCCTGCCTCGGGCATGGATGTTTGTGATGTCCTTAGGTTAGTTAGGTTTAACTAGTTCTAAGTTCTAGGGGACTAATGACCTCAGCAGTTGAGTCCCATAGTGCTCAGAGCCATTTGAACCATTTGAACCATAGTGCTTAGAGCCATTTGAACCATATAAAATGGCGACATGTAAATAGTTAATGTCCTTCAATATATACAATTTTCATGCAATCAAATAACACAGATCACAAGTCACAGCTAAAGCGTTTATATCACGGCTCGTCTTGTAGTGCGGCCGAGGCTAGGCGGAGCAGCGCTTATATTCTCTTCGTATATGGGCCGCTCCTGTTATGGTGTCGTCCTAGTCAGCGTTCCATTGGCTGACATCGTCTCACAGCCTTCTCCTGCTGTATCGTTCCAGGCCGTCGTGCCGGCGCTTGATGTTACGCCGGAACAGGACACAACTATATTACTTATTAAGCACAAATTGTGCAATCTTGGTTATTTATGGAAGCTACTTTCTCCACCTCAACAGAAAAGCCCACAACTGAAGCCCAAATGAATAGGGCCAGACTACAGAGAGACCGGCAGTTGACAAGAACCGTACTACACAACTGCGTGACGTCACATAAACGCAGACATAAGCTGACCCACGCTTCACTCAGACACTACCAGCACAGTACCAACAGTACCTCAAGAGAACAGCAGGACTATGTCTACAGTGGCCTTCAAGAAGAGCCGGACTGGAGACTACAAGTGATCGTTGCCATCATTCACTGTATTCCAGACTAGACCAGAGTCAAAGGCACTTCAATGCCAGTACACATTTACCCACTGCTATGCACAGTTTTCTTACTACCGTTCAGTACCGTAAAATTTCTATTTATTAAGTATTGTAAATTGTTGTTAATCAGTGTCATCATCATCATTTTGCCTAGCTGTTGCCTAATGCTATTTGGCACTGTGATGAAGCCATAAAGTTGCTCGATGCAGGAAAGCCACCTTACAACAGCAACTAGTTTTGGTGGTAGAGCTGTATCTTCGTGCCACATAAGTATATTTGACACTAAGTGTATTTGGTGAATACAACAGAAGCTATGAAAGTAACTCGGATTAACCACAGTAATTAACCATTCATAGACACATAAATGAGAGCTACTCCTGACTCCAAAGATTTACATTGTGGACATATGCGCGCCCACCATTTTACATATGAACTCAAGCACCTCTCCCATCTCATTCTGTCCTTTCCCGAATTTGTCGCCAAGTCGCAGAGTGGCTCTCTGTTCTCTACCATGAACCAATCAGAAGGAACCATTGGCAGGCTTGAAACGTGTTCCCGCTTGACTTTCAAGTAATCGTCCGCGTATGCAGTGGGCAATAACAACGCATAGTGCTTCCCAGAAGTTCCCCGTAACTGGTTTCCAAGTAACTAATTCCTACTTTGCATTCATAATTACAGCCAAAACTAAAATATAAACAAAAGTTCACCAATCAGAAATATCGTTTCCCGTATCATCAGATTAATCTCCTTCAAGTGTACAGTCAATTGACCATAAATATTACACGTGCACTGATTTGATGCAGCTGTCCATGACAGTCAGTCTGAATAACGTCATGAGAGAGTTTTTCAGAAACAATCTCGTCCCATATGCAAATTAGTAATGAAAGTCCCATTTAATTGGAATAATTTACGTAGATAAAAGAGATACACCACAGTGCCAGTGATTCTCAGTAGATATGCTGTCTTGCTGTTGTCTTACTTTTAATTCATATTTGCATGGGATGTAGCAGTGGGAAATGAAAGCACTGTGAGGCAATGTGCAGGGCCGAGTGTCAGCCGTAGCTGCTAGAGAGTTGACCCCCAGGGACGAGTTCCTGGAAAGGACGCCGGGTGTGGTCCGAGGGTTCACAGGCCACTGGACAGAGACTGCTGCCGTGCTGAGCCGCCACAGGAATTCTGGACGTTGTTTAGAAATGAGACAGCGTCTCCCATAGAGAGATGCGTGGAGGAAATGCTTTACGACCAGGGAATGGAGCGAGAAATTCCCTCTTTTGCTGAATCCACCTTTGTACGGGAGATGTCGCCAGGTAGCCTTTTTCCCAGAAAATCATATGCATACTCTGCGAATCACACTTAAGTGGCTCGCAGAGGGTTCATTGTTCTGATCTAGAAAAGCGTCCGGAAAAAATTAACACAGAATACTGAGCTGTGCACGGCTCTCGCCTATCCCATTTATTGTTTGTCATCTTCTATAACGGTACTGCCGCCTCGTTTTCTTATTCCTTTTACTGGCCTCAGTAACTTCCTGCCTTACTTACCTGTGAGTGGCAGCAGCAGCGTGTATCGATTAGTGCACTGTCATACCATCTCTGGAGCGACCGATAGTATTTCCGGGTCGGACAGCCGACAGCCGACAGCCATTGCTCGCCTACCACTCGCGACACACATGAACTGTCCGACGAAGGGCCATGGGAGCAGGACGACCGTTGGTTGGTAGTTCGGTTGTTCGAACATCGGCCGATGTATATTTGGTCCTTTCACCGTTTCCGGACCTACCAGTTGGTCGGTTGCCGGGGAGCAGCGGGGAAATCTCCGCAGCGCTTAGTTTGGCCAAGACTGCTGGCGAAGTCCACGCGCGGTCGAAGTGTAGGGTGGTGTTCCCAATGCTACGAGGTCCGTGGCTCACTGATCCTGGTCACGAAAGTTGAATTTTGACTTAATTTACCAGCAAGTCACAACTGTTCACATTGTGTCGTTTGGATTTCGTTGTCGGCTGTCGGGACATTCCCATGAGCAACAACATGTGTATTCAAGTTAGCAAATTTTAGCCACCCTCCGGTGGAGTTTAACTGTACTTGGTTATTTTGAACTCAAGTACACCAGCAGAATCTTCTGCCTTGTGGCTGTTAACGTGCCGGTTACCTGCCCTGGCCGTTGACGTAAATTCAGGCAGTGTATTTTCCTCATCGCGTTGTCGCTGTCCAGTACGATGTATAGTTTGACAGCTCAGTGTATAATTGATAGTGGGCGCTAATACTTATTACGTTGTTCCATTGAACTCACTGTTGTGTGTGGTCGTGTGGAGCGGAAGTTAACTTGTCAGTGGGTCGGTTGACTGTCTGTCGGTTGGGTTGTAGTCGGATTGACACTAACTTGTCGGTGGGTCGGTTGACTGCCGGTCGGTTGGGTTGTAGTCGGATTGACACCGTCCCACTGCGGCAGCTGATTCCAACGGCGGAACCAGCAGCTGCAGATGCGGACACAGAACAACACTACACTGGGCCCTGGCAGGTGGAGGGTCCACGACGCAAACAGAGAAACACCACGCAAAGAAGCGAGTAACCACACTCGCAAGGTAGCCGAAAGGCGCTGCTGCCTACACCAAAACCCGCACTTCCGGTTAGGAACACCAACACAACAACAAACACGACCCGACCTGCGCCCAGCAACACCACTCCAAAACCAACCGCAGCTACGCCCGCGCAACGGAAGACTGGTTTTCCCCTAGTCGTAATACAAAACTACGGGGACCTCAGTGTCCTCAACACAACATTCGCGGAAAGGCATACACCTTACACACTACACACGAAGTACTCTGGGGATAGGGCCTCACTGTACGTATCAACTAACAATGAATATAAAGGTCTCCTTATCGTCCTCAAAGAAAAGGGGATCGAACATTATACGTACAGGACTGCCGAAGGACGGACACAGCAGTACGTGGTAAAGGGAGTGGACCCCAGTACCCCAAACACCACAGTACAAGCGGCGCTCAAATTCCTAGGTTTCGACTGCAAAAGTGCTTCCAGGATGACGGGCTTCCGCTCCCACCACCGTCTACCACACTACCTGGTCGAGATGGCCGACACGGCCGCCTCCCGCGGCCTTCTGCAGATAAAAAGCCTTCTGCGGATGGACGTAAGGGTAGAGACATACGAACCGCCACAGGTTCCACAACCATGTAACAACTGCCAGCGGTTCGGTCATGCGGCCCTCCGCTGCGGCCTGGCACCCCGTTGCCGCGGATGCGCTGGCAAACACGCATCCAACGCATGTACACTAATCCACGAAAACATACGCCGTAGCGCCAACTGTGGCCAAGGCCATGCGGCCAACTACAGGGGCTGCGACGTGTACAAAGAGGCGCAGAGGCGCAAAAATCAACAGTCGAAGCCACCAAACGTCATAACACGTCCAAGGCCCGCACCAAACCCTGTCAGGAACGGAGTGTCGTTCGCCATGGCTACACGCCCTGGAGGAACGGAGCAGGCCGCGGAACCTCTGCGCCCAGCACACGCACCTAACACAACCGCTGCGACAACACAGTCGTCCCAGTCAACACACGACACTGCAACCACACCGGTACCAACACCAGCACCCAAAAACAACACGACCCCACCCCCGGAAGCCACTGCCTACGAAGACACACAGGAAGTCACACTCACACAAGGAACCCGAGAACCAAAAACCCAGAGAAGGCGTAGGCGACCACGTGGAAACAGGAGTGGGAACATACGTGCACCACAACAAAGTACCTAGCAACAACAAAACACTGACACACAGACACACAGTCAGCAAGCCAGCGACACCAGCACACACACTACTCCACCCCCCATCACGTCTGACACACAGGCACCTCAAAATGTTCCACATAACAACAACACAAGCGCCAGCCCACACATAACGCCAACACCCGCACCAGCGGCCGCCAACACCACAACCGAGCCGCAGGCCGACACACACAACACCAACACAACACTTGAGGGTTTATTGGAAACAATATTCCCCCATCACACGACCGCTCAGATCTTTAGCAAGATCATGGCGACCGTCACCACACTCTTCGCACGGCTCTTGACTGCTCAACCTGGGCAGTACTGGGCCGCCATACAAACAGCGCTCACCACACTGTTTACACCCATACATGGATAACACGCCACACCCCGCCCCCATCGCAAACAACCAGACACTGACACGGATCCTGTTCTGGAATGCAGACGGGATCAACAACAAAAGGGCGGAATTTGCCGCGCTCATGGAGCGTAAGGGTATCCTTATCGCACTATTGAGCGAAACTAAGCTCAAACCACGCAACCAACTAAACTTCACCGGCTACTGCGTCTATCGTACCGACCGACCGGACGGCTCCGGTCACGGCGGAACAGCCATCATCTTACACAAAGACACAGAACACACAAACATAGTGCTCCCTGAACTCGAAAAACTAGAGGCAACCGCCGTCAGGGTCATGTACAACGGAACCTACACTACACTGGTGTCAGTATAGAACAGTCCTAAAAACATTAAAACACGCGACATCAGCACAATACTCAACATATCACCCCGCGTAATAGCCGCTGGAGATCTTAACGCAAAACACACGGACTGGAACTCACGAATACGAAACACCAACGGCAAGAAACTATACGAACACGCACTAGGACGAAACTACATCACACTAGCGCCGACCGAACCGACGCACATTCCCTACCGGAGGGGACACAGACCAGACGTGTTAGACATGGCCCTCATCAAGGGCATAACAACGACACTCAACGTTGCTGTTGAAAACGATCTGCCCTCAAATCACCAACCCGTTATACTGTACATTGAAGAAACACTGCAGCACATGGAACAACGCAGGATGTTAGACTACAGGCGCGCGAATTGGGCCCAGTTCAAGGAAACGCTTGACAGTCGCATCCTAACCACCCACGCGATTAACGAGACAGCCCAAATTGACGAGGCAGTCGAAACCCTCACCGGCGCCGTCCAGGACGCAATAGCCGACACCATACCAATCCGCACGCCACAACAACACAACGCTGCCCTGCCCCAGGAGATACTGGGCCTGGTCTCAATGAGGAACCGCCTCAGGAGACATTGGCAGCGTACCAGGCGCCAGCACTTCAAACAGCGCATTAACAGGCTCCAGGGTATAATCCGGGAAAAAATACAAACATTTAAGACACAACAGTGGGACCAGAAACTCGAAGGGCTAGACACCACGCAACCTGGCGTGTGGCAGCTAGCCCGATGCTTCACCAGTACACCCGCACGTTACAAGGGCCCGGCGGACCAGCATATTCTGCGGAAGAAAAAGCGGAACTGATGGCCCTCACACTCGCAGCGTCATTCACACTGAACCTGGATCCCTCAGACCCAGTGATCACACTTGCTGCGGACCAGGAGGTCACACGCATCTTGGCCCAACCAGCGCGCAACATCATCCGACAAGCTAGCACAGCAGAAGTCAAATGGGCCATCATGCATACCACCGCTAGGAAGGCCCCTGGTCTCGATGGCATTCAAAACCGTGTCCTCCAGGAGCTCACGGACAAAGCTGTAGACTACCTAACACACATCACGAATGCCATACTCAAGCACCAACACTTCCCCGCCTTTTGGAAGACGGCCAAGGTCCTGATGTTCAGGATGCCGGGGAAAGGCCACTCCCTCCCACAAAATTACCGACCCATCAGTCTGCTGAGCGCGCTCAGCAAGATCGTTGAGAAGGTAATTAAAACGACTCACCAGGCACTGTATCACAAACGACACCCTGAGACCGGAGCAATTCGGTTTCGGGAATCACCACTGAACAACACAACTACTCCCCTGCGTCGTTGAATACGTAACACACGGATACAACACAAACAAAGCAACTGGGGCGGTGTTCCTGGACATCGAAAAGGCTTTCGATCGTCTATGGCACAACGGCCTAATACGCAAACTCAGCGACGCGGGGTTCCCCGACGGGCTCGTACGTCTCATACACTCATATCTCACGGACAGGAGTTTCAACACCGACGTGCAGGGCAAACAATCGACACGACATGGTATACAGGCAGGAGTACCCCAAGGAAGTATCCTAGGGACCTTACTGTTTAACCTCTACATTAACGACCTCCCAGCTACACACAACACGACGGTAGCAATCTACGTGGATGACACCGCCATCCTTGCGCAAGATTGGAAGCCGTCTAACATTAACTCACGACTACAGACTGCACTCAGAACGGCGGAGCCTTGGCTGGTGATATGGCGTGTTAGAGTAAACGTCGACAAGTGCGAGGCCGTTCTGTTCACTAGAAGACCGAAGCAACTGCGCAAACATCAGCACTGCAACCCAATATCACTACACACACGCCCAATACGTTTCCGCGAGAAGGTCAAATACCTCGGTGTCTGGCTGGACAGGAAACTACTCTGGGGGGACAACATTCAACACGTGACCAACAAAGCTAACGCGAAGCTCAAACAACTCCACCCTATGCTTAACAGGCGTAGCACACTGAACAGGAGGGTGTCTAGGTCCATGTACATGACACTTATTAGACCCCTGATGACGTACACAGCCCCTGTCTGGGGATAAGCTGCGCCAACTCGCCTGCGCCGTCTGCAGCTCATACAGAACAAAGTACTCAAAATCATAAGCAACGCTCCGCGCTACACACACATCGCGGACCTTCATCGGGAATACCGGCTAGATACTATCTTGCAGGTATTCCAAAAACTCTCCACACGTCTGCACAATAACACGAGACACTCTCGCAACCCAGAATGAGATTTTCACTCTGCAGCGGAGTGTGCGCTGATATGAAACTTCCTGGCAGATTAAAACCGTGTGCCCGACCGAGACTCGAACTCGGGACCTTTGCCTTTCGCGGGCAAGTGCTCTACCAACTGAGCTACCGAAGCACGACTCACGCCCGGTACCCACAGCTTTACTTCTGCCAGTACCTCGTCTCCTACCTTCCAAACTTTACAGAAGCTCTCCTGCGCCCGAGTTCGAGTCTCGGTCGGGCACACAGTTTTAATCTGCCAGGAAGTTTCACTCTCGCAACCCGTTTATCCTTACTCTGGGTAACTACGACCACAACCATAGATGGAAGCATAACAGACCAAAGACACTACTGGCTAGGAACTAAACATCTATGGTCCATAGAACGCTAACACGACAGTACTGGCGAGCCCCTGCAACACAGTTATTACTGGAAACCCAGATGTTCGACCAGCCGAAAAACAGACAACCGCAGGGAAACCGTACTGTACACAGCACGCAAGCCAGCCACACACACCCCCAACACCGTCTGTGAGCCGATCTATGACCGATGGCCCACTAATCTACAACGACCTTGAACTGTTGCAGGGACGCAGTAACTGCAGCAAGCGCCGAAACAAGCTCCAACAACGACAAAGGTAACGATGCACGATACCTCGAACTAACATAACCACACCTTGCATGCACTGTCGCAGATAGCAAGCCGCTACTGCCCTTACTACCCGTCCAACTGTCGCAGAGGTTTTTTTCCCTTGGCTCTTGCCTTGGCGCTTTTTTTCCTCTGCCCTTACAACCGCTACCCTCCGATCGCTTTCGTCCACTCTCTATCTCCTGATGGACCATGTTAATGAGTAATCTTACCCAGACGCATGGATAACATCACAGCCCGCATCCTGTGACATGTTATACGGAGGTGACAGTAGAACTTTTGGTTTGGTCACCACGTTGGTGTGGGCGTGGAGGGGCCCCATCCTTTATAAAAGTCGGATTGTGAATGGTTGGGCTGACTGCCTGTCACACCTAATCGAGCGTTAGTGTTTGAATTCCAGTCCGACCCTCGGAAACTTCTGAACGCCATTGGGTGTACTGCCTTTTCTTATTTGTTCTCGCTGTTTGTATTTGGATGGCTTCTAGCCGATTTTGAAATTAAGGTTGTTTTGCCTTTAAGGAGTAAGATTGTTTGGGCCTTCAGCTTAATTTAAAGAACTGTTTTAAGTAAGGCCTGTGGCCACTTGAAAACATTTTGTTGAGTTTTAAGTGATGGGCTTTCAGCCGATTTTGAATTAAAGTTGTTTTGCTCTTAAGGTGTCCGATTGTTTGGACCTTCAGCATAATTAAAGAACTGTTTTAAGATAAGGCCTTTTACCTTTTTAAAATTCTGATTTTGGTTTGAGTCTTACGTTATTGACTTTCAGCAGATTTTAAATTAAAGTGGTCTTGCCCTTAAGGCACGAAATTGTGTGGCGTATTCAACAAGGTGTTAAGTTCCAAAAATTTATGCTGTGTTTCTTGTTTTTTAATTTTTTTAGCTCTTGTAATGTATGGTCAAATAAATAAAGCTCTATGTTTTAGTGTAACTGAGAGCCGATTATTTTGGCTCCTTTCCACAATCTAAACTATCTGACCTGTCCTGAGGGTTTAGCAGGACGTCTCTCTGGTAGCAGAGCGCGGCTGCGCTTGTGCTTGCCATTCTAGATGCTGTCAGTTTCACTCTTGTTTCGTTTGTGTTCTGTGGCACCATATTGTTTTAGCTGTTACTTGTTTCAGGTGCTTATGGTAATGGCAGTCAGACAGTGTCCTGGGATCGGCCGGTTCAGAAAGGACCACCTTGTTTACGAGTTGGCAATAAGGGACCCACTGATTGAGGGCAGTATTCCGAAATTGGTAGCCCCTTTGCACACTTCCGTTCTTCATCCGGTTGACATCACGTCGGCGGTGGTGGGTGCCTTTGGCTCTTTTAAAAATTTTATTTTGTTGAGTCTTAAGTGATGGGCCTTAAGGTGTCAGATTGTTTGGGCCTTCAGCCTAATTAAAGAACTGTTTTAGGATAAGGTCTTTGCCTTTTAAAAATTCTGATTTTTGTTTGAGAATTAAGTTACTGGCTTTTAGCCGATTTCAAATTAAAGTGGTCTTCCCCTTAAGGCATGAGATTGCGTGGCGTATTCAACCGGTTATTAAGTTCAAAAAATTAATAGTGTGTTTTTTTAATAATTTCATGGCTCTTGTAATGTTTTGTCAAATATTTTGGCCCATTTCCACAATTTAAACTACCTGTCCTGTCCTGCCTGTTGAACTGGGCCTCTCAAATACTTACAATAAGCTTCTGAGTGATGGATGGGGGTCACTCTGTCCTGGGCCTCTGAAGTTTTGTGAGACCTTTTATGCTCCGACTTTGCAGTAAAACAATGTTTATTTGATGTGTGACCTTCCGCTATTGGCTAAAGTAAACAAACTCTCAGAAGGAGGCACCAGTCGCCGTCGAGTCAGAGCACCTCATTAGCCAAAGAAAGAGAGAGAGTGACACAATGTTTTTGGTAGAGTGTGGTAGAACACAAGCCACTCGTAACCAGTCTTGGGAAGGAAATGACTTTTCTTGTAACGAGCAGTTTGATCGGTCGGCGCACAGAAAATTCAGAGCCCAAATACTGAGAGGGACAGAAAATGTGGAAATGCGATGTTTCCTCTTACCTGACAATAGACTGAATGAAATGGAGAGTAGACGTTTTCGACTCAAACCAGGATCAACATCTGGATCGTCTGCCGTCTAACTTTGACTCTGAGAGCCACCGCAGAGCCTCCCACGCTGATACATTGGGGCCTGCGAAAGATTTCGGGCCAATCTGGACTTAACCACTGGCGCAGCTCATTGGTTCTACCGTAGATCGACTCTGCAGCCACTTGAACCATCACCTGCAATTCTATGGTGAGACTGTTCAGCAGCCATGAGATGAGGCGTAGGGGAAATCAGAATAAATTTTTCGTGATCCGAATATTTCAAGTTTCACTCTGAAGACTTGCATCTTACCGGTAATGAACAGTTAACTTTCAACTTCGCCCACCAGTGTGACACTCTTCGTTTCTGTAGTAAGAGTTACTGTCATTAACCTTAAGGCAATTACTAGGTATTCTGCATTTGTAAGTAAATTTTCGCTCGCCATCCCCCCCCCCCCCCCCCCCCCCAAATCAAATATGACTAGAATATTGTGTTAAATTTGCCACATGTTGCCAATCAATTGTTTATTTGTCTATCATTTTAGCATGTTAATGTTGCAACAAGTTGACACTGTATAGGATTCATTTTATTGCAATAAATCAAAGACATTAGATACCTTCTTTCATTTAGTATTCATAAGTTACCCTCTCAAAAATTTGGAGGGTACATTTTCATATGTTTTATCTACGCTACCAGACTTCAGTTCATTAACCTGGAGTGTTAGCCTCTGTTGAGTAGAGGGAAACAATATAACAAAAAAGGGCCTCCCTCTATTGCTACTTCAAAATAAACCCCTTTGAACCAGAGTACCGACATATTGTAATCAAGCCCTGTCGTTTCTCTACAAGTAGTACCCCTACCCCCCTCCAAAATATCTCTCCACTAACAAATTGCATATACCATTATGCCTCAGAATGTGTCGAGCAAACCCTTCTTTTAGATCAGCTGTCATAAATTTCATTTCTGACTGATTTGTCTCAGTATTTCAGTATTTATCCAATCTACGCAGATAATCTTGAGCAATCTTCTATATCATCAGATTTCATAGCCTTCTGGTCTCTCCTTCTCCATACTAATAATTCTTCACGTATCAATGCAATATAAGACTACGCTCAGACCTAGGTTTTCAGAAAAGTCACGCCGACACTTAGCTTTATATTGGACGTTAACAGATTTCTCTTTCCCATAAGTGACTGTCCTGCTGTTGCCAATCCCTATTTTATATCCTCTCTACTTTGCCCATTATCACCTTGCCCCCGAAAGAGCAAACCTCATTTACTACTTTAAGTGTCAAATACTCTAGTGTAATTTGATCTGAGTACGTTCCATTGCCGTTGGTGAGTCTCGTTTATTACTTCGTTCATCATTGGCAACGCTTATTGCTGTGAAAACCGTCCAGCTGCACCGTAATAAGCAGTCCGCGTAAGGCATAGCGCCTTTAAATCTCGCCTACAGTAATATGACGGAAGCGAGCAGTTTCATACAGAGAGGCATATGGTTATGGTAAGCGAGCTGCAAGTAGTAACGGTTGTGAACGAACAATGCCGCTATCCTACAAACCACGAAGTTCTAAGCAGTCAAGACAATGTCTTACGGAAACTAAATGTTATACCTTGGGAACATGGTCAGCATTATGTAGAGTGCCCGCAGCTCGTGGTCGTGCGGTAGCGTTCTCACTTCCCGCGCCCGAGTTCCCGGGTTCGATTCCCGGCGGGGTCAGGGATTTTCTCTGCCTCGTGATGGCTGGGTGTTGTGTGATGTCCTTAGGTTAGTTAGGTTTAAGTAGTTCTAAGTTCTAGGGGACCGATGACCATAGATGTTAAGTCCCATAGTGCTCAGAGCCATTTGAACCATTTTTTTTATGTAGAGTGTTCTTACGTTTCTAGTGAACCCAAATTGATTTTCCTCTTCTATCAGTCTATTTACTGTCTGTAAATACGTTGAACGCCGTTTTGTTTAGCATGAAAGGACGCCCAAAAGCGGCCTATATTTCTGTCCCGTGATGGGCCACCTTTTCGAACAGACAGAAAGTTAATCAGATAGTTACATATTGCATAGATAAACGGTATGATCTGAAACGTGTCGAAAGAACGAACATAGAACTAGCATGCACACACACACACACACACACACACACACACACACACACACACACACACACACACACACACACACGCAGGCACAAACACAAATTAATATACACATTTCAAACTTGAAAAATGTTGTACGGCATGTTATGCATTTACAGATTTTTTCTGTATAAATGACAACTTACTTCTACTCAAATATCCCTCTATGGTAGAGAAAGAGTTCTTAAGGATAAAAGTCCTTAATACACGTTTTTACCATGGGTAGACTGCATATCTCACTCCTATCTGTGCCAAAAGTATGTTCAATAAAGGGTAGTGCAGATCATATTTTCATCTAGTGTTGTACTTATGAGTATCTCTGTTACTATTCAACCTAGATGGATAGATAAGTTTGAAGCCCGTGATGAAGTCCACTTCCTGCGCCGGTCCGAGCAGTATCTAGTAGCAAGTGTACCAGTGATGTCTTGTGGATAGCTAGAGCACTCATGCTCATGGTCGTAGTTCCACACAGAATATTCCTCCAGATTTCTAAAACAGAAGTGTTTCCGGTCAGAACTTCAAACTCCGCCCTGGCTGTATCTTGTATTTGATGGGCTATATTCAGTTTTCAGTCCTCCTAATCCAATTATCTACTGAAAATAGCCATCATAACAGGTACTCTCTTCTCCTCCGATGCCAACCTTCAACAAGAAGACATTCGTTTCCAAAAGCAAAAGCTTTTCCTTCATTGGCTCACTATATATGACAAGTGAGTTACATTTATCACATCTCGTAAAGAAAGGAAGGAAGATTAGGGTTCAACATCCTATCGGCGATGAGATCATTGGAGACGCCCCACAAGCTCGGTTTGGGGAAGCATGAGGAAGAAAATTGTCTCTGTCCCTTCAAAGGAACCATTTTCAAAGGAACCTTGCTGTCATTTGCCGTAAATGACTTTGTACAACGACGGAAATCGTAAATCAGGACCCATGGATGGGCATTTTAGCCACCATCCTTCACATACCATAATGGTATTCTTCCACCATCTCAGATATTCCACTGGCAATAAGAATTGCGACAAAGGAAGGGTACCAAATAACGAAATTTTAGTTATTATGCATATGCAGTACGGTATGAACATTATATAATTAAATTTGCGGGTGATTTTGGGGTGAACAGTGTGCAGAACGTGCTTGAAGTAGCTTCCAGTTCTAGCTACAACAATGGCTCTAAGACGTCTGAAGACCAAACCACACTCAGCTTGGATGACGAACACGGATGCGTTGCGTGTGTCATTCCTAGCTTTTTCAGTTCTTTGTCACAGTTCATCAGTCATTGTGGCTGACAGTGATGGTTGCCAATCTCTCGACAAACCAAGCACAAATAATTCCGGACGGTGAGGGTTCTGGAGAATGTGTTGGCGGGGGCAACAGTCAGGTTCTGTGCAAAGACATGGCAGGTCAACGTGGATTAAATGGGGGCTTGTGTTCTGCTGTTGAAAAATAACGTCGTGAGGACCTCTCTGATAGAACACAGACAAAAACTGGCTTCTGGCGTCCTATCCATTACACAAGCTGCTGGGCTCGAATGACGACGGCGAATGTGTTACGTAAGTTTACTTTTCTTCAGAGCCTCCAAACGTGGAGTCCATCTTGATAGTGTACACAGAACCTTGAGGAACTACAGTGATACTTTCAGCGACCGCTGAACGTAACAGTCGATCAATGAGTCAGATGAACCTCGCACAGAGCTCACCTATGGTGAATGAGGCCCGTTATGGAGGCAATGTGTAGGAAGTCAGCAGGTGGCGTGTCATATAATTTGAGTGAGTGTGTCTGTAGCCTTCATTGCAAGCATTACCTTCTCGTACATTTAATTTTTATCTAAAACTTTTGCTCCAAGTACGTGTAGTGAAGTGATAGTTCTTATAGCAGACAGAGTTTTTGCATTATTTCTCCTTCTTAAACTTTCCGCAGTGAGAACAAAGAAAGAAATTAAATAAAGGCTACCTTTAAATAGAGTGAGGTATTACACATTTTAAAAGGTACACATTTGTAAGAGAAGAACAAGAAAATCGTTTTGGAAATTAGTACTATTATATGTCATCTTAAATATTGGGGAATTTTTATTTCAGCTGTTTAGTTTGTTGGCATTCAAAAATGATTCAAATGGATCTGAGCACTATGGGACTTAGCAGCTGACTTAAAAGCTGAGATTATCAGTCACCTAGAACTTAGAACTACTTAAACCTGACTAACCTAAGGACATCACACACATCCAGGCCCGAGGCAGGATCCGAAACTGCGACCATAGCGGTCGCGCGGTTTCAGACTGAAGCGCCTGGAACCGCTCGGCCACTCCGGCCGGCTGTTGGTATTTTCATTATTTTTAAACTACTCATGTCTTCCTGAATTTGAGAGTCAGAATATGTGTTACACTTTAGTCGTCTTTTGTAATTTTTTCAGAATCTTACAAGGAGTGTGGCAGTGAAGAAATTCTTGTTTTCCATATTTTAAAATTAAAGGTTTTGATACACAAACAACTGAAAAAATAAGAGGAGCAGTTGTGGAAATGCTATATGAAACGGGAAACTCTGAATTTGTGCTTTTTTATAATAATATTTGTGCTACGAAAACTCTGGGAAACCATTGTAAAATATTTATATGCAGTCATGGAAGGGTGGAAGTCAAATTTATTATAAACAGGACATTACCTCAGCATGACGGAGATAAGAGTGTGCCAATGCTGCTTTGTCTTTCAGATAGTTCATATTTTTGCGATTTTCTTCGATTTTTGGTTTTGTAGCGGCTTTTTGCTTTCAGTGTCGAATTTTTCATGGTTACCAGGGAGTTTTTCATTTCTGTATTTTTCCTAAATTTTATTTCTTCTAATTTTGGTAAAGTACAATATGGGGATCTAAGGGTATAGAAATCGATAACATTACTATGCTGAATCAAAGATTACAGATGATGCAGTGATGTCTCATCAGTTGAATGGAAGAAGTGTCATGGGAATTTGGTGCTTGCACAAAAGCTGTGTACGGTGTCAGCGTGGAGAGATGTTTGGATCGATGGGACCTAAACTAAAAATATAATAAAGACAATGTAGCCACAAAGATAACATCGCCGTACTTAGAGGGTCAGTGTCAATTATAAGATGTTTAATTTCAAGAGAATTCTTCATCACATAGTGATTAGCAATTTAAAATATGGAAGTATAGACTTACACGACGCGTGTCAGTAAAAAAACAATGTACTCTTTGGGCCAGTATGCACACCGGCCATCCTTTGGACTCTCACAGGTGGAGGCCAGTGAAGGGCTGTAGCAATGACACCATCGGCGGCCATGTGTCACGCCTCCACCCTGCAGTTCTCTCTCAACAGCCAAGCTCCTGTCTCGATGATACAACAATAAGAGATGTTCTAAGCCGAGAGGCACATACTTAGATCTGCCAATCACAAACAGAATTTATTATCCATTAAAACGAAAAAGTGAATCTGCTTGTTCCCCAGAGCTGGCCAACTTGTTATCAGTACCTAGACTTTATCGCCAAAAGAAGGTACTGCCCGATTCTTGTACCCCACTTGGTGCTAGACACAATGGACCCTCTAAGTACGGCGATGTTATCTTTGTCGCTACATTGTCTTTATTATTTATTAAAATACACAAATGTATTCTCACTACTGGTGTAATTTACACGTTACAGTACACTGGTAGTGATAGTAGTTCTACATTTGTGCCCCAAATAGCCCAGTCAAAGAGCTTTTGTGTCAACACACGCATGTTTTACTTTTTCTGGCACAGCTGTTTTACTGGCCGTTAAAATGGGGTAGCCGATCAGTATACACTCCAAAGCTAACTATAGTGTTCTCTGTAGCCCACAAAGTAAAGATTTAAGTTCAATTTTTGTATCCCACCTGGTGCGAAGTACAGTGGAAACTCAAATTAAATATCACAATGTTATTTCCATGTCTAATGTGCCTGTATTATTATTCTATAACAGCACAAAACATATGACCACACTTACCCACATTGTTCACCTAACATACAGGTTACGGTATATGAGGTGATAGGGACAGTTAGATCATAGTACCAAAGTAAAATAGCACTTTAAATGAACAAGAATTGTCTGTGATATTTATCAAGGTATGTTGTATAGCAGTGTAAAACACACATGGCGCATTTGTTAGCATAACCCACCTCACTTCAGTTAAAGTACACCTGGCAACGACTTTGACACAGTCTTTGCCGATACTATACTTTGTGCAAGCCACAATGGATCCTTCAAATTGTCACAATATTATTTCTACATATAATTTGTCTACAGTATTTATCAAACGTAAGTAAGTATTGTTTCTATGCCAAAACACAACGAATGTGGCTACCTTTTTATGCAGACTTTGTGTAAGGTAAAATGGACTCTTAAGTTAAATGTCACATTATTTCTCCCTTCCAAACTATTTGCATTATTTTGCTAAAAACTATTCTCATCTTGGCTGTGCAACATATTCTGACCTCATCTTTCTATTGATGATACTTCAGAAATTTAAATTTATGTTTTATCTAGCTGATTATAATAGTATGAGTTACTCAGAACTGCATATGACACAGTGGTGAATTAGATCAGATGGTTTAAGATCACTATTTGAAATCAAAACTGTTAATTAGCTTATTTCTTGACTATTGTCTTCTTCAAGTTTCTTTAAGTAGGCTGAAATTCAGGATATGTTTCAGCTTTACCAGGGGAAATCTGGTGGTTATTCATGCATAAACCTTAGAAATAAAATATTTCCATGCCTTATAGCGTTCATCATTTAAGTAACATATTGTTTCCATAACAATTCCCAACATCATATAGGAATGCAGTCGAACTTTGTACATAACACAACAGAATATACAGTTACAGTAATGAGCACAGTGTTACAGAGCAGAACAGCACAATACAGTCTTAACATGCTGTACCAAATTAGAGAACAGTGATGACTCACACCGAAATGTTAAAGTGACCAGCAATGCTCAACTTACCACATAAGGATATTTAAATTTATGTATCTATCTTTGCATCAAAAGGCAAAGGTTATGCATCATCACTATTTTGTTAAACATATGCGTAAATTTTATATAAATGATGATAAAATAATTTTGATAATTTCAGATATTTTCTTCAAAAGTAAAGCAAATATATTTAACACAACACATAGTTGGTTGATTCTTCTTTGAAATAATTTCTTATTATATGTTTTATAACATATGTAAATAAAACAGTACTCTACAATTTATTGAATGATAACCAAAATTTTTATCTTCTCTGAATCACAAATAAAATAAATTTCTGTTATCTTTCCTCAGTTTTATTGGCACTTCACTCTTTTTTAATATGAAAATTTGTTCTTAAACGATCGAGACTTATTTCATCAAATGCTCTTGTGATACAAAATGACAGATAGCATACAATATTATATTACCATTCTTTCCACATATAACTATTTTTGCAGTCTCAGTTATCTTAAAACTTTTGCTTAACTCGCAAAATTTTACAGGCAATCAGCATTTTTCTCATGGCTGTGAGAACTACAGGAAGTACAATATGAACGTTCAATATATTGCTTCATGTAAACATATACAGTTTGACATGAATGAACGTAACACATCACAATTTAGGACAATATATCGTAACTCATTCCATCGTTACCTACCACATCATCAGTAAAACCACCACTATAATCTCATCATCAAAAGAATCATCATTATTATATTGTCACCTATTTCAATATGATTTCAACATCTCCTGATGATCCTCAAAATATGGAGACTGATTTAGCACACAATTCTCAAATTAACATCTAGCCATTGCAAAAGTGCTCTTAGTAAAGTGTATCTACACTCAACCTATGATCAGTTCCAGTAGATGTATCCAGATCTCTTAAATATGTAATGTAAAACTCCATATCCCTTCTCTTCACAACAACTTTTTCTAGAAAAATTAAATTGGAATATAAATTGTTAACATACATAAAATTTCTCCTTTATGTTACCAGTTCAAAGTTCATAGCAATGTGTAAGGTTTTTCAAAATGAATAAAGTGCTGATAGTAAATTTTTCATGTGACAATAGTACCCAACAAGTTTGACCTATTGTTCAGTAGATAATTCCAATAGTTAAAATGTTTTCACAGTGATGGTACAACAGTTCCTAGAACAGCTCCAAAATCATGTACAAAACGTTTCCATTTAAATAGGCAACACAAAAATTCCAAAATACTTTATATGAAATCATTTATTTATATTTATTTGCAAAATTGAAAGAGTGTGATTCAAAATTCATTTTAAAGCAATGCAATGCTTCCCAAATACACCAAAAATTTGTCGAGAAGGCAGAATTCTGATCAAAACAATTCAAAAATTTTATTCATGTACTTTACTGTCACAATAAATCAGGCCAAAACAAAGCACATCTAGTACAAAATCTTTAAGGAATAATTCCAACATACAACAGGAGACTGAACATTAAATTTCAAATCGTGTATTAGTTTTCATACAGTGACGTAATTCATTGAAGAAACTTCGTTAATTTCGAAGGAGAATGGAACAGTACAAGTATGATTCTCTCATGCAAAATTATTTCTTAATCCAAAAATAATAAAATGTATATTCCCCTTTCAAAACAAGTCCTCAGATACCAAGCATAAACGTAATAATTTTACAATTATAGAAACACATGTACTTAAAACGTCATATCATGTCAATTTCTTTTTCAGATAGACTGACATAGATACAAATTTTAATACAGAAATAAGGAAAAATTTTAATCCCAAACAAAGCAGCAATTAAACTTTAGAGACAAGACTCAAGTTTTCATAAAACTGTCTCAACGTAATATAACTCCTAGCGTTAATTCCTCTACAATATAGCCAAAGTTATTAATACTAAGTACAAAATAGGCAAAACCATCTAGAAATCACAGTTCAGCATTAATCATAGCATAATGTATGGCAAAATATTAAATAATTATTAAATATTTAGATAGCACAAGTAAATCATTAATAAAATACAATTTACCCTGTCGAAAATTTTTCATTGTGAGAATATGTCTGTGAATTATCCATAAGAAACAAAATTTTATTACATCATTGTACTTTTTCTGAGACACGTTACTCTGCTGGCGCTTTTATCCCCACACTTTCAACTGCTACATGCAATGGTGCCTCTCCCATTTCAATGTCAAATCAAAAATTAATCCTGCCATTAAATTTTCCATAACCAGATATAATATTACTGTTAAATGTTACAGTTAGCTTTCCCTTACTTCTGTTACCAAACCAAAACTGTGTACTTTTCGAGCAAGGGCACACATAATTTTACCTTCTCAGAGTGCAGTAATTCTTCGCTTCAATACCCCTGCAAAATCATTTGTTCAATGAAAAATACTAAAATTTTCATCAGAATCTATCATTTTGCAAAAGTCAAGATCCTTTGATGTATAACATAGTGTTCATTTGAATTGTTGCTGAACTGTGGATGAAATTGCTTCTGATATTTCTCACACTATGAATCTACATTTTATTGCATAATTTGTACAATTTTACCCATACAGAATCATTTTATAAAATCTTGCTCATGAAACACCACTCTCTACACATAGTCAGAACCTCATTTGTTACTGGAAAATCACATCTCTTTTCCATTCTCTTCATCTTTGTGACTGTCTTTCAAAACAATTAAACAGCTACTTTCTGCATCAACACTAACCACTTCACTCAAAACATTATCAGCTTCTCTGTCATTAAATGAATTAGTTAAATTTTTTTCTCTACGAGATACATCAGATATATCAAGAAAAGAGTTACTGTCAATAACCAGAACATATTCTCAGTCTTATGTGGTCTTGTCTCTGTAGATCTGTGCTATAGGAAGCCAGGAGGGGACGTTGTTTGGTATCCGGTATCCTCTTTCTATAAGACAAACTGCAGGCTTAGATAAATTGGGTTCTTTATTCATAAGAATGGAAAGTTTACTTAACCCAAGACATTCACTGTGGTACAAGCTCTTGTGCATAGTTCATGGAGAAGTACAAAGTCCGCTATGTTCACAGTTATGGTTGCTATGTGCTGCCTGTCTCTTTGTTAGCGTCGGGGTTAAGTGCATGTTATTCCTGCTGGGCTGAAACTGATGACACTGGAACTTACTCGGTGCGATAGACTCTAACAGACTCACCCCTCCAGTCCGTGGTGGCGATCCTAAATACTGGCGGCTGAGAGGGTGTTGGCGGCATGTTTCCTACGAGTCTATTGGTGACCTCTATCTATCGTCTCCCACCTCTTTGCCACATGATGTGCTGGCGCCAGCGTACGCCAGCAAACTCACTTTCAGCGTGCTCACTCTCAGTGTTAATTATGTCATCAGGTCTACCTGCTTTTAATATTTCACATCTTTCTCAGTCATAACCAAGAACCAGAATTCTGATGGTCTCTGAAGGATGTCCACTTATCGACTAATATATTTATGTAAGTGTATCGAGAAATATAATACATATCGAAAATCTGCTTTCGATCAGTGGCGTTACAGCCAACCAGAGCCAATGACCAAGGGACAGCATATGCGGTGACTAAAGCCTCCCTTCTCCACTACTGGCATCTGTAATATGCTGGACACAGCTTCTGTGTGCACCTTGATACATCTAGGGTCCAGTCATGAGCCCACAGTGTATCGTGATCAGAGCCTGCATCTCCTGGTCCCGGAACACTCACAGTGACAAAGAGTGCACTTGTTTACAATCTGCGTAAACGCCACACCCAGAGTCTAACAGTCAAAGTGCAGGATATGTAGTGATCTGAGCCTTCCTCCCTTGTTACTTAAGACCTAATGAATGACATTATTCATGAGAACCAATCGTAATCTGGCCATATTTATAACCGGTGACACTGTGCTGAACAAAGACCTGCATTGAGAAAATACTTTTCCCCAGGTCTAATATGAAACACACTATCATTGTTGTAGTCTGTGTTATCTATTTTACCACTTTCCATATGGTTAATAGGTATATAATTAATAGGCGGAGAGAACACAGTTTATAATCTTTCTTGGTCTGGATTGTTTGGAAGGTTTACTTGTACACAAAAAAGCTTTTGCATATCCTTCTCCACTCCCCACCTCCCATTCAAATAGAAAAATGTACAGAACAATATTAAGATTTTTAAAACACAGCACAGCAACTGCGAGGTCTTCTGCTTGTATTTATATTTCAGTTGTGTTGTCTACATTGTGTACTGTATTAGTGTTGCATCCATTGTCTTGTGTTATGTTGATGCTGTTAAGTTTTTCTTGAGAGTTATTTCTACTTACTGATGGTCTGCAAGTCGGTATACTGTACATTAAGATGACAAAAATCATTGGATATCACCTAATATCGTCCCCGATCTTCCTTTTCCCGGCGCAGTGCAGCATCTCAACGTGGCATGGACTCAAAAAGTCGCTGGAAGCCCTTTGCAGAAATACTGAGGCATGCCGCTCCATAATTGCGAAAATGTTGCCAGTCCCATAAAAGTTCGATGAGATTCATGTCGGGTGACGTAGATGGACAAAACATCGTCTCAAATGTCCAGAATGTTCTTTAGACCAACTGCAAACAAGTGTGGCCCACTGACATGGTGTACTGTCACCTATAGACATTCAATCGTTGTTCAGGGCATGAAGTCCATGAAAGGCAGCATATGGTCTCAAAAGTAGACGTACATAACCGTTTCCTGTCAGTGATCGGTTTAGTTGGACCACAGGAGCCAGTCCATTCCATGTAAACACAGCTCACACCGTTATTAAGAGACCTCAAACTTGCACAGTACATTGTTGATTACTTCGGTCTATGGTTTCGTAGGGTTTGCGCCATACTCGAACGCTACTACCACTTCTTACCAACTAAAATCTGGACTCATCTGACGAGACCACGGTTTTCCAGTCGTCTAGGGTAACGTTTACAGCCGCTATCTGTTCTACACTCCTGGAAATGGAAAAAAGAACACATTGACACCGGTGTGTCAGACCCACCATACTTGCTCCGGACACTGCGAGAGGGCTGTACAAGCAATGATCACACGCACGGCACAGCGGACACACCAGGAACCGCGGTGTTGGCCGTCGAATGGCGCTAGCTGCGCAGCATTTGTGCGCCGCCGCCGTCAGTGTCAGCCAGTTTGCCGTGGCATACGGAGCTCCATCGCAGTCTTTAACACTGGTAGCATGCCGCGACAGCGTGGACGTGAACCGTATGTGCAGTTGACGGACTTTGAGCGAGGGCGTATAGTGGGCATGCGGGAGGCCGGGTGGACGTACCGCCGAATTGCTCAACACGTGGGGCGTGAGGTCTCCACAGTACATCGATGTTGTCGCCAGTGGTCGGCGGAAGGTGCACGTGCCCGTCGACCTGGGACCGGACCGCAGCGACGCACGGATGCACGCCAAGACCGTAGGATCCTACGCAGTGCCGTAGGGGACCGCACCGCCACTTCCCAGCAAATTAGGGACACTGTTGCTCCTGGGGTATCGGCGAGGACCATTCGCAACCGTCTCCATGAAGCTGGGCTACGGTCCCGCACACCGTTAGGCCGTCTTCCAGTCACGCCCCAACATCGTGCAGCCCGCCTCCAGTGGTGTCGCGACAGGCGTGAATGGAGGGACGAATGGAGACGTGTCGTCTTCAGCGATGAGAGTCGCTTCTGCCTTGGTGCCAATGATGGTCGTATGCGTGTTTGGCGCCGTTCAGGTGAGCGCCACAATCAGGACTGCATACGACCGAGGCACACAGGGCCAACACCCGGCATCATGGTGTGGGGAGCGATCTCCTACACTGGCCGTACATCACTGGTGATCGTCGAGGGGACACTGAATACTGCATGGTACATCCAAACCGTCATCGAACCCATCGTTCTACCATTCCTAGACCGGCAAGGGAACTTGCTGTTCCAACAGGACAATGCACGTCCGCATGTATCCCGTGCCACCCAACGTGCTCTAGAAGGTGCAAGTCAACTACCCTGGCCGGCAAGATCTCCGGATCTGTCCCCCATTGAGCATGTTTGGGACTGGATGAAGCGTCGTCTCACGCGGTCTGCACGTCCAGCACGAACGCTGGTCCAACTGAGGCGCCAGGTGGAAATGGCATGGCAAGCCGTTCCACAGGACTACATCCAGCATCTCTACGATCGTCTCCATGGGAGAATAGCAGCCTGCATTGCTGCGAAAGGTGGATATACACTGTACTAGTGCCGACATTGTGCATGCTCTGTTGCCTGTGTCTATGTGCCTGTGGTTCTGTCAGTGTGATCATGTGATGTATCTGACCCCAGGAATGTGTCAATAAAGTTTCCCCTTCCTGGGACAATGAATTCACGGTGTTCTTATTTTAATTTCCAGGAGTGTATCTCTGCACGATACGTGGGCTCCGCCCGCAGTATACTGTCTATTACAATACGTCGTTCAGTAGTTCACTACACGGCACCGGTGCTGCGTCGAGTAGTCCCTTGTTCGATATGTAGGAGGAATACAACGTTGTGAACGGGGTTTCCAGCTAGAAGATATGAAATACTGGCCTGTCCTACCCTCGCAACATGGAGGATGAAAACCTGTACTGTGTGTATCTAGTACATATAGAAGAACACTTGAATGGTTAGATAATTTAAATGAGCTACCAAGAATCACCGTAGGCCTCCTATTAACAAATGTACAGTTTATGATTTTCTATATTCTTATTATAGATCTCTGATGATGCCTAGCATGAGTAGACACAAATAAAACATTCACCTCTAAAACTCGGAATTGTTTCTTGCCTACATTGAAAAGCAAAATTTTTAAATGCGTGTCAAACTTTGGTGACAGGCCAGAACATTATAAGCATCGCTCATCGCGAGAATGAATACCTAAAGGTGGTATGGCGGACACTCGTCACGGTAAAGGAATTAGACAGCCGAGAAGACTCGAAAGGGGAAACATTTTAGCGACTATACGATGCCCAAAGTGCGCAATCTATTGACATTCGCCGGTCTGACAAGTGGCGGATAGCTATGCCACGGCGCCTGGCAAAGAGCAGCTCAGAAACGACGAAGCTAGTCGGCTGTTGACGTGCCACACTCGTAAGCGTCTGCGTAAAATGCTGAAGAACGGTGAAAGAGGAAGTAGACGACAAGGTTTGGACCGTCCACACCTAACCACAGGAAGGTTTTTCAGATTAGATGATGTTGGGTAACAGCAGAAAGGGCGCAGACCAAACACAGGCTGAGGGTAGTCCTAGCAACAATCGGTACTGTAGCGGTAAATCGGGGATACGCAGACGGCGGCCCGTGGGTCGAATGCGGTCTAAAACTGATCAGATGGGCCCCGCCCTTCATTGTTCATTCTTAAAAAATTTTTACTCTGCTTCCATACGAAACGAATCTGTTGAATTACTGTCGTTGTGTCGACACGAAACAATTGTAAGTTAATAGTAGATAATGCATTAAAATGCTCTAGCCCCTTCGCGTCAACATGAACAACGTTTTCCGTAATTAACACTGACAAATTAAAAATTAGGAGCCACTTGACGAGTGAGAATATAGAGCCAGCTTTGGGCTTCTCTACGACAAAAACAGAACCATACATTGAACCAGTTCTGAAATCAGTGGAATGCCATGTTTGAATTTAAATCGTGTAAATAATTTTTCTGTAAAGGGTATTTTGCTGTAATTATATTTCTTAAATAAAATGAGCATTTTTGACACGAGTAATGTCAAGTAACGACGTACACGATTATTTTATGATATTTTTTATGCTCGTGAAGTTTCGTAATGAGGCCCCAAATACTAGGAAGTCTGCACATCCATATCGTAGCTAGTATTGTGTTGCGGAAGAACCAGAGTTACAAGCGCTAGTACAAAGCGCTGGAGCTCAAATACTCCTTGGTACTGAAAACTGGCTAACGCCGGAGGTAATTTCAGCCGAAATTTTTGCAAAAGACCTCTCAGTGTTCAAGGATAGATTAAATATCGTTGGTGGTGGAGTGTTGATTGCTGTTAGAAGTAGTTAATCTTGCACTGAAATTGAAACTGATAGTTTCTTTAAGTTGGAACGCTTAGAGGCTGTACTTAACAACCTGAATAAATTAATAGTTGGTTCATTTCACCGACATCACGATGCAGATGATACAGTTTCTGACCAGTTCACAGAAAGTTTTCTCATTTCAGATAGGTACCACACTCATAGAACTATAGTTGCTGGTGACTTCAGTCTACCCCCTATGTGTTCGTGAAAATACATGTTTAAAATCGGTTGGTTTGAGGAGACCACTCAGTCTAATTGGCTGTCAAATCATACTTGACCTCTTAGCAACAAATAATCCTGATCAAATAGGGAACATCAAAACGGTTACAGGGATTAGTTACCACAAGGCCACAGTAGAAATACTGACTACAGTTACATCAAGTCCACCAAGAAATAAACTTAAAATGTAGCTGTTTAAAAAATCGGATAAAATTTCGCTTGACATCTTCTTAAGACACAGACTCTACTCCTTCCAAAGTGACATTGTAAGCATACAGCACACGTTGTTTCAGTTCAAAGGAATAGCATCGACAGCAATTGAGAGTATGTACCACATAAATTAATAAGCGATATACTGATCCCCCATGGAACACGAAACAAGTCAGAGCGCTGTTGTGGAAACAATGTAACATGCATACCAAATACAGGGTGTTACAAAAAGGTACGGCCAAACTTTCAGGAAACATTCCTCACACACAAATAAAGAAAAGATGTTATGTGGACATGTGTCCGGAAACGCTTAATTTCCATGTTAGAGCTCATTTTAGTTTTGTCAGTATGATCTTCCACCTACGCTCAATGGAGCACGTTATCGTGATTTCAGACGGGATACTCTACCTGTGCTGCTAGAACATGTGCCTTTATAAGTACGACACAACATGTGGTTCATGCACGATGGAGCTCCAGCACATTTCAGTCGAAGTGTTCCTACGCTTCTCAACAATAGATTCGGTGACCGATGGATTGGTAAAGACGGACCAATTCCATGGCCTCCACGCTCTCCTGACCTCAACCCTCTTGACTTTCATTTATGGGGGCATTTGAAAGCTCTAGTCTACGCAACCCCGGTACCAAATGTAGAGACTCTTCGTGCTCGTATTGTGGACGGCTGTGATGCAATACGCCATTCTCCAGGGCTGCATCAGCCCATCAGGGATTCCATGCAACGGAGGGTGGATGCATGTATCCTCGCTGACGGAGGACATTTTGAACATTTCCTGTAACAAAGTGTTTGAAGTCACGCTGGTACGTTCTGTTGCTGTGTGTTTCCATTCCATGATTAATGTGATTTGAAGAGAAGTAATAAAATGAGCTCTAACATGGAAAGTAAGCGTTTCCGGACACATGTCCACATAACATATTTTCTTTCTTTGTGTGTGAAGAATGTTTCCTGAAAGTTTGGGCGTACCTTTTTGTAACACCCTGTATAAACCAACGTAAAATTGCCAAGAGTTTTACTAAGGCTCTAAATTTATCATGGACATCAGTGTGAGATGCTTTTAATAATTTCCACACGCACACGCTGTCTCTAAATCTGGCATTAAATCCAAAGAGATTCTCGTCGTATGCACTCGTAAAATAGAACAGCGGTACAGACACAATCATAACCTTTATACCGCTACAGCAATGGTAACGTTACCGATGATAGTGCCACTGAAGCAAAGTTTTTTCCGAAATTCGTTCACCAAAGTAGTCGAATTACAGAATTCCACTCTAGAACACCTGCCAAAAAGAGCATCTTAGATGTAGATATCCTGAGTGTAGTGAAGCAGCTTAAATGATTTAATAAAAGTAAGTCTTGCAATCAAACCTGTATCCCAATGAAGCACATTTCATTAAATGCTTATACAATAGCTCCATATTCAGCAACAATAATAACCGTTTATTCAACAAAAAATCTGTACTTGAGTGGGTCACATCAGTACTCAAGAAAGGCGATAGGATTAATTCACTAAATTTGAGACATACAGCAGTATTACCTCAAAGAAAACGATTTATTGACAAATAATCTACACGACTCTTGAAGAAGACACCTGCCAGGGTAGCCGAGGGCGCTAATGCGCTGCTTGCTGGGCTCGGGTAGACGCGCCAGCCACGGATCGTATACGCCCGGCGGATTAACGACGAGGGCCGGTATGCTGGTTAGCCAGGATGTAGTTTTTTTGTGGTTTCCCATATCCCGCTGGGTGAATAGCGGGCTGGTCCCCACGTTCCGCCTGAGCTACACGACTCGCAGACATTTGAACTCTTTTTTCACTATTCCATGGCTTACGCTAGACGCTGGGGTACACTCATTCCGTCCCGGTGGGTTCAGGGTGGCGGCAAGAAGGACAGTTCATCACAAGCGACTTCCAATCAAATAGCATACCTGTGGAGTATCGTCTTAGTTGTGCCATTGAATTCCAGATTTCCCATCAGAAAGGTCACATTTCGTAGCAACTGACGGAAGGTCAACGAATAAAACAGAAGCGTTATATAACGTTCCCTTAGTAATCGTTTAAAAGCCTCTACTCTTCGTAGTCTACACAAACGATTTAGGAGACAATCTGAGCAACCAAAAAAATGTTCAAATGTGTGTGAAATCTTATGGGACTTAACTGCTAAGGTCATCAGTCCCTAAGCTTACACACTACTTAACCTAAATTATCCTAAGGACAAACACACACTCCCCGAGGGAGGACTCCAACCTCCGCCGGGACCAGCCGCACTGAGGAACCATCTTAGGTTGTCTGCAGAAGATCAAAACAAATTGCAAAATGATTTAGAGAAGTTATCTGTACGGTGCGAAACGTGGCTATTGATTCAAAATAATGAAAGTGTGAAGTCATCCACAGAGCACAAAAAACGAATTCAATAAATTTCGGTTACACGATAAATCACACAAATCTTTAAGCTGTGAATACAACTAAATATTTCTGGATTACAGTTACGAATAACTTAAATTAGAGCGATATCATACACAATGTTGTAGAGAAAGCAAACGAAAGACTGCGTTTTACTGGCAGGGCAGTTAGAATATAGAACAGGTCTGTTGTTGATAATTCTTCCGGGTTATATGGCCGTGGTCCATGGAATATTTCTATTCCTAACGTTTCGTCCAATACTACGTTGGACATCCTCAGAGGTATGGCTGGTCAGTAGGCAGAACTCAACAGGACCAGCCATACCTCTGAGGATGTCCAACGTAGTATTGGACGAAACGTTAGGAACAGAAATATTCTATGGACCACGGCCATATAACCCGGAAGAATTATCAACAACAGTACCATCCGGTCGTGAAAGCCTTCATTGTATGATAGAACAGGTCTGTTGTTGAGACTGCCTACACTACGCTTGTCCGTCTTCTGCTGGAGTACCGCCACGTGGTAAGGGATGTGCGTCAGATAAGACTGACGGAGAACGTAGGAAAAGCTCAAAGAAGAGGAGCTCGTTTTGTATTATCGCGAAGCGGAGAACAGTGTGTCATGGATATAATACGCGAGTCGAGGTGGCAATCATTAAAAAAAAAGCGTTTTTCGTTGGGGCAGGATCTTTTCACCAAATTTTCGTCACAAACTTCCTACTCCGAATCCTAAAACATTTTGTTGGCGCTCACATTCTCAGGAAGAAGGGACCATTGTAATAAAATAAGATAAACCGGAGGTCGCACGAAAAGATTAGAGTGTTAAATTTCGCCCACATTGCTCGAGAGCAGAATGGTAAAGATATAGCTTGAAGATGGTTCGCTGATCTCTCAGTCACACACTTAATTGTGAACTGAAGAGTGGTGATGTAGATGTAGGTGTAAATGTTGAAGTCGGAGGCTTCTCCGCTCAGTAAAGCGATGTAGGTGGCGATTTGTGACATATCTGACGACAGATCACAGCGCTGACGTCGGCAAAAGTGATTCGGACGACACTGTTTGGTGCACAAGTTGAAAAGGTGACTGTAGACCAGATGACCCCTACGTGTTCCAATGTCGACTCAACAACACCGTCGATTACGATTGCAGTTAGTATGAGATCATCGAGACTGAACTGCGAATCAATGGAAACGTGTCACCTAGTCGGGTAAATTACACTTTCTGTCAGACCAGATCGGTGGTTGTGTTTGGAAGAATCATGCAGGAAACGGGCCCTCATAATCGAAGTCGCCATGACAGCTGTCGAATACATGTACATTATTGCGCAGCACTTCCATCCCTTCAGGCTTGCTGTCTTGCACATTGCCGATGGCATCTTGCAGCAGTGCAGTTATCTCTGTCACAAGGCCTAAATCATGTACAGTGGCTTTGGGAGAATGATAGTGAACTCACGTTCATGTCTTGCGTTATGTATGAGCCGGAATTATGGGCCTCATGAGAAAAGGGTGACTCGACTGAGTCACGCAATTTGACTCAGTCTGACTACGAGGTGTGGCCATTAATTGCACTCGTTGATCACGTACGCTGACGTGAGTATCAATGAACTACACTTGACGGGATGTATCTGGAACATCTTAGTGATTAGAAAGCTAGTAGACAGGAATACAGTTAAATACTTTGCTTTAATTCAGCATCAACGGTGAACGTCCATCTTGACTTTATACAATGATATTTACAAGTGCAGTTATAGATTAAACTGCGAATACTTCACACATGCGAATGCTTCACACATATACGAGTAGATCAATTGTCAATTCATAAATTGTATGAGGCGCCTGGTTAGGTTGTAGCTACTCACTTAGCTAAAGGCTATGCTTACTAGAGTCTCTGCAAATGATATCTCTGAAGTTATATAACAAGTGCACTACTATTAAGGTCGGCTATAGAACAGGACAGTGCGCTAGTTTTTCTCGTAAGACCAGCCGAGTGGCGGCGCTCGGTCTGCTAGCGTCGAAAGTGGCGACTCGCGGGTCCAATGTGTACTGACTGACGGCGGCCGATTTGAAGCCTACAACCTAGCAAGTGTGGTACCTTGCGGTGACACCACATCTTGTGTACCAGTTCGCCTGATCTGACAACGATCGATCTCATGTGGAACACTATGGAGGCCAACTTCACGCTCACAGACCCCCAGCACGTAACTTATGGAAACTGTGTGACCTGTGTTTGGACGTCCGCTGCCACGTATCTCCAGACTGTTATGATGAACTTGTGGAATCCACACCGCACAGAATTACCGCTGTATAGCGCCCCATGAGTGGACCAACACGCTGTTAATCCAGCTGTATAGTGTTTCGGCTCATCAGTGCAAGCATTCCACATACACTGTTCCTCATTAAAAATACGACACCGTCAATGCGACATGTAAAAACGCTAATTTGCAGTGAAGTGTATCACATACTTCGATATGCAAATGATAACTGATACAACAACCGTAGAAATTGCGTAGGAGTAACGCCATCTACATTTGAACGAGAGGATAGATTACACTGACCGACAGACATTTTGCTATCGAGAATCTGACAGCGATTTTAGCGTCAATTTATTAAAACGAAGGCAGGTATGGTATAAGGTTTCCTAGACTGGCTCTAGCTTTTGAGTTTTTTGTTCATCTAATCAAAAAACTTGTAAAAAATAAAGACGAACATAAAAAAATCATAAATCTACTCAGGAACAGCATGTAAATAATATTGTCAATATAAAGTAACCACATGAAATACACCATGACACTGGAGTTAGTCCTTGACAAAAAAAAAAAAAAAAAGTGTGCCTCAGTTTTGTATGAAAAAACTCCGTTTGTATGATTGTCTCACAAAAGCCAATGGAAAACTCAGATTCATCAACATCAGAATATTTGCGTGTGTGTGTGTGTGTGTGTGTGTGTGTGTGTGTGTGTGTGTGTGCGGGGCCTATAATGCCAGCGGCTGTGTTATCAACGGGTTTCCCACTCCTAAATCCCTTTGAAGTATTTTTCGTTTGCGGGGAGATCGTGTTACGCGTGGTGTAGATATAAGAAACGCCTAGCAGTACGTGTCATAATTTGACAGTGGCGGTACAGTAGCCTGTCGAGACCGCGACTTTTCGTTGTACGGTATTGCCGTACACTTTGGTCGGGACTACCTGGTGAAATACAAATTTGGAATCGATGTAGTCACGTAGACCATGTTCAAGTTGCACGTCTCTAGCACCCGCGAAGACTAACATACTGTTCAATCGGCCTTGCAGGATCCTACAGTAACGTCACGTAACTTGTGTCAGGGACTGGGCTTTTTTTCGGCGGACTGGAGCACCATAGGCTGCCATCACTGCGACAGTTTCGGACATCTTAAAACCTGTGGCTCTGCCATATGTTCAAGGTCACTGTGGCATTGTCTCGGTAGAAGGTGACAGGATTTCCCAATGTTGCCCCTACCAGCACATCCCCCCGCCCCAGCTCACCCACGGAGTATATCTGATGATTGATTACCAGGAAACTGATCAGCCGCTATAAGTTATGAATTCCAGTGCTGAGCTGAAATAGTATGACAATCTTGTGCAGCAAATTTCTCACTTTGTATACCCCCAAGTCACCTACAAGTTTAATCATGTATTCCTGCCATTACACTATATCCACACAATGAGCAAGATTTCCTTATTTGCTGTCCTTCCTAGCGTTGCAGTTTTGATGCCCAGCAGCGCAGTTTAATATACGGAGACAAGTCAGTCACGGACCTTTGTTCAACTTTTAACGTCTGACGTAGGGAGTGTTTCCGAAAGACTTTGGAAAAAATCCACACAGAGCACAGGGCACCCTTATCGGGCGTTACTGCATGGGTCATGGGAGTGGATACACATAATGGAATCTGGTCAGCGTCATTGATTGCAACTATTATTGCACTTACAAAAGGTGGTGCCTGCATGATGTAGTGTAACCTTAGGGTGTGGTGTGGAAGGCACCCGAAAGTCTTACAAAGTGCACATTTTTACTTTCTGAGAGGATCTATAATGAAGTAATTCCTTGGTGAACACTTACTCTTATAACGAATTTGCCCACTGGCTACTGTTCGTGACAATATACCAATCGGTATTTAGCAATAGAGCAGAAATAAGTCGTTTAGATGCGTACCAGAGTGTGGATGGCAGACTCAGTGGCTTTTGTGTAACATGGTATGCATATATACACTGTTCAACCATATTTTTTGTGTCTGATTATTAATTTTCGAAGCCACTAATGCCTGTATTTGGACCAATATATTTTACGAACTACTGTTACTATAGTACTCGAAAAGCGGACGATCATTACTAAAATCAATAATTTATGATCTCAAATCTAACCTTTACTGTTTGGTCATAAAGACTGACGTTGATTTGAACTCAGGTTAGAATTGATGTACTTTGGGTTCCAATAGATTCACAGTGAGGTGATCCTCAAGGATGTAGAACTTGACAGAGAACAAGAACACACAATAAATAGTAACATGAAAAGACATTCGCTAATGTACCTTCCACAGGATTAATGTGGAGTAAGTCAAGAAACTTTAATACGATGTTATTTAAAGTGGAACAGCAAACTTGTCACAAAAAAGTAAATGTTCAATACACTATGGTGCATACTATAATTCTTAGCTTACTGTACTCATGCATAACTTTACAACACCTGCGTATAATGACTACATTATTGTACTGAATGTTTTCAGAAGTCATACTATATGCAATAGTCGCATTACTTCATATTATTAATAATATATACACATCAGTCAGTTTTACTAATAAATTCATCAGCGAAGTGGAAATAGTTGGCCACCAATAAATTTTTACCCTTCTCTTAACTTGAACTTTATTAGTAGTTAAATATTTTATGGTCATTGACAAGTTATAGAAAATACGTGTTCCCGAACACTGGACACCTATTGGGAATAAGGCAATTGAAATCTTTGTGAAGATTACTCTTATTTCTAGTAATTATTCCAAGAACTTACATTTTAATGACAAATTTCACTGAGGAAGAAATATATTGGGAAGCAGTAGTTAGTGTCCTTAGTTCCCTAAAAGGCCTCTGCAGGATGTTCTTGAGTTCACAATAGAAATAACTCACGTTTTTGGATTCGCGAATTTTTAGCTTGGCTTGATGAGCTACCCAAAATGTAATTTCATATGAAACACTGCAATGAAAGTAAGAACGGTATGCTAGCTTCTTTTGTTTCTGTATTAACTGTATCTAACAGCATTCTCATCGTTGACGGGCGTTTGTTTAGCGGTTTCAGCAGTTCCGTGGTATGCTCCTCCCAGTTCAATATTTATCAAGGTTAGCCTCATACATGTAACACTCAACGCCAACCTACTTGTCGTCGTATGTAAGCGTATACTGGCGGGAAACTGTTACAAATGTTAAACTGCATACATTGTGTGTTTTCATTTTAGTTCATTGACAAAGACTCACTTTTGTCCAAACAATGCTCGCAGCAAATTTAATTTTATATATTAATAACATAATGTAATTTCTCTTTATACCCACTGACGTTAATGAAATTTGCAGTTTGCTTTTCAGCATGCTTGTTTGTTTGAGTTTCGTAGTTCATTCGCTTGTGATTTGTTTTGCGAGTAATATTAGAGGTTTGTCATAACATTTCTAGAGCTAGAATGTCATTAGGCATTGCATTTGCAGTGAATAAGTACCACGCTGTAAAGAGTGGATATACACAAGTACTGATGTCACCCTCCAAGACGTACATTTCACAAAAGGAGACAGCAAGTTTTACTGTGAGTACAGTGGTATTTTCTGTACTATTGCTTTCATAATTTAAGTATGAAGAGAACTGATGTGACTACAATGTGCCACTCTTTGGCAGAGTATGTAGGTCACCGCTTCTCGTACGCGTTAACAGTACTTCAGAGGAAAACATGTGTACTGGGGTGATTAAGTATTACATCGCATTCTCGTTTGGATGCAGACACTCCTATTTCCCTAAATAAATTTCGTTAAAATTCTCGATTTCAGGGTACCTTTGGAGCGCTACAACTTCTTAGATACTTGCTTACATTTATTATATCTAATTGTAAATAAAATCTTAAAACTGTGCATCAAAGCTACCAATTAAGTCGGTTTGTTATAAATAATCGCCGAAAGTTGCTAAAAGGTTTTATTTTTTTATTCAAGAGCTCTTTTCATTTTAAGGTAAGCATCTGATTGAACCTGGATGGAGTTCAGAACAAGAGCATAGATTTTTACTAAGAGAAAAGACATAATGTAACATGATAATAAGATAAACTGATAAGCAGTTTTTCGACCTTTTTGACGAATACCGAATGTCTACAGTTTATATCAAAATTAATTCCTTATTCTCTAGTAATGACTGTATTTGGCATTACATTATTGTTTAAATCTATAAAGGTTATCACCTTAAGAACACATGTACTGAGATACTTCCTTTCTTCTACATATCCCGTTTCTTGATGCAATATTTTCTAATATTTATAACAAAATTTAGTAAAGTTTACTATAGAACAGATTGAATGCACAGTTTTTGATTACTTTTAATTAGTTTTTATAAGACGTACGCTTAAGGGGCTCCAGAACGCCCTATACTTGCAATGTTAAAATAACGCTTATAAATTACATATTTTCTCACAAAGTATTTGAGGTAGGAAGTTGAACTTTTTACAGATTATTTATTGGAATATGGCCTACAACTTAACACAGGGATTTTACAAAATTTTAGTTCAGTTATTAAAGATGATTTTTTTTTCAATTGTAATGAAAATTCACAACATTTTTTTGCAATTTTTATTTATATATTCAAAAATATACAGTTTTTTGGAAAAAGGCTGTGTCAAATTATGCAGAAGGTACTGTGTAACATTTACTGAAAGTTTGAAACAAATGTGTTTGGAAGATCCTTAGAAAACATGTAATTAGTATGAGTAAATAAAAGTTTTGGGAATCGAGCGACAAAGATTGGATTAACTTTTTAGTACATTCCGGGTCCATAGGATGGATTATCTTCATCCTCTGCAAACTCCTCCTCCAGCTTCCTCTAGTTCCTCCTCCTGTTGACTCTTGCTTGTATTTCTAGACTCTTTACAGCCCTGTCTGCAGCCCGAAGGCGTTCCTTGTCTAAAGCAAACATCGCTCGTACCATGTTAGAACCTATCTTCATTCCCATATTTCTAAATACCTTGCACCTTACAATGTTGCCATCATTGAAAGTCGCAACAGCATCATACACACCAAAGTGAAGTGTTTCTATTCCAACAAATACAGTCTTGGGGATTCTCGACCATATAACACTATTTACACTTTCTTTGGCGTTTTGAGTTTTTCCGTGAATACACTTTTTCAACAGTTCAAGTGCTGCTAAGCCTCTGAAAATAGGTTTTATCACCTCCATTATTGCATGAGGCAGACTATGCTTATGAGTGTACACTTCACCAGTTAGCAATCCTTTGTTATATTTACACCAACTGCCTTCTTCTTTGGGACACAAGCTATGTTGGGGATTTTCATCGGTTGAAGAAGTATGAAAAAAAAGAGCCCAAACAGCCTTCTTCATTTCGTCGACACTTTGTGTATTTTGCCTAATAGCCATTCCATAATAGTTATGTATTTTGTCAATTACACTGTCAGTTAACCTTCCCTTCCGATCCAACCCTTTACCATCACTGAGTTTTTGGTTTTTGTACGAAGCTTTCAGTCGCCGAAGTCTTGTTCCCATTCGCTTCTGTACGTGTCAAATACACTCAAATATCTGCACTACAACATCATCACCATAGGGCTTCAGTCCTTGAACATGTTTGAAACTTTTAGAATCACCGTCACCAAGGTAATTAACATATCGCACTTTATCACACGCCTCAGAACGCTGGAATATACTGGCAACACCAGCCACTTCCATTCCTTCACTACTGCCACTATAGTTAGCTTTGCAATTATTTTCATGTGTACCTTTATATTTTTGTGGATATCTACAATACTTTGCTATTACTGCTACATCTAAAACTTTCCCTGTATACATACTGGTGGCAGATACTACACCATGAAGAGATGTGTGTCCTCGTTTATGCCAGGTACCATCGAAAGCTGCAGTCAAATCTCTGTTACCATTATTTTCCATTACTGCCTCTTCCACAGCGTTCTTCATAGATTCTATACAGACATCTTCTACTTTAGACCCTATTAATTTATTATAGGTCGTAAACTTGATTGGGGGATTTGGAAGATTCATGATGCCACAGAAAATTGCACCTGCAGTAGCACCCTTACCAACTGAACGCAAGGAATAAACAAATCTAATGTTGTGCTTGTAGATTTTGCTACCATTTTCTTCAGTTGCAGTTACTGCAACACTGTTCCAAAAGGTGGTCATGTATGAACACTTATCACATTTCAGTTGTATTTCACTAGCAAGTCCTACGTGCTTTATTATGGAGAGTTCCAGACCAACTTCACTACAATGAATACATCTTACACAGTTTGAAAAAATTCCTTTGCGAACCGACATATCAAATATTTCATTCACATCCGATTCGCCCATAAAACATTCATAGTTTTCACTCATTGAACCAAGCTTATTCTGTGAAGTATTTTCTTTCCCACTTTGACTGCTATGGGCAGGTGTACTTGAGAGGTTAGGTTCACTCACTTGGTTATCGTCTTTATTGTTTACAGTAATAACACATACCTTTGGCTTTCCAACATTTCTCCTTTTCTTAAAAGCCTTCAGAGGATTTCTAATAACTTCACTTTTACTCATTATTATACTTCAACAAAACAGAGACTCAAGAAACAGAATTAATTACGAATATTTTCGAGATAACGACAGAGTAAATAAACATGAAACAATCGACAATCACACCAGCGATATATATCGAACCATCACAGCTTAGCCACAACACATACTTGATCTCACATCACTAAAATGTACCTGATGAACACGGACGTTAATAATAACACCATTTGACAGAAGTTTAACAGCGCCACAGTGGGTCACGCCCATGTAGAACACATTTCAAAAAAAATTTAAAAATAGTTGTAGTCTTCGGAATTGAATAAATTATATATCTATTAAAAAGTAATAGTCTGCAGATTCAGAAAACGCAAAAAAGTAAAAATTGAACTTTTCATGATTTTGAGCCTTTCCGGAGCCCCTTAACAATCTTTATCGTAGACATGTGGGATTCATCATTTAAAATTTTAAAAGTTTTTACTGGTTTAATTGAATATTATATTGCATAGCAATTTTCTCTTTGCATAAATTCTTTGATTTCGTTGTGTATTTTATTACTTTTATTAGAATAAATGCGCACATGTTGTTCATAAGTTACACAAATTACATAGCGTTGTGATATCACACCTTGTTCGTCAGTGTTCACATTGTTTGTTATTTACAGAGCTCTACCAGTGATATTACCCATTTTTTACAGCTGGCCACGTGGTAACGGTCACAGGGTTGGTCGCGCATTTCACACACACAATTGCTGCCGGGGTCGTGGAAACTCTTGTTCTCCCATATTTTGTGGTGGTATCCATGCACTGCTATTGAGTTCACCAGGTGTCCGAGTTCTTGATTTATGTTGGTCCAGGATCTGTTTGTCATAGCTTCTGTTGTATTAAAGTCCAGCCAAATTTCCCTCCTCTTCTTCTCTATTTGATGTAGGAGTTCATAGCCGGCCGACGTGGCCGTGCGGTTAAAGGCGCTGCAGTGTAGAACCGCAAGACCGCTACGGTCGCATTTTCGAATCCTGCCTCGGGCATGGATGTTTGTGATGTCCTTAGGTTAGTTAGGTTTAACTAGTTCTAAGTTCTAGGGACTAATGACCTCAGCAGTTGAGTCCCATAGTGCTCAGAGCCATTTGAACCATTAGAAGTTCATTCGAGTTGTCGGTGGATGGGAGCATCATACGCAGTTCCTCTATGAAAAGGGTTTCCTTGTCGAGTTCGTGTACTAGCGTCGACTTCGTGTGTTTTGAAACACCTAGGGCGGCTTTCAAGAAGATGATTTAACTGCTTTCAGAGACCTAAGATCTTTTAGACTCAACTTTTTCCAAATGAGATCTGTTCCATAGGTTGAGATAGGAACTATTTTTGCGGCGAACAAGGAAATGACTGTTTTTAATGACGGTCTGGATATTGCCTTGATGTCAAACATGGCTTTCGTGGCAGCTGCTGCTCGAACTATTACGTGTATTCGGAATGATCTGGCAGTGGTCTGCAGAGTCAGTCCCAGATATCTTAAGCTATTGCCTGTCATAAGAGGTTCCGTCAGAAGATATATTCTGTCCTCCGCAGCTTCTCGACCTCCTTTGCCGAATGTCATATTCAAGACTTTTCCCGTGTTAATTTCCATTTTGCTTTCCTGCGCCGAATTCTCGAGTTGGTTGGTTGCTCTGTGCAGGTTGAGTCTGGAGTTCGATCCAATGACTACTTCGTAAGCACATAAATACACTCCTGGAAATTGAAATAAGAACACCGTGAATTCATTGTCCCAGGAAGGGGAAACTTTATTGACACATTCCTGGGGTCAGATACATCACATGATCACACTGACAGAACCACAGGCACATAGACACAGGCAACAGAGCATGCACAATGTCGCCACTAGTACAGTGTATATCCACCTTTCGCAGCAATGCAGGCTGCTATTCTCCCATGGAGACGATCGTAGAGATGCTGGATGTAGTCCTGTGGAACGGCTTGCCATGCCATTTCCACCTGGCGCCTCAGTTGGCCCAGCGTTCGTGCTGGACGTGCAGACCGCGTGAGACGACGCTTCATCCAGTCCAAAACATGCTCAATGGGGGACAGATCCGGAGATCTTGCTGGCCAGGGTAGTTGACTTACACCTTCTAGAGCACGTTGGGTGGCACGGGATACATGCGGAAGTGCATTGTCCTGTTGGAACAGCAAGTTCCCTTGCCGGTCTAGGAATGGTAGAACGATGGGTTAGATGACGGTTTGGATGTACCGTGCACTATTCAGTGTCCCCTCGACGATCACCAGTGGTGTACGCTCCCCACACCATGATGCCGGGTGTTGGCCCTGTGTGCCACGGTCGTATGCAGTCCTGATTGTGGCGCTCACCTGCACGGCGCCAAACACGCATACGACCATCATTGGCACCAAGGCAGAAGCGACTCTCATCGCTGAAGACGACACGTCTCCATTCGTCCCTCCATTCACGCCTGTCGCGACACCACTGGAGGCGGGCTGCACGATGTTGGGGCGTGAGCGGAAGACGGCCTAACGGTGTGCGGGACCGTAGCCCAGCTTCATGGAGACGGTTGCGAATGGTCCTCGCCGATACCCCAGGAGCAACAGTGTCCCTAATTTGATGGGAAGTGGCGGTGCGGTCCCCTACGGCACTGCGTAGGATCCTACGGTCTTGGCGTGCATCCGTGCGTCGCTGCGGTCCGGTCCCAGGTCGACGGGCACGTGCACCTTCCGCCGACCACTGGCGACAACATCGATGTACTGTGGAGACCTCACGCCCCACGTGTTGAGCAATTCGGCGGTACGTCCACCCGGCCTCCCGCATGCCCACTATACGCCCTCGCTCAAAGTCCGTCAACTGCACATACGGTTCACGTCCACGCTGTCGCGGCATGCTACCAGTGTTAAAGACTGCGATGGAGCTCCGTATGCCACGGCAAACTGGCTGACACTGACGGCGGCGGTGCACAAATGCTGCGCAGCTAGCGCCATTCGACGGCCAACACCGCGGTTCCTGGTGTGTCCGCTGTGCCGTGCGTGTGATCATTGCTTGTACAGCCCTCTCGCAGTGTCCGGGGCAAGTATGGTGGGTCTGACACACCGGTGTCAATGTGTTCTTTTTTCCATTTCCAGGAGTGTAGATTTCGACGTCCTCCGTTTCTTGTCTTATCATCTGTACAAAATCGTATGTGGGAATATCGAAATGTAAAGGGCTTGGTGGGTGCCCTGCAATACGCCGTTGGTTTGTGTTACCGTTTCCGACGTGCTTACGTCGTCTGTGATCTGAATGAAGTTAGCCGGCAGAATGTTATGGATCAATGTTATAAGTTTACCTTTCCATGTTATTGATTCTAGTTTTGAAATTAGCATGCGCCAATTTAGTTTAACGAACGCCTTTGTGTAATTTACGAAGACTATATGGACGTTTCCTTGGGCATGTCTTACTGTGTCCTCTATGTCATCTATTAGGTTGCTAACGGCGTGTAGCGTGTTCCTAACTGTTCTTCCGGGGTCTTCTGCTCTACTTCTTCAGAAATGTGCTTTGTGATAACGCTTGTTAGTACCTTGAATTTGTATCCTTCCAGGAAAATTCCCTGTAGTAGTTTTGATACATTTGGTTGCCTTTACTCTTAAATAGCATCTTAATAATCGACGTCCAAGTTTCTGGTATGTTGCCCTCTTGTAGCCATAAGTATAATATATCTGTTATTGGTTGGAGTAATAGGCTAGTTGAGCCTTTTATATGTTCATTACATATTCCGTCGGGGCCTGGAGCCATATCGTGTTTTAGAGGTGCTATTATCTCGTGTATCTCTGCCGTCGTGAAGGAGTTAGTTTCCGCTAGGTATGTCTTCATAGTGATCGGTTCATATGCGATGTTGCTTTTATCTATGTTGAGAAAGTTGCTTCAATGTTCTTCCCAAACCGTTATATCTGTTTGTGCACTGCTCTAAACTTTTCGTCGTCTCAATGCTAAATATGGGTCCTTTCTGGCTTCCTCCACCATTTTGATTGCTTCCTGTTCCATGTATTACTTTCGTTTAGTCTTCAGAACATTTTTGTATTTTTTCCGATTTGGCTGTAGGATCTTGTATCCTCTAGACTCTGGGTGGATTTTGCCGAATGTAGTGCCTGGAGGGTGATCTTTCTTTTTCCACGACATTTTTCGTTGAACCATTACTGCCTTTTCCTTTTGAGATTGTAAATTAGGGCAGAATGAATCGGTTTTGCCAGGGCTATGATGTCCTATTCAGTGTCGTTTCCCTTTATGTGGTTCTCAAATTCTTTCCACTCTTCTGACTCAGTACGTGGCTGATTAGCTGCCGCGAGGTTTTAGTTGCTGTGGCTCTTACTCTGCTCTCCGCGTTTGGGAAGCGAAAGCTGCTTCTTTAGAGGAATTTCATCTACTGAGTAACATACTTTATAATTATTTAGCATGAGGTTGCATCCTTTGAAGAATATTAAGTCTTTGGTGTCACATCCTGAGTGTGTGAAGTATGTTCGTTCGTCTGCCTTGTTGACTAGGGTGAGTCCCTCTTCTGCCATCATGTTTAGCAGCTCGTTTGTTCTATGACTAATGGTGTCTAATCTGCAGTAGAGATCTCCGGCTACGATGATGTTTCGTCCTGGTGTCAAGTGTCTTAAGGCGGTCATAACGGCTGCTATTATGTCTTCTATTGGCGTTAGTGGTTCTACGTACATGGCTATTACGGAGAGGTTTTAGAAATTCATCACGAGCGTGTCCACCGTTCTCTTGGTGGTTGCGTTGCTTGTATATGTTGTGAGTACAATCCGTTTATTTCCAAGGCTGTAGTTGTCATAGTTTCTACGAGGATTATTATGTACTGTGCGTACAGAAAATTGTTGTTTGTTCGTGCTAGGGCGCTCTTTAGCCCTTCCACATTCCATAGAAGCCGAAAGCTGTACCACAGTACTGTCAGATCACATAATGGTCTCAAGTTTGAAAGTGCTTGCACAGTAATAAAAATAAAAACTCTTAACAGCCTGCGGTGGTTATTTAGAACAAACCTTCAAATGTGAATATTCCAGACTTCGCACAGTGTTCTAATAGTACGATTCCCAATACCAACAGGTTATTCGGAAACGAAGCATAGTTTCAAAAACTGATAGATGCATCCATCACAAGATCAGTGTTTGAGTTATTGTAGGTGGGGAGGGGAGATGTTACAATATTCTGCGATTCAACAGCAGCTCTTACTCTCGAAAAGTGTCTTTATGGTTACGCAAATGTTTCCAAGATCAACAGCCGATATTTCTTCAATCGCTGCAGGTGATAAGCCTGCATTATGCATTATGACATGCATTATGAGAATAAAAGATGATGAATCACATAACTTTTTGTTTACTTGACTACTTACGATGGAGAAATGAGACGTTGTTGCACCCTTGGATGTTATACTCTACGGTGATACTGGGGGATGGGGGAGTGTAGCAAGAAAAAACTGGGACGAGAAACATGGAATACCCTCGTTATTTGCTGAGTCTCTTTGGGAAAGCAACAGTACTTAACCGAAGGAATTCCACTTGGAGGCACCTGCGTAGAATTAGCATTAAACCGACATGTCAGTGAGAAAGTGCCTTTCATATTTGCTTCGTTAGTGTAGATCGACCTAATGTCACCATTCTTTGGTGGATCTACTACGACATAAAAACGTATTGTTGACTACAATAGCGTTATTTTTAGCCAGTGATATACATTTTAACATAACTATTTATCTTTCGGTGATTTTGGGCAAATTTTCGGAGGATATTAAGTTTTAAAAAACGGAGTGGTAAGTATGGCTCTTGCTAAATTAGTATAATAAATCCCATCACTGCACGAACTGCTGTAGACTTATTTTCACCAAAGGTATTGTAGAACGTTGTGAAGACATGTTTCAAAGAGAAATTTCGGTTCTTTTACAAATGCAGATGCTATATAATAGCCTTTATGTATAAAGATATTTGTTTTTCTATTTAAAACGAGAATATAATTCATATAAATGCTGGAAGATAGGTGTGATTCGAATTACCTATGCCATATTTGCATGAATCTGATGCCAACTTCCTTGTATAGAAATTAAAAGATGAATGCAAATAATATTAATTAATATTAAATCTCAAATATAGTCAATAACCGCGTGAAGACTATCACAGAACCTATTATTTCTCAAGAACAAAATGGATTGAGAACAGGTCGCTCATGCATATATAATGTGTTTTTTAAAAACATTGCAGAAAACACAGAGAATCAAACATAGAAACTCATATGGCCTTTACCGACCTTAACAAAGCTTTTGACCATGTGAGCTGTGATAGCCAGTGGAAAATTATGCCTGAATGTGGATATCCTTGTCACCGAATAGAGATAGTGAAAAGTCTTTACAAAGTTACACGCATTGTGATGAACATACGTAGAAACTGATTTGAAGAAACAATTATTAACCAAGGTGTTAGACAAGGTTGTGGACTATCATCTACCCTCTTTAATATTTACATTGACTTAGCTCCTCGCAAATGGAAATGTAACGTAAACGAAGGAATTAAGATAACGAATGAGGGATACCTGAATGTACTTTTGACTGCTTATGACGTCGTTATTATTCGAAAGAGTGAAGATGGCCTCCAAAGATCCCTATACTAACTGAACCAAATTTACAAAAAATACAACTTCAAAATTTCTAATAAAAAACCAAAAATAATGGCATTTAGACGAAGTTATCCTCTCAGAACAAAAATTATTTTGGATAATCCAGTTTCGGAGCCAGCGACTCAAATCTCTCATTCAGCGTATGCTGTAAGTTTCGATATTGACTCTGATACTGAGCGCAACATACCGTACACAAATTCCAAGCTGTCTGGGGTACCATCTGCAGAATACTGGGCCAAAAAGTACAATAGAAACCGTCGTGAAATTCTATAAGGTAATGGCGGTTCCTGTGGTATCCTATGAGAGCGAAAGCTGGGTTACCGCAAAAACCCAAGAAAATATAATTCAGGCAGCAAAGATGAGGTTGCTAAGAAAAACGAAGGGCTGCAAAAGCAGAGATGTGATTGAAAACGAAGATATTACAACATGATTAAATATTTTGAGCATAAATGGAAAATATCCAAAATATTATAAGGCTGAAGACAACACCTCAACAGAATGCGAGGTCAGAGAATTTCTCGGAAAATCATAAACTACAAGCCGAATGGGAAAAGAGATATTGGAAGACCTTAAAAAAGATGGGAATGATTTTGTTGGTTTGTTTAGAACAGGCAACAGTTTGATCCATGGAAGGAAGATGATGATGGCATTAATAATGAGCGTACTGTATGCGTGCCAACACGTACTAGCACCTTACTTACGTTTGCATTTGCAATTAAGCGATAAATTTCGCCACAGTTTTTGTCGTTTGTATATTTGTATTTAATTTAATATTCTGCCCTTATCACCGGGGAAACAAACAACCGACGTGAGTTATGTAAATGATTTAGAAAACAATGTAGTGTTTGCCTATAAGTATGATGTTGTTGGCTGGGAGACCAACAGGAGTTGTTCAGCGTCCTAATTTCCGATTCGAGCGCGATTTGTGAGATTTGTGCGTTATGTGCATTAGGAGAGTGACTGTAACGACTGTGTATATAGTATTGTGTCACGACGATACAAGGGCTATTCATAAAGTAAGTTCCGATTGATCGCGAAATAGAAACCATTTTGAAAATCAGAAATATTTTATCTGGAACAGTTAGCTACGGCTTCCAGCCACTGCTGTACATAGTCACCACTCCGACGTAGACACTTGTCGTAGCGTTGTACCATCTTTCCAATACCTTCGTCATAGAAGGCAGCCGTCTATGCTTCCCGTCAATTCTCTGCGCTCATCTATGGCTCGTTGTCTGTGCGAAAAAGTTGTCTTCATATCCAGTAGTTAATGTTACCAGAGATGAAACTCAGAGAGAGCCAATTAATGGCTATAGTGTGGGTGATCAAATACTTCCCATCGAAAACGCTGCAGGAGCATTTTCATTGTCCCTGCAGATTGCGACCGAGAATCGTCATAACGTAGGAACCGTATGACAGTTCTGTAATGTGGGCTGCATAACACCAGGCGAAATCTCTCACCAGGACCTCATACTTGGCGGGACACACTATTTTCTACGCATCTTTATGCGCTCACCATGCGCTCAGAAATGAAAAGAGTGAAGTGATGTAACCGACAGGCATGCTAGAGACACCCTCAAACACATATGTACAAAGCTTTATGAGACTTTCACAGTGGTTTCCACTTCTTGACCGATCGGAACTTACTTTCCGAATATCCTTCGGACGTGTTCAATGAGTTTCAACGCAACAGTCAAACATTCTCTTTACTGAGACAGCTCATGGGAATATTGACAAAATGCAGTCTTGTGCTGTCTTGTTGAAAGATTAACTTTTCAAAGACTTCGAGGACAGAGCACGGCCACTGGCCTAGGCACATCTACAGTGTAATAGTTCCTGTGCAAATTGCATCAGAGACGATAATTTTCTGCATCAAGTGGCGCCACATACCATCTCAATAACAGCTGGGCAGTTATGACGATAACGAAGGCAATACGGCAACGTTTCATTCCATACTCCATTCCAAACGTAAGGAACGCTTTGTTTCTTCAGACATTTCTTTTCTAGATAATGAAAGATTAGGTACTTGAAAAATATTTATAGATGCAACTTTATAACGTATAAAGACACCTGTCGAGGAAATTGGAAATTTTAAGTTGTTCCTTGGACTGAGACAATAGGACACCGTTTCACCTATTTTATTTAACGCCATCTTACAGCAGATCGACAGAAAGTTTTGTAAAAGCAAGCAAAGTGATACAACCAGAGTAATGCATTTTTGATTGCAGGCGGATTCATATTCAAGACAGTTGGCCTCTTCAGGTACTTAGGGAGTCTTTTTAGGAACAACAATAGAACAGATATAGAGATGATGCCCATATAGCAACAGTGGAACAAAAAATTTCTCAGTTTTATCTACACTTACCAGGAAACGTCACCAACTCGGCGTCGTATTTTTAGAAGAAAAAAGTACGCGTGTAAGATATCAGCCCAAGCAACTGATATGGCGTGAAAGTTTGGGCCATGATTGTGACAGTACACAGTTATGACTGTCTAAAACTACCGCTTTTAAATTTCAAGTGCACCAGATGTTTGTCTCTCGCTCAGTCCCATTGCAGCTGCCCCATGACCGAGCGAAGGCGAGAAAAGAGGGGAAGACAGGTGGACACATCTGCACAACGTGTTTTGAAACCTCGTTGAATCTCGTTCAAGAACACATATTATTCTACGCGAAAAATGGTAAGTAACACAAGCATGTAATATGTCAGCCTCATGCACATATACGTTCAATGTTATTTTAACAGTCTTCTTGTACTCATATCCTGTAGCTACATATACGCCTCAAAATCAAAATCAATAAACACAAGTAGCTAAACAATAATTATGAAATGAAGTTAAAAATCTTTGATTTGCAGTTTAATGATACCATTCACTTTGAAGACCTTCGTATAACCTGCAAATGTACTTCACCTTAACAGTGTCTACTTTAAAAATCCAAAGAAAATAACGCACAACAGAGGTGTTAACAATCAAACAGGGCTATGGTATTTCTTTAATGACACACCAGTGCATTTCATTCATTTACATTGCGTTTGTGAATTGCAACTTAAAAATATTTAAAGCAAAGAGATCTCTGGGACCAGCTGCTGGTTAGAAACCGTGCACTTTCACATAGTGAATAAAGCATGTTACCAATGTCAAAACAGTATTTCATTAACATCTTACGGGCTCAGCTGTACAGCACTACGTACTCGGACTTTTAGGCCAATAAGGGGACTTTTTGCTTGTAAAAACACGAGATAGAATATTTTATATTTTTAGATTGTGCATGTGACTGACAGTACGTTGAATTAAGGTTTTCGAACTTCAAAACCGACGAGATAACATTTTATAGCCAAAAAAAAAAAAAAAAATAGGCAATTTTTTCGGGTTTTCGCTCATCACTGGGAAACTATATATCGTACTGAACATTTTACTATTACGAAAATGAAAGAGCATTGAATTTTGCGTCGAATGACCTACTTTAATGTCAAAACCAGTGCAGCCGTTTGCCCGTAGTCAGTTGTCAAAGTTCGCTCATTTTTACCAACTTGGCTAAAAGGCGGCTCCAATGGCTGTAACTCAAAAACAGCTACTCCAAATAAAAAACGTCAAGTTATCAAAGTTTTAAACCATGAAATTTCATGTTATAAAAGCACCTATATTTTTCAGTTGTAGGCACTATTAAGCGTTCGTTCAATTGAAAGATAAAATCATATTTTTTTTGTACGTCAAAGTTATTCAATGAAATGAAATTCCAAATGGGAAGATGGTCGTTTAATGAGCACATATGTATTTTTTGTGTGTGTCTTTTTAATTTCGTTCATTCCTGTGTATCTTTATTTATTTTAATTCATGACTTGATTGGTAAGAAGAGGTTGTTAAAATGAAAACCAAGCACATAGTATTGGCTACCATGAATTTACGTATGAGAAATATAAAAAATTGTACAAATAAACAAATAAAAGGGCATGACAGTATTAAAATATATAAAATTTAAATATCGGAGACTCACATTTTATCAATTTTCAGTTCCATTGAGGTCGTTTGGGAGAATGTGGCTGGTTCTGATCTGTTATGGGGAAGCAATAATTATTAAACTATTTTCGTTGGATCGTCTTTGAACTCAGTCCCCTGAAAGATGCAACGTGACAATACCAGATGAAGCAGCGTATGAGCTCTTATTTCACAAATGTACGCATGTCCACTCAACACTCTATACAGACTGTTTTCAGTACTTTCTGCCATTGTTATACTGGAGCATGTCAATAAGGATATTAGAAGGTGGAACTCACCCAGTCGTACAATGATATGTTTGCACCACTGCCTTCGGTTCTTGCAGTATACATCGCCTTCAGGTAAAGTGTCTGATCGGAAGTGACAATACACACTTTTGACAATAATTTAGAAATTTTTTCAATAATGTCAGAAGAAAGTCTGGAGTATAATAATGGAAGGCACATTATTTTTGACCGAACCGACTCTGGGTGCTTTGTGACTTCTTCCGTGTATCCATTCCATGCTAGCACGTTAGTGAATTTCTTCCACATTCCATAAAGCCACAGAATCTTATATTCAGAGAGCGATACCTTCAACCACTCAGGGTCGTCGAAAGTGAGATGCTTTATATTAATACTGTTTAAGCCAACTTCATTTGCATTTTGATAGGACATCAGCTGAGATGTACCAACTGTAGACAAAAATCCAGAAACCAAACGACTTCTTTGCGGATCAATGTTCTTGTCAGACTCCATAGCTGTGTAGGGAGTGACTGCTATGATTCTTCCAATGGAATGGAAAGTATTCAACCTGCCAATCGTGCAGATGTTAAAATCGGCTTTATAGAAGACGACTAGTTATGTTAGGATGCTCAGGTCATGCAGTCGATGACTTCTTAAAAAGGGAGAAGCTTCCATGTATGGAGCTACGAATCCAATTGCACTAAGAGCTTCCACAGTAAGTCTTGATCCGAATCTTTCGTTCATGAATGTACTGGGCCTGATCGATAGCGAACATAGAAATGACCATGGTCTTGCTGCAGAAACCACTGAATGTAACAAAGCAACACACTTTATTCCATTTATCTAGAGCTTCTCGCTTGTTTTTCAAAATCAACGATTCAAAGAAATGGAGCAGTGACTCAAGGATCGCCGAGTGGACATCTGGGAAGAAATCATAAGGTGAGGGGCATTGCGATGTATGATAGACCTAGGTGTGGATGTCCTCACGAATTATATCTGCAGTGCCACATACAATTCTCAGACGTTCTTCTCGTCGACCTGATAGTCTGCTGTGATATTATCTATTGCAGAGTGTCTTATAGCCTGCTTTTGAAACAGACTACTGTTTTCCTTTTATGTCTGTCAAGAAGCATGATTTCTTCACCATACGTGTCTAAGAATCGGGTTTTATGGTCCTTACATCTGCCTCCCAGCCATTCGTCCGCTAACTGCTGCAAAGCAAAATCACACTCTTTTGATTGTTCGATGTAGGAAGGAATCACTTCAGTTGCTTCACCTATCTGCGTACGTCCAGGACTACCTTGTTTTTATTCACTCCCGATTTGCCGGTAAAAGCTCCTATGACAAAACCTATGATACTGAGCGTCTTTAGCACTAAGTTCCTCATGACGGATACATTCCAATACTTCGCGAGTCCAGTCATCACCTCGCCTTTCAGCTACCCCAGTAACAATACGTCTTAATTCAAGTTTCATCACTTAATGAACATTTCTCTTTGCATAGTCTGCCAAGTCTCTCCCAACTAGAATCAGTTTCCTCGCCACAATAAAAGCAGAGTTTATTAAAATCAAATTCCTTCTTGTATGATCGGGGGTCAGATGTTGATGGTGCAGGACTTTTTGTCAAAGACGTTCTAAACAGTTTTGGTTTACTGTACTCCATCTGACAGGAACTATGCAAATCAACTACAGCCAGATCAGTTAATAACTTACTACGTCCTGCGAATGTTTGATTCTTCCTTGATCGTAGTAGCTTTTCCAGTCCTTTTTGTTTCACTTTAATCAAATTATCATCTGCCTAATCACCGTCGCATACAAAACACACTTCCGTGCGAACTGAATCACTCATTTTAAATATACTGACCGCACAACGAAGGTAAACCCAGTTGAGGAATCGAGAAATTTTTAAGAGACAAGTAGTTTTTAACGCGTGCCGCACACAACAAAAGAAGACTGGGCGCGGCTAAGAATGGAAACAATAACAAAGGAGCGGAGAGGATGGCAGCTTCGGCTGTTTACAACATGTCATTTGAGGAGGAACTATAGATACCTCTACACCGAAGATGTCTTCTTATTCAGAATTTCATTTCACTGAATAACTTTGTCTTACAAAAAACAACGAAACGAAATTTTGACTTTCGGGAGTTTGAACGCTTAAAAGTGTCTGAAATTGAAAAAAAACCAGATGTTTTAAAATATGAAATTTCATGCTTTACAACTAGGATAAGTTGACATTTTTCAGTAGGAGTAACTGTTTTGGAGTCACAGGCGTTGGAGTCAAGTTGACAAAAGTGAACGAATTTTGACAACTGATTGTGGGCGAACGTCTACAACGATTTTGACGTTTAAGAGTTCACTCGACGAAAAATTTAATGCTGTTTCATTTTGGTGATTGTAGAATTTTCAATAGGATGCATAGTTTCCGAGCATTAGGTGAAAATCTGAAGAAAGTGCGAAAATTTATTGTTTCTTTGCCAGAGAAATTTGTGCTGAGGGTTTTGTAGGTCGGAAACTAGGATTCTACATACTCTCAAATATATACACAACATACAGAAGTAAAATCTCTTACCTCAATTTTTGGAGGTAAAGGGCGTTTCTTGTGACACCGTTACTGGGCTAATTAGTTGGCTGCAGTGGAGCAGAGCGAATGACAAACAATCGTAGTGCACGAAATTTAAATAATGTGCCTTTAGACTGTCATAACTGCTTGCTATAAAAATTATGGCCCACATTTTCGAGGTGACTCGATTTCTGGGACTAGTATCTAGCAAGTGTTTTTTTTCCGTGAAGTATGAGGTCGTGTTGGTGATGTTTTGTTGTTAGTACTAACTTCATAACCTGTTTGCATCAATTGACTGTTATACCGGTAACATTATGCGGATGTGAAACACTTATATTTATTTGTATTTATTTATTTAGCAAAAAGGATGAGGAAAAACCGTTAATATACGATAGAAGAAACTAAGGAAAATTTTTTAGATCGGCATATGCAAAAAAAAAAGAAAGAAAAGAAAATTGAATGGAGGATAAGAAAAAATGAAGAATTAAGATGCCTGTACAAATACCGTAACATTGTCGAAGAGCTAAAGAAGAGAGAGCCCATATAGCAAGAACGGCGGAGAACTGACAATCTAAAATAGAATTTGGCAGGACAGTAGGTCGAACGAGCCAGAAATAGGTGGACGCATCTAGTATGAACATCAACACCGATAGGGCTAACAGTGCACTCGACAGAAAGAAGCGAAAGGGGCTCCTAGAGCAGACGTATCGTCTGAAAGGCCCTTTAGGCACGTAAAGTGAAGTACGTAATGGAGGAATACTTATATTGCAACCTATTTTGATATCTTACAAGTCTGTCTACGTAAAAAAAGCGGTCTTCAATGTTAAGCCTCTTCCTTCTCTCCACACACTTATTTTGTCGCCAATGTGTTGATCTTGTCATTGCCTCTTGCAGTTTGTTGTTATTTGGGAAAAGATAGTAATCACTCGGGCTTAAGACTGGGCTAGAAAACGGGTCTTCAATAACTGTAAACTTGAACTGCCGAAGCAAATAAGCACAGTGGCATTGACACGGTGGAGAGCGCTGCGTTTATGATATTTCCTCTAGGCATATAGGCGATGAGTAGAACACCCTCTGAATCCAAAAACACTGTGTCCAAAACCTTTTCGGAGCTCTGACTTTGTTTATCTTTTTCTTCGGGTTTGCTGGGGATTTCAAATGATGTTACATTTACTGGCGTTTTATTTCTGGACTTTTATAAGAAAAGCATTCTCGCCGAGAGTAACAATGTGATAAAAAATCCGCCATCAGTGTAGTACGGAAAGAGAAAAATAAGTGCAGCTCACATTCGTTGTATTTTGTGTTCATCTTTCAAATGTGGGGTAGCTCACCTGACACATTTCCTACTCTCAAATAACCACTAACAATTTTATCGTGAAATTTCATTAAAGCGCAAGTTCAGTTCGTTGTTATTGAAACGTTTATCATGTTGAAGTTTTTAATCAGTTCTTGATTTTAATTCATCAATCACAACTGAAGGTCGGGACGATCGTTCTTCACCATGAATATCCATTAGATCGCCACTAAATATGATGTGCCATTTCCGAACTGCATTTTCATTCATCACATTTCATGTAACTTCGGATATATGTCTGTAAATTTCTTTACGGCAGACGTTTTCTGCATTCATGAAACGTACCACATAACGAAGCTGACACCTGGTGGGATCGTTAATTTTGTCGCTCATTCGGAAATCGTAACAAATAAATCTTGCCTCATGTCAGCGTCACAATGACGCCAAAGGCTAGGCAGGTCTGGGTGGTAAGAGGGAGGAGCGAGTACCTCGCGACTCAGATCAGTTATTTTTCTTTTAAAATGGCCATAGTATTTAGTCCCCATACAACTTGTACGTTAACTATAAACTTCGCAGTCAACAAAACACTGTCATCTGAACCACCATAATCTTTAGACAGATGCACGAAGTCTTACTATACTCAAATAAGTCTTTTTGGAATCCTTGAGGTTTTACTTTCAAAACAATATCTTTATCACTTTGGATCATCACTGCCAAACAGAGATAGATTATTTCATCATTCTTCAAATGTCGAACGTGCGCTTTCGATATACGTTGCCCATATGAACCGCTGATATAAAATTCTAGGCTAACACGGTAGCGAGCAATTACCGCCCCCGTGTCGGCTTTTTACAGCACCGTTTCCGAGTTAAAATCCAACGAATTCACAGAGGACAATGGCGATGTGATTAACACAGCTAAATATTAAAGTAACATTATGATGCACGTATTGAAATGATAATTACAGAACAATATATCGGACATTTTAAGCAATTATGCAAAGCTGCTCTTTAAATATTAACTACTGTTAGTTATGTATATAGGGTAAACTGCTGAAAACGCGAACTGCAGCAAATTTTATCTTGATAAATTACACATTAAATAACTTGCACCAGAGACGGTGCTTTTAATGCGTAGTTACTGTAAGAGTTCATGAACTGAGGGACATATTCATCGTTCAACATATTCCATCATTCCCACAAAAATCTCTAAGGCAAATACTCACTTCATCTATTGTTGATGAGGAGTTCGGTCCGAATGCTGTTCTGACGCAGCTCGCGACAGTAATCTGTCCTGCGTAAGCCTCTTCATATGTGGATAATGACTACAATCTACATTCATTTCAACCTGCATGCTGTAATAGGGCCTTGGTCACAGTCCAGAACTTCATTCCCCACACCTCCTTCCATTTCCAAACTGATGATTCCTCGATAAATCAAGATGTGTCCTATAAGTCGATCCACGCTTTTAGTCAATTTGTGCTACAAATTGCCTTTTCCGCATTTAGATTCCATACCTCCACGTTTGTTATTCGATTTGCCCATCTAATCTTCAACATTCTTCTATCGGTCCAGATTTCGAAATCTTCTATCTCTTCCTGTCTGATCTGGTTGTTTTCTTGCAAAATTCTCACTCTGTATTCAGTATCCTCTCTACTCCTGCCGTCATCTGTTACTTTCCTGCCGAAATAGCGAAAGTCGTCTTCCACTCGAATCTCATTTCTCTCAGCGTCACCTAGTTTGACTACATACAACTACTTTACTTTGTTTGATATTCCATCTCATAATGTCACTTCAAACACTATGAATTACATTCAGCTGATCTTTCATTCAGGTGTTTCACAGAATTACAGTCACATAGACAATCCTAGAAGTATTTATTCTTCTCTCTGAACTTTAATTCCTTTTCCAAACTTCTCCAAGGTTTCCTTTGGAAATTACTCAGAGCACAGATAGAATAACATCGATGTAGATGTAGATGTAGAGGATAGGCTCCAACCCAGTCTCACTCTATTCTCATCTGCTGCATCCATTTCATCCTACATTACTTTTATTACTTCAGTATTACCACACAGAAGAAAATTTATACAGCGCTGTAAAGTAGTGAAAGTGTCTAGTAATGTTCCGTGGGCAGGCCCATGAGGCAAATGTGAAAGAAAACATACATATAGAATGAAGTGCCTGAAATTAATTATGTCGAGGCAGGCACGCCAGAGTTTGATAACTCGAAATGTGTCATGTAACGGTAAACAGGAAACACGATAAAGCAACGAAATTGGGTAATAGATGAACGTCCAAAAGGACACGTGACTCTATAACATTGCGGAGGCTGTACCTTTCTATGCATTACACAGAAATTTCCGCCCTGACAATGCTCACAGCAGTATCTCACTTTGACCCCTAGGGTGATGGACGGTTACCCTAGGTACAGAGCAGGAAGTGCGATAGGCAATAAAAAAACCTGTCTTTGTAGTTATCGGAATTGGGCTTCACGCATTACTACTCCGAGTCTTGCGGAACCTTGTTTCAGATTGGCTGAGAAACACATCATTGCCGGGGCATTTATTTATACCTCCGACCAAGACTTCGTACGTGTGGAATTTATTTTTGAGTTATAAAGCTTCTTTCTGTACAACATTTCAAGCAGCGTGATTGAGCAAATGAACGAAGAGCTCATTTGCTTCACGTCAAACTGGCCGTGCAAAAAGCGACTGATGCTAAGATACATATTCGGAACGGGGAGAGTCTGGTCTTGTGCTTTGTTTACGGTCATGGCATAACATAAGCCCCCAGTGAGTTGTACAAGTTCGAAGATAAATGATAAAGTGCTAGGGGTAAGTGACAGTTTGGGTATAAAACCTCCTTCCCCTGCGCCACTTTTTCCGCTTTTATGATATTACGATAGAGAGAAGCAGCTTGAAGCCTCTATGAGGGAAGGAGTTTGAGGGGCGAGGCAATGTATGCGGCTCTCGATCACAATTACGTCGTGTCTCGCTTTTTGAAGGAGCTTACAAAGAGCGAGTTACAGCCTGATGTTCTCGAGCTGCAGGAACTCACGCCTCACGATATTCACTGCATTCTTGAGGCTACGGAGTCCTCACTCATTTCGCCATTCTGACACGAGTTGTCGTCCGACCATGCTCGGCTTGTTATTGCTCCGGAAGGTACGAAATCCAGTTAATTTTTGCCTAGTGCATACGATTCTGTTAATAACACATGAAAACGGTTGTGAATCGCAGTTCACACTTGAGACCTGAGGATAAAACCATTTGGTATCGAAACTGGTCACTCTTTTTATAAAGAATAAACGACGATGGATTCAAATACAGCCGCTGGCCTAGTTAGCATTATTCAAGTACTTCGTGCCCGTCTGCAATGCCACTTTCCTTGATGTATTGCCACAGATCTTATCAAATACGCCCACGACAGGTTTCCACGAGCACAGCCTATCATCTTTGCTGTTTCCCTGGTGGTCGTCCCCAGTCACTGGACCATAACAGTCTGCCCTTTGTCAAAGTCACTTATGCCAGTGAGTTTCGCCATTTTTGGCCCGAATGATCGCTGGAATATTTCCTCATTCGCCTCTGCATGTCTTATGTAGTATTATTATCATGTCACAAACCGCAGTGAGACCAGGTAGCATTTAATCTCGCTTTATAAATTATACAGCGCACCAGTCAATTGTCCTTTTTCTGCAGGTTTTATTTGGCAAATCCAGATTTCGGATAGTGCCTAGCCATTATCAATGTACTATTTTCTAGTCTCAGTGCATGTCAGTTCCCTGTTGTTCGGGCGTTAGTCACAGTTCTTTGAGTATTCAATCTGGATTTGCCAAATAAAACCTGCAAAAAATGGACGACTGACTGCTGCGCTGTATAATTTTTAAATCAGATCACAGTCGCTGAGTGCACCCACGTTCATAATGGGAGGTAATGTGATTTAATCTCGTGATTTGCGGTGGTCGTACCGTAATGGCTCATCACTGTCTTGTCGTTAGCTCAGTACCGTCTCATCGATCCAAAGACTCTTTGCAAGACCAACTCTCCATCTGTAAAAAACAATCGCAATCTTACCTCGTTGAAGCTGTTGTAGTAGTAAAAGCGTCACCACACACATCACACCATTTCAAACACAGTATGTGTTGTAACGTTGCATGGTTCTTTGTTGGGCAGACAAGGGAAAAACTAATTACATTCAGTTTTGGAGCAATTTCATTCACATCTGGTATTCAGTCAACGTCAGAGATTCTGTGCCCAGGCACAGCAAGTGTGTGATGGACACCGAAACCATGGTCCTCTATCGTCATGAATGTCACTGCAGCCACTACACAAGGTTCCGCTGGTGTGGAGAGACGTGGAATGATAAGCAGTGTTGACCAGCGGTCGAACTGCTTCAGGTATTGGCGCTGCAGACTAGCATGGCTATGCCAAGAACAGGGTGCGCTGGTTGCCTGCCTCACCAGCGATGGGTGACAGAAGCAGTAGGATCTCCGGAGTGAACCTCGGCCCCTCCGTCTGCCTGGCAGAGCGTGGAGACAGTAGACGCCCAGTGGATCATTGGACAGGAGGGTCCTAGTTCGACCCTCAACTCGTTGTAGCTGACGCTGGACTTTAAGCCAGGCGGTCGCCTAGGAAGACGCAGGGTGATGGCTGCTCCAGCAGAGAGGATTACAGTGCTTCCTAAAACCAGATGACACTAGCTCGCTTCACAGCGGTCGCCGTTTAGAAGCCTCTTGGCAGATGGACAGCCAGTGTCAGACCTGTTGGCAACGAGTCACCCCAGGTAGCACGTAGCTCCCTGCCACAACACTACATAAACATCCTAGATTTTGGTAACAGCACTAGTTGTTGACTGAATGGCTATATGTATGTACTGTTAAATCCAGCCTAATCAACAAATACGGAGTGTGTAGGAAACTTGCTTCCTCAGATCGATAGACAGCACTCAAACAAATCGTATCAATGAGATTTATTATAAAATGAAAAATCGCAATACTTAACTCGGTGTTACACAGATGTGTCGCAAGCAAAGGGCGACAGACAAAATAAGAAATTTTTTCAGTATAACAATTCTCAAGTGCGTGTTACACAGACAGTACAAGCAGATAATTAGAGTTGACGCTTGTATCCAAGTTGCTAATCTTGAAGCTGCTGTAGAACTTTCCGCGACCAGTCTGGCGCGGTGTTTATGTCCTCTTCACATAGCATTGTAGTCCTGTAGAGGGGTCGGTCAGACTGCAATTAGCTGACGCCTTCTCACAGCCGGCACTTGAATTTACACCGGAACATCGTTCCTCCCCCCCCCCCCCCCCCCACCCACGGCCGCAAAGCGACCGACCGTCATTGTATAAGACTCACGACAACTGGAAGACGCAGGGTGATGGCTGCTCCAGCAGAGAGGATTACAGTGCTTCCTAAAACCAAATGACACTAGCTCGCTTCACAGCCGTACCCCGCCATCCGGCCTGCGCTCTGGTGGAGACGTCCCCCAGGAAATGACCAGATGGGTACGCGTCCACCTCCTGAGGCCCATGCGAAGATGTAGTAGGCGTCGGCTGCTGCAGCATGGGCGGGTGCACCTCCATCGGTAGGGCGAGAGGAGGCGGAGGAGGTGAAGGCGAAGGCTCCGCCTCCGTAGGGTCGTCCCGCGGTTTGGTGATGATACCACATGGGGGTTGCTGTGGCCGCGCTGCCCTCTGGATCTGTGAATCTGGGGAAAGAGATACAGAAGGATCACCGGGCACCTGACAGTGGTGAATCGGATTGTGATGTCGGCGCTGCAATCCGTCTGGGCCTGAAATGAGACACATGCATGTGCCAAGTCGACGAAGGATCCCATCCTCGTTACAACTGTTAAATACAGCCTAGTCGTCATATACGGGGTGCCTAGGAAACCTGCTTTTTCGGATCACTAGACAACCTTCAAACAAATAGTATTAATCTGCTTAGTGTATTCATCTCTAAGTTACATATAAGTGAATGAGTCTGACAACGCTTTCAATTAACTGTTTGTTTCATGTGTTGTGTGCATAACGATAATGACACTGAGCTTACACGGACTGTCACAGAAGATGCTGTGATTAATAAGCCGCTGTAGACCTTACCGCGACCAGACGGGCACGCCGCTTACGTCCTCTTCACATAGGGGCCACTGCTGTTGCGTTGTCGTCCTGGGGAGAGACAGTTGAAGAGGATCGTAATGTGAAATAGGCACACATCTATCCACACCATCATACAGGAATTCCAAATTGCATCAGGAGCCACTGCAAGTATTATGACAGGCGGGAGGTGAGAAAACTTGGATTTCATGGTCGAGCGGCTGCTCATAAGCCACATATCACAACGGTAAATGCTAAACGACGGAGCGTAAACATTGGACGATTGAAAAGTCGTAAAACGTTGTGTGGAGTGACGGATCACGGTACACCATGTGGCGATCCGATGGCAGGGTGTGGGTATGGCGAGTGCCCGGTGAACGTCATGTGCAATCGGGTGTAGTGCCAACAGTAAAATTCGCAGACGGTAGTCTTACGGTGTGGTAGTGTTTTTCATGGACGGGGCTTGCACCCCTTGTTGTTTTGCGTGGCATTATCACAGCAGAGGCCTACATTGATGTTTTAAGCACCTTCTTGCTTCCCGGTGTTAAAGAGCAATTCGTGGACGGCGACTGCATCTTTCAACACGATAAAGCACCTGTTCATAATGCACGGCATGTGGCGGAGTGGTTACACGACAATAACATCACTGTAATGGAGTGGCCTGCACAGAGTCCTGAGCTGAATCCTACAGAACGGCTTTGGGATGTTTTGGAAGGCCGACTTCGTACCAGGCCTCACCGAACGACATCGATAACTCTTCTCAATGCAGCACTCCGTGAAGAATGGTCTGCCATTCCACGATAAACCTTCCAGCACCAGATTGAACGTATGCCTGCGAGAGTGGAAGCTCTCATCAGGGCTAAGAGTGGTCCAACATCATACTGAATTCCAGCATTACCGATGGAGGGGGCCATGGACTTGTAAGTCATTTTCAGCTAGGTGTCCGGATACTTTTGATTACCTTATGTATTTTAATTGCAGTAATTACGTACTGCACGTACTACACTGCTTGTTGAAGACTGGAGAACATTTATTTTAAAGAAAAAGTTGTTTTAACCAATTTAAATGAGAATGAAACACTTTTACGTACATGTTACATAACGAACTGTATAGGCTTCATACGTCTTCGGGCAGCAATGTCGCACATCCGCTTGACAGTGAGAATTTGCATGTGGTCACTCTCGGGCTGGCGCCCATTTCAATTTCAAGGCTGCCAAGCGCTTCACTAATTGATGGCCCCGTGTCTGCTTCAACTTCGACATTAAGGTAATTTTGTTGCTCGAGACTTCCTTCTGTCAGACTTTCGATAGGTCCATCATCATTTGGAATTTGGAACCCAGACTCTTTTGAATCAGACATCATCCATTCTGCTGTATCTTCACCACTAACTTCTGAACATCGAGGAATTTTCAAGAGAATATTTATCACTTCCTTAAGTGACACATCATTCTCATCTTCTCCTGCCCCTTCCATTTCCTTTTATTGAGCTTATTTTGCCATTTTCTCTTTTTCCTTTTCTTCTTGCCTTTCTTTTTTTGTATTTCTCTTCTTGCCTCTCGGATTGTTCCACAGACGTGTTAATGTGACTGTCTTAACCAAACTCCAAGGTTCTGCCACCATGTAAGCGCAATTTTACAATTTTTTTTCTTAGTTATCCAGAATCCTTTCTTCATTTTCGCTCTCTATCAAAATTCCCTTAAAATGTACCTTCTGTAACGGCGGTTTGTGGTTTCGATAACAGACAGTTCCAGTGATTGGAACAAGCTGGTGACGTCTGGCAGCAAAAATATTGTTGTAAACTGGCCATGCCCTCTTTCCAACAATTCTCCGGGGCGTCGAGTTGGTGCATTATCAACAATCAAAATCACCTAACTACCTACTTTTCCAAGAAATTTTTGTTACTTTTTCAGTTCAGGGACGAAAATTTCGTCGTACCACTCAGTAAACAATGCTGCAATCATCCAAGCAGTAGGTTGGCTCAAAATGGCTCTGACCACTATGAGACTTAACTTGTGAGGTCATCAGTCGCCTAGAACTTAGAACTAATTAAACCTAACTAACCTAAGGACATCACATACATCCATGTCCGAGGCAGGATTAGAACCTGCGACCGTAGTGGTCGCTCGGCTCCAGGCTGTAGCGCCTAGAACCGCACGGCCACTCCGGTCGGCGCAATAGGTTGGTTTTCACAAAAAAGCAGAAGCTTTTTCGCATTTTGATATGCTCTTGGGCTTTTTGACTTCCCTATCACCAGAAGGGTATTTTATGGCTTCCTGAAGAGTTCGCACAGGGAAGCACAGTTACACGGTCTTTACAAACTTTACGCCCTAGAGCACTACACTTCATTTTAAATGCTAAAGTGGGTTTAGACGAACCTTTCCAAACAAGACCAGGTTTCATCAGCGTTGTGCAAAAACTCAGGATCGTAGGAGTCTGTTACACTTTAAATTTTTTCAATTAGTTCTACTGCACCTTTGGAGTCTGCTGATAACTGCTGGCCTGTTAAATCTAATTCACGGACACTGTTCCTGCGCTTAAAATTCCTTAGCCAGCCGTTAGTTGCTTTAAAGGATGAACAACCAAACTTCTAAGATCTTAGTTTTTCCACAAACACTCGGACCGTAAATTGGGTTTGCCATAGAACTTTGCTGCAAAAGCCATTTGAAAACGGCTTCTTCTAAATTTTTGATTGTTGCTGCTCTCAGTGGTTTTTCTTGAAGAACTTCCATCTTCGTTTTCAAGCACTTACACGAAGCTCATAGTTGTAGGTTTGTTCCTTTTAATTCCTGATATCGTTGCTTGTACAACATGGAACAACTCAGCCAACTGGTACCCGTAATTCCTTTGTCTGATTGTTCTATAATTTTTAGTTTATCCGCTAACGATAACTCAACACGCTTTCTTTTGGAAGCGAAAGTGAACGACGAAACGCATTCACAAACAAAACTATGCGTACAGTCAGCAGCTCCAAGTCACACAGAAGGACCAGTTATCAAAAGTAACAATTGGACTGGGGACCGGGCCAGCCACCTGGTGACTCATCACCCCAGCAATATTCGCTTTGCGCCTACAATAGCTTCACGGAGTGAAGGACAAAACGCGCGTAGACAGAATCATTATTTTGTGATTCGAATAATCAACGATTCGGACAGCCGGATTTCGGATAATTGGAGTTCTACTGTATTTGCGTTACAACCAGGCCGGTATGTTGTTGCGTTGCAAGTTTCTTGGCTATTTAGGCATGCAGGAAAACAGTTGAAGGAATTGTTAGCGGAGTTCTCAAGAATAACCGGTTAGTGGCTATCACTCGGAGGTGACTCAGGGAGAACTACCTGGAAGTTCCCAATGCACGTACCAGCTACCGCCGAGCTACTTCTAGACGATTTGTTCCCGTTTACGATGACTAAGGGAGTGGTTACACAGTGGCCTCGTTTATTGGATGAGACAGCAAACTGAGCTCCCCTGACGACAAATGTAATAAGCTAAAAATTTATGGGCATGCAGGACAGGTTTGGAAAAGTGAACAAACCTGGTAAATAGAAGCAACAGCGGCTTCGGATCCACAGTGAGTGAGATAATAAATGACTAATCAGAGTCTTGTACATTGCTTCATAGAAAGCGATCAATCATCGTTATTTTGTGGCATCCTCGTTTTCCATTCTGTGTCCTACTTTCTTACGGTCTGATGGTTGAAAGTTAAAGCATTCAACTGTGTTACCCTACTGTCCGTGGTCGGGTGAATCACTTTTCTTGTTACAGCAGTTGGATGGTCGTATCTGGATAAGCCGACATCCAGGCAATTGCCTGCTCGAAACATAAGGGGCGCCACCGGCGGTTAATGCTGGCGGCAGTAACATGCTGTGGGGACATTTATCTGGACTTACATGGGACTTGAGGTATGAATCAAAGGTGCCATGACAGCTGTGGACTATGTGAACATTACTGCAGATCACGGCTGTGATGGCATCTTCTAGAACGATAACTATACATATCAAAAGGCTATACTCATACTACAAAGGTGTAAGAGCACCATATTGAACTCATTTTAGTACGCTGACGAAAGAAAGCTCGCAACACCAAGACGGAGTTGCGCGACATAAACGAAAGTTAGTAGGCTTGTTTTTTTATGTCTGCAAGATGATGTCTATTCGAATTTTGCGCCACTATGAGCATGCAAATCATGTTTGTTTTAAACAGACGATGCAACGGTCGTGAGCGTTAGGTACCGTAAGACTGGCCGTGGTGAGGTGATGTTAGTCAAGAATGTCTTAAATGCGTCAAAGATACCGTTATCAGCGCACCTCACTGAGTTTGAGCGAGGTCGTGAAATAGGGATACTACAAGCTGGATGTTCCTTCTGGGATACTGCTGGAAGAATCTGCAGGAATGTAGCCACTGTACGTGACTGGTGGTAGTGGTGGACCCGGGAATATATGTTCGCAAGGAGACCGAGCTCTGGCAACCACGTGGCACTACCGAAAGAAAATACCACCGTGTTCAGCGTACGGATCTGGCACATCTCACTGCATCAGCGACAGCAATTTTAGCAGCAGTTGACACGACAGTGACATACCTAACTGTTATAAATCGGCTGCTTCAAGCATAGCTCCGAGCCAGACGCCGTGTAGCCTACGTGCTCATTGGAGGGCATGGTGTAGGTCTGTTGTGTTTTCTCATGAAAGCTGGTTCTGTCTTGGTGCTAGCAATGGCCGTGTGTTGGTCTGAAGGTGGCCAGTTGAGGGCTTGCAACCAACCTGTTGTATATCACTGATCCTACAGCTGGAGTTATGGTCGGGGGTGCGATTTCGTATAATACCAGGGGCGCTCTCGTGGTTATCCCACATATTCCGACTACAGCTTTGTATGTGAATCTGGTTATTTGACCTACTATACTGCCATTCATGAACAGCATTCCAGAGGGTGCTTTACAACAGGATAACGCTCACCCGCAATACTGCTGTTGTTATCCAACATCAACATGTTACCTTCGTCTGCTCTACCACCAGATATGTATCCAATCGGTCACGTACGACAGATCATCGGATGACAATTCCAGAGTCATCCACAACCAGCGTTACTCGTCCCTCGTGGACCGACAACGTGTAACAGGCACGGAACTTCAACCCACAAAATGGCATCCGGCGTCTGTGCAACGCAATGCATGCACGTTTCGTTTGCATATTTGCGTTCAAGTTTCTGGGAATTACAACTGTTGTTAATGGATCTAGCAATGTTGTTGTGGTCTTCAGTCCTGAAACTGGTGATCTAACAATATCATTCACTTAAATAAGTCACCTAGACAAATGTGTTACCACTATTTTACTGCTCCACATCAATCACTTTCTGGTGTTGCAATTTCTTTCCGTCAGCGTATCTTTGCCACCAAATTCACCTTGTATTAACCTGATGAAATATATCTAGGACATTCTTGGACACCAGATGTGTGCCCACAAGCCACAGGCCCATTTCCATGCACATTATGCCTAGTGCAGAATGTCAGAGAGTCGTCCCTTCATTTGTTCGCACTTCCATGCGCGACGCATTTGAGAAAACTGCAAACTAGTGTTAATTCTACATTCATTACATGAGGTTTCGATGCAGTACGATAAGCGGGTACTATTTTGTAAAGAGAGGTTTAACTTTAAATTATTTAAATAAACACTGATAATGTATGGCAATGTAGGCGTTGTTGGATGTAGCATCTGCTGACTACCAATTCACGCGTGGGAACTGCAACGTCATCCAAGAATCCTATCGCTACTTTATTCCAGTCAGTACTAGAAATGGTGAATTTGGTGCAGGTACACAGGAAGCCAAGCAACAAGCAACTCACTGACGAGTACAAACAACGTGTGCTTCTCTGGAATAAACTGAATCAGTTGTGATGCACTAAAATAAGCAGATTCAGTTGCGATTCACTGCAGCAAACAGAGTCATTGACTAAATTTCATATATAATCAGAACCGTAATTCAGATTTTTTGATTGCTTTCAGTACGTGCCAATTTACTATCCAATCAACACTGGAAATATGATTCTACAGTTTGTGCTGATAAAACAAAGTACGTATTGGTTTAAGTCGTACCCTCGTGCGACATTGATTAGGGGTTTAAAGGACAGATTCCGACGTAAAACAATTTTTACATCCACAATATACTGAAACGACTAAACAAGACAAAAATGTAATACACAGTTAGTTTACCATAAAAATCTAGTGGTAACACAATAAAAATTGACAAAACGTTGTCGCTACATATTTGGGATAATCCCAATTCAATGCATATTAATGACTACGTATCTAAATTAAGAGCAAATTCTTCTTTTTTTATGTCCTGTACGAATTGTTACAAAGATGCGAAAATCTAATTTAATATTTGTGCATGTCAATAAGTACCATCTGAACAGAACATGAGGACACTACACAGTAACCAGATTAGGGTTACAGCCATATGTATGGGTACACCAGTATTCAATATTCTTCTCTTGGCAATCTGATTATCAACAGCATTAGATATGCAACACAGGGCGTTATATCTGGATATGTTAACGAGCTCGTAGAGCATTTTATACGTTGTTATGTCGCTGGATGCTAACAAGGCTTGGAGGCTGCGTGGAATCTGATGACCAAGCGCACGAACACTACCTGTAAGAACTTCGATGTCGTACATGTTCCGAAGACATTATAGGAACATACACATATTCTTCTCGCAGACTCATAGACGATGGCGCTTAGGTTTAGCAGATAGAGGTGTTTGTTGAACTTCCAATGCCTAAATTTCCGCTGTACTATAGCTTTCGTGAAGGTCCTCGGTGTTTATGTCTTATTATACATTGATAATTTTGAAATCGTGGGAGGTATTAGTACTTAGTGGTGGCCTTCGATTTTTGATGCCTTCGGCTATTCCTCTTGCCAGTCCGGTGACAACTACTTTCTGGGAAGTGGTAAAATATCTGTGAGAGGCAGTTTATCGTATATGATTTCTCTATCAGATATCACTGATTTGTTAGGATATCTACTTGTTCATTTACCGGTGTTCTAGAGTGGCCTTTCACCCGTACCATCACGATATTGCTACAGGTCCGCTGCACCCGAAATACAACGTCGACAATTCTGCAACTATGAGGCTGGTACAGCTATTATGATAACAATAACGTTATCTTGGAATTCCGTTTGTTCCGTGTTTGCATAGAAAAACAACAATATGGAAATTGTGAGTCCGCCATGATGCAAAACGCTTTGTTATTTGTTTACTTATTGATTCCCCAAACTAGTTTCGGCGACAAATATCGGCACCACCTGTGGGACCTCTGAATCTCAGGCATAAAGAAGATAGCACAGTCATACAAAGACTGTAACATATCATTACATTTTTACTGTTCATTTCTTAAAATATGGTTTTTAGTGGATACTTTTATACTAACCTATATATTGTATGTTATGGCATGTTTTTAAGAATTGTTGTCGCTATTTGCAGCATATTTTCTGTGCTTTCTCTGTTGCAGTTTTTCTCAGCGTACGTCATGTCATCTGCTACTGTGTGAGCAGCTGTCAATCAAGACGGAAGCCCTTCCTGGCCAATCTTAGTTCTGCATCTCTTGCAAGAACATTTCAGTACTGATCGCAGTAACAATGTCGAGCGTAGATCTTATTGGGGTACATTTGATACGATTTTGTTTTCTATGATTATTAGTACGTGCAGTATTGGTTCAAAAAGGTTCAAATGGCTCTTAGCACTATGTGACTTAACTTCTGAGGTCATCAGTCTCCTAGAACTTAGAACTACTTAAACCTAACTAACCTAAGGACATCACACACATCCATGCCCGAGGCAGGATTCGAACCTGCGACCGTAGCGGACGCGCGGTTCCAGACTGTAGCGCCTAGAACTGCTCGGCCACCCCGGCCGGCCAAAGACTGTTTGGTTTTTCTATTAACTGCACTACATTCAAAATTACAATCCTATACCTTCATCCATTAGACACTCGCTCGGTCAAAACTCAAGATCCTCCCAGAGAGTAACATTAGCTTATGTCACGACAGGCTGGTGTTGTAAGTGGCTTTTCCCTTGACAGGACTTGAGGTTAGGTTGTAAGGGAAGAGTGACGTATAACGAAGGTAGTGTTATAAATTGTCGTCATGGCATGGGAATGTCGCTGCAGATGGTAGGTGGTGGTGCTGACATTCGCACAGAGCTGCTGTTGAGTCGCTAGGTGCGGGAATTCTGTACCCTGTCTCGAAATGTTTGGGAGAGAAGTAAGTGCATTCGGATAAGGCCTCTTTTCAGGCGCAGCTGCTGCTTCTCGAAAGTTTCTCTTAAGAGGTCACTCGAGGAAAAATTTAATGCTGTTTCATTTTAGTGATAGTAAAATTTTCATTATGATGCATACTTTCCGAGTAATAGGTGAAAATCTGAAGAAATTTCCAGTATTTATTGTTTTTTTTTTTTTTTTGCCAGAGAAAGTTTTGAAGGTCGAAAGCATTGGATTCTACATACTCTCAACTATACATATATGATAAAAAAATATTTTACCTCAATTTTTCCAGGCAGAGGGCGTTTTCTGTGACACCGTTCTGGGCTAATTAGGCGACTGCAGTGGAGCAGAGCGAATAGCAAACAATCGTAGCGAGGGAAATTTAAATGCTGTACTTTCAGGCTCTCATAACTGCTTGCTATAAAAATTATGGCCCAAATTTTCGGGGTGCATCGATTGCAAGGACTAGTATCCGGAAAGCGTTTTTTTCCGTGAAGTATGAGGTCGAGTTGGTAATTTTTTGTTGTTAATACTAACTTCGAACACTGTATCAATCGACTGTTATACCGGTAACATTATGCGGTTGTGAAGCATTTATATTTAACAAGAAAGATGAGGAAAAACTGTTAATATCCGAAAGAAGAAACTAAGAAATAATTTTAGACCGGTATATGAAAAAAGTATGGAATGGAGTATACGAAAGAAATGAAGAATTAAGAGGAATGTACAAATACCGTTAACATTATCGAAGAGCTTAAGGGAAGAAGATTGAACTGGGTAGGTCATGCAGCCAGAGTGACGGAAACCAGACAATCTAAAACAGCATTTGGCAGGACATTAGGTCAAACGAGCTAGAATTAGGTGGCGAGATAACATCCTGGAGGACGCATCTAGGATGAACATCAGCACCGAATAGACAAACAGTGCACTCGATAGTAAGTAGCAGAAGGGTCTCCTAGAGCAGACGTATGGTCTGAAAGGCCCATTACGCACGCAGAGTGAGGTAAGTAGTGAAGGGACACTTATACTGTAACCTATTTTCGTCCAAACACCTGGAGACCGTGTTCCGCAAGAATGGGTACGGCAACCGCCAAATCAAAAGGACCGTCCCACAACCGAAGTGCAGCAGGAACCGAGATAAAGAACAACCCGAAGAAGAGAAGCAAGCTCTGGTCTATCTACCGTTTGCTGGCAACGTGTCGTCAAAAATAGGGAGACTGTTAAGGCGATACAAGATTGACACAGTCTTCCGACCACCAGCAAAGATTCGTGACCTACTAGGAACGGCAAAAGATGACGTAGGACGTAAGAAAGCGGGCGTATACAAAATCCCGTGCGGCTGTGGCAAATCCTACATCGGCCAAACAGTTCGCACGTCGAGGACCTATGCAAGGAACACGAACGTCACACCCGCTTACGCCAACCGAGCCATTCGGCCCTAGCAGAACACTGCATTGAAACCGGACACATAGCGAAATTCGGAGAGACAAAAATCCTGACGGCTACAAGTGCCTACTGGGACAGTATCTACAAGGAGGCCATAGAAATTCGCGTAACATATAACCTCATCAACAGGGACACCGGGTTTCAACTTAGTAAGGCCTAGAAACCATTATTAAACACCATCAAAGAGCAACGGCGCGAGCGGACGAAACATCATTCCGCCACGGCGGACGGAGATGAACTGCGCCTACCACCGGGCGTGGCTGCAACTACCCCCACCCCTCCCTCCACGCGGCGCCCCGCCCACCGTCTGCGCCGGTGTACGACTCAGGACCACGCGGCCATAAATACCACGGACACAGCGCAGACAGATCATTCCGTCAGCACCACCTGATGATGGCGGAATGGTTATTCGCCGAAATATCGTGGAACTTCGACGATCGGATCCCGCTGGACATCCGAGAACCTTAGATACAGCATCTCTCTTGTCTTCTACTGTTTGTTCGCTGGACAGAAGTTTAGTTTATGTCCAAGCCAGTCTTTGAAGCAACAGCATCAAAAGTCTGTGACAGCTCAACTAGCCAACACATTGCGCAACTGAGACCATTTCTGTAATTTCCTGACCAGGAAATACCCATGACGTTAGTGATGTAATAAGAATGTAATCCTTAACGCAAGTTTTAACTATTAAATACTCTCCTACTGCAACACAAACAGAAATTTTAGCTGTATCTGCACACTGTCAAACATAGAAGAAAATTAAATTAATTTCTACACATTTTCTACACACAGTTTGTGCTTGGAAGTATAGTCATTTTACTAATATCTTACTCAAAATGTTCTGAAATAATTCAACTGGATCCATCTGTAACCAGTGTTCACGTCGATCTTATCACACTACGATCAACACGAAATGAAGTACTTAGGTAGACTCGGAAATATTATTGGCACTGCTCTGCATTTCAGAAGGTACACTTGACAGCAAAAAAAAAAAAAAAAAGAAAAAGATCGCTCCTAAATCATGAATTATCCTCCATGTTTCGTGGGAGATAGTAAGGTTAGCGTGTGTACAGAATAGCTCATAAAAGTAAAGAACACTTAATGGATTAACACCTTTTCGACATTTAGCGTAACGATGCACTCTCTATAAGCAAGTGAGAAAATTGAAACGCATCATTCGTAGCATTGTAGACGATTAAAAAGACGCTTCATTGGGTGATGTGGAGTCAAGAGAGGTAACAAGCATCTAAATATCGGCAGCTCAGAATATATATATATATATATATATATATATATATATATATATATATATATATATAGGTCAGATTATTTTTTTTAATGGAATGCTATAATTTGGTATTTATTTTCTGATAGCGGCTATCGACACGAATCCAATTATGTGTAACAGTAATGTCTTTGAAGGTCAACGAAGGTTAAAAAGGTGGCACTAACGTCCATTTACAGAAGGAGTTCGAAGTGATGACCATTGGTATTAATGCAGTGCTGCAATCTTCTTATGGATTGAGTGGTACTACTTTTCACTTCGGCACTTATACAAGCAAATGCTCTGACGATTCGCTCTCGTATATCTTGCAAATAGTAAATATTCGGCGAATACGGCGTTTGCATCTAACGTGCCATTGACATGTAAACACCATTCGACGGTTTCACAACAAAACACTAATAGGAACGGTAAGACTAGTATCGTCTAATCTATAGAATGTGAACGACGTATTCCTTCGAAGAACAAGTCGATATCCTTCTCATTTACGGAGAATGCCAACGAAATTCATTAACAGACAGAGACTTATACGCTGAAAGATATACTCAACGTACACGTTCTACACGTATAACACTTAAATATGTGTATGATAAGTTGAGAATAACTGTATGTTTAACGCATCCGAAATTGGTACTTTTGCCACCGTGGTTAGAGATCCTTTTGTTAATTCGTGTCAAATCGCAAGGGAATCTGGCATGAGCCAGAGTAGTGTTGTTCGTGTTCTGCATCGCCATAAATATCATCCTTACTGTTGGATTGGCATAAGAGCCAACACCGTCTTACTAGAGGAGGCCGAAATGCACGCGCTTTAGCTCACGCAGGCTGGCGTGAGGAGGGAAGAACTATACGAACGAGAGGTCTGGAACATGACAAGAAATTAGAATTCAGAAAGCGGACGTAATTAGTTTGATACTTAACTTTAATCCAGTAATGATGAACGTCGCTCTTGATGGTACATGATTCACCATATCAATATCAATAATAACTGAATATGGCGCCTTGGTAGGTCGTAGCAAATGACGTAGCTGAAGGCAATGTTAAACTGTCGTATGTAGTCAGTGAACCATCGCTAGCAAAGTCGGCTATACAACTGTGGCGAGTGCTAGGGAGTCTCTCTAGACTAGACCTGCCGTGTGGCGGCGCTCTGTCGGCAATCACTGATAGTGGCGACACGCGGGTCCGACGTATGCTAACGGACCGCGGCCGACTTAAAGGCTACCACCTAGCAAGTGTGGTGTCTGGCGGAGACACCACACTTACCATATCAGCCTCCACTAACAATTAACTGATACGGATTGTATGCGTCGCACTGAATTCTGCCGATGGGCTCAACTTCAGATTCAGAGGGATGGCACATTTATTAGTTTGATTTTATTTACTGATGAAGCCACTTTCACAAACCATGGAAATGTTAACTTGCTTAACATTTATTATTGGGCAACTGAAAATCCTTGTTGGCTGCGGCAAGTTGCCCACCAAAAACTATGGTCGGTGAAAGTATGGTGTGGGGTTCTGGAGGACACAATTATAGGCCCCTATTTCATCGAACGAAATCTTAATGGTAGGAAGTACTCCACATTCCTGCAAAAAATTTTAGTTCTGTTATTGGAAGAAGGAACAAGGAACAGAATGTGGTATCAACACGATGGGTGTGCTGCACATTTTTCGTTGATGGCCAGAAATGAGTTGCAGAGACAACTCCCAAGTCGTTGGATTGGACGCGGAGGAATTGTGTCGTGGCCTGCTCGTTCGTCAGACTTGACGCTTCTGACTTTCTCTTCTGCGGACTTGTAAAAGACAGCCGGCCGTGGTGGCTGAGCGGTTCTAGGTGCTTCAGTCCGGAACCACGCAGCTGCTACGGTCGCAGGTTCGAATCCTGCCTCGGGAATGGATGTGTGTGATGTCCTAAGATTAGTTAGGTTTAAGTAGCTCTAAGTCTAGGGGACTGATGACCTCAGATGTTAAGTCCCATAGTGCTTAGAGCCATTTGAACCATTTTGTGAAAGACATTGTGTATAAAGACGTTCCAGGTACACCTGAAGATATGCGGGAGAGAATAGTCAGGGCACGTGCTTCGATAAGTGCCGATGTGATAAGGAATATCACTGAACCGTGGCACTACTCAGTTCTTTAGTTAATCAAAGATTACAATATCACCATAATTATTTAAAGGCGATAGGAAGCTCGGGATCTCTGGTGATGGACAAGCTTGTGATTGTTTTATAATTTTAATTTGACTCAAAAGAGACTATTATAAACTTCAGTTCTGACATTTGCCCTCTTACTGATGCAATATACAAATTTTCACTTTAACTGAATTACATAAGCACGAATAAGAATCATATTTCGCATCCGCAACCAAAATCATAGATAGTAGGCACGGTGAATAATGAATCTTAAGAAATCGTTCTTGTTTAATCATATCTCAAAAGACTAGTAACACTACACACTTGCAACCCCAAGTTACACAGCCACATAATACCACAACTTCATTAAAAGACAAAGATCTTAAAGCTTAATAAAAGTGAACTGCCAACATCAAGGTCCACAGTGAAACCTGCTTATACTAAAAACGCAAAGTGGGCCAACCAAGGTCGCAAAACTGGCACACAGGAAAAATAACAAGTTACACATTCATTAAAGATACACAAATGATTAACATAAGTGTTAAATGAGAATGGCTAATAATAACTCAACCAGTAGAATAACTTACAGAAACGCTAATATTTACAGGGTGGCCTCACTTAACTTTAGAGAAAAGCGTTACAGCCGACAGCGGTATTTGGAAGCAATAACGTTATGGCCGGCAGGCAGTACGAGCGTTCACTTCCCACGGCTTGTGCACAGGCTCACTAGCAGGCGGTATATACACTCCTGGAAATTGAAATAAGAACACCGTGAATTCATTGTCCCAGGAAGGGGAAACTTTATTGACACATTCCTGGGGTCAGATACATCACATGATCACACTGACAGAACCACAGGCACATAGACACAGGCAACAGAGCATGCACAATGTCGGCACTAGTACAGTGTATATCCACCTTTCGCAGCAATGCAGGCTGCTATTCTCCCATGGAGACGATCGTAGAGATGCTGGATGTAGTCCTGTGGAACGGCTTGCCATGCCATTTCCACCTGGCGCCTCAGTTGGACCAGCGTTCGTGCTGGACGTGCAGACCGCGTGAGACGACGCTTCATCCAGTCTCAAACATGCTCAATGGGGGACAGATCCGGAGATCTTGCTGGCCAGGGTAGTTGACTTACACCTTCTAGAGCACGTTGGGTGGCACGGGATACATGCGGACGTGCATTGTCCTGTTGGAACAGCAAGTTCCCTTGCCGGTCTAGGAATGGTAGAACGATGGGTTCGATGACGGTTTGGATGTACCGTGCACTATTCAGTGTCCCCTCGACGATCACCAGTGGTGTACGGCCAGTGTAGGAGATCGCTCCCCACACCATGATGCCGGGTGTTGGCCCTGTGTGCCTCGGTCGTATGCAGTCCTGATTGTGGCGCTCACCTGCACGGCGCCAAACACGCATACGACCATCATTGGCACCAAGGCAGAAGCGACTCTCATCGCTGAAGACGACACGTCTCCATTCGTCCCTCCATTCACGCCTGTCGCGACACCACTGGAGGCGCGCTGCACGATGTTGGGGCGTGAGCGGAAGACGGCCTAACGGTGTGCGGGACCGTAGCCCAGCTTCATGGAGACGGTTGCGAATGGTCCTCGCCGATACCCCAGGAGCAACAGTGTCCCTAATTTGCTGGGAAGTGGCGGTGCGGTCCCCTACGGCACTGCGTAGGATCCTACGGTCTTGGCGTGCATCCGTGCGTCGCTGCGGTCCGGTCCCAGGTCGATGGGCACGTGCACCTTCCGCCGACCACTGGCGACAACATCGATGTACTGTGGAGACCTCACGCCCCACGTGTTGAGCAATTCGGCGGTACGTCCACCCGGCCTCCCGCATGCCCACTATACGCCCTCGCTCAAAGTCCGTCAACTGTACATACGGTTCACGTCCACGCTGTCGCGGCATGCTACCAGTGCTAAAGACTGCGATGGAGCTCCGTATGCCACGGCAAACTGGCTGACACTGACGGCGGCGGTGCACAAATGCTGCGCAGCTAGCGCCATTCGACGGCCAACACCGCGGTTCCTGGTGTGTCCGCTGTGCCGTGCGTGTGATCATTGCTTGTACAGCCCTCTCGCAGTGTCCGGAGCAAGTATGGTGGGTCTGACACACCGGTGTCAATGTGTTCTTTTTTCCATTTCCAGGAGTGTATTTATATATAGTCCGACCGGCCTCACAATGAGCGGTCCTGGCAAGAATCCATAACGGTGCCGACGCCAGGAAACGAGCAGACTTAACGAATGGCCTGCTTCACAAATAGATTGCAATGAAGACAAGGTCAAATCACAGCTACACTGGAATATAGAATAAGCATGCCCCAAATTCTTATGGAGCAATACTCTAACACTAAGCGTCTCATATTAAATTAGCAGAAGACTTAGAGATCACTTCCAGTTGCCTTAAGGTACATTCAACATTAAATAAACATACCAAATCCTTCCGTGACGAATGATGAAACCATTAACTCTACGGCTGCCGGGCGTTTACACAACGGCAACCAGTCCCCAAGCGGTCAATATGTCCTAAAACAAGTTAAAACGTGCTTGAAAAGCCCATAAAATACACACTCCACAGATGATGAGAAACGAAATGAGGAACATCAGTCTCCTTAAGATAGCCACTGTGGAACCAAGTTGAGAACCATCTCCGGCAGCTACTCATGCCACAATAAATTTCAACAGTCTTCTTAGTCACACACATAATATAAGTCATACGTAACTTGGAGCTTGCAAATTACGAGCTGGGAAGGTGTTCAGCGTGAGACGACGAACCCACCACAATTTTGCACATCAAGGCAGCCAATGATCGGCACGACAAATGATAAGGGCGGCGAGCACGGCGAGGCCCATGCACCACAGTTCGGGACGCCGGCTTGTTTTCAACACGAGGTGGCTCGTTGAAAGCCGACCGGAGACTCACCCGTCACACGTTCACTCGGAAAACCGCTGGGAAGAGCAGTCAAAGATAGCAAGACAGCCGAATATCCATATCAGCGATGCAAGTAGTACACCCAAGCGCCAGCCGCTACAGCTCAACCACTCAATCCATGATAAGAAGATTGAACAACTGCATTGTGTTGTGTATATACACTCCTGGAAATTGAAATAAGAACACCGTGAATTCATTGTCCCAGGAAGGGGAAACTTTATTGACACATTCCTGGGGTCAGATACATCACATGATCACACTGACAGAACCACAGGCACATAGACACAGGCAACAGAGCATGCACAATGTCGGCACTAGTACAGTGTATATCCACCTTTCGCAGCAATGCAGGCTGCTATTCTCCCATGGAGACGATCGTAGAGATGCTGGATGTAGTCCTGTGGAACGGCATGCCATGCCATTTCCACCTGGCGCCTCAGTTGGACCAGCGTTCGTGCTGGACGTGCAGACCGCGTGAGACGACGCTTCATCCAGTCCCAAACATGCTCAATGGGGGACAGATCCGGAGATCTTGCTGGCCAGGGTAGTTGACTTACACCTTCTAGAGCACGTTGGGTGGCACGGGATACATGCGGACGTGCATTGTCCTGTTGGAACAGCAAGTTCCCTTGCCGGTCTAGGAATGGTAGAACGATGGGTTCGATGACGGTTTGGATGTACCGTGCACTATTCAGTGTCCCCTCGACGATCACCAGTGGTGTACGGCCAGTGTAGGAGATCGCTCCCCACACCATGATGCCGGGTGTTGGCCCTGTGTGCCTCGGTCGTATGCAGTCCTGATTGTGGCGCTCACCTGCACGGCGCCAAACACGCATACGACCATCATTGGCACCAAGGCAGAAGCGACTCTCATCGCTGAAGACGACACGTCTCCATTCGTCCCTCCATTCACGCCTGTCGCGACACCACTGGGGGCGGGCTGCACGATGTTGGGGCGTGAGCGGGAGACGGCCTAACGGTGTGCGGGACCGTAGCCCAGCTTCATGGAGACGGTTGCGAATGGTCCTCGCCGATACCCCAGGAGCAACAGTGTCCCTAATTTGCTGGGAAGTGGCGGTGCGGTCCCCTACGGCACTGCGTAGGATTCTACGGTCTTGGCGTGCATCCGTGCGTCGCTGCGGTCCGGTCCCAGGTCGACGGGCACGTGCACCTTCCGCCGACCACTGGCGACAACATCGATGTACTGTGGAGACCTCACGCCCCACGTGTTGAGCAATTCGGCGGTACGTCCACCCGGCCTCCCGCATGCCCACTATACACCCTCGCTCAAAGTCCGTCAACTGCACATACGGTTCACGTCCACGCTGTCGCGGTATGCTACCAGTGCTAAAGACTGCGATGGAGCTCCATATGCCACGGCAAACTGGCTGACACTGACGGCGGCGGTGCACAAATGCTGCGCAGCTAGCGCCATTCGACGGCCAACACCGCGGTTCCTGGTGTGTCCGCTGTGCCGTGCGTGTGATCATTGCTTGTACAGCCCTCTCGCAGTGTCCGGAGCAAGTATGGTGGGTCTGACACACCGGTGTCAATGTGTTCTTTTTTCCATTTCCAGGACTGTAGTTCCGCGTAGTCAGCGCGTACACAACTTTCCCACTAGAGCGCGCCCCGCTAAGCACAACAGTGCAGGCGCAGCGCTCGCCCGTCTCCGCACTACGAGATGGCGCTGCCATAGAGATGGATCAAATTCTGCTTCCGCCGATCAACGTATTAATATGTAACGCAGCCAATGAGATTGCTGCTAACGTAGAACCTTTTCTCATCGCGGATCACACTCGCGCAGTGATACATGAACGCGCGAGGTATTATAACGAGTGTACAGACCTACGATTAGTCAGTCTGCCTTTGTCTGCACCAGTCTGTACCAGTCTGCCTTTGTCTGCACGAGTCTGTACCAGTCTATAGTCAAGTTTCAGTCTGCGCCTAATAAGATTACCATATTCCTGTACATAGCCATGAAGATAAGTGTATAGACAGTTTTGTCAAGTATCAGAGATATATGTGAGAATAAGATTAACATACCAATACCAAAGGAACTTCAGATTGTCAATTGTAAATAGTATCCAGAACCAAGTTAAGTAATTTTTATGCTTGTAGTATTTTAATAAATGTCTGTGAAAATCAATCAAGTTCTGTTTAAAGTTGGTCACCGTTAATCTGCTACTCTAAGCGTGCAAGTGGCATTTCTATCGTCTGACCCAACGGCAGAAGATAAACACCCCACGATAAGACCTCGACACATATCGCTGACACTCGCCTACTTCCTTAGAGCGACAAGTCAAATAATCTGATGGTGTGCGCACTGAAGGTCTTACAGTACGCACACCACACAGTGATACCAATGGTCATCACTTCGAACATCTTCTGTAAATGGACGTTCATGTCACCTTTGTGACCTTCGTTGACCTTCAAAGACGTTACTGTTAGACATCATAGGATTCGTCTTAAAAGCCGCTATCAGAAAATAACTACCGAACTATAGCATCCCATTTAAAAAAAAGAGGTTGACCTTCATATCTCTGAATCGACCCCACTTAGCAACAAAAAATCAACGTCATACCACGGCCCCCGTTGTCACATGCAGCTTTTGTCCGAAGAACTTTGCCGGCCGTTATGACCGAGCGGTTCTAGGCGCTTCAGTCTGGAACCGCGAGATCGCTACAGTCGTAGGTTCGAATCCTGTCTCGGACTCGGATGTGTGTGATATCCTTAGGTTAGTTAAGTTTAAGAAGTTCTAAGTTTTGGGGGACTGATGACCTCAGATGTTAAGTCCCACCGTGCTCAGAGTCATTTGAACCACTTTTTGGCCCAAAAACTTTACAACTCCTGTCATACTTTCGAAATTATTCTTGGTGGCTATAGTTAGTGATTTACACTGTATATAGGGTGATGTGATATATGTAATGTGTAATGTTACTAGACAGCATAAAGTCGACCACCTATCGTGTAAAGCGTTCCAAGTCCACGGGAAATAGCCAAGATTAGAAATCCCACAGGCACATGGCCCTGTGAGATGACTCACTCGTATTATTCCATTATTCGCTGGGGACAATACCGATTCGTCGGAAAGTGTCACGTTCTGCCTGTCACAATTGACATTGCCCTCGTCCAACGCTAATAGTCAAAGTTGATGAGCATCACGGAGTCTCTCCTTGATGACCACACGTCTTCTACTCCGGGCTCCCGAAGGCGGTACCGAATCGTATCCATGGACCCAGGAATCGCCGGGTGTGTTACACAACGTTCAAAAATGGATTTACCGTACCGTATTGAGAAGACCATTATCCTGGACAGGTATTGTTACAGTCCAAAATCTAATTCCCACACTCCTACAGTATTCTCCAATAGCTCGATGACGTATGTCATTATCTAGAATATTGGCACTTGAGCAAATGCCAATTACTATCTCTTCCTCTTTTTAACAATCTGACTTTTGTCATGTTCTATTTCATGGCGTTCTATTACTGTATTGCCTCTTATACGTTATAACCTTCTCTTGGGTAAAATATTCCGGAGGTAAAATAGTCCCCCATTCGGAACTCCGAGCGGGGACTACTCAGGAGGACGTCGTTATCAGGAGAAAGAAAACTGGCGTTCTACGGATCGGAGCGTGGAATGTCAGATCACTTAATCGAGTAAGTACGTTAGAAAATTTAAAAAGGGAAATGGATAGGTTAAAGTTAGATATAGTAGGAATTAGTGAAGTTGGCTGGCAGGAGGAACAACACTTTTGGTCAGACGAATACAGGGTTATAAATACAAAATCAAATTGGGGTAATGCAGGAGTAGGTTTAATAATGAATAAAAAAATAGGAGTGCGTGTAAGCTACTACAAACAGCATAGTGAACGCATTATTGTGGCCAAGATAGACACAAAGCCCACGCCTACTACAGTAGTACAAGTTTATATGCCAACTAGCTCTGCAGATGACGAAGAAATTGATGAAATGTATGACGAGATAAAAGAAATTATTCAGGTAGTGAAGGGAGACGAGAATTTAATAGTCATGGGTGACTGGAATTCGGTAGTAGGAAAATGGAGAAAAGGATACGTAGTAGGTGAATATGGATTGGGGCTAAGAAATGAAAGAGGAAACCGCCTGGTAGAATTTTGCACAGAGCACAACTTAATCATAGCTAACACTTGGTTCAAGAACCATAAAAGAAGGTTGTATACATGGAAGAAGCCTGGAGATACTGACATGTTTCAGATAGATTATATAATGGTAAGACAGAGATTTAGAAACCAGATTTTAAATTGTAAGACATTTCCAGGGGCAGATGTGGACTCTGACCACGATCTATTGGCTACGAACTGTAGATTCAAACTGCAGAAACTGCAAAAAGGTGGGAATTTAAGGAGATGGGACCGGGATAAACTGACTAAACCAGAGGTTGTAGAGAGTTTCAGGGAGAGCATAAGGGAACAATTGACAGGAATGGGGGAAAGATATACAGTAGATGAAGAATGGGAAGCTTTGAGGAATGAAATAGTGAAGGCAGCAGAGGATCCAGTAGGTAAAAAGACGAGGGCTGGCAGAAATCCTTGGGTAACTGAAGAAATATTGAATTTAATAGACGAAAGGAGAAAATATAAAAATGCAGTAAATGAAGCAGGCAAAAAGGAATACAAACGTCTCAAAAATGATATCGACAGGAAGTGCAAAATGGCTAAGCAGGGATGGCTAGAGGACAAATGTAAGGATGTAGAGGCTTATCTCACTAGGGATAAGATAGATACTGCCTACAGGAAAATTAAAGAGACCTTTGGAGAAAAGAGAGCCACTTGTATGAATATCAAGAGCTCAGATAGAAACCCAGTTCTAAGCAAAGAAGGGAAAGCAGAAAGGTGGAGGAGTATATAGTGCTCCATACAAGTTCCCGTGGTCTAGGGGTAGCGTGATGATTCATAATCAAAACGTCTCCGGTCCCGGGTTCGATCCCCGCCACTGCCTAAATTTTGATAAATAATCAGCATTGGCGGCCGAAGACTTCCGGCATAAGAAGTCAGCCTCATTCTGGCAACGGCCTTGTCAAAGAGGGCGGAGGAGCGGATAGAGGTTCAGGGCACTCTCTTGTCCTAGGGGTGGGAAATTGCCCCTAAAGGCGGAAGAATCAGCAATGATCAACGACATGAGGATGCAGAAGGCAATGGAAACCACTGCATTAAAGACACGTAACGTGTATCCACAGGACATGTGGCCTGTAATTGAAGAAGTGTCATGATGATCTCTCCATTGGCAAAAGATTCCGGAATAGTCCCCCATTCGGATCTCCTGGAGGGGACTGCCAAGGGGGACGCTACCATGAGAAAAAGATTGAATAATCAACGAAAGGATAACGTTCCACGAGTCGGGGCGTGGAATGTCAGAAGCTTGAACGTGGTAGGGAAACTAGAAAATCTGAAAAGGGAAATGCAAAGGCACAATCTAGATATAGTAGGGGTCAGTGAAGTGAAGACGAGAATTTCTGGTCAGATGAGTATCGGGTAATATCAACTGCAGCAGGAAATGGTATAACAGGTGTAGGATTCGTTATGAATAGGAAGGTAGGGTAGAGGGTGTGTTACTGTGAACAGTTCAGTGACCGGGCTGTTCTAATCAGAATCGACAGCAGACCAACACCGACAACGATAGTTCAGATATACATGCCGACGTCGCAAGCTGAAGATGAACAGATAGAGAAAGTGTATGAGGATATTGAAAGGGTAATGCAGTATGTAAAGGGGGACGAAAATCTAATAGTCATGGGCGACTGGAATGCAGTTGTACGGGAAGGAGTAAAAGAAAAGGTTACAGGAGAATATGGGCTTGGGACAAGGAATGAAAGAGGAGAAAGACTAATTGAGTTCTGTAACAAGTTTTAGCTAGTAATAGCGAATACCCTGTTCAAGAATCACAAGAGGAGGAGGTATACTTGGAAAAGGCCGGGAGATACGGGAAGACTTCAATTAGATTACATCATGGTCAGACAGAGATTTCGAAATCAGATACTGGATTGTAAGGCGTACCCAGGAGCAGATATAGACTCAGATCACAATATAGTAGTGATGAAGAGTAGGCTGAAGTTCAAGACATTAGTCAGGAAGAATCAATACGCAAAGAAGTGGGATACGGAAGTACTAAGGAATGACGAGATACGTTTGAAGTTCTCTAACGCTATGGATACAGCAGTAAGGAATAGCGCAGTAGGCAGTACAGTTGAAGAGGAATGGACATCTTGGGAAGGAAAACATAGGTACAAAGAATATAGCTGCGAAGAAACCATGGGTAACAGAAGAAATACTTCAGTTGATTGATGAAAGGAGGAAGTACAAACATGTTCCGGGAAAATCAGGAATACAGAAATACAAGTCGTTGAGGAATGAAATAAATAGGAAGTGCAGGGAAACTAAGACGACATGGCTGCAGGAAAAATGTGAAGACAGCGAAAAAGATGTGACTGTCGGAAGGACAGACTCAGTATACAGGAAAGTCAAAACAACCTTTGGTGACATTAAAAGCAACGATGGTAACATTAAGAGTGCAACGGGAATTCCACTGTTAAATGCAGAGGAGAGAGCAGATATGTGGAAAGAATACATTGAAAGCCTCTATGAGGGTGAAGATTTGTCTGATGTGATAGAAGAAGACACAGGAGTCGATTTAGAAGAGATAGGGGATCCAGTACTAGAATCGGAATTTAAAAGGGCTTTGGAGGACTTACGGTCAAATAAGGCAGAAGGGATAGATAACAATCCATCAGAATTTCTAAAATCATTGGGGGAAGTGGCAACAAAACGACTATTCACGTTGGTGTGTAGAATATATGAGTCTGGCGATATACCATCTGACTTTCGGAAAAGCATCATCCACACAATTCCGAAGACAGCAAGAGCTGACAAGTGCGAGAATTATCGCACAATCAGCTTAACAGCTCATGCATCGAAGCTGCTTACAAGAATAATACACAGAAGAATGGAAAAGAAAATTGAGAATGCGCTAGGTGACGATCAGTTTGGCTTTAGGAAAAGTAAAGGGACGAGAGAGGCAATTCTGACGTTACGGCTAATAATGGAAGCAAGGCTAAAGAAAAATCAAGACACTTTCATAGGATTTGTCGACCTGGAAAAAGCGTTCGACAATATAAAATGGTGCAAGCTGTTCGAGATTCTGAAAAAAGTAGGGGTAAGCCATAGGGAGAGACGGGTCATATACAATATGTATAACAACCAAGAGGGAATAATAAGAGTGGACGATCAAGAACGAAGTGCACGTATTAAGAAGGGTGTAAGACAAGGATGTAGCCTTTCGCTCGCACTCTTCAATCTGTACATTGAGGAAGCAATGATGGAAATGAAAGAAAGGTTCAGGAGTGGAATTAAAATACAAGGTGAAAGGATATCAATGATACGATTCGCTGATAACATTGCTATCCTGAATGAAAGTGAAGAAGAATTAAATGATCTGCTGAACGGAAAGAACAGTCTAATGAGTACACAGTATGGTTTGAGAGTAAATCGGAGAAAGACGAAGGTAATGAGAAGTAGTAGAAATGAGAACAGCGAGAAACTTAACATCAGGATTGATGGTCACGAAGTCAAAGAAAGTTAAGGAATTCTGCTACCTAGGCAGTAAAATAGCCAATGACGGACGGAGCAAGGAGGACATCAAAAGCAGACTCACTATGACAAAAAAGGCATTTCTGGCCAAGAGAAGTCTACTAATATCAAATACCGGCCTTAATTTGAGGAAGAAATTTCTGAGGATGTACGTCTGGAGTACAGCATTGTATGGTAGTGAAACATGGACTGTGGGAAAACCGGAACAGAAGAGAATCGAAGCATTTGAGATGTGGTGCTATAGACGAATGTTGAAAATTAGGTGGACTGAGGAGGTTCTACGCAGAATCGGAGAGGAAAGAAATATGTGGAAAACACTGATAAGGAGAAGGGTCAGGATGATAGGACATCTGCTAAGACATAAGGGAATGACTCCCATGGTACTAGAGGGAGCTGTAGAGGGCAAAAACTGTAGAGGAAGACAGAGATTGGAATACGTCAAGTAAATAATTGAGTACGTAGGTTGCAAGTGCTACTCTGAGATGAAGAGGTTAGCACAGGACACAGGAAAGGAATTCGTGGCGGGCCGCATCAAACCAGTCAGTAGACTGATGACAAAAAAAAAAAAAAAAAACAAGGGCGATGTACTTGAGGACAATATTATGGAAATGGAAGAGGATGTAGATGAAGATGAAATGGGAGATACGACTCTGCGTGAAGAGTTTGGTAGAGCACTGAAAGACCTGAGCCCAAACAAGGTCCCGGGAGTAGACAACATTCCATTAGAACTACTGACGGCCTTGGGAGAGCCAGTGCTGACAAAACTCTACCATCTGGTGAGCAAGATGTATGAGACAGGTGAAATACCCTCAGACTTCAAGAAGAATGTAATAATTCCAATCCCAAAGAAATCAGGTGCTGATAGATGTGAAAATTACCGAACTATCAGTTTAATAAGTCACGGATGCAAAATACTAACGCGAATTCTTTACAGACGAATGGAATAACTGGTAGAAGCCGACCTCGGGGAAGATCAGTTTGGATTCCGTAGAAATATTGGAACACGTGAGGCAATACTGATCCTACGACTTATCTTAGAAGCTAGATTAAGGAAAGGCATACCTACGTTTCTAGCATTTGTAGACTTAGAGAAAGCTTCTGACGATGTTGACTGGAATACTCGCTTTCAAATTCTGAAGGTGCAGGGGTAAAATACAGGGAGCGCAAGGCTATTTACAATTTGTACAGAAAGCAGATGGCAGTTATAAGAGTCGAGGGACATGAAAGGGAAGCAGTGGTTGGGAAGGGAGTGAGACAGGGTTGTAGCCTCTCCCCGATATTATTCAATCTGTATATTGAACAAACAGTGAAGGAAACAATAGAAAAATTCGGAGTAGGTAATAAAAACTTTGAGGTTCGCCGATGACATTGTAATTCTGTCAGAGACAGCAAAGGACTTAGAAGAGCAGTTGAACGGAGTAGACAGTGTCTTGAAAGGAGAAAAGAAGATGAACATCAACAAAAGCAAAACGAGTATAATGGAATGTAGTCGAATTATGTCGGGTGATGCAGAGGGTATTAGATTAGGAAATGAGACACTTAAAGTAGTAAATGAATTTTGCTATTTGGGGAGCAAAATAACTGATGATGGTCGAAGTGGAGAGGATATAAAATGTAGACTGGCAATGACAAGGAAAGCGTTTCTGAAGAAGAGAAGAAGATAAATTTGTTAACATCGAGTATAGATTTAAGTGTCAGGAATTCGTTTCTGAAAGTATTAGTATGGAGCGTAGCAATGTATGGAAGTGAAACATGGACGATAACTAGTTTGGACATGAAGCGAATAGTAGCTTTCGAAATGTGGTGCTACAGAAGAATGCTGAAGATTATATGGGTAGATCACATAACTAATGAGGAGGTATTGAATAGGATTGGGGAGAAGAGAAGTTTGTGGCACAATTTGACTAGAAGAAGGGATCGGTTGGTAGGACATGTTCTGAGGCATCAAGGGATCACCAATTTAGTATTGGGGGCAGCGTGGAAGGTAAAAATCGTAGAGGGAGACCAAGAGATGAATACACTAAGCAGATTCAGAAGGATGTAGGTTGCAGTAGGTACTGGTAGATGAAGAAGCTTGCACAGGATAGAGTAGCATGGAGAGCTGCATCAAACCAGTCTCAGGACTGAAGACCACAACAACAACACCGTTATAAGGTCATTACAGACTTCAACTATTATAACCCCCCTTTATTTTACGCTGTTCAGTTAATCATTGAAAACCAGTGTATGCCTACATTAGCAACATCTGGTGAAGTTACAACACAAACATCTTGTGGCTACTGTACGGCAGCTTGTTTTGAACAGTAGTGCTACTGACAACATGACTCGTGCATATGATGTTATTTGTATATATTTGACGATGCTGGTGTTGATCTTGCATTTAACATTTGACGGTGCCAGTATGGCTGCAGTACATTAGGACTTTGTTTTTATAAAACAGATGTGCCTCTTCATACTTAGAGCCCACAAACGCATGTATGTCCGTAGTACCTTCTGTTATTGTCTACTTATTGTTTTCAAGCTGTAGATCTGCGAGTGTATTTAAGTTTTTTCCCCATTTTTTGCTGCATATCTGATGATGGTCATTATAGACTGAAACCGGTAATCTGTTAACAAAAAGTTTGTGACCACAGACGTAAATAAAAAGGAACATTTTTCACACTCGTGCAGTGTATTTAGGAATTTTATATTGTTCCTCGCCTGCTACGTCGTCAAATTCCCTTCCACCGCAAGAGCAATGACGCGGTCTCGAATATTGGAGATGAGGCATGGAACATGAATAATGTGACTCTACTGAAAGCGATGTAATTTTTAAGTCTTGTATCTACTGTCATTGGCTATAATACAACGAATGTCCGCCACTGCAGCTGAGTGGACAGGGCGCCTGCTTGTCACTCCGGGGGGCCCGGGTTCGATTCCCGGCTTGGTTAGAGATTTTCTCCGTTCAGGGACTGGGTGTTGTACGCGTCGTCTTCATAATCGTCATTTCATCCTCATCGACAAGCAAGTCGCCGAAGTGGCGTCACCTCAAAAGTCTTGCACCAATCGATCAGGTCTAGCCGCTGGGAGGCCCTCGTGACGCGAAATTTCATAGAACGAATTACGCTATTGCAGACCTGACTCACCTCGATGGACTGTGAGCCTACTACTGTGTAACGTCGGTAGAACTGTGTGAATAATTCTAACGTATTGTGTCTTACAGAGGTAGTAAATTCAATTTTTCGGTTCCAGGGAGGTCATTCTCTATCAGAAATGACTCTGATTGACTTACATACAAAATTCTGTAGCACATTCTGTGCGAAATTTATTGCTTATCATTGAAATGTGTTCCATATATAAAATTAAGGGCTTCATTGATTATAAATTGTTGAACCAGCAAAATGTATCTCTTATGGCAAAAAAAAAAAAAATACATGGATTCGAATTTGAGACACTTTACATGCAACCCTGCATGCTCTCTATTCAGTTATAGTGCCCATTTACGAATTTATATTGTAACCTCCCCGCAGAAATTTTGTTGATTGAGCCAAGTGTAACCTCCCTACAAAATATAATAATTAAAAAAGTGAGCCAAGTGTAGCCTGCCCAAAGAATATTGTTAAATGGAAATGTGCCAAGCGTAGCCTCTAAACAAAATAATAATAATTAAATGAATTTTTCTAATATTGTAACCTCTGAACAAAATTGGCTCCCATTTATTGTCTGTGCGCAGAAATGCATTCACACTTAATATTCCCACAAAATTCTTTCCTCATTTAATGTCATGTTCGAAACAGAAAAATTCCTAAACACCAAAATAATAAAAAAGTTTTGTAACCTGATGAATTTATAAGGACAGCGGCGCTGACCTTCGGCCCTGTATTCTGAATAAAAAAAGCAAAAATTCTTACCTCAATAAAACTGCAAATTATATCTGCTCTTAATTAGTCATTTTTCGACACAGCTTCGTGCAATGCTGACATATATTTTATTTTATTCTTGGATGCAATGATAGTGCATTGGAAAAATTCTTTAAATTGAAATGAATGCTTTTCTTTAAAAGAGTTGCTTTATATTATAAAAATTATTATTGGGCATTTTTTCTGATCAAATTGAATTACAATTAACATACATTATTAAAAATGCGCAAGGCTGCTTCTTTACCTTCTACAACAATACTCATCCTCCAGAATCCTGACCAAGAGTCGCGAGCAGAGCACACAGCCGACGCATGCCGACTCCCGCAGACTCCCGCTGACTACTACAGACTACTACTAAAGCTGACCGACTACTAAAGACTACTGTCCACTCGCGCAGTCAAGCGCAGACTAGCGACAAGCAACAACTAACGATAAACTAATCTCTGGTCAGAGATTCTGTCATGCCTCGCCCATCGCCGGCAAAGCATACGTCTTACAATATCTATTTGGCTAAATTGCATTATATCTATAAGGGGAAATCAAATGAAAATCGAATGCGCGCCACATCGGGATCGTGGACTGGTTCCAACCTAAAACTGTCACGCATTAAGACTTGTATCCCATTTGGAGAGGAGACGATAAATTCCTGTTTCTTAGAACGCGATCGGCCCCTGACGGATTCAACCGCACCCACTCTTGCACTTCCTTGGCCGACTGAAACCGATGTCCACCCATGTCTTTCTTCGGCTCGCCAAAGATGTGCAACTCATACATTGAATGATCCAGGCTGTACGGAGAATGCTGCAGGGTTTCCTACCCAAATCGCTGAAGCGCAGCCTTCGTCCGATTGCCAGTGTGGGGACAGGCATTATCTTGCAACAGAATGATTCCATCCGACACCATTCCTGGGTATTTTGACTTCACGGCTAATCGCCGTTTCTGCAAAGTTTCTTCTTTGCGCTGCACACTGTTTGTGCTTCCAGGCTCGGGGAACACGACGAGTAGAGGGTCCCTGCAGTCAAAGGAGGAGGTCATCATGACCTTACGTGGTGCCTCCATTTCGAGTCCAAGGGCAAGCCACGAAGCCAACAGTGGGGACACCCCACAACTCCCCCTCCAAACAAGTCCAGTGTTTACATAACTTCTGGTTAGGTTATAGTGATCCTCTTCCTGGACTGCAGAGGCTCTCTCCTTGTGCTCTACGAGCGTGAAACCACCATCAACGCGCAGCTCTATGAAGACGCTTTGCACAAACTGCGACGACCCAAAACGCCGAGAAACGCTCCTGTAGGAAATCATTCTGTTGAACGGTAAGGCCCGCGCCACACTGCCGGTCGAACGAAGGCTACGCTTCAGCGATTTGGTTGGCAAACACGGCGACAGCCACCGTAGAGCCCGGTTCACTCACCTTCTAATTTTCACACCTTTGGTGATCTGAAGAAAGAAATGCGCTGACGTCTGTTTCAGTCGGACGAGCAAGGGCATGAGTGGGTGCGGTTCTAGATCCATCAGCGGCTAACCACGTTCTACAAAGCAGAAACTGATCATCTCGTCTCCCAGTGGACTAAATGTCGTAACGCACGTGGCGATTACTTTTGAATGGTACCATTCCATGGTACCGTTGTGACGAGTGTTTGAACTTAGAACTAATTAAACCTAACTAACCTAGGGACATCACACACATCCATGCCGGAGGCAGGATTCGAACCTGGGACCGTAGCGGTCGCTCGGTTCCAGACTGTAGCGCCTAGAACCGCACGCCCACTCTGGCCGGCCGTAAATATAATACCAGCATATTCTAAGTATAAATAATTTTGTACCTTTTTCAAACATATCGGAATACTTAAAACTAAAGTTCTTGTACTCGTATGTCCATTCTTTTGACAGGAGGTCTTGGGCACGACGGCCGTCTCCTATTGTGAGAAAATGAAACGCCAACAGCCACCCTTATGATTTTATTTATTTTGTAGCTACCGGTTTCGGCGCTTCAATGGTTGGAGTGCTGACACCAAAGTTTTCAGACAGTCTGCGTAACTAGTTGTGTTGGCCACTGAAGCGGTGTATATAGGGATCGTGTCAATCTCTTCAGCATCAACTACAGCCTGAAGATGGTGCATTGAAGCGCAGAAACTGGCAGCTAAAAAATAAATAAAATCATAAAGACGGCAGTAGGCGTTTCATTTTCTCACAAAACGTACTCGGCCTGTATGCGTCAAATTATCGCAACAAGCATGGCTTGTAAAAAAACTATTGTTACATATTTGAGCTTTTTGCTTAAGAGGAATAATATTTATTTTATCGTGAGTGCTAATGAGCAGGGATAGTCATAAAAACAAAACAAAAAAAATTGTATTTTACTAGGTATAGACGTATGAAACCGGAGTTTGGTAATCACACGTCTGTTGTTTGAAATTGATAATCAATATTTTATTCAAAATAATCTCCATTGTTGTCTATACCATTCTCCCACCGGCAGGCTATGAATGCCACGCCAAAGAAACAGTTCTTCTTTTGAAGCGAACCTGTCAGTGACCCAATTTCGTGTATTTTCATACCAACTGAAGTGTTGTTCAGCGAGAGTGTTTTCCATTGGTGCAAACAGATGATAGTCAGACCGAGCCAAGTCTGGAGAATAAGCCTCACGCCCTAGTATTTCCTAACTGAACGCCTCGATTGTTTTCCTGACCTTTTGCTGTGTGTGATGGAGCGTTATCATGGAGAAATATGACTTTGTGTTGCGTTATTCCATATTCCGATCTTTTTCACGTAATGTTCGACTTAAATCTATCATTTGCTGTTGGTAGCGATCAGTGTTAACGGTTTAACCAGGTTATAGCAGCTCATAATAGATGACACAGCTCTGAACCCACCTAACATAGAGCATTGTCTTCTTTCCAAAGCGATTTAGTCTTGCAGTTGATGTTGATGGTTTGCCTGGATTCAACCACGACTTACATCCATTTTTCATCACTAGTCACAATTCGGCGAAGAAACGACTTTGTTTTATATCTGGCGGGCAGAATTTCACATGTGGTCTTTCGATTTGCTTGCTGTGTTTCATTCAGTTCATGCAGAACCTATTTTCCCACTTTCAGCACCTTTCCCATAGCTTCTAGCTGAAGAGAAACGACTTTCTGCGTCGAATTCAAATGTTTTGCGAGTTCCTGTTGAGTTTTAGTATCACCTTCATCCAATAAGGCCTAAAATTTGCTTTCTTCGAACGTTTCTGGTACTGTCCGGCGCTGGTCGTTTCTCACGTCAAAATCACCACTTTAGAATGTTTTGAAGAACTCGAAACACTGTGTTTTCGCAAGAGCTTGTCCGCCTAAACGTTCGACAAGCATTCGATGAGATTCTACAGCAGGTTTCTCCAAATGATAACAGAAAACCAACTCTGTCCGCAAATCGTAGTTCGTAGGCACAAAACTCGACATGTTAATGGGTTTGAAACAGATACCGATTTATGAAACTTCGATTACTATGTGCTGACATTCGACGTTAGCCGTTACAGAAAGCAGATAATCCTGCAGACGCGGTCTCACGGGCTCTACACTGACGGCTAGCACCACCTACAGGGATTGGATTGGATTGTTTGGAGGAAGAGACCAGACAGCGAGGTCATCGGTCTCATCGGATTAGGGAAGGACGGGGAAGGAAGTCGGCCGTGCCCTTTCAAAGGAACTATCCCGGCATTTGCCTTGAGCGATTTAGGGAAATCACGGAAAACCTAAAGCAGGATGGCCGGACGCGGGATTGAACCGTCGTTCTCCCGAATGCGAGTCCAGTGCATGTATAGGGAAATTCCGGTTTCATACTTCGACACATGGTAACATAACAAGAAATGGCTTAACTCTTACAAACTACAGATGAAATATTAGAAGAAACAACGTAAAAGCATACTCTTGCTTCTTGCGCTGACAGCTGGAAAATAACTGTTCCCACGTTCTGTAAGGTTATTTGTATAACTGAGCACCAGACGGCAGCACCTGTCAGATAAAACTAGCACTCACAGTGAAGGACATACACTCCTGGAAATAGAAAAAAGAACACATTGACACCGGTGTGTCAGACCCACCATACTTGCTCCGGACACTGCGAGAAGGCTGTACAAGCAATGATCACACGCACGGCACAGCGGACACACCAGGAACCGCGGTGTTGGCCGTCGAATGGCGCTAGCTGCGCAGCATTTGTGCACCGCCGCCGTCAGTGTCAGCCAGTTTGCCGTGGCATACGGAGCTCCATCGCAGTCTTTAACACTGGTAGCATGCCGCGACAGCGTGGACGTGAACCGTATGTGCAGTTGACGGACTTTGAGCGAGGGCGTATAGTGGGCATGCGGGAGGCCGGGTGGACGTACCGCCGAATTGCTCAACACGTGGGGCGTGAGGTCTCCACAGTACATCGATGTTGTCGCCAGTGGTCGGCGGAAGGTGCACGTGCCCGTCGACCTGGGACCGGACCGCAGCGACGCACGGATGCACGCCAAGACCGAAGGATCATAAGCAGTGCCGTAGGGGACCGCACCGCCACTTCCCAGCAAATTAGGGACACTGCTGCTCCTGGGGTATCGGCGTGGACCATTCGCAACCGTCTCCATGAAGCTGGGCTACGGTCCCGCACACCGTTAGGCCGTCTTCCGCTCACGCCCCAACTTCGTGCAGCCCGCCTCCAGTGGTGTCGCGACAGGCGTGAATGGAGGGACGAATGGAGACGTGTCGTCTTCAGCGACGAGAGTCGCTTCTGCCTTGGTGCCAATGATGGTCGTATGCGTGTTTGGCGCCGTGCAGGTGAGCGCCACAATCAGGACTGCATACGACCGAGGCACACAGGGCCAACACCCGGCATCATGGTGTGGGGAGCGATCTCCTACACTGGCCGTACACCACTGGTGATCGTCGAGGGGACACTGAATAGTGCACGGTACATCCAAACCGTCATCGAACCCATCGTTCTACCATTCCTAGACCGGCAAGGGAACTTGCTGTTCCAACAGGACAATGCACGTCCGCATGTATCCCGTGCCACCCAACGTGCTCTGGAAGGTGTAAGTCAACTACCCTGGACAGCAAGATCTCCGGATCTGTCCCCCATTGAGCATGTTTGGGACTGGATGAAGCGTCGTCTTACGCGGTCTGCACGTCCAGCACGAACGCTGGTCCAACTGAGGCGCCAGGTGGAAATGGCATGGCAAGCCGTTCCACAGGACTACATCCAGCATCTCTACGATCGTCTCCATGGGAGAATAGCAGCCTGCATTGCTGCGAAAGGTGGATATACACTGTACTAGTGCCGACATTGTGCATGCTCTGTTGCCTGTGTCTATGTGCCTGTGGTTCTGTCAGTGTGATCATGTGATGTATCTGACCCCAGGAATGTGTCAATAAAGTTTCCCCTTCCTGGGACAATGAATTCACGGTGTTCTTATTTCAATTTCCAGGAGTGTATTACCGTGCCTCATTGCACCCGCTGTGCCACATTCCTCCAGTCTCCCCAACTCCTGGCGTCATCGTGTGAGGAACCATGTAGTATGGCTTCACGTCACGGCAGGTGTTGACTGACGGGACCATGACAGCACAAGGGTACGTCAGGGACATCCAGCGTCACTATATTTGAACAGGATAACTCCACGTGTTACTGTGAACTGTCTGCATAATGTGCTGTGGCCAGCAATATTGGAAGATCCGTCCGCGAAAGAACATGTGTGGTACCAGTCTGGATGTCAGCTCATTTCCAGTACCCCTGTACGCTAGATTTTACGCAGTGACCGTCGTACCAGGTACGAGGGTCACTGCAAAAGAAATGCACACAATTTTTTTTTTTAATCCATCTATTATTCTACATGTTTAAAAATTTTACCGTGTGTAGATACATCCTTTAGGAACAATATTTTCATTTCTCCACATAATTTCCATGCCTCTCAACTGCCTTACGCTATCTTGAAACCGGCGCCTGTATACCCGCACGGTAAAATTCTGGACCAATCTGCTGGAGCCACTGTTTGGCAGTGTGCACAAGGGAGTCATAATCTTCAAACCTTGTTCCACGAAGAGAGTCTTTCAGTTTCCCAAAGAGATGATAGTCACATGGAGCCAGGTCAGGACTATAAGGCGGGTTTCAGTGTTGTACATTCGAGTTTTGTGATCGCTTCCATGGTTTTTTGACTGACGTGTGGCCGTGCATTGTCAAATGGTTCAAATGGCTCTGAGCACTATGGGACTCAACTGCTGAGGTCATTAGTCCCCTAGAACTTAGAACTACTTAAACCTAACTAACCTAAGGACATCACAAACATCCATGCCCGAGGCAGGATTCGAACCTGCGACCGTAGCGGTCTTGCGGTTCCAGACTGCAGCGCCTTTAACCGCACGGCCACTTCGGCCGGCTCGTGCATTGTCGTGCAACAGCAAAACATCCTGCTTTTGCCGATTTGGTCGAACACGACTCAGTCGAGCTTGAAGTTTCTTCAGTGTCGTCACATATGCATAAAAATTTATTGTCGTTCCACTTGGCATGATGTCCACAAGCTGTCTGGAATGTGTGCAGTACGAGGCCTGCCGTTGCGAGGACAATCCTCAATATTGCCGTGTCGTCTTTCATCACGTAAGCTGCTTTGCCCACCGACTAACTGTACTGCGATCGACAACAGCATCTCCATACACCTTTTTCAACGTCTTGTGGATGTTTCCCACGGTCTCGTTTTCACAGCACAGGAGTTGTATGACGAACGTCAAGTGTAGCAGTCATCTTGAAGACATGCTGTGACGGCGCCACTCACGGGAAAAGGTTGAACTAAGTTTGAAAACAAGCGGGAAGGATGCATCTACACACTGTAAAACTTTCACGCATGCAGAATGAAAACTATATTTTTACAAAAAAATAGTGTGACCCTCGTACAATACTTATACGGCGGTTTGCCCCACGAGAGGATACAGTAACTTTATGAGATCCTTCCAAACCGAATTAGTCGTTGCATGCAGAACAGAGCTTGATTTTATAGTCACTGAAATAATATTACATACCCTGTCATACCCTCAAATTTCATTCCATTTTCTCCTCCTTCTACGTGTGATTTGTTTTTTGTCAAGCAGTGAATCTGACATGTCAGCATATCGCTCCCCACTTGAAAATTTCGAGTTGCATTCAAGATGGCTGCTTCCAAAATGGCCGTCTTGTTGGTAATATAGCCATACAGTTTTTTCTCTCCTATCTCATTCTACTATTCTCAAAATTTATGTTTATCCACGTGTTTTTGTTTTAGAAAAGCGACTCCTCCAGAATGTGGAGCAACCTGTACAATGGCGTCTCAGCGGCACGGACCAGGGGCGTCGTGGGAGAAGAGGCCAGCAAGGCAGTGTGTTGTAGCAGGGCGCAGCGCCCTGTAGGGAGAGCGCGCACTGGCGCTCCGACAGGGGACAGGGGTCATGCTCCAGGGCGCCGCCGCCACAACTGCCCCCCTGGGACAGCTGGTTAGCCCTGCGGCCGCGGCGCCATGCTTGCTGCTGGGACGTCACAGGGCGGCCGCCTCTGGAGCGAGGGCCTGCTCTCCAGCCTCCAGCCGTAGCCTGGCTGGCTCTCAGCTCTCTCCACTGTAACTCTGGACGCTGCACGGCGAACCGAGTCAGTACCCTATACGAAGTACCTTCAGCTTCTAAGATGTCCGATTTTCTTTTTCACAAAATATTCAAACAAAAACACTTGTAACTTCTGTCACTTCTCAACTTCTCAACCTTAGGCACTTTTCCTGACTTCGTCACTATGAGTCCAACGCCGCTGCGAACACTTCTTTAGGAGTCTGTTTCGACTACTGGACAACTGCTGATGCAATAGCATCACAACCAGAGAATGCGCGACTACGGAGTGTGTGTTTTTCAGCAAAGATGGCCAAGTAAACGCTAGGAGCCAGGTCGGGTGAGTGAAGATCAAGAGAAACCAATCTAGTGCTGTTTTCACGAACAGACTCCTGCGTCTCGTTCTCCCAGAGCTCTGGCATCCTCTTGATGAGAAGGAACGCGTCCAGAGTTTTGTGTTCAGTGTAAGGTACTTGTTATTTAAAACAAATTGCTAGCTCGTTCCTGTTACTGTAGGACGCTCTGGTGGTGACTGTCTCCACTCAAGAGCCAAGTTCTCTGACCGTCTGGAGCGAGCACAAGATTTTTTCGGTTCATAGTGAAATGACATTCCACCTATTTGAACCGTTGCACCCACAAACGTACGTTCTTCGTATTCGTGACACCACCCTACACCTCTCACTACTGGCAACGAATTTCAATGCATGCCTCACCACGCAAGTGCAAAAATCCAAAATTAACTACCTACTCTTTTAATGTAAACGTCATCATTTCTAGCAACAGAATCACTTCTCGTTCCTGCCGTAGGCAATACAGTTGTCTGTGCCACACAATGCTGCCACCTATGTTACGTATGTACGAAGAATACTTGAGTATTTTAATTCAATCCGGATGCACCTATATGCTACCAGCCTTGAGAAAAACAATCGTTGATTTCAGAGCTTAAACGCTTCTCGTATTATTGTGCACAAACGATCATTATGGGGAAGATTACTCGGAGATAGGTCATTATAAATCTCGCTTCAGTGTCATGAGTAAGTGCTGAAGTACGTTGTCGACAGCACAGGGCTGAGGCTTACACGCCGGCCGCGGTGGCCAAGCGGTTCTACGGGCTTCAGTCCGGAACCGCGCGACTGCTACGGCCGCAGGCTAGAATCCTGCCTCGGGCATGGATGTGTGTGATGTCCTTACTTAGGTTTAAGTAGTTCTAAGTTCTAGGGGACTGATGACCTCATGTTAAGTCCCATAGTGCTTAGAACCATTTGAACCATTTTGAATCTGACAATTTTTTTTTTTTTTGACGCTTATACTTCCATATTCTAGTATGAAATTCATCATGCTTATACTTATCCGATTGGTCTTAGAAGAAAACACATTTTTTTTTGTGATGCGATTACGCGAAGTGGTGTTGGAAAAATTTGAGTACTTTACTTTCTTGGCTAGGTCTGAAAACCAAGTTAAATTTATTGGCCCAAAGTTCATTAAAAATATTTTGAACGAAATAAGCCACAATGAATGAAGTCGTTATGTTTGGACCTCAATACGGATCTAAACTGAAAAATTTATAGATATACACTGCCGGAGCAAGAATTGTTGCATCATGCCCGATTTCTATCAAACACAGTGGAGTTGTTCATCACATAACGGGCGTTAAATGATTACACCTTCATTCTATTCAGAACTGACGCCAAAGTCAATATGGGGTTCGTCTCCCACAGGCACAAATACACTCTTGTTACGGCAGGGAAACGAAGAGCCTGCAGACGTCGTCCCCAGGACTTTACTTGCCATTCCTGAAACACACGCTGTGGCGGTTCTGTCACGTTACTGTCTGGAGGGTCGTATGAAGATACGTACTTCCTACCGAATCCTCGAATTTCGAAGTATGCTTAAATGTAGATGTCAAAGACCGCTACGAGTATGTTACTTGATTATTTCTCTGTGGGTTGCACCTAAAAATTTATCTTTGCGCTCTTTCTGTGCAGTTATCGTTTTTGTTAAATGAATCCTTTCCTTCTACAAATCAACATTATTGCTCATGCACTTGCTGCCGTACTTTCTCAGCACAGGAAGACAACTTCCACTCTAGCTAACTAATTTGGTCACTGAACTTCATAGTAAAATCTAGTGTTCGTGGACTATTAAGAATTGCCAAAATTTGGAGTCCAAGTCACATTAATTGGAATAGCATTCAGCAGGGAGAGACTGAGAATATTTGGTGTATACATAAAGATGTTAATCATATCTTCATGTAACACTACCTTAGAGAGTATCTTACCGTTTTGTTAATGTTATAATTAGTCTGTGTTTTATATATATATATATATATATATATATATATATATATAACACAGACTAATTATATATATATATATATATATATATATATAAAAAGTGAGGTAAATGTTGATCTGTGGCACAATGTTAGTGCACACACAAGACTTCCGGAGCATACCGTTCATCGTACGTTGTTGAACATGGAGCTCCATAGCCGATCAACCCTACGAGTTCACATGTTGACCTAACGACCTGCTCCGGCCAGCTTAAATTTATTGACTTGCGCTTAGGCACTTGAAAATGACCAGAAGTTTGAAATCGGAACCGTGGTGATGGAAATGATGCTGGCATTCATAAAAAGATTTGTTGCCGTTCATGAAGTTCTACATCTCTGAATATCCTGCTGAAGAAACAATAATGTAGTTAAGAAATGATGTCAGGTTGTGTTTGGTCTACACATGACTGGGTAAGTGATCAAAGGATATATATATATATATATATATATATATATATATATATATATATATATATATATACGATGTGGTGGTTTCTGCCAAAGAATGCTCGTAAGCTCGTAAACAAGACATATTCCTATTACAAGTTGATCAAATAATTAGTGACGGTGATACGATTAATACTGTATTCTCCAACAAGGTTATAATTATCTCGTCCATAATTCAATGTGTCATGTATCATATGCTTTTCATAAGGTATATGAAAAGTTTCATTTCTTTCAACAAATGATAGAAAGATACTTTAACAGTATTTGTCTTGAAAGCCTTTTTTTTGTTCCCTTGCTTGAGTGGTGTTTGACTGTAACAGGGGAACTTTACGTATGGTAGAATATGTTTAAATTTATTGGCCGGCCGGTGTGGCCGTGCGGTTCTAGGCGCTTCAGTTTGAAACCGCATGATCGCTACCGTCGCAGGTTCGAATCCTGCCTCGGGCATGGATATGTGTGATGTCCTTAGGTTAGTTAGGTTTAAGTAGTTCTAAGTTCCAGGGGACTGATGACCTCAGAAGTTAAGTCCCATAGTGCTCAGAGCCATTTGAACCATTTATAAATTTATTGGTTCAAATGGCGCAAATGGCTCTGAGCAGTATGGGACTTAACTTCTGCGGCCATCAGTCCCCTAGAACTTAGAACTACTTAAACCTAACTAACCTAAGGACATCACACACATCCATGCCCGAGGCAGGATTCGAACCCGCGACCATAGCGGTCGCGCAGTTCCAGACTGTAGTGCCTAGAACCGCTCGGCTGCTCCGGCCAGCTTAAATTTATTGACTTGCGCTTAGGCACTTGAAAATGACCAGAAGTTTGAAATCGGAACCGTGGTGATGGAAATGATGCTGGCATTCATAAAAAGATTTGTTGCCGTTCATGAAGTTCTACATCTCTGAACATCCTGCTGAAGAAACAATAATGTAGTTAAGAAATGATGTCAGGTTGTGTTTGGTCTACACATGACTGGGTAAGTGATCAAAGGATTTCATGACTAACATACTGATGAGCCAAAATCTTACGACCACCTGGTTAATACCTTGTTTGTCCGTCATTGGAACAAAATACATCACTGATTCTACATATCAGGGATCCGATAGTTTCTTGATAGGTTTGCGAAGAAATGTGGCAAAAGATGTCTAACTACAGGTCATGTAATTCGCATTTATAACGGGCCGCTGATCTGCGTACTCGGTGATTCCACTCGATACTGAGGCAGATGGGTTCCATAAATTTACATCAGGCGAATTTGGTCACCGAGACATCAACGTGAGTTCACTATAATGGTGTCCGACCCGATAGCTGAGTGGTCAGCGTGACGGATTGCCTACTGGCCCGGGTTCGATACCCGGCTGGGTCGTAGAATTTCTCCGCTCAGGGACTGGGTGTTGTGTTGTCTTCATCGTCATTTCATCCCCATCCGGCGCGCAGGTCGCCCAATGTGGCGTCGAATGTAGTAAGACATGCACCAAGGCGGCCGGACCCATCCCGCAAGGGGCCTCCCGGCCAGTGACGCCAAATGCTGATGTCCATTTCCACTATAATGCTTCTAAAACCAGTGTTGCACTATTCTGGCTCCGAGATCCAGACAATTACACTGTTGAAAGATGACATCGCCGTCGGAGAAGACATCAAGCAAGAAGGGATGCAGGTGGTCGGCAGCTCTCAGTTTGTCTTAAATTGCTACCACGGGTTCAGTTCAAGCGCAGGAGAGTGTCTCCCACAGTATAATACTGCTCCCACGAGCCGACGTTCGCGGCGCGCTGCACGTTTCGAGCCGCCGTTCACCTCGCAGCCAGATTTGTAGAGACGACCCTCGACCTAGTGTAGCAAAAATGTGATTCACCCAAAGAGCCGATACGATTCCATTGGTCGACTGTCGAATCCCAACGGTCATGTGCTCATTGCAGTCGTCATTGACGATGTCGCCGGCCGGGGTGGCCGAGCGGTTCTAGGCGCTACAGTGTGGAAGCGCGGCCGCTACGGTCGCAGGTTCGAATCCTGCCTCGGGCATGGATGTGTGTGATGTCCTTAGGTTAGTTAGGTTTAAGTAGTTCTAAGTTCTAGGGGACTGATGACCTCAGAAGTTAAGTCCCATAGTGCTCAGAGCCATTAGAACCATTGACGATGTCGTTAGGTCAACATGTGAACTCGTAGGGTTGATCGGCTATGGAGCTCCATGTTCAACAACGTACGATGAACGGTATGCTCCGGAAGTCTTGTGTGTGCACTAACATTGTGCCACAGATCAACATTTACCTCACTTTACAGAGCAGACAAGACTCCGAAACCCACATTCTGAGAAGAGTCGTGGACGTCGAACCATTTACCGCCTAGTGGTAAGTTCAGTGCCCTTTTATCTTTTTCCGTAGATGCCGACGACTTAAGTACGTGAACATTCGAACAGCTTCGCGGTTTTCGAGATACTCGTTCAAGCGCTCTGCGTAAATATACTCAGCACTCTGTCAATGTCGCTTATCTCAATGGATTTCCCCATTTGCAGCCCATATTTTTGCTAGAGTGATCCCCCGTCCGTGTCTCCTCAGCTCACAAACTTTTATTGCCGCGTCACGTGCCAGCAACGTAACCATGTGGCATCCAACGTGGCGGTGTGCAGTGGTCATAATGTCTTGGCTTATCAGTCTACTTCACTGCTTTCTGTGTTACAGTCTGCATCAGTGATGCATAGTGTAATAACTTTGTTCTTACGGAACTGTTGTTATGAATGTTATTGTTTATTATCGATCCATGATTAACTATTGACAAGAAACTTTGTAGAAGAGATGTTCTGCAAAGTTCAAAAAATTTAAAGCCACATTGACTCTTAATCGACCACTAGTGCCAATCACAAGTTTTTATTCACTTATTTAAATAGTTTCATAATGGAAAATGTTTTGAGGTATATTTTGGCTGGCAATACAAAGAAAGAACAATTAACAAAAGTACACACAGATGTCAAGATTCTTCTTAAACGTCTTGCCATGTACTGTGGTCATCCTGCGGAGAAAGAGAAGAATAATCTAATTTGATGGTATATTTACTTTATCTATTGGCGTGCTGTTCCATATATATATTTTTTAATAGTTACTCCCTTGCTGTATATCTTCTTATATTTTGCCGAGTACGCGCAAGCTGTGCGTCAAGGTGAATTCGCGTCCACTGAAAGCGAGCGTAGAGTGTGCTAAGATATCCGAGAGTGCTGCGCCCATTCTTTTATTCAGTGACTGTTGGAATGAAAAGAAAATAAAGCTCTCGTGATTGTTACCCAGCGTGTGGTAAAGACGAAAAGTACTTTTATCTTTCGGCATATTACGCAAAAGGAGTTGCAATTATTTGAAACTGTCAGGAATTTGGGGTGTTAATAATATTATTCGCAATAGCACTAGTTGAGATAGTAACATATTGTATATGCTACGCAATAATCATCAAAGATGAGAACGTTATTTGAACGGCATTTGGCTAATATTACTTTGACCCTTGTTCATAAGTATTGGTAGTTCGCTGGTGGGAGGGATCGCGGAAAAGCGCATCAGCTGCTAAATCCTGCACTTTGTTTCGGGAAACTTTTAGTTAATTTCTTGAAATACAACAGTTGCTGATCTTCAGCCAATGATAGTGCTACGCCGTCCAGAATTCTGTAGAGCTCTTCATCACTTATGAAAAAACTCTGAAGTTTTATTAAGTACCTTACAGCTGGAATGCAACCAGCGTTTTATCCAGTGCTTTATGTGAGCTCAAATAATTCGAAAATATTAACATCATAATTAATAATAATAATTAATCTTGATTCATTAAAATGAATGAAGTAACTTCTAACAAGATATAACATTGGCTCCTGAGGAGGCAGGACCTTGTATTCTATTATTGCATGCAGCTGTTTTAAAAAAAAAAAGTTCAAATGGCTCTGAGAACTATGGGACTTAACATCTGAGGTCATCAGTCCCCTAGAACTTAGAACTACTTAAACCTAACTAACCTAAGGACATCACACACATCCATGCCCTAGGCAGGATTCGAACCTGCGACCGGAGTGGTCGCGCGGTTCCGGACTGAAGCGCCTGGAACGCTCGGCCACAGTGGCCGGCGCAGCTGTTTAACATGTCTTCTACATGTAGCTACGAAAATTCTCTGGGTGGGGGTTAGGTAGAGTCGGTGTCGAGTCCAAGTGTATAAGAGGCGAAATTCAAAATGCTGCAGTAAATAAAGTGAGAACATATGACTCTTGCTTTCTTTATTAGCTCCTAGCTGCACCAAGAAGTACTATTTTGGGTGCTGTTCTGTGATAATTAGCTGGTAGAGATATTTGGCTAGTGTTTCTAGTAGTACTAGGATATTTCTGTATTTTTGATTAGTATTCTTCAGTACATAAATATGTTCCAATGTTAACAGTGATTAACATTATTGTGTCCCTCTCGATGTAATGACATTTTGTGTGTATGTATAAGGGCAGAATTGTGTTGTATCCTAACAGGAGACGTTAGGTCCTTATCTGATATTTGTATATGTTAAATGGTATAAACTCATGGTCAGTATAAGACAGATATGGCTAATTTACTTGAAGATCAGTCGGTTCAGGTAGAAGTGATAGCTAATCCATTGTAGTGCCACTACCAAGTTTTTGAGCAAAAGTTATAAGGCTTCAACAACAGCAGTAAAAAGTAATGAGAAAGCCTCTGTGGAGCTTAACGTTAGTAGCCACAAGCCAGCAGACGCTAGTGTGGCCACATTTGGATCACTGTAACAGACATGTAAGGGGACTCTGAGGCGAGGATAGCCGAGTGCAGAAGTAAACTGCACCATACAGCGGTAGCCGCGTAGCAATCCGGGCACTGTCATCACACCAGCACAAGTACCTTGCGATGGGTGACGTAACTAGGTAATGCGTTTTGGCAAAGCAGATGTATGCCAGAAGCATATAAATAAATCTGAATTTTGAGGCAATGGGGCTTCTCATCGATATGAGCAGGAGCACCAGAGTTACACTGGACAGCAAGGTGACTGGTCACCACCAGAAACTTCCATGGGTTCCAGACTGGGTTGCAGCAGCGATCAGTACTGCGCCCTCCATAGGGCTTGGAGCCGCATCCCTCCCAACCTGCCATCTGTGACTGCTGCCACTGGTGCTTAGTCCCTACTGAGACTTGGCACCCCAGTACCAGCCATCGTCCGACTCCTGCCAAACGGCAGTGAGTCGTACCCTGTGTACAGCTGAGTCCACACGCTGCCGTGTGGTGCACCAGGGCTCCAGGCTGCCAATGGAAATAGTTCACTGCTTACATCAAGAGCCGTGACCTCTAAAAGCTGTGGGTCCATCACGGGCCTTTCGTCAGCACCGCAGAGTGCTGGCTCAGTATCAAGGGTGAAAGCCGCCACCTGTTCATCAGCCCCATCCAGGGACAACAGGATGGCATGTTTTCCTTGCTGAACTGTCACGCATCATGCATTGCAATTAAATAACGTCATTCTTTACTGACAACAGTGTTTCCACCGAGCCTGTCATCACAACCAGTCACTGCACGGACCATTCAGAGTTGTGTCGGAGTGGTCATCACCTCCAGGCATTCTGCATAGTTGTGTCAGGGATGAGGATATAGCCACAATCATCAGCAGAGGGTGTGTTACGTCACAACGTGATGTCTGATCCACAGCCTACAGCATTGTCATTAGGGGTGAATAAAACTTTTTGTTGTTCGAGTTGTCAGTTGTGGGGCTGAGGATTACAGTGCATGATAATAGAACGTCACTTTTGTAACACCAGAGGAACTGGGTAGCTTATCACATTTTAAGAGGAATTCTGTAGAAGATGATTTGTACCTGTGCGTTGTACGCAGTTCAATATGTCTGGGCATTTTCTCCTTTGTACCGAGGGTGTGGCAGTCGTTTACCTTACGAGACTACATAATGAAGAGATTCTAGGGGACTAACTATTAGACATAAGAAGTAGGGTGGTAGTACAGGTGAGCCACAGAGTGTTCTATTTAGGTTATTTTACTTTTGTGTTGTGTTAAGGTATTAATTATGACTCGTGAAGATGAGTAATGTTGATCCAGTAGTGAAGTTGGAAATATAAGTTGTCACCAGTGTGGAGGGTATGCAGTCGTTGGTGAATTACGTAGTTCAATTAAGCATGGATTTGTTTCAAATAATAAACTAGTAGAGAGCAATGAAGAAATAGAGGTGTTAAGGTCACAGGTTCTATGCATCGATCTGGAGGTTGGTGGCTTTGTTCCTCCCTTTCTGGTCTCAGGCTGTGTTAACATTTGTGGAGGATCTCAGTCATCAGCTAACAGAGGTTTGGCCTCATAAATGATTATTTCAGATAGCAAGGTTATGTTTGATAGGAGAAGCAAAGTCGTTTGTTTGGTGAAAAGAGGAGCTGCACAACGCGCTGCGCAACTCGGGCAAGGAATAGCGCAATTGTATAGTAAAGAGAAAAACAGTGCATGGTATTTTCCATGAGCAGTTGAGTATGGTTTCAAGAAGGCATCATGAAACTGAATGTACGTACTTACGAGTTAATGTAGATTGAGGAGATAAACAAAACATTGCTACAGGAAGCTGAGCAACTGAGTTTCTTACTCTTCTGACAGAGATATCAAATAGGGTGTGCACTGAGGTCCCGAGAGATCTCCATTCAGAGGTTAGATCAACATTTAAATGTGACGAGGTTGATGAGTCCACAGATATAAGGGACTGAAGAAATCTTTTTTTATCGAATACAGAATGTTTTAACTGTTGTCATGGATTGGATTGCAGAGGCAATACTACCACTCACATGGGGTTAGTAGGGATGGTGTAGGCTCCAGATGATTTAATGGAATTAGTATTAGGGGTGGTGTGGATCAATGGCCGGGATATACGTGTAATGAGGGAGGTGGTCTAGGTGTTAAGAAGTACCCGTTAAATTTAGGAGGGATATTGAATGCTTACAGTAGGAATTCTCAGTAAAGACAAGTGCAGTATGAACGAAAGGAGAGGCGGAATGTGCCATAGTGGATATGACAGATGGCAGTATAGAGTTTTGTTGGACACAGGGGAGTATGTGTCACCAGCCTCAAGAGAGTAAGTAGGCAGGAGGCGTTGGGATGCACCATGTTACAAGTTGTGTGGAGTATGCCACTGATATATGTCCATTGCTGTCAATAGTGATGAATTTTTCGTTTGAGGCAACAAAGTTGAAGCATGTGTAGGCAGGGTTTCTCACGTAAGCAAGGGCTGTAGAGCGATCCTAGGGTTAGACTTTCTGCATAAACATCATGCCACAGTTGACCTTCAGTGGTATATAGCGGAGTTTAGTGGAAAGACGTAATGAGTCAAGCTGATGAATAGCGAAAGCAGTTGTCAGTACTGATCTCTTGCAAGGAGAATCTAGTGTATAGGACAGCCTTGTTAGACTGAAAACAGTGATATTAAGACTTAATTCGCATTACTGCATGTCAAGTGGCACTGGAAAGTCGTTTTGGGTGAATGTGGAGTCAGACTTACGAAGTGATATGTTGTGCATATTTAAATCGCTAGAGGAGAGTTAGGTATTGGATGCAGCGTGTTGTTTGTTGAAAGATAGTATTGGACCTGTAGAATAAAGGGATGGAGACAAGGTAGTACTCATCGATATGAGTAATTTTGTCGCCGAGGATGTTAAGTTGTTGAGGGGAACATTCTGTTCTACGTTGGGAATTGCAGGTATGGAAGGTTGCCACACTGAGGGTGTAGGCTATAAGAGGGCACAGTATGCTGCTAGGACTACATTTCATGAGAAACTGAAGCTTCGAAACGGGACAGATAGAACAAAAATGAATGACCTGTGGCTAGAATTTCAGGATATTTCTTTTCCCAGTGGTAGTCACCACCTATGCCAGAAACGTAACACAGAATTTCAGCAGGGAAAAAAAGCACCGTTGCACTGAAGGCTGCACGGAATACTGTGATAATTGCAACCACTTTTGGAGCAATTTATGAATCAACAATTGGCTTATGGGGTAACAGAAGAGAATAGTAGAGGGGGGGGGGGCAGGAACTGCGGTTATGCACAAGCAGTCTATGTATGTCTTGAAGAAGGATTGTTGTTGTGATTACTGCCATTTAAATAGTAAGATTACGATAGACACCTACACAATTCCGAACACCACAGAGATAACATACTAGTATAATCTAGAGGAAAACCAGTATTCTCGTGAATGGACTTGATGAGTGGATGCCATCAATAATAAGTCGCTCAAGAGGATAGACCGAAAATGATGTTTTCAGCACTTTGAGGACACTCTCAATATAGAATAATGCCTTTTGGACAAAAAATTCACCAACAATATTACACTGTTTACTGCACAGATTAAAACTGCATGAGCGTCTGGTTTGTCTTCATGATATAATCGTATCTTCAAGGAATGTGCAGGAGCCTAGGCTGCGACTGTGGGAAGTGTTCGAGAGTTTACGAGTGGCTAATTTGACACTAAGTACAGTGAAATGTCACTTTGCACAAGAAAACGTCAACTATTTAGAAGATGTGATTAGTAAGGATGATTTAAGTTATAATCCTAGATTGATGCAAGCAGTAGAAGATATTCCATCAATGGGAACAGCCAGGGACACTATCGTTTCTAGTCTCATAGACTATTATAGGAAGTTTATGAAGGATTTTCAGATATTGCAATGCTTATTACACAGTTGTTGAGGAAAGGTGTTAAGTTTGTGTGGTTGGAGATATGTAGGGGTGGATTTGTTGAAAAGAAAAAAGTGTGAACGCCAAGTCCAGTCTCAGGGTTTCCACATATTGAGATGGAGTTTATGTTGTAACATGATGCGTCGAATCAAGGTCTTGGAGCCAAGAGGTCGATGGTCAGGAACACACTACTGCCTTTGGATCCAGACAGTTGAACACAGCATTGAGGTATCATTGTATGACAAAGAGAGAAATACTTAGTTTGGTGTACAGAGTAACACACTTTTGTTGTTACCTGTATAGAACGAAGTTCAAGGTAGATACAGATAGTATTGCTTTCAAACAGTTACTAGATTTGAAGGGCTCATCAAGTAGATGATGAGATGGGCATTAAATCTCAGTGAATTTCAGTATGAAGTAGTCCACAGTCTAAGTAACACATGAAACACATGGAACTGCAGATGGGCTAAGCAGAAAAATAGCAGGAAAGCACTGGGTCAGGGCATTGGTAAATAGCAAGCAGCATAGAGTGCCAACGAAAAGTGTAGATACTATAGCAAGCAACAGTGGTCTATTTTGTAGAGAAACGAAATTAGGACTGCAGGTGGTGGTTACAACTGAGTTGGCACAATGGGTACTATGCGAAATGCAAGATCACACCTTTTGAGCCACAGGAGATGCAGCATGACGGATTGGAGAGTGGCAGAAAAGTACTTTTGGAGGAGAAGGAAGAACGATGTCGATCAGTATGTCAGAAATTGTGTGAATTGTCTACAGAAGGTGGGTTTATATCAGAATGCCAAAAGACAATGGAACCATTAGGTTCACTGGGGTGGACGTGTCAGACCCATTCAAATAAACACCAGCAGATAATCGTTTCGTGCTGATACTTTTTCTAGTTACGTGAAGATGGTGCCGATGCTGGATCAATAAGCTGTCACACTCATGCAGGCGTTGGTTAACAGGTAAATATTGAAATCTGGGGTTCCAAATATAATAGTTATGACAAAGGGATGAACTTCTTTTCATACATGACAGAGTTTGGTTGGTTGTTAAAAGCAAAAAAAAGTTGAAAACTATCTCACTTCATCCACAAGCTAGTGGAAGGACAGAACGAGTTCGTTAGAAAATTCGAAAGACACTTAGTCATTCCATGAATATACACCACTGAGAGTGGGGCTCATATCTGTCCTTCATAGTGAGTGCATACAACTCCAAAGTGCACATTAATACAGGGCTGTCGCCATTCGAGGTGGCATACGGGAAGAAGATGCCATTGCCATTCGACACTATTATCCAGAGGAAAGACAAGAGGGTGGAGTCAGTCTGAGAATTTGCAAGAACGGTAAGGGAAGTGCAAAGAAAGGTCCAGCGAGCAAATGTTAAGGCACTGGCGAAGTACGAAGAGCCAGTGAAGAGAGTAGGAACCTTGTTGTTGTTGTTGTGGTCTTCAGTCCTGAGACTGGTTTGATACAGCTCTCCATGCTACTCTATCCTGTGCAAGCTTCTTCACCTCTCAGTACGTACTGCAGCCTACATCCTTCTGAATCTGCTTAGTGTATTCATCTCTTGGTCTCCCTCTACGATTTTTACCCTCCACTCTGCCCTCCAATACTAAATTGGTGATCCCTCGACGTCTCAGAACATGTCTTACCAACCGATCCCTTCTTCTAGTCAAGTTGTGCCACAAGCTCCTCTTCTCCCCAATTCTATTCAATACCTCCTCATTAGTTATGTGATCTACCCATCTAATCTTCAGCATTCTTCTGTAGCACCACATTTCGAAAGCTTCTATTCTCTTCTTGTCTAAACTATTTATCGTTCACGTTTCACTTCCATACATGACTACACTCCATAAAAATACTTTAAGAAACGGCTTCCTGACACTTAAATCTATACTCGATGTTAACAAATTTCTCTTCTTCAGAAACGCTTTCCTTGCCATTGCCAATCTACATTTTATATCCTCTCTACTTCGACCATCATCAGTTATTTTGCTCCCCAAATAGCTAAACTCCTTTACTACTTCAAGTGTGTCATTTCCTAATATAATTCCCTCAGCATCACCCGACTTAATACGACTACATTCCATTATCCGCGTTTTGCTTTTGTTGATGTTCATCTTATACCCTCCTTTCAAGACACTGTCCATTCCGTTCAGCTGCTCTTCCAAGTCTTTTGCTGTCTCTGAGGTAGGAACCTTACCTCGGTATAAAGTACTCCATTGGGTGATGTTCTCGAGTCCTTATAATCTGAAGGGAAAAACGAAGAGACTGATCCCGACGGAAGTTCGAGTCCTCCCTCGGGCATGGGTGTGTGTATTTGTCGTTAGGATAATTTAGGATAAGTAGGTGTAACCTTCGGGACTGATGACCTTAGCAATTAAGTCCCACAAGATTTCACACACATTTGAACATTTGAAAGACGAAGATGTTTGTAACACATTACCAGGACCCATACCAAGTAGTTGAAACCACATCACCAGTAAATGTAAAGCTGCAGCTGCCGGCGACTGGAACAACTGTGCATGCTGGGCGTCTACTGCAGTTAAAGGACGCTTCAAAAATGGTTCAAATGGCTCTAAGCACTATGGGACTTAACATCTGAGGTCATCAGTCCCCTAGACTTAGAACTACTTAAAACTAACTAATCTAAGGACATCTCACACATCTATGCCTGAGGCAGGATTCGAATCTGCGACAGCAGAAGCAGCGAGGTTCTGGGCTGAAGCGCCTAGAACGGCTCGGTCACAGCGGCCGGCTAGTTAAATGGTATATTAGAGGTAATTCCACCAGAGATATTAGTGAGAGAGAAGAAAAGAGGCAAAGAAGAAGAAGGGGAGGGATGAGTAACAGGAGTGGGAAGTCCAGATTCCTCAAGATCGTTATGCATTGAGACCAAGGAAATAACTGATATGTATTGTGGTTTTCATAATTTCTTGATATTGTTCGTTTGTGTGTAGTATAGGGAATTAACGTTATTTTAGATAAGGTTATATGCTTGCGTTAGGGTAGAATTTGTCGTTAATATGTTAAGGCATGATCTTCAGAGACAGCAGACTCCACAGATGAGAGCAGTTAACATTGATTCCTGTCCTCAGGTTACCATAAAGCAGAAGTGCTGGGAAAGAAGAATGCTAGTTTTGGCAGTGTGTATATCTTCGACAGACTGGGAGGGGCGGGGGGCCTTACAAATTATCACTTGGATGGTGGAGTTCTATTTTCCCTGCAACCAGATGTAGTGCCCAGTCACAAATGCTCATTAAATTTAGTGATAAATGTGTGAGGATTGCGGAACGATATAGGAGGCTGGAGGAGATGTTCTCAGTGATACAACAGTTAGCAGATAGTAGGAGGAAGCTGAGAAGTCTCAAAGGAACACTGGAAATCGCTCATTGTATATGAACAATTGTAGGGGCAGATGATGGAGGTGATTCGTGTGGTACCACACGATTCCATAAGAGTGAAATGGGGATGGATAGACGATGGGGTTCAGTGTATTGAAGCCCATCATTGGGACAGCAGACTGAAAATATGTAAGCAAACTGAACAGAACAGCAGAGGCCTTAAGGGGATTAGGCAAATAAAGTAACTGGAGTGACATTCCATGTAGAAAGTGAACTTGACGAGCAGCCTGTTATACAAATTACGTATGCTTCGACTGTTTGTTAAGGAAGCCATGGATTATGCCAGGGTCTTGGCCAGCGCTCTAAATCAGAATGTTTTTCGAAGCAGTACAAAAACGGTTGCAAGCGCTATATGCAACAATAATGATCACAAGGATATTGCAATCAGTAGTGGATAGTATCTGGGACGCAGGTGTGGACTTAACAAACATGCAGGATGCCATCCATCAGGTGCTTCATGGACAATTACGTCCGGCCTTGCTGTTACTTGAGCAGTATTTGATGGGCTTGAAGAAGGCCCAAGAAGAATTACCGCCAGAATTAAAATTAGTGGTGGAGTCGAGCAGCCAAGATTTCCCATTCTGCTACCTTGGTACTACACTGAATGTGATGACGGATGATGCACAGTCGTACATATCAACAAATGTACCAATAGCAAGCAAGCATGAAGTGTTTTAGGTGCACACTTATCCATTGAAGTTAGCGCCAGTTGAAAAAGGAAAGAGTACTACTAATGGCGGGAGACGGATCGACATTTGATGATGACAAAAGTTGAGCTTCGAAAATATCAGAATCGGTTAGTATCCTTATGCACGACTCGAGAAATTGCACTGGCTGGGAGCATAAGCAGTTGTTTAGAGGTAAATCAGAAGGACATTCTTGCTGAAAAGAGGTGATTAAACCAGAGCCATATTTTCAGGAAGGAAGATTGGGTCATCGGAGACGGAGCACAAGCTCGTATTGTGTCAAGGATTTGGAAGCAAATCAGTGTTGTTTCAAAGGAGCCATTCTGAAATTTGCCTGGAGCGATTTAGGGAAGTAACGGAAAACCTAAATCAGGATGGCAAGACCTGGGTTGGAGCAGTCGTCCTCCCGAATGCTAGTCGAGTGTGCTATAACCACTGTGCCAGCTCGCTCAGTTACATGTACTAAGTGTACAACAACATAGTAGTGGTTGGTAGTTGCTTTGCGCAAGGGAACTGCAAGGTAGTGGACTGTTCATGTGTTATATTATGAGACCCAGGATGCATTTACCATCTACTGTGGTGGAAGCCAATCTGTTCAATGTGACACAGCCGCAGCTCTATTGGTGAGACGAATCTCTAGAGGTATTGTCCAAACAGAACCTTACCTTCCTTAACTACACCCTTCCTGTTCATTAAACTGGATGATAGCAGCAGTGCAGGAGCGGCGATCACTGAAGAGCGACTGTTGCAGCATGTGGAACAGTATGTGGTTAGTACACGTAAAGCAACTGTGATCTGGAGTGTTTCAGTTCGCATTGCCATGATAACTACGATTTTGCTCTGTCTAGCTCCGATGTATTTGAAACAATGGACCATACGAAAACCGGATCCAGGAATAATTCACGTTTCTGTAGACTGGATGCCTAGAGTGTAGATTGAAAGATAGATTTACGAAGTTGCAGATTAATGTGGTGATTGTGCATAGTTAGGAGTAGCCAATTCAGTGTTATGTACTTACTTACAAGTTAAGGGTAAAGGCAATTACAGCAGGGAATCAGGCCTCAGCAAGACCGAAGGGACCAGTTCTTCTCCATGGAGAGGGGCATTGTTGTGCCACTGCCCAGTCTTAGAGCGAATGATATAAGTCTTCAGCAAAAGTAATAAGAGGCACTGAGAAAGCCATCATGGAGCACTGCATTAGTTAGTGCAACGTAGTAGCCGCCAGTGTGGCAACGTGTTGGTCGCAATAACAGATACACATGTGGATCACGAGATGAGGACACGCAAGCACACCAGTAATGTGCACTACACAGCAATTGCAGTGCAGCAAGTGGGGCAATGTTATCACATCAGAGCAAGCCTCTTCCTGCGGACGATGTAACTAGGTGCCAGGCTTCAGTGAAACAAATGCACGCCAGAGCCACTATATTTTAATGTAGCTGGACACTAGCAGCACTGTCATGATGCCAGAACTGCAATGGACAGCGTGAAGACGGAGCACCACCAGCATCAGCCTTGGGTTCAAGACCAGGCTGCACCTGTCACCAGCACTAAGCACAGAATCTGGTGTCACAGCCCCACAAACCTACTGTCCATTGCTGATGCTCCTAGTGGGACTTAACTCAGTAACAGCCACTGCCTGCCTGTTGCCAGAGGACAGCCAGTCATATCCCTTGCATGGCTGTCTCCATGAGCGGCCGTGATGACACTTGAGGTTGCCAGGCTTCCATGCCACTATTGAAGTAGCATTGCCGACGTCGACAGTTCTGGCCTATAAAGATAGTCGCTCACTCACAGGCCTGCTGTCACTATTTCAGGGCGCCTGCTCAGCATCCAGGGCAGAAGCTGCTACACTTACGTCAGGACTGGCCAGGGACGACAGAGAGGCATATCTGCCTTGTTGAGCCATGAGATGCCATGTACGGGCGTTAAATAAAGTCCTTCTTCACTGTCAGCAGTGTTTCCATTGAGTCTGTCGCCACCACCACTCTCTCCACGGACCCTTCACCACGAACTCAGTATCATTAACCAAAATTCTGCAGTAACTGAGAATTATAGCTGCAAAACAAACAGACTCAGCCACAGGCAATGAAGCAGGAAGAGATGGCACTTATGAGGAAGATATGCCCACTAGGCAACATATGGCTGCAGTTAACACTCAATTTATTGAGGAAGCTGGGAAATATGAAGCCATAGGGAGGGAATTAGCAAAGGAAAGATCAAGATTTGTTTCCTGGAGTTATAGGGAGCCTATCAGTGAAAATGATTGCAGGAATCCTTATAGGCAGTATAGAAACTTTCAGACAGTGGGTCGAAATTGTCGTTAGAGCTACAAAGAATGATACAGGAACAGTTTGCTGAGCACAAGCAGCCAGTATCAGCAGGCTTAGAAACTTCGGCAAAGTTAAGGAAAATCAAAACGCACAAGCTGCAAATGAACGAATCCCAGTTAGCAATCAGTCGGTTGATAAAATTCTCACCAACAGTGTGCTAAAGAACAAACTACCGAAGATGAAGAAACAAACAGGATTTGAGTTTACTAAGTGGAAAAATAAAATAGGCAAAACAGCCGGGACTGTGCGCAAAGGGTTAAAGGATACCTGGGCGGCAGTGTAGGAATGTCAACACTAATTGAAGGTAAACGAAACCCTCAGCCCGCGATCATACTATAAATGTACGAATGCCTCTCAACCAGTTCAAAACATTTTGATTTCTGTGCATGGTGTGCTGACGGCAAGAATGCTATACAAAATAATGATGGAAGACATATATGTACAAGCATTTCTAAATACATTAGCTAAATAAGAAAATGATAAATAATGGCATTTGTTCATGAATTTAGAGGTGTGAGCCATTATTATGGAGTGAACTACAATAGATAAGTTGTGGATATGTATATAGTGTACATGGCGATGATGGACTTTGGGAAACTGAAATAATTGACTCATTCGAAACCCAGGAAGGTTTCGAGATGGCGTTTGTTGCCAAATACTGGTCCTGTGGTGTGCAGGGAACACTATGAAAGAAAGTTTTCAAGCTGGAGCCTTCCTCTTTTGTAAAGGGGAGATTGGGTTGATATTTCGAAAATACCTCAATTAGGCACGTTACTAAGATTTTTTAAGAATATTGAATGAAAAACTGCCTGTTAAAATCAGAGAAAAATTTATCTATGTGTCAGAGCCAAATATGGAAGACTCTGTATCTGTGTTGGACTCCATCTACTTAATACAAGAAGAGGTTCAGTCACAACTAGAATATAGACGATTTTACCCGCAGCGGTTAAATACAAGCAGTGGTGGTAGTGGTAGACAACTACATCAGCCAAATGCTGGCTATCCACAACAGAATAACCAACCAGATGGATATCAGTGCTACAACAAAGGGAATGGTAGTGGGAATAATTAGAATACAAATCAAAGCAGACAGAAACTGCATTGGAACAACAATCTGCCACAAATTCCAGCGAATCCTGATTGGAGATTACAACCACTAGTGATTACTGAAGTCACTGTCAATAGCAGTCGTCTGACCAAACATTGTCTGGTAAACTAACTGCAGTGGTATCGAGCCCCAGAGAGTCGCTTGTTAGATGGGATGGCATGAATGCCACCGGTACCACAATATTCAGTTATAGTCAGTATGCAAGATATTCTGGTAACTAATGTTCTATACACAGGAGCATCTGTCAAAGTGATTTTAAGCATTTCTTCATTGAAGTATCAGCACAAGCCAAGATTATTGAAGCAGTTGGCATGTGATCGAGAAATGTTAGAGTACAGACACATATGTTACTGAAACAAGAAAACATAGTAATACCATGTTCCATTCAGATAGTTCAAGGCTTGACTGTCATGTATTCTGGGCCTTGAATCTATCTACAAGAAAGACACAAAGAGTGATACCTCTACGGCATGGTTTCGCTTCTGATCAATGATCCAAGGGCTCATTTTGAGCTATTATGGAAGGTCTGAAGCCCCCAATGGTACCGACGAGTTTTCTGGATCAACCTCACACAAAGTCACAGGACACGGGTGTTTCTTGGTAAATCGATCCAAGTACTTGGAATCACAGTACACACACAACAGAATGTAAAAAAGCCAGAAATCCATGTTGGTGAGAAGAGACAGCAATTTTTCAACCTCTTGAATAAATTATTGGATATGTTTGAAGAGAAACCTGGAATAATTACAGTATATTCATGTCACCTTGATGTATTTTCGCGCAAAATCTTTTACCATCGTTGCTATCCTATTCTCTGGTTGCAATGGAAAGCAATAGATAAAAAGATTAGAAGGATTTTCAAGTGGACTGTAATAGACGGCACCAGTAGCTCAGCTGCTCATGGTGGTACCGAAATCTGGAGAAAAATGAAGCTAGTTCTCGACCTGGGTCATAAACAAAATCGTAGTAATTGTACAAACTAATCTTGAGGACACAGATGAGTTGATGCAGAGATTTCATGGAGTTTGATATCTCACGATTATAGATCAGTGAACTCATACTGGCAGGTACTACTATCAGTAAAATCAAGGAAACACGCAGCCTTTGTCTATACAGGCCACAGCTATCATTCCAAGATCTTACCATTCAGACTTAATGTCGGTTCAGGAGTTTTTATTGCTACTTTTGACTCAGTCCTGGCACCTGAATTGTGAAGTTAGTTGACTTCATTTGTTGACAATCTGTTGATTCTGACAGTCTTGTGGGGAGAACATGTCCATATACGAAATAAGGTGTTAACGAACTTCCTGTGGGCCAGAATCACTACAAACATACAGACGTCTCATTTTCGCCTCCAGCAAATTAAATTCGTTGGTCACCTCATTGATTCAAAGCAATCTTTGCTGGACAGTGAGAAAATAAAAGTCATTAAGAATTTTTATGTCGAATGACCCAAGGAGCAGTTAAAAGAATTTTTCGGCTTGATGTCAGTTTTCCATAGATTTATTCTAGATCAGTCAATAAATGCTGGACCATTACTGCATTTACTACAGAAGAATGTACCGCGGTGCTGGGCATAGCAATATCAATTAGATTTGCTACTGTTCTCCTAATCTATGCATCAAGGTACTAAAGACATTAAAAACTTGTACTATACATCGAAAGGTGAAATCTTGTAATCAAGACAGCAATGGAGTATTACATACCATTGTACCATATAAGTCCTTGGGATCAGTGCCTGCAGATGTCTGTGGTCCATTACTGTGTGCATGGGAGAGCAGCACATACATCGTAGGATTTTGTGATATCTTCACGAAGTACTTGAAACTACACTGAGGTGACAAAAGTGATGGCACAATGATGTACACACATTTAAATGGCGCTAGTATCGCTTTCATACGAAATAAAAAAAAGCACTGCATTGATGCAGCTGTGGCCACGCAACGGGGATTAACAGACTGAATGCGGAACGGTAGTTGGAGCTAGACGCATGGGATATTCCCATTCTCAAATAGTTACGGAAACCAGTATTTCGAGACCCAGAATGTGAAGAATGTGCCGAGAATATTAAATTTCAGGCATTACTTCTCACCGCAGTCAATGAGACAATACAGTGGCCGACAGACTTCACATAATGAACAGGAGCAGCGGCATTTCCGTTTAATTCTCAGTGCTAACAGAGAAGTAACTCTGCGTGAAATAATCACAGAAATCTGGTGGGACGTATGATGAACGTATGGGTTAAGACAGGTCCGCGAAATGTGGCGCTAATGGGCTGTGGCAGCAGACGACCGTCGCGAGTGCTTTTCCTAACGGCACGACGTCGTCTGCTTTGCCTTTCTTGGGCTTGTGACCATATCGGGTGGACCCTAGGCTATTGGGAAAGTGTGGCCTGATCAGTTGATAAGAGCTGATGATAGGATTCGAGTGTGGTTCAGACCTCACAAAGCCACGGGCACAGGTTGTCAACAGAGCACTGTGCAAACTAGTGGTGGTTCTGTAACCGTCTGGGCTGTGTTTACATGGAATGGACTGGGTCCTCTGGTCTAACTGAAACCATGATTGACTAGAAATGATAATATTAAGCTACTTGTTCCCAAAAAATAGGTAATTTTTATGGATGACAATGCGCCATGCCACTGGGCCACATTTGTTCTCTATTGACTTGAAGAACAGTCTGGACAGTTCAAGCGAATGATTTCACCATCCAGATCACCAAAAATGAATCTCATGGAACAGTTATGAGACATGATCGAGAGTTCAGTTCGTGTACAAAATCCTGTACTGACAACGCTTTCGCAATTATGGACAGCTATAGAGGCAGCATGGTTCAGTATTTCTGCAGAGGGCCTACAAAACGACTTGCTGAGTCCGTGCTGAGTCAAGATGCTCCACTATATCGAGCAAAAGTAGGTCGGATACGATATTATGAGGTTTCCCATGACTTCTGTTAGCTCAGTGTATATCTCATACAAACAACCACCAGTTCACTAATACTAAAGAGGCTACAAAAAACTCTATCTGCAAGTAGGTAAACCCTGCACTTTGTTAAAACTTCCTGGCAGATTAAAACTGTGTGCCGGACCGAGACTCGAACTCGGACCTTTGCCTTTCGCGGGCAGTTTTAATCTGCCAGGAAGTTTCATATCAGCGCACACTCCGCTGTAGAGTGAAAATTTCATTCCTGCACTTTGTTATCTGACAATGCTACAGACAGTATTAGTTACCAGTGGAGAAATGTTTTGAAACAGCAAGAGATTACACAAGTACTGACTTGACGATACCATACAAAAGCCAACCCGGTAGGGAGGATGTTTCGAGACCTTAACTGGCTCGTCGGGATGTAGAAACGCTATAGATTGCCTCTATAAAATCATTTGAAGAGATAGTACATCATTTGCCTCATCCGTCAACACAGTAAACTTCGGCAAAGTTACTGGTTTGCTCGAGGGAAGGGATTATTGGGTAGACAAGATTCCGCAGGTTCCCAATGACAGAAATCAGTGGGAACAAAAGATAGGAAAAGTTTTTATCAAATTGACAAAAGAAAACATACACTACTGGCCATTAAAACTGCTACACCAAGAAGAAATGCCGATGATAAACGGGTATACATTGGACAAATATATTATACTAGAACTGACATGTGGTTACGTTTTCACGCAATTTGGGTGCATAGATCCTGAGAAATCAGAATCCAGAACAACCACCTCTGGCTTTGATACGCCTGGGCATTGAGTCAAACAGAGCTTGGATGGCGCGTACAGGTACAGCTGACCATGCAGCTTCAACACGATACCACAGTTCATCAAGAGTAGTGACTGGCGTATTGTGACGAGCCAGTAGCTCGCCCACCATTGACCAGATGTTTTCAGTTGGTGAGAGATCTGGAGAATGTGCTGGCCAGGGCAGGTGTCGAACATTTTCTGTATCCAGAAAGGCCCGTAAAGGACCTGCAACATGCGGTCGTGCATTATCCTGCTGAAATGTAGGGTTTCGCATGGATCGACTGAAGGGTAGAGCCAAGGGTCGTAACATATCTGAAATGTAACGTCCACTGTTCAATGTGCCGTCAATGCGAACTAGAGGTGACCGACACGTGTAACCAATGGCACCCCATACCATCACGCCGCGTGATACGCCAGTATGGCGATGACGAATACACGCTTTCAATGTGCGTTCACCGCGATGCCGCAAATCACGGATGCGACCATCATGATGCTGTAAACAGAACCTGGATTCATCCGAAAAAATTACGTTTTGTCATTCGTGCACCCAGGTTCGTCGTTGAGTACACCATCGCAGGCGCTCCTGCCTGTCGTACAGCGTCAAAGGTAACCGCAGCCATGGTAACCGAGCTAAAAGTCCATGCTGCTGCAAACGTCGTCGAACTGTTAGTGCAGATGGTTGATGTCTGTTGACTCAGGGACGAGACGTGGCTGCACGATTCGTTACAGCCATGCGCATAAGATGCCTGTCATCTCGACTGCTAGTGATACGAGGCCGTTGGGATCCAGCACGGCCTTCCGTATTACCCTCCTGAACCCACCGATTCCATATTCTGCTAATAGTCATTGGATCTCGACCAAGGCGAGCAGCAATGTCGCGATACGATAAACCGCAATCGCGATAGGCTACAGTCCGACCTTTATCAAAGTCGGAAACGTGATGGTACGCATTTCTCCTCCTTACACGAGGCATCACAACAACGTTTCACCAGGCAACGCCGGTCAACTGCTGTTTGTGTATGAGAAATCGGCTGGAAACTTTCCTCATGTCAGCACGTTGTAGGTGTTGCCACCGGGGCCAGCCTTGTGTGAATGCTCTGAAAAGCTAATCATTTGCATATCACAGCATCTTCTTCCTGTTGGTTAAGTTTCGCGTGTGTAGCACGTCATCTTCATGGTGTAGCAATTTTAATGGCAAGTAGTGTAGTTATGACGGGAAACTGGTAATAAACCTAAGGTAAGAGTTGGGGAGAAAGCCATCCACGCTCATCGCTCTTGAATGAAAAGAGAAAAAGTGGTAACTTTTGTGTATGGGATCTTTTGACTTCGTAAGGCTTCCAGATCCTGGAATCCTGTTACGTATTTATTAGGGTACCTGGGTAATCATCGAACTAAAGGATTTTATCAAGGTCTAAGGAATATGTTATTCTTTATGGGATTAGTATATATCATCTTAGTTTGAATTTTTAACCTGAATACTTTTGTTGAGTTTCAGTGTAATGTTTTATATTTATATATGGTTTGCGATTATGTAACAAATTTATGTGTTGCTGTCTGTAGTAACTAACTATTATTGTGTGAAGTATCCAGGTGCTAAGAGTGCTTCTTGAATTTTAATTAGTAATGTTATGAGAATACTAACGGTTCTCATGGTCCTTTTCCATAGTGATAGGATCTGCTTAATGAAATAAGCTGCTTGTCAGGACACAAAGTATTGTATACTGTACCAATCTCAAGTGGCAATCTTAAGATCACTACTCTCTTTGCTTGTTCACAAGATTAATGAATTCAGTAATGGGCATATTTGGATGGTGCTCATTATTGGTTTGGGGGTGCTCATTATTGGTTTGGGAGTTAGTCTGACATGTATTTGAAGGTGTACCAAGCTTGTGCAGGTGGGACTTATTATGGGGGTCGGCGTGATGCGTTCTACATTCTTAAGCAAAGTCCTTCTTCATTGCCTCATACTTCCTTTCTGAATGTCAGTCTTGTGTGTGGTGCTTAACATATTTTGCATTGACTCAACTTGACCTACTTCCTTCAAATATATGGTCACTGAACTAAATAAATGAGGATTTAAGTGTGGTAGTGGAAATTACACAACTTTTAAATGAGGAAGTCCATGAGAGGTAGATTGATACAAATAAGCAGAACAGTGGACCACTGGCGATCGTGTTGATTTTTGTGTGATAATATGTGGATAGAGCCATGAACACGTGCGAGTGCAGTGTCACGAAAAAGGGTAAACAGTGCGATGGACATGAAATGATTCGAGTGGCAGCTGATTACTCAGGAATGCAACTAGACAATCGTCTCTCGAACACCGACCTAATTTTGTATAAAGTGTTAGTGAAATGTACTATTACCACTCTGTGATAGTGGTGCACGAGCATGAAACATTTCACCAGCGAAACTGCAGTTACAAATGTTGGTTAAATTCAACGCAACGCAAATTTACTATAGCATAATAATCAATTGTGTTGTATACTTCTCTGAAATCCGACGACTTCAGCATGGGTGATAAATTAAAATTAAACGGAGATCATTCTGTGAAATTATAATTTATGAACTAATACAAGACGTTACAGGTATTCATTTCAATAAAGTTTTGCTTATTTTACATTCGTTTATGTTGCATGTTCACATGTCACCACTTCTGGCATGGTGTGCTGAGGATCCATTCCTCATCATTCTACTACTGCTTTCATCAAGCCTGTTTCCTGCCCATCCGATACCATGGCTGATATCAAGAAAGGCTTCAATGTCCATCGACCCAATTTCGTGACCAACACCCGTCTGTTCTCCTTGTCGCCATCGTGACAACGTCATTGCACCTGATTAATATCGTTTCCGCTTTCTTTGAAATACTGGTGTGGTACTAAAATCTGCAGCCAAGAAACTTTTGTAACGTGTGTAGATTGAAAAGTTTATGTAGCCTACATAACATATGAACGCTATTGTGATAACTGAAACATCATACAAAATTTCGACAATATAAATAAATATTGATTTTCCGATTATTGTGAACACCTTTATGAGTTTCCCCGTAACCCTTAGTCCATGACAGATGAAGTCTACAGTAAATCAAACCGACGATAGCACTAGATGCTAATGTGTGAAGAAAAGGCGCTTGTTGCCTAGACTTGGGGCTTGTTAGGTTCCAAGGCTATACTAGCTAACAATAAAGTAAGAGCTAATCAAGAAAAGAAGAGTGATATGTTCTGACTTTGTTTATTGCTACGTTTTGAAGTTCAGCTGTGATGGACTTGGACTCGGTAACAACTGTACCTTACCTCCACCCAGAGAATTTTCGTGATGCATAAAAAATGCAATAAACGGTTAACAATAAAATACAATAATACAATGCAAAGTTCTGTCTCCTTGGGGGTCAGTCTTATATTAAAATTTAGTTTATACATTTTCAGACAGCTGCATCCAGTGCTTTCTTATGCAGAGCACAGAAATTCCCACTAAGTTCTGCGACTATCAGACAGAAATGAACACAATCAAATGCAGTGCATATGACAGTGACTACCTTCAACAGGAAGTAGGTGCACTTTAACACGTAAGAAAAAAAAAAGTAAGCAAACTGACAATCAGCACCCGCAACAACATACATAAACTTAACTGAATCTTAATACTATATCTGGGGTCATCTCAGACAAAATAGCCGAGCTGTTTAAAAACACGAAAATTAGGATCGCTTTTCCCACCTAAGTCAGAAATTCGTAAATGACATCTTAGAACCAGCTGAGAAACTAACCGAGCCAGGACTTTGTAATGTGGTCTGCACCCATTGCAACAAGTGCTACATTGGCCAGGCTAGGAGAATTTTTAATATCTTTTTAAAGAATATACTGACTGTTTCACACTTGATGAATCTAGCAAAAAAAGCTATAGAAATCATGTTGTCGAAAAAATGTTGCCGTACATAGTGATCATAAAGTAAGTAGAGGAGAGCTGGAGAAAGGATGTTTTGCAGGAAATGGAAACAGTCATTTATGGCCTATACTGGGGGAACGAGGACCTAAACGAAATTATGTATTTCAAGCACTCACATTTCTTTATCAGCTTCAATTTAATACTGTTAAAATAGGGAATATGTAGCGATTCAGAACGTACATGGTCCATTAGCATATCTCTGTTTTCTTTAAATTAATAATTTTATACTGTTGTTATTAATATTAAATTGTCATAGTCTTCCTATTATAACGCATTTCGTCGATCAACGTTAGATGTTTAGAAGACACGGCAAGAGACAGATAACCCGGTTATCGATACATCGATATTACATCAGAACAAGTTTTTTTGTCTCTCCTGCACACCAGAGTTGATTAAGATTTGTATAAAGTGTCCTTTGCAAGTTTATAGTCAAGATACGAGAATTATAGATACCAATAGATACAAGTGAACACACCACAAGAAGACAACCATTTCATACGAATACAGTGAGTAATTATTTAAAATAAAGACTATGTGAACAGCAGGCCGACGAACGAAGAAAATATTCTGTCATGTTAGGTTATCTTTCCCTTTCTCCTCAGGATAGCCACTGCACATGGCAAGACCGTAAAGAACAAGTTCAATACCTGTGTGTAGTTTGTTAAATGTTTTGTATATTTTAATGTGTTTCTTCCATGACTGTATTATATTTGTATAACGGAAAAAACGCATTCTGTGGTAAATGGTGATTTTTATTTCGTTAAACAATGGATTAAGAGCCCTGGAGACGCAACTTCAGTTTTCGAATTTGGGTCACTAGGGGTCCTGTTAAGAGTACATAGGTATATTACATGGTAACACATTTTTGTATTGCCGGTCTATCCTCAAGATGTGGCTACTTCCTTCATATACGTTCCTACAGTAAATAATTCAATTAAGTCAACAAAAATTTGTGAATGGTAGCGGACTCTAAGAAAGCTCTTCATATTGCAAGGTAGTTGTGATAGGTGTGCCCCATAGGTTAATGAACCATCTACAAGAGGTTCTAGGTCTAAAGGTATGTTACATATTATCATTATAACGGGCGATCAAAAAGCATCTATTAGAAGGTCGTACAGTCCGGAATCGGATGCCAATCAGATATAATCGCAGTCAGCACTGAGGAAATCAATCTACCGATACACCATATCGATGGTGCCGTTTGGCAAAACACAAGGTCCTGCTGCGAACTAATCTACAGCTGCCTGCTGTACATCCTCACCCTGCAGGAACCGTCGACCCTTCAAGGCCTTTTTTACGAGGTGCATTCAAGTTCTAAGGCCTCCGATTTTTTTTCTCCGGACTGGAGAGAGATAGAAACATGCGCATCGTTTTAAAATGAGGCCGCGTTCATTGTCAATACGTCCCAGAGATGGCAGCACCGTACGGCAGATGGAATTCTACCGCCAGTGGCGAGAATGAGAACTGTTTTAAATACTTAAAATGGCGACGTTTTCCTTATTTGAACAGCGTGCAATCATTTGTTTTCTGAATTTGCGTGGTGTGAAACCAATTGAAATATATCGACAGTTGAAGGAGACATGTGGTGATGGAGTTATGGATGTGTCGAAAGTGCATTCGTGGGTGCGACAGTTTAATGAAGGCAGAACATTGTGTGACAACAAACAGAAACAACCTCGGGCTCGCACAAGCCGGTCTGACGACATGATAGAGAAAGTGGAGAGAATTGTTTGGGGGGATCGGCGAATGACTGTTGAACAGATCGCCTCCAGAGTTGGCATTTCTGTGGGTTCTGTGCACACAATCCTGCATGACGACCTGAAAATTCGAAAAGTGTCATCCAGATGGGTGCCACGAATGCTGACGGACGACCACATGGCTGCCCGTGTGGCATGTTGCCAAGCAATGTTGACACGCAACGGCAGCATGAATGGGACTTTCTTTTCGTCCGTTGTGACAATGGATGAGACGTGAATGCCATTTTTCAATCCAGAAACAAAGCGCCAGTCAGCTCAATGGAAGCACACAGATACACTGCCACCAAAAAAATTTCGGGTAACCGCCAGTGCTGAAAAAATGATGGTGTCCATGTTCTGGGATAGCGAGGGCGTAATCCTTCCCCATTGCATTACAAAGGGCACTACGGTAACAGGTGCATCCTACGAAAATGTTTTGAAGAACAAATTCCTTCCTGCACTGCAACAAAAACGTCCGGGAAGGGCTGCATGTGTACTGTTTCACCAAGACAACGCACCCGCACATCGAGCTAACGTTACGCAACAGTTTCTTCGTGATACCAACTTTGAAGTGGTTCCTCATGCTCCCTACTCACCTGACTGGGCTCCTAGTGACTTTTGGCTTTTTCCAACAATGAAAGACACTCTCCGTGGCCGCACATTCACCAGCCGTGCTGCTATTGCCTCAGCGATTTTCCAGTGGTCAAAAAAGACTCCTAAAGAAGCCTTCGCCGCTGCAATGGAATCATGGCGTCAGCGTTGTGAAAAATGTGTACGTCTGCAGGCCGATTACGTCGAGAAGTACCGCCAGTTTCATCGATTTCGGGTGAGTAGTTAATTAGAAAAAAAATCGGAGGCCTTAGAACTTGAATGCACCTCGTAAGGACCGGAGGAGTGATAATCGCATGGGAAGAGGTCGGGACTATAGGACGGGTGCTCGAGTGTATCCCACTTGATTCGGTGTAATTTCCTCGTTACGAAATTTCCGAAATAAGGACGGGCGTAATCATGAACTTGACGCACCATTCCGCAACAGTGGGTTTTCGACCGACATACTACTCCATAAGAATTCCTTTTCAATGGATGTCTATCGGTGTTTGTACTTCGGCAGCCAAGAAAAGTGTAACAGCACGCACGTCCTGTTTGCTTGCATTTTGTAATAACGTCGACGTAGATGACGTATCCACATTTATCGCACGCACGTCGGAATGACTCGAATACCACACTAAACCTTGCACGCATGCCGGTGCTTATATACATGCATCGGAGTCTTGCTACTTTGCATATACGCTGCAGCAACGCCATCAAATGGAAACTTTTTGATCATCCCTTGTATTATTCGTTTCCATGCAATTCACATTGTCTGTCTTACAAGGGGAGGCCGCCAATTGTGAAATTCAGATTCAATTCACACTGCGCATAATAAAAGCTCATGGCCAAAGGTGTAATGTGGCAAAGCACCAAGATGCACTTCTCAGCCGTTGTCGAGAAAATTGACAGTTAAAAGAAAGCGTTGCGGTGAAATACTCTCTACGATTAATAATTTTCTGCAGCGTCGTGGCGCAGCGGTAAGCGCTCAGGTTGGTAATCCGAAGGTCGCCGGATCGAATCTCCCGCCATGCAACTTTATTTTTTATTATTAGTTTCTTGTAATTCAAATATAAATGAATTGCTTATGCATGTTGGTGAAGGCGGATCGCTCTTCAATTGTACCGCCTCCATTTTTCCCTTTTTTTTTTAACAGGGTGTACCAAAGCTCTCCCGTCCGCACTGATTTTCGACGATGTTATAAGTTGCGCTAGGGACCGCATCTACCTTCTTTCGAAGTTAGCACGCAACTACGCTGTTATGGGGCGGCTCGTTTCGGCCCATTCAACATCTGTCCATCGAGTGTAACGAGCGAGTAACGGAGTTTATATTTCATACCTGCCACAGCAAATTTGTGTTCTTGGTGTCTCTATTCTAATTCGAACGTTTGACTTACGCTATACGTATTCGTTTCGGAATATCGTTTCTACGTCTTCCGTTAACTATACGTGGATAACATTACGAAGATAATTAATAACATTTGTGAAATACAACTTTGTTTGCGGAAAACATAATGATGTTCGAAGTCGCCAGTTTTTCCACGACAAACGACTTTCAACAACTTATTATATGCATAATTGTTGCAACTGATTGCCGGGAATTTTATATATATATATATATATATATATATATATATATATATATATATATATATATATTTGAATGGCGCGAGATTCGATCGGGCGACCTTCGGATTACGAACCCGAGCGCTTACCGCTGCGCCACGACGCTGTAGAAGATTGTTAATCGTAGAGAGTATTTCGCCGCAACGGTTTCTTTTAACTCGATTTTCTCGACAACGCCTGAGAAGTGCATCTTGGTGCTTTGCCACATTACACCTCTGGCCATGAGCTTTTATTATGCGCAGTATGAATCGAATCTCAATTTCACAATTGGCGGCCTCCCCTTGTTAGTGAAGAGTTTCCGCAGAATATGACTCAGAAAGACGTTAGTGAGTAAACAGCAAAAATAAGTCAACATTTGTATCTGTAGGTTGTACTGTTTCGAAGTTTAAATAGATAATAAAAAGTGGGGCCGAAGTAAACGGATGTTTAATGACATGAGGGTCCATTTCTAGAAAACACTTCACGCTGAAGCTTATCTACATCTAAATTATATTACTGGTAACGCGTTTATATAACAAAAGCGATTAGCTAAACATATTTAAACCGTAGCGGAAAGTTTGGCAGTCCTGTAAATCTGCTGTTTCAAATTTAGGTCTACGATCGAATCAGTTTCAGTTCAGCTTCCGAAATGAAGTAATTTATTTTTAATTTCTGTTTAATCAAGTGAAAGTCTCTCCACCCTCCCAAAATAATCCCGTTTTACAGCTGCGTAATCGGCTCAGAACGGAAACGAGCCATCACAAACTTGAAGCACCAAAGTCACGATCTGTAATCAGGATCACTGAACTGAGGGCCTGAGTGGTGCTGTTAACTGGAGCACAGTGCACTGTTCGCCCGGGTGAGGCGTGGTTCTCGCCAATTAATGTGGGCACCCAGTGCTAATACAGAAGAGTGGCGATTGTATTCGCTTACCTACCGAGCTCGCTCCGGCAAAACGAATCGATATTTGCGATGATATACGGGACGTGCAGCGCGCCTCCCGTACGTGGTGAATAAAGTGGAAAAATAATGTTCCATAGCCGTTAAATACTTGATGCGATTTAGTGCGTCCCCTGCAGTAGTGAAGAGAGATGTAGATGATTGTTCGAATAATCGATACGCCTATGATCTGGTACACAGCAGTTTTTATGGAGGGTGAAACGTATCACTCTTGGGATGTGACTGTCACATAACGTTGCTGTGGAAAAATGCGTTCTGCTGCACGCTGTTTTGTATTTCATGTCACTGGCTAGCTTTGAGTGAAATACGAAAGGATATCCCTATACCTCCCACTGAAGAAAATGTTTTCGTTACTTAGGAGGATGAAGACTGTCAGTATTTTGGATACAAGTCGTACTTCTATTATTCCTTAATCAGTGAAGAGATCATGTGACCCGCAGTTATGTTTTGTAATGGAAAAATACTAATGTCGGTATTTATTCAGTGAATCGCTTTTCGGCTCACAACACCATCTTCAGATAGTGACTGTGAAACGTCCCCTTTTTGAAGAATTATACAAGACTGTGCTTTAACTGACACACAATATTTTTTAGCGCAACGCAATCTGACTTTCAATAATCCCTACAAAAGAATGGCCCTGCCTAATATTAACCTATACGTTTAACAAATCACTTACCTCACAAAAATCTTCTTTACGCGAACTACTGCAATACAGCGAGCACCATTACTGCCAGCTAAATAAAAGATTCAAACTACGGAAGGCACTAACTACTGATAGGCATAGTTAGCAAATGAAAGATTTTAATAGAGAACAAGCAATGTATTTACCTTAATAGTCATAATATATACAGCAGTTCATGACAAATTACAAAACTCCGCCATCTCTCTCCCCACATCCACCACTGCTGGCGGCTCACCTCCAACTGTGCAACGCTACGCGCTGTTCACATCCAGCTGCCGCTGCCCAACACTACAATGGCAGACAACAATGCAAACTAGCCACAGACTGCACACAGCACAGCCAGTGATTTTTATACAAAGGTGGCGTTACCAATAAAAAAACCTAAACAGCCTACTTACAACTGACGTTTGTCATGAAATCGTAGGCAGTAACTGTGATCACATTTGGAAAGATATTGCATATATAGTGAGGTGACAAAAGTCAGGGCATACCTCCTAATATTGTATAGGATCTCCTTTTGCTCGACATAGTGCAGCATCCCGACGTGGCAAAAATACCTCGACCCATGCTGACTTTATAGCCGTTCCTATCTGCGAAAGTTTTGCCGGTGGAGGATGCTGTGCACAAACTAACCTCTCGATTATGTCCCATAAATGTGCGGACGATTTGAATTGTCAAAATATTCGCTGGAACTGTCCATAATGTTCTTCAAATCAATCGCGAATAGGTGTGGCCCGGTGACATGACATTGTTGTTTGGGAACATTAAGTCAATGAACGGCTGGAAATGGTGTCCCAGTAGCCGAACATAACCCAGTCAACGGTTTTTTCAATTGGAACAGAAGACACAGTTAATTGCGTGTAAACACAGCCCACACCATTATGGAGCCGCCACCAGATTCCTAGATCCATTGTTAATAACATGCTTCCGACGCTTCATTGGTCTGCGCCACACTCGAACCCTATCATCAGCTCTTACCGGCTAGTATTGGAACTCATATGCCGAGGACGCTTTCCAGTTGTCTAGCGTCCAATCGATATGGTCATAAGTCCAAGAGTGGCGGTGCTGGCGATGTTGTGGAGTCAGCAATGGCACTCGCGTCTGTCGTCTACTGCGATAGTTCTTTGACGCCAAAGTTCTCCGCACTGTCCTGATGAATCGTTCATCTTACGTCGCGGATTCATTTTATCCGTCATTTCACGCAGTGTTCCTTGTCTGTTAGCACTAACAAGTCTACACTAACGCCACTGCTCTCGGTCGTCTAGTGATCATGAGCCACTGCGTTATTCGTGGTGAGAGGTAATGATTGAAATTTGGTAATTTCGGCACATGCTTGACGCTGTGAAATTCGGAATATTGAATTCCCTAACGATTTCGGAAATTGAATGTCCCGTGCTTCTAAAGCCTACTACTATTCTTCATTCAGAACCTGTTAATTCCCGTTGTGCGTCTGTAATCACGTGTGAAACATTTTCACATGAATCACGGAGTACAAACGACAGCTCGGCCAGTGCACTGGATCTTCATATCTTTTGTATGCAACAGTACCACCATTTTTATATGCGCATATCGCTATCTCAAGACTTCTGTCGCCACAGTATATACTGCCATTCAAAAACATAGGGAACGTCATCTTTGACAGCGCATTTGCAGCGTTGTTGAAATATATGAGGTAAACAGTAAATATATGCGATGGGAACATACCAAATACAAACAAGAAGTCTGCTCAAGATGGAGAAAAACACGGAATAGATATTATAAATTGTTGGTGATGAAGAAAAAAAATAAAATTTATGTTTTGGCAATCGTAACATGGTTGAAAATGTATGAACTGGACCATATGCAAGTAAATATCAAAAATTACTGCAGGAAAGACATACATGGGAGAATGTGACAGAACATGTAACAACTTGGAGTACACAAGTAATCACAATGAAATACATAGAAGGTAAAATTAATTAATATAATGAAAAAATGTAGGATGAATACAGAAATGTGCGTTTTAAGCGCTGTTTAAATGAGACGAAGTATTAAGGTGAGTTTGATTCATTAATGTTAAACCAGGAGAGCGTGCCAGATGTTTTTTGACCTCCTAGGTTTCCTACAGATTCAAGTTTCTCTCTTTGTTTGTCAACTGAATGACTTGGGACTGTGGTTAGTAGCTGTGACCTTCACCCAGTGAAGTGGAGTCAGAGATCTGTTACGTTCATGTTTAATCAGTCTAATTCGCTATGTCATAACCTAACTGAGCAGTTTAAGATTTGTTACAGTCAATACCAGTCTCGAAGCAGCTGGGTCTTATCTTTTCTTTTCAAAATATACTGTGATATGGTGCTCCTCACAATTTTTATGCCTGCAGTGTATCAGTGTTTTGGGTACGTTCTGTCGTAATTATGGGGCACTACATCATATTCTGCATGCTCTGGCAGTTAAAGCAAGCAGAATGTAGAGCAGGTTTATAATTTTCAGTTTCTGATGCCGTCTGCAGCGCCTAGGATACAGCCATTGTAAAGGACAATAAATTTTGTGGCATCTAACTCTGCATGGTAGTTTTTAGAGGCTGTAACATGTATGTCGACACTTAACTATGGAATGTGAAGCTGCATGTTTGGCTGCTATCAAGTGTTTGGAGAAAAATGATGTTACTGCGACTGTTGCAACTTTCATGTACATTTTGAATCATTGTGTTTGTGCATTGACGTTAATTTTAAGATCTAGAAACCTTACGGATTTGTCACTATTATCCATTGTGAACTCAGTATTTTGATGTTGACCGTTCAGCTGTTCAAAGACTATATTGAGTTTTCTTGCAATGACTACATCGCCATATGTATCTCTACTCCGCAAACCACCGTATGGTATGCGGGGGAGGGTACTTTGTGTACCACTGACACTTCACATTCCTTCTATCCTAGTCGCGAACGGTAGGCGAGAAGAACAATTGCTGGTAAGCCCCTCTTTGGGGTCCAATCTCACTCATTTTATCTTCAAGGTCTTTTCGCGAGATATGCTCAGGATGATTCCTGTAGGAACGTGGGCTCTCGGACTTTAAATCAGTAAACCACACCGTCATGCAGAATGCCTTTCTTGCAGTGTCTGCCGCTGGAGGTAGCTGGTCATGTCCTTAACGCTGTTGCTCTTACTGAATGAACCTGTTATGAAACTTGGTGCTCCTCTTTGCATCTTCTCTGTTTCCTGTAACAGTCCTACCTGGTATGCATTCCACACTGACGAGCAGTACTGAAATACTGGTCGAACGAGCGCTTTGTACTGTACCGACACGTGGAATGTCTTCTAAGGACTGTAGCAAAGTGGTACGGTAACCACAAGTGAACTGTGTCACTAACGAACAAAACTACGCATGTTTATATGTTAATGTGCAATCGGTGATGGAATATTATTTTTGAACGAGAAAAACTCTCGATCTTGACGTGTTTTGAACATAAAACTATTAATAATAAATATATTTCTGTGTAACAGATACTAAGAATAACAAAGATTACGGGTATAACACGTCATAGAATTTCTGTACAATTGTATGATAAAGACTTAAATAAAATTATCACTCTGGTGTCAGCTCTCAAACCTACCACATGCTTTTGTACAAGGTTGCGTCTCAACGCACGATTTTGTTAATTGTGCGAACGTTTTTTCAGACTACATGTATAAAAAGTATTTTTTCTTTTAATGTCATTTCATACCTCTCCCCCCAGGTGAATATGATTAAGTAATAAATAAAATGTCGTGTGACTAGGACCTCCCGTCAGGTACACCGTTCGCCGGGTGCAAGTCTTTCGAATTGACGCCACTACGGCGACTTGAGCGTCGATGGGGATGAAATGATGATTAGGACAACACAACAGCCAATCCCCGAGTGCAGAAAATCTCCGATCCAGCAGGGAACCGAACCCAGGCCCGTAGGATTGACATTCTGTTGCGCTGACCACTCAGCTACCGGGGCCGGACATATAATTAAGGCGACATAATCGAATTGAAATTTTATCATTGGCCATCTGCCATTATTTTGTCATACTGGCTCATTGGCAGCTATTACGTGAAATATAATGAATAACATGATTTTCGTGCTTCACCTACAGGAGTATAGAGAAAAAAAAATTAAATATTTTTCCTACCAGGAACAGAAAATTTTTTGGAGGTAAGTTTCCATTAGATATCCACGACGAACACATAGATAATGAATAACAATGCGAGGCTCAGACTTGCTTATGATTAAATCGCTGACTGGTAAAAACCCTGTTTTCACTGCCGTACATATTATTCTATTCATAATTGATAGTATAAAATGTCTGTGGTTAACAAAGGATTTACCTAACGTCGAGAACAATAGGGCAGCTATTATATCGTGACTCTTTCTGCAACAATATTTATTTATCGAGCATTAACTACTACAGTTTTAAACAAACCACGCGTATTTTTGGCCCAGCGGTGTGTATTAGCAACATAAATAAATTGTTACACACACACACACACACACACACACACTTCCTTTGCTGATGCGCTACGCTTCGAATGAATTCTTTCAATGAATCTCAGTCTAGCATTTGCTTTACCCGCTTTTAATTTTATGCGGTAGTTCCACTTCAAATCGCTCCATACTACTATACAGGGTGTTACAAAAAGGTACGGCCAAACTTTCAGGAAACATTCCTCACACACAAACAAAGAAAAGATGTTATGTGGACATGTGTCCGGAAACGCTTAATTTCCATGTTAGAGCTCATTTTAGTTTCGTCAGTATGTACTGTACTTCATCGATTCACCACCAGTTGGCCCAATTGAAGGAAGGTAATATTGACTTCGGTGCTTGTGTTGGCATGCGACTCATTGCTCTACAGTACTAGCATCAGGCACATCAGTACGTAGCATCAACAGGTTAGGGTTCATCACGAACGTGGTTTTGCAGTCAGTGCAATGTTTACAAATGCGGAGTTGGCAGATGCCCATTTGATGTATGGATTAGCACGGGGCAATAGCCGTGGCGCGGTACGTTTGTATCGAGACAGATTTCCAGAACGAAGGTGTCCCGACAGGAAGACGTTCGAAGCAATTGATCGGCATCTTAGGGAGCACGGAACATTCCAGCCTATGACTCGCGACTAGAACGACGAGGACACCTGCAATGGACGAGGCAATTCTTCGTGCAGTTTATAAAATAAATAAAATAAATAAATAAATAAAAATATATATTGTTATTTTGATATTGATTATTCTATCTGTATGATGGTGATTGTGATTGCAATTGTATTTGCTTATCTGGAACGTGGACGTTTAATTATTCGATATCAGACGCTTGACAATGGCTTTTTCGTAAAGGCAATGTTACTCGTAGTTGACCGTGAAATAAAACTGAATAATCGGACTTCGTAATTAAATCGTTTCCAAAGACTGCTGCGGTAGGTGCGGACTCATAATCTAAATCTCAATATTACAATAATTTGCCAGCCATGCCAATACGTTGTACAGAGGTGATTGTCTACTAAACATAAAAAAGTTACACAGTTAGTTAAATCAGATATATTCAACGAATAAGCCTACAGTTCATAATCCTACTTACTTTTATAAATATAATTCTTTACAGAATCGAGTGCCTAGTGTGGTTGCAACTCGCAGTATTCTTCTATAACATGAAATATGGCGGTGTGCCAGACAATAAAATAAAATACGTGCTTCTCGCACCACTCCAACCAGAGCTCTCTCTTTCTTAATCAAACATAAGAGTAACGTAATTGTGCTTTTGTTTTATCAGCGACACAGCGCTGCAGTTGTGTGCCATAGGCTTTATTTATTTGTCACTGATTATTTATTTAATTAATATTTCGCGTTTCCGAGGAAACTCACGCTCGGCATGCAAATGTGCCTTTATAAGTTGACGATAACCCTAATGTCAGCGTCAGAGAAGTTGCTGCTGTACAAGGTAACGTTGACCACGTCACTGTATGGGGGTGCTACGGGAGAACCAGTTGTTTCTGTACCATGTGCAGCGTGTGCAGCCACTATCAGCAGCTGATTGGCCTCCACGGGTACACTTCTGCGAATGGTTCATCCAACAATGTGTCAATCCTGATTTCAGTGCAACTGTTCTCTTTACGGATGAGGCTTCATTCCAACGTGATCAAATTTTCACAATCAACATGTGTGGGCTGACGAGAATCCGCACGAAATTGTGCAATCACGTCATCAACACAGATTTTCTGTGAGCGTTTGGGCAGGCATTGTTGGTGATGTCTTGATTGGGCCCCATGTTCTTCTACCTACGCTCAATGGAGCACGTTATCATGATTTCATACGGGATACTCTACCTGTGCTGCTAGAACATGTGCCTTTACAAGTACAACACAACATGTGGTTCATGCACAATGGAGCTCCTGCACATTTCAGTCGAAGTGTTCGTACGCTTCTCAACAACAGATTCGGTGACCGATGTGCCTTTACAAGTACGACACAACATGTGGTTCATGCACGATGAACCTCCTGCACATTTCAGTCGAAGTGTTCGTACGCTTCTCAACAACAGATTCGGTGACCGATGGATTGGTAGAGGCAGACCAATTCCATGGCCTCCACGCTCTCTTGACCTCAACCCTCTTGACTTTCATTTATGGGGGCATTTGAAAGCTCTTGTCTACGCAATCCCGGTACCAAATGTAGAGACTCTTCGTGCTCGTATTGTGGATGGCTGTGATACAATACGCCATTCTCCAGGGCTGCATCAGCGTATCAGGAATTCCATGCGACGGAGAGTGGATGCATGTATCCTCGCTAACGGAGGACATTTTTAACATCTCCTGTAACAAAGTGTTTGAAGTCACGCTGTTACGTTTTGTTGCTGTGTGTTTCCATTCCATGATTAATGTGATTTGAAGAGAAGTAATAAAATGAGCTCTAACATGGAAATTAAGCGTTTCCGGACACATGTCCACATAACATATTTTCTTTCTTTGTGTGTGAGGAATGTTTCCTGAAAGTTTGGCCGTATCTTTTTGTAACACCCTGTATATTTTGTGTAAGTAACTGCGTCAAGTGACTGTTCTTCAGTCATATTGTACAATAAAGAGTCTTCCAGTCTATGTAATAACAATACGTTACATTTGTTTATGCTAAGGTCAATTGTCGCTCTCTGCACCTAGTGTCTGTCCTCCGCAGATATTACTCCATTTCGCTAGTTATCTAGTCTTGCGATTTCTCTGTGCACAGCAGCATAATCCGCGAAAAGCCTCATTGAACTTCTGGCGTTGTCTGCTCAGTCAGTTATATGTACTGTGAAAAGTAATGGTCCTATAACTCTCCCTTGGGGCACGTCCGAAGATACTTTTATATCTGAAGATTTCTCTCTGTTGAGTTAGATACGCTGCGCTGTGCTTTTTAGAATCAGTTTTGCTAATAACTGACTAAGTACACACCACATAATTTACACATCTGCAGAGTACTCAGTATTTGCACCCAGAGAGTCTTTATTTCCGCTTTTCTGGGATTGATAAATTTTTCACAAGAAATGTACGAAAGGAAAGACAACCACTAAAAGAGAGCTGCGACAATAACTGAAAGGCAATTCTAAAAGAAGAGCATTTAACTATATAGCGTTTAACGCCATCACTTTTCACTTCAAATATGGTTCAAATGGCTCTGAGCACTATGCGACTTAACTTCTGAGGTCATCAGTCGCATAGAACCTAGAACTAATTAAACGTAACTAACCTAAGGACATCACACACATCATTCATGCCCGAGGCAGGATTCGAACCTGCGACCGTAGCGGTCGCTCGGCTCCAGACTGTAGCGCCTAGAACCACACGTCCACTACGGCCGGCACTTTTCACTTCTGCTGCAGCTTTACTGAAAGTGGTATCTTCAGAATGGTGCAAATATTCTTTCTTGTTGCTTATAGAAACGGTATCCAAATTTAGCTCGTAATTCTTTTAAGCCCTCACTGAGTGATTACTACAGAGTTAATGAGTCGGTATAATGAATACAAATCTATTCACTGAATAGTCGCACAGGAAGTTAGAGTTACAGGAAATATGAACAACCGACGACCAGACATTAAAAAAAAACTAACAGTCTAGTTAATACCAAAAGAAGTTTTTCGAAACAAAAAATGTTGTTTGTGCATGCATTGAGTTGTAGCAAAATACGCAAAAGTTAAAATAAGAAAAGTAGGCAAGATTCTTTCATTGCATTGTTAGTGACAAAGAAGAGGATGGACGTCGTACACCCCGTAAGAGAAAGTTGCTTAAAAACAGTTAATGAATTTCAGTCCCTGATCGGTCGATCTGAAGTGTTGTAGTTCGATTTCGTTGCGTATTTTCCTTTAAAATAGGGCTAGATTCACTAGACGACTTGGCACTCACGTGTAGGCAGAGTATGCTAGGTACTCCATTTATTCAAAAAGATGCTCACCGCTACTAAAAGTCCTTGTTTTATAGGCCTAAAGTTTGACCCAGCAAAGAACTAACAGCTAGTACTTAGACAGGCAAGAACAGTGGGTGGTTTTTAGTTTAATATCTGTAATACTTTAGCACTGCCTGTTTGTCAACCTTCCCGTTGCTGAATTGAATTTGAATCCTCATAACAATATATCATATTTGTCTGATAAGGAAGACAGAAAAACAAAATCTATAATTTCATGTATGAAGTTTCAATATTTCGTTGAAATGACCTTGCAGCACCACAGCATCGTAAACCCAGGAAATAAAATGTCGAGCAGGTGACTTCTCGAAGCACTCGAGGTAACTTGCTGTCATTGATCTGAAAATAATTGACTAATTCAAAGAGGGGTCCTCTGTGAAGATCTACTGCGAGTAGAAATGGTTTTGACTGAAAAAGCTGATTTGGAATAGGCACGAGAATATTTAGTTTAAGTACTTCCTCGTAGGCTCTGTGCTACATCTCACGCTTGTCCGCTTGAATGTCTGATAAAATTAGTACTTCAGTATGAAGTCTTACATAGCTCAATCCTATTAAGGTAACTCAAAACACCTGCTGAACTTAGTGGTGTCATGCAAACACCATTTCGCTGATAAACGTTTGAAAAGGCAAGGGGAATATAAATTATATTTGGTGAATGAAATACCGATTGGCTAAAAAAGGCTAAAAACGATTTCATTTTAAGCGCAGTTCCTAAAGAGAAATCTGCCCCACTGAATCATAATCACATAGGTCACACTGTTATCACATTAAACGTCTTACCAAAATAAATCACGACAAGTCAGTATGGAAAAATGTCATCTTACAATCTAGAATAATCTTCCAGAGAAGCACATTTGTCCCATCTCTTGCTTTCATGTCTCCCTCGCTCTGTTTGCCTGTCTGTCTGTCCCTCTCTCTCTCTTTCTTTTCTCGTCATATACACAGGCAGCCAGGTGGTGAATGCGGGTTTTGAATGAATACTTTTAATAAGTCATTTTTCGTAACACTTTTACAAGTTCGACTGATTTGTCACCGATATGATACAGTATTAAATCTTACGTTTGTCAGAAACTGGATATAACATACTTTTTTCTGCATTTAAGTATAAGCGTACAAGTATTCTCTATAAGCCGTCTACTGATACACTATGTGATCGGAAGTAACCGAACACCTCGCTCAAAATGACTTAGAAGTTCGTGGCGCCCTCCATCGGTAATGCTGGAATTCAATATGGCGTTTGCCAACTCTTAGCCTTTATGACAGCTTCCACTATCGCAGGGATACGTTCAGTCAGGTACTGGAAGGTTTCTTGTGGAATGACAGACCATTATTGATAGAGTGCTGCACTGAGGAGAGGTATCGATGTCGGTCGGTGAAGCCTGGCACGAAGTCGGCGTTCCAAACTATCCCAAAGGTGTTCTGTAGGATTCAGGTCAGGACTCTGTGCAGACCAATCAATTACAGGGATGTTAGTGTCATGTAACCACTCAGCTACAGGACAAGCTTTCTGAACAGATGCTCGATCGTGTTGAAAGATGCAGTCTCCATCCCCGACTTGCTCTTCAACAGTGGGAAGCAAAGAGATGCTTAAGACATCAATGTAGGCCTATGGTGTGATAGTGAAACGCAAAACAACAAGGGGTGTATCGAAAAACACGACCACACCATACCACCAACGCCTCCGAATTTTATTGTTGGCACTACACACGCTGGCAGATTGCATTCACCGGGCATTCGCCATACCCACACCCTGCCATCCGATCGCCATATTGTGCACCGTGATTCGTCACTCCACACAACATTTTTCCATTGTTCAATCGTCCAATGTTTGCGCTCCTTACACCAAGCGAGTCGCCGTTTGGCATTTACCGGCGCGTTGTGTAGCTTATGAGCAGTCGCTCAAAGTTTTCTCACCTCTCATCTAACTGTCATAGTACTTGCAGTACATCCTGTTGCAGTTTGGAATTCCTGTGTGATGGTCTCGATAGATGTCTGCCTATTACACATTACGACTCCTCTTCAAGGAATGTTTAGAAGTGTGGAAGTCTCGCGTACAGGCGTATGACACAAGTCACACCCCATCACCTGAACACGTTCGAAGCCCGTGAGTTCCGCGGAGCGCCCCATTCTGCTCTCTCTCGATGTCTAATGACTACTGAAGTCGCTGATATGGAGTATCTGGCAGTAGGTAGCAGCGCAGTGCACCTAATACGAAAAACGTATGTTTTTGGCCGTGTCCGCACAGTTTTGATCACATAGTGTAGCACCCACTTGCGTATTAGCTAAGCGATTTATGTCACATTCTACGTATTTGACAATACCTTCGTATTTTATGATATCTGTCATATTTAATCACTCCTAAGTGACACACGAAAAAAATCTGTGGGCCAAGAGAGAAAATTTACAGTTTTCCTATCCAAACCACTGCCCTTCCCGCATTTGCCCGCTTTAAAGAGATCCTACCAGGTAATAAAGACTGATTCTGGAAGACCATATTATTTTCTGCAGTCGCATTCTACCTACAGAGGCACAGAAGAGATTTCCGCCTAATTCCATAAAGAAGAATGAAGACGACATTTGTCAACTAAGACTGAAATATTTATTAAACCTCTTCGTAGTCACCTCTTGACCCATCTATGTGCCGGCCGCTGTAACCGAGCGGTTCTAGGCGCTTCAGTCTGTAACCGTGCTGTTGCTGCGGTCTCAGGTTGGAATCCTGCCTTGGGAATGGATGTGTGTGATGTCCTTAGGTTAGTTAGGTTTAAGTAGTTCTAAGTCTACGGGACTGCTGACCTCAGATGTTAAATCCCATAGTGTTTGGAGCCATTTTTGAACCCAACTATCTCTGGTTGATAGCCATTTTCCGACCTTCTTCTACAGCATCAGTAAACAGACCATTAATAACAAATTCAAAATTAAATAAGTTTGTCTTGCTGAAAAGCAGAAATTTGGAATTCAGAGTTTCCTAACGATCGTACGTACGTGTTCTGGCGTCAGTATGGGAGTCAAAAATCACATGCTACCCTTATGTTCAGTTGTTACGGTATGTGTCACAAAACGACACCTAGCAGTGTAACAGTATAAAAAGCACGCGACATTGTCCACATCAAAGGAAAAAAACAACAGTGTAAACGAATATTATTATCAGAAAAATAATTACCAAAAGAAAAATTCTACAGACAAGGAAGCCGTAGAGAAATCACACGATGTTTTGCAATCCTTGACAGCTTACCAATGTCATTGCCCTTAAGACTGGACGTAGCCATCCAGAGATCTAATACTGACAGAAGACTTAAGCTGACGACCGAGTACCAACGTCAGATACTTACTTACATGTACGTATTTGCTAGTTTAAATTAAACTTAATAAAAAGTAAACAAGCTATTAAAAAGAGCGGCAGAAGGCTGGCTGTGGAAGAGTCTCTACGCGTCGTAGGAAATCTTGAACAACTTCAACTGATGAGGATGAGCATTATCTTGCTGGAGAAGCGTCACTGGTAGACTGAAGAATGTCATCAACATAACGCTGCCCCTAAGTTCCACGTACCACAATTACAGGGACGCGCTATCGTAGGCTATGCCTCCCCCGGGGCCGCGCGGCAGTGTGTCGCGCGACAGCGCGATGGAACTGTACCGTTCAGTTTCGCCAGTATGTGGCAGTCCATGTCGTTCAGGCTTGGCATTACAGTAGACGGAGTAGATGTCTCACTTTTAATGACAGCACACGACAAGAGTGCCTGTATTGCACATTCACGTCTCCTAGGCCTCTGGAAATGGTTTGTGGAAAACTGGCACCCGTACATCTGCTTGTATCGTGGTGCCGTGGAACGAGTTACTGTAGGATCCCTGATCGCTAGCCACACGATCTTTCGATCCTCACGCCTCATCGTCTTCCTGGTCGCTCCAGACCCCGTACTTCGCATGTGGGTGCCTTTTCGTTTCCACTGCTCTCAAGATCGTCTGACGGGACACTCCGAACGATCGCTCTGCCGATCCACGTGGCGTGTCGACCAACCTGGGGTTCCATGCCGATTATTACGCTCCTCTCAAACTAACTTAACTTTGAGATATTTTTCTAACACGTCCGCCTGGCATTCTGCTCCTTCTAACGTCCTCCTTGAGTCGGGATATGATCGCCAGGTGTACGACTCCCACTGTGTGCCATATAATAGGGCATCCACCCCGACGGCAGCATCAATGCAGCGTCTTGGCACATGCGCATTGGCACCAAATGTGAAACATTTGCAAATCGAATCTCAACGTTCGCGTTTGTACGTTTCTACCCTCTCGGTACACTATTCTCAAATGTTCCCGGGTGTAAAAATACCTAGCATTCCCCGCTCTTTCGCTAACGATAAAGACCCAGCGTAACTGTTTCTTACATAAAATTACAAGCTGATTAAAATTGTTTTAGGAGACATATTTTAACTAAGAACAACGTACACTACTGACCATTAAAATTGCTGCACCAAGAATACATGCAACTGATAAACGGATATTCATTGGACAAGTATATCATACTAGAACTGACATGTCATTACATTTTGACGCACTTTCGGTGCATAGAACCTGAGAAATCAGTACCCAGAACAACCACCTCTGACCGTAACAACGCCCCTGATACGCCTGTGCATTGAGTCAACCAGAGCTTGGATGGCGTGTACAGGTACAGATGCCCATGCTGCTTCAACGCGATACCACTGTTCACCAAGAGTAGTGACTGGCGTATTTCGGCGAACCAGTTGCTCGGCCACCATTGACCAGATGTTTTCAATTGATGAGGCATCTGGAGAATGTGCTGGCCAGGGCAGCAGCCTAACAGTTTCTGTATCCAGAAAAGCCCGTACAGGACATGCAACATGCGGTCGTCCATTATCCTGCTGAAATGTAGGGTTTCGCAGGGATCGAATGAAGGGTAGAGCCACGGGTCGTAACACATCTGAAATGTAACGTCCACTGTTCAAAGTGCCGTCAGTGCGAACAAGAGTTGACCGAGACGCGTAACCAATGGCACCCCATACCATCACGGCGGATGATACGCCAGTATGGCGATGACGAATACACGCTTCCAATGTGCGTTCACCGCGATGTCACCAAACACAGATGCAACCATCATGATGCTGTAAACATAACCTGGATTCATCCGGAAAAATGACGTTTTGCCATTCGTGCACTCAGGTTCGTCGTTGAGTACACCATCAGAGGCGTTCCTGTCTGTGATGCAGCGTCAAGGGTAACCGCAGCCATGGTCTCCGATCTGATAGTCCATGCTCCCGCAAACGTCGTCGAACTGTTGGTGCAGATTTTTCTTGCAAACGTCCCCATCTGTTGACTCAGGGATCGAGACGTGGCTGCACTTACAACCATGCAGATAATTAGCCTGTCATCTCGACTGCTAGTGATACGAGGCCGTTGGGATCCAGCACGGCGTTCCGTATTACCCTCCTGAACCCACCGATTCCATATTCTGCTAACAGTCATAGGATCTCGACCAACGCGAGCACTAATGTCCCGATGCGATAAACCGCAATCGTGATAGGCTACAGTCCGACCTTTATCAAAGTCGGAAACGTGATGGTACGCATTTCTCCTCCTTACACGAGGCATCACAACAACGTTTCACCAAGCAACGCCGGTAAACTGCTGTTTGTGTATGAGAAATCGGTTGGAAACTTTCCTCATGTCAGCACTTTGTAGGTGTCGCCACCGGCGCCAACCTTGTGTGAATGCTCTGTAGAGTTAATTATTTGCATATCACAGCATCTTCTTCCTGTCGGTTAAATTTCGCGTGTGTAGACGTCATCTTCGTGGTGTAGCAATTTTAATGGTCAGTAGTGTATTTTTGTTTTGCAATGCTAGACAATATTTGAGAAATTGTAAAATGTTCAGTTTCATTTATAAAGGCACATTTGCATGCCGAGCGTGAGTTTCCTCGGAAACGCGAGATATTAATTAAATAAATAATCAGTGACAAATAAATAAAGCCTATGGCACACAACTGCAGCACTGTGTCGCTGATAAAACAAAAGCACAATTACGTTACTCGTATGTTTGATTAAGAAAGGAGAGCTCTGGTTGAAGTGGTGCGAGAAGCACGTATTTTAGTTTATTGTCTGGCACACCGCCATATTTCATGTTATAGAAAATTACTGCGAGTTGCAACCATACTAGGCACTCGATTCTGAAAAGAATTTATATTTATAAAAGTAAGTAGGATTGTGAACTGTAGGCTTATTCATTGAATATATCTGATTTAACTAACTGTGTAATTTTTTTTTGTTTAGTAGACAATCACCTCTGTACGACGTTTTGGCATGGCTGGCAAATTATTGTAATATTGAGATTTAGTTTATGAGTCCGCACCTACCGCAGCAGTCTTTGGAAACGATTTAATTACGAAGTCCGATTATTTCAGTTTTATTTCACGGTCAACTACGAGTAACATTGCCTTTACGAAAAAGCCATTGTCAAGCGTCTGATACCGAATAATTAAAACCTGACGACTCATAGGAGAGACAATCATACAGATAAAATAATATTTTATTTTATTTATTTTATTTTATTTATTTTATATTGGCGACTGCGTGTCGGACTTGTTATTTTGTCATTTGTTACATTGTTCTCTTTGTTTCATGTGAAAAATCAACTTTCTGGACCTGGACTTGACTATATGAGAAATAACAAAAATCAGAAGATATTTGCCAATTATAAAATTTTTGCGGGAAGACGCAAAGAAGCTTCCAGCAAAATAAGGTAAGACGCAGCATCTTTGCATTAGCAGGCTTGACCAGACGTATAATTCAGTGTATTAGCTTTTCAGTAAAATTCTGTAGTGTTTCTTTTCCGCATAACAGTTTCAGTGATAAATTCCATTCTCAGTATTTTTCCTTAATCAATAACGTATGCAACAATACCAATACACGAGTGTACAATATGGCCGACTTCTGTACGATATCATGTAACATGGCCAGCAGCCATTACCAATAATCTCAAATTCAGTTTATATTTTTAAATTAACAGACAGCCATTGTTGCTACGACCGATTCATGCTCAACTGCATTTTATTTTAAAATCAGTGTCAAATATTTTCTTGAAACATATATCACGTGTGGCATGGTAATAACTAGAAAACAATACGCAAAAATGGAACAGCAAAGACGTACTATTCAGACGCAATCCGACTCGGACGAGAGACAAATGTTAGAAAATGACTTTACGACAGCAACCGGTAGTGACGATTCATCAAACATTGACGCAAGTGTTGACGAAAATTTTGACAATAGGCCTTCCACCACAAAAATTTCAAAGTCTCAATCAGAGCCCATGTTAATGCATGACGTCACGTCTAATGACGCGGCGGGGGCAGAGACCTTGCAAACGGTAAACATTGCCGACATGTTACAAATGCTAATGAAACAAAACGCAGAAAATATGGCAACCTTACAGACGCAAAATGAACAGTTAAAGACACAAAATGACGGAATCAAATCTGATCTCATAGCACTCAAGACAGGTAATGACACTTTATGTAAGCGTGTGGAACTTATAGACGCCACACTGACCAAACAGATGACTGAACTCAGTGCTAAATTTTCCCAGCTTAATACGAGACAAGAAAAGACTACAACTGACGTAGCACTTTTACAGACACAAGTAAAAAACCTTAATGTCACGTGTGAAGTTCTTACTGAACAAATTCAAACATATCCTTCAGTACATGACAACCTTGAAAAACGAATTACTGACGTACAGAATAAATTTGACAATGTTGAACAACACCTGACTGACATCTTACAATCTGATGCCACAGCTCATTTTCAAAATATTAATAAAGAATTTCATGATTGGGTAGTGAACAAAGACAAACATTTTGATAGATGCTTACGTGAAAATTTACCAACAATTGTGCACGACTCCGTAGCGCAATACATTACTAATAACAAACAGCTGATCAGTGACGCAATACAATCCGTCACTGCACCCATGAGACAATTCACCGATCGACCACAGTCTGAATGTAACGAAAATATCAGTCACAATGCACAGTTCAGGAACCAATATACATTCGAGTATGACACACACATACCGCACACGACAAATACACAAGAACAAAACACACCACGACTACAACACATACCACGATGTGGAAACACAAACACAAGCTATTATCATGGTAAACCACAGCAACATTATCGTAATTACTCGCCAGCTGGACATAGCAGTAATTACAGTGGGACAAATCCATATCATAATGCAAAGGAAGACGAAAGCTTAATGAAACACAGGCAATTTCAGATTTTTATCCCAGAAAAACGAACCATTCACCCGGTGATTTTTCTCAAATCTTTTAGTAACGCATTTCCACGCACTTGGAGTGACCGGAAAAAGATTTCATATATTGTCGGTTACATCCAAGGCGATGCAGCTGTCTGGGCATACAGTCAAGCTGACGTATGTACCACGTACAGTGAGTTTGAGCGTGCTTTTCTGAACAAATTCTGGTCGCAATCCGTTCAGGAGCGACTCAGAAGACAAATTTTAGAACCTGAAACTTTTAACAGTAAAAATGGTAACTTACGCAGATATTTTGAAAAATACTTGAACATGGGACACTTTTTAGACGAACCAGTCGCAACGCGAGATATACTCCGTGCGTTAAAGGCCAAATTGCCTTTCAACATTAAAGAAAAACTCCTACATATCCCGGATGACGATTCAGATTATTTTTTAACAGCTTTAGATTCGGTTGACATGTTACTTGAAGATCAGCGCTTCGCACGGCAAAACAGCAGCCACAATGTTTACACTAGTGGTATGCAAAACATGCAGGCTTGCCAACACAATTCTGGCGCGCCCACAGTTGGATACGCGGTACGACAAAAACAGCAAACTCACATGCCGTCTCAGTACGGAAATCAAAATCAACACGCGTATTCCAATACAAACAATAGTTACAACAGCAATAACATTTCATGCGGCAATCCATACAAAAGGCACCGCGGTAATAACTACAACGGTAACAATGGATACAAAGGTAATAACAAAAACACAAACAGAAATAGAAATAATAATAACTACGAGCCAAGACAGCATCAAGGTTGGACTCGTAACGATCAGTACTTTCATTCAAACTCTGCTTTAGCACAGCAGCCACCACGTCAAAATTGGAGCATACCTTACGACCGACAGGTAAGTTATAATGCGCAACAGCAACAACAACCGCAAAAGTTTGGAGATCATAATAGGCAATATCCGAATGTGAATATAATAGAAATGACACCTGATGCACAACCTCAATCTGTGTCAGTACCTAGTACAAATGCTAATCCAACAAACTAGAAACAGTCACTACTTTGCCCCAGGTCGTGGCTGAAGAATCCTTGGGGGGCGGCTTCAATGTTAATCAGTCATTTGACACCACACTTGAACAACAGAATAATGATATGCCGAGTAATTCTAAACAAAAACTACCTGTTTTATTTATAAGATACAACCACAATAACAATATATCAGATGAACTTTTACAAGACAGTACACAATGTCGTTTAAACACAAATGAAATTGTTTTAGCATCCACTACTGGTGTAGTAGGTGGGATTCCAACTACTATTATCCTAGATACAGGTGCAGCTGTGAGCGTTTTATCTTTTAATTTTTATAAAAAGATGTGTGAGTTGGAACCTGTGCCTGAGTTTCCTGCCCAAAACTGTAAAATAACTACTGCACTAGGTAATAAGTCATGTAGGGTTACGAAGCAAGTTTTTGTAAACGTTAAAATAGGTAATGGAACCGTACAATGGCCATTCCTGGTTGTACAAAACCTTGTGACAAATTGCATATTAGGAATAGATATTATGAGCGAGAAGGACTGCATTATAGACTTCTCCAAAGGTAAATGTATTTTAAATGATAAAAGCAGGGTAATTATTATTGATTTGGACAGGAGAACTCTAAAGCATGACAAACACTGTACAGGGTACAAGGTTCAGTTAGTACTTGACAAAGACATTCAAGACATGCAAACACACTCATCTGACGCAGAGCTAATGGACTTGAAAACATTGCTTGATCATAAGATAAGTGAAGCTACAGCTCTCAGTGTACATGAACGTATAAAACTACAGGAAGTGTTATCCAAATATTTACAAGTTTTTACCAAACGATTAGGTGTTATCAACACGTATGTGTACAAGATTGAAGTTAAGCCTCACAAGATCTTCTACCATAAGACATATAACGTACCGTTATCTCAACGACCTGCTGTGTGGCAAGAATTAAAACAAATGTTAGACTGGAAGGTCATTGAACCATCCACCTCACCTTACTGTAGTCCTCTACTTGTTGTCAAAAAATCAAATGGAAGCATTAGGTTAGTGTTAGACGCACGAGCTATTAATGAAATAATTTTACTGGTTCACGCAAAACCTGAAAATTTAGAAGAGCAATTACAGAAATTGCTAGATGCAAAATATTTTTCCACAATAGATCTCGCTAATTCGTTTTGGCAGGTGAGTATCACTCCTGATTCTCGGAAATATACTGCATTTATGTTAGGGGGGCGAACCTATCAGTTTTGTGTTCTACCCTTCGGACTGAATGTCAGCTCTGGGGTATTCATTACAGCCCTGGATACCGTGCTTGGCGACGATTTAGTTGAGACAGTCACACACTATGTAGATGATATACTGATAGCTACACAATCTTGGAATGAACACGTTGACACACTTCAAGGAATTTTAGAAAAATTCCATGTACCACTACTAGCAATTTCCTTTTCTGTTCCACTAGCAAATAGAGTCAGGGAAAAACGACTACCTATACGACTCCATACCAACCCAATTTCTCGTATCTTATCTTCGTGGTCCTTACGTGAAATGTATGTTAGTGGCAGAAAAATCGCACTACAGCCAGCTTCAGATGCCGGTTTCTAAGTTTTCTCATTAGTGTTCCACGAAAAGAACGTCATCTTCTCTCTAGTGATTTGCATTTGAATTTCCGAAGCACCTCCGTAACACCTGCGTGTTGTTCTAGCCTCCCGGTAACAAATCTAGCAGTCCGCTTTCTAATTGCTTTGATGTCTTCCTTTAATCCGACTTAGTATGGATCACAAACACTTTAGCAGTACTCAATAATACTAGCGTCCAATAAGCGGTTTCCCTTACAGATGAGCCAAACTTTTCCAAAATTCTCCCAATAAATCCAAACGACCATTCGCCTTCACTACCACAATCCTCACATACTCGTTCCATCTTATACAAGCTGGAGTCACAGCCAACCTAAGAAAATCAAAATTTGGTTGCAGTGAGATAAAGTATTTAGGACATATCATTAATTCACAGGGCATACGTCCGGATCACAGTAAATTAGATGCTATCAGAAACTTTCCTAGCCCTCGAACTAAAAAGCAGTTAAAATCATTCCTTGGGCTATGTTCATTTTTCAGACGTTTTTTGCCACAACCACTTTTGAACAGTAAACATCTGCTAAATCTACTCAGAAAGAATCAAGTTTGGATCTAGTCGGAACAGTGCCAGAATGACTTTAATACAATTAAACATGCTTTAGTGAATGCTAACATATTGAGCCATCCAGATTTCAATTTAGATTTTTGTATGACTTGTGACGCTTCACGTACTGGCTTGGGCTGTTGCTTATTTCAAGTTGTAAAGAATAAAGAGGAGGAACAGATAAGAATTATTGGGTTTGCGAGTCGCACTCTAACTGAATGTGAGCGTACATACTCCACTACTGAGTTAGAAACACTTTCCATAGTATGGGCATTCAAGAAATTCAATTATTATTTATTTGGAAAACATACAGTAATTTACACCGATCACCAGGCCCTGACATTTTTGTTAACTTGTAAACTTGTACATCCTAGACTATCACGATGGGCAGTTACACTTCAGAACTACTCTTTTGAAATTAAGTACATAAGAGGTAAGGACAACACCATTGCAGACACTTTGTCTAGACTTCCACAAGGTATGAATGATACCAACAGTGACTTAGAAAATATAAATGACTACAGGATTCTCTTAATGCAAGACAAGCAGTATCACCAATATTATATTGATATGTGCAGAAACATGGCTGAATTACAAAAATCTGATCCTCACTGGTATAAGATAATAACATTACTGGTAGAAAAACACAATCATCCTTCGACTAAGTATTACAAGTTACACAATGATGTGCTATTTTACCGCCGACATCCAAATGCTACTAACTGGTGTGTATGCATTCCCAAGGAGTCTGAACGTAATTTAATTTGGCACACACAGTTTGGGGTCATTATGGGACAAAAAAGTGTTTAGCGAAGCTCAGTACATACTGTTATTTTATCAATATGAGAAGAAAAATTTACAGGGAACTGAAAACATGTGTCATATGTCAAAAATCAAAACCTCAGAATTTGTCCACAAAAACAGATTTACATTCTATTTTACCTAGTAAACCCCTGGAAATTCTGTGTACTGACATCAGTGGACCGCATCCAGCAAGCTCTGGAGGCGTCAAATATATCTTAGCTTTTTACGATATATTTTGTAAACATGCTAAACTTTATGCTTTAAAATCCGCCACTGCAAGTGCTATAATACGAAGATTCTCAAGTGATTACCTGACGCACGTGGGAAAACCTAAAGCAATTCTATCAGATAATGCAGCATACTACGCTGGGTACAAATGGAGAAATTTCTTGAAGGAAAATAACATCAAAAGTATATTTATTTCGAGGTTTAGTCCACAATGTAACGCGACTGAGAGACTTTTCCGAGAATTAAATCGATTCATGAGGACCTATATTTCATCAAAACATACTAATTGGGTGTCCTACCTAAGTCTTTTCGAAGACGTACACAATAACTTAAATATTTACGATACAAATTACACACCTAACGAGATCATGTTCAATTGCAAACAGAACGATCAGTGGATAGAACCATTACCTAAGTTGTCAGACAAGGAAATCACACCTGAACAGAAAATAAAAGAAGTATTGACTACATTGACACATCACGCACAAATACGAAACAAACATCACAGAAACATAATAAAAAGAAAACAAAAATTCGAGGTATGAATGCTTGTACTCCTTCGTACTCATCATAAATCTGTTGCACTCAAACGACGCAACGCTAAGTGGCGTCTGCTATATGAAGGACCTTATATAATTGTTGACATACCGCACCCTGGTGCGTATCTGTTACAACATCGTAGAACTAACAAAATTATTGGGCTATACGCACACCGAGATCTTAGAGCATTTCATGCTGAATAATGTCAAAGAGATACCCATCAAAATATTGCTAAGCAACTCGAAAAACTCTGTTGCTACAACACAGATAATAATTAGTATAGAAATTTTCATTTCAGCGTTCCAGAGTCGCAGTTGAAGACAGAAGAACTTTTCTTTCAACGCCGCGGCTCCACCGAGAAGACTGAATATTAAAGTAAAATTTATGATTACGTAGCAGTGAATGACATATTAATTTTTCACGGAACATTTGTTATTGTAGGTACCACTGACTTGGTATGACACCTGACGAACTGACAGACGTCATCTGTGAAGCGATCTTTTACTTTGAGAAATAGATTAGACGCACATCTCTCAACACGAAAAGCATCTATCAGTAGTCAAGGCCACACAGACACTCTACACACATGCACAAAACGCGAGGAATCGAACATTTTCTCTCTCTTAATATTTTGAATATTTATTGAGTAGTGAAAACGCCTGGTCTTGCCTACTGATGTAATGAATGTTGTGTCTAACCTATCTTAATTTCAGATGACATCACAAAAAACATCGATAATATCCCAGCAAAACCACTAAAGAGGATGTAAATATCTGCAATTCATGTAATCAAATGTGACACAATGTAATAACCTATAGCTATGTAATGATGATGTAAACATGTTTATGTGCAACTGTATTATGTTTATGCTAAGAAAATATGTGACGTGTGTATGTATAATTACTTTTTTTTTTTAACTGATGTATCATGTAAAAATTTGAACAAAACGAGTGCCAAAAAAGACATTGCATAGTGAACCTCTGTTCACGGACATTAACGAACATTACTAACTCTGCAACTACGCAGAAACCTATGTGAAGGAAACGGTTAACGCCATTCATTATGCATCGTACCTATGTAAACGCGATGAACGATTTCCTCGATTAATAACTACGAACATTTAGGTGAGCTATATTCAGCAAAAAACTGAAAATGTGAAGTCCATAATTCGTGCATCGTCTAGTGACATTACTACAGTACCTAACTTCAAGATGTTAACTGGATTAAATGGACACAAAGTGCCTGACCAGAAAACAACACGATGGGTGGAAGAATTTTGGTTGGAACTTCAGGGAATGAAATGTTCTCGAAATGTGACGGACACTCTTACCTGGACTGTCCAAGGATCGACGCCAGCTATGTGCCGTCCGAGGTTCTGCAACCAAGCTTCCACGGAATGTAAAAAAAAAAAAAAAAAAAAAAAAAAAAAACGAACTGCACGTGGACCAATTACTCGACGGGTTACGTCTGATCTGTAATAAGCAATGCTTTTACTCACAACGAACTGCATCACAACGACTATAATGGAAATGGGAAATGGACACGCTTATGTATTAATCACGTTGTTATACAACGATGTTACTGTGATCAAAAAACTTTACCACGACGATACTAACCTGTAAAAAATTATTGTGCAGCAGATGAATATGAACTGTGATAACGACACGATGTGTATAGGTCAACGCACCTGAAAAATACGGACATTTTTCTTTGAAGTATTTCAAAACAATACTATGTAACTAAGAACATTCAACAATCTAAGTTGTATTGTGTTATAACGAATATTGTAAATTTAAAACTAAGTTACCTGTCATAGAATGTAGTCTTCATATGTAATCTTGGTTGAATATTTTCTTTGTGCAACGACTGAGAAACGCGCGCACACGAACAATATGAACTGCAATACTGTGCCGCGTGATCTAACTGTACGACATAACGGCAGTCACACAGACGCTTCTGCGCATGCGCGCACTCTATCTGCCAACATAAGAACTTTCACGGCGCACCCGCGTCATTCAAAGTTTGTATATAATGTGTATAATGTAGGTCATGTAAATAGTTGTAGATAACTTAGATTTTCTTGTGCCTTTAGGTGAATTGCTCGCCTGCAGGTGTGTCCTTTCGCCTCGCAATTCAGGGGGCAATATAAAGGCACATTTGCATGCCGAGCGTGAGTTTCCTCGGAAACGCGAGATATTAATTAAATAAATAATCAGTGACAAATAAATAAAGCCTATGGCACACAACTGCAGCGCTGTGTCGCTGATAGAACAAAAGCACAATTACGTTACTCGTATGTTTGATTAAGAAAGGAGAGCTCTGGTTGAAGTGGTGCGAGAAGCACGTATTTTAGTTTATTGTCTGGCACACCGCCATATTTCATGTTATAGAAAATTACTGCGAGTTGCAACCATACTAGGCACTCGATTCTGAAAAGAATTTATATTTATAAAAGTAAGTAGGATTGTGAACTGTAGGCTTATTCATTGAATATATCTGATTTAACCAACTGTGTAATTTTTTTTTGTTTAGTAGACAATCACCTCTGTACGACGTTTTGGCATGGCTGGCAAATTATTGTAATATTGAGATTTAGTTTATGAGTCCGCACCTACCGCAGCAGTCTTTGGAAATGATTTAATTACGAAGTCCGATTATTTCAGTTTCATTTCACGGTCAACTACGAGTAACATTGCCTTTACGAAAAAGCCATTGTCAAGCGTCTGATACCGAATAATTAAAACCTGACGACTCATAGGAGAGACAATCATACAGATAAAATAATATTTTATTTTATTTATTTTATACATTCCCGGAAAATGTCACAATTAATAAAATGTTTTGGACTGTTATGCCGTGGTCGATTGGTATTTCACATTAAACCCGGGCAGTTGGGCCCTATCTGCGAAGGACATTTACAAGGGGCATCGTAGCATCTTTGAGTGGTCAATTCACACCCTGGATCGCTACTGACTGCAGCACTGACCAAGTTCTTAGAACTGTTAGGTGGCTGATAAAGAACTCCTCTACCGAATACTGCGTACAGTGAAGACTGTTCATTTCAGTTGCACTACCATCAATACTTTAAGGACTGCTGAAGATGCACAAGTCCAATTATGAGTGTTATTGTTTCGCCTACATTTTCGACTGCCAAGTTCTTGACAACGGTATCACGACTGTATGAGGACCAGCCGGATTCGTATAGCAAGAATTCGAAGCATTTTATCAGTGAATTAAATGGCATAGCGGGCAAGGCAGAGGAAATATTAGTTGGCAGTTGATGGTTGGAGTGCTGACACATTATCTGCGAATCCAGTAATGCTGGCAACTGATGGGTTGTGCATGGGGATCGTATCAACCTGTACCGCATCAAAACAGCCTGAAGATGACGCAATGAAGCGTCGAAACTGGTAGCGATAAAATAAACTAAAATAATAAGGACATCTGTAGGTGTTTCTGGTTTTTGTCACGACATTAGTTTTGACTTGATATCGCAATTCACTGAACCTCCACTCAGTGATACATTGCAGCAGCTGAATCGGATTTTTCCTCTCGATAATGCAGAACTGTTTAAATATTGCTCTAACAGCCACATATTTCAAATGGAACGATGAATTCTTTGAACAGAAGGAGCCCCTTAAATTCAGTTATAGCGATCTTCTTTATGGCAAAATCCGAGGTGCAGGCAATGGAAGCTGTGAACAAGGATCCAAATATTTGGGTAAGGTATGTGGATGATAAATCTGTTTTGTGACGGAATGGCATGAACAAACTGAGTCGTATTCGCAAACATCTCAAGGGGATTCACTTTACCGTAGAGGAAGAGGTGGAAGGAAATTTAAATTATGTTGAAGTGCAAGTTTCAAGAAAGAAGATCTTAGCTTGGACCACACGGTTTACCGAAAACCCACGCACACTGACCGTTACCTACACCGCGATTCGGGCACCCACCCACAACAAAAGAAAGCAGGGAAAGTCTGCGAACCAGAGCTACTTGAGGCAGAGTTAAAACACCTCACCAGCGCATTGCTCAAGGATGGTTATTCGTTCCTTTAGATAAGAAGAACGTTAAGATCACCATGAAAAACTCATTACGTTGCTGAAGCACCAGTGAAATTGAAAGTTTTTCTGTCTTGCATTACGGACGTTACTGGCTGCATATGAAAAAATCTTGAAAAAGCGGAAAATCGCGCTAGTCTAGAAGCCCACATGGAAGACGCAAGATCATCTAAAATCGGCCAAGGGTGCTCGCCAACCGCTGAAAAAGGCAAGTACTTACAGGATTACGTGTAGTTGTGTGGGGGTTTACATCGGTTCCGTAAAAAAGAACCGTCAAAATATGACTAGAAGAGCACAGGGGCAATTGCAAAAGAGGGGATACTGACAGATCAGCTGTTGCGGAACACGCTTTGCAGCTACGAGATGAACACATTCATTTTGATAGGTCTCAATCTCTGGCAGCCACAAGCGGAGGCTATCAAAGGCTATACAGAGAGGCCATAGAGATTGTGAAATACCCCAGGAATTCCAGTAGGAAAGAGGAGGGCATGGAATTGAATGATATCTTTATTTCTCTGCTGAAGAAGACATGTACCAGTCTTCCACCACGGGATGGTAGCAACAGCGGACGATGAAATCGACAATGGCCAATTACGCTCGGGTATTCAAAACATGCGACGTCACGCCACTGTGCGAAGCACGCGGAAGCGGAATTTTGTTGCAGTCAGTAGCGGACATTCAACAAAGCTACGAGCCCCACTGAAAATATCCTCCACACACGGGGACGAAACGCTGGGTTTTAGTGTAAAATCTATTCGATCACGGCATTATAACCCGGAACATTTGTTAACTGACTTGAGAAATTTTATTGAAAAAAATGTATCACATCTGTCTTGCGTTGTTACAAGGATGGACAGTTTACAGCATTTGCCTGAATCTAGGCTAAGCAAAACAGTTTGATAATACATACCAATGGATTGGTTAGCGTACGGATTTCACTTGAGAAGATTGCAGGAACAGCTGCGAATTGAAATAGGTCTAAATCTTAGTGCTGGTCATCGCGATAGGTGTAAAAAATGTTCAAATGTGTGTGAAATCTTATGGGACTTAACTGCTAAGGTCATCAGTTCCTAAGCTTACACACTACTTAACCTAAATTATCCAAAGGACAAACACACAGCCATGCCCGAGGGAAGACTCGAACCTCCACCGGGACCAGCCGCACAGTCCACGACTGCAGCGCCTGAGACCGCTCGGATAATCCCGCGCGGCATGATACGTGCTCATCATCTCCATACGCAGCCAGTATATTTTACGGAACTCCAGTCTTATTTTTCGCTCGCTTCTGTAATAGCACTACCAACACAAACACTTAAATAAACAGAATGTTTCATGCATGGATGTAATGTGTTACACTGAAAAATCATTAACAAAGTACATTAGCCTCAAACGTGTTACGTCGAAAGAAAGGGAATTTTTGTGAAAGACAGCCATTTATTTTATTAGCTCTGCTTGCTCATTATTACCACCTGTAATCTATGTAATTATGCTGTCTTTCTAGTACTATTTTGTTTAATTTCAAATTTCATTACTCGCCGATTACTTACACGGAAGAGCCAAATAATTATGAGCACTGTACACTGCTAGACTGATTGTCGCTTGATTGTGAGCGCATGACGCGGTTAGGGAAGCATATAAGAGGAGCTGACGGAATGGGAGATCATCCCAGCGACGATACGGTTCGAAAGGGGGATATCCACTGACATAATCGACTTTGCAAAGGGGTATATTGTTATGGCTAGGCGCCTGGGAACGTGCAGCACTGAACGGGGAAGCTGTTTGGCTGTTCCGTGCAGTTCGTCGCGAAAATCTATGATTGAGTGACGGTGAAACCACGAGTAGTCGACAATGCGTTGGAGTCGACGCCTCATCATTGGACTTGGAACCCGGTGATTTGTCTGCTGTGTTAGCCAGAAAAGTGGGTTCTGCGACAAATGGGACGTCAGAGTGCAGTGCTGGTCCAGGCAGAAGTCTTTGCTCGGCGCACATTGTTGAACATAGGTGCTCCGCAGCTGTCAGCCTGTGCGTATTGAGACAACGACATTCATCATTAAGACTGGAGTGCACACGGAATCTTCGAGACTCCGTCGTGGATGAATGGGAACGCGTAGCAGTGTAGAATTGGTGTATGCATCACGTTTCTCGTTTCACCAGGCGACGGTCGTGAAAGGATACGGGCGAACAGCAGCTTACAGGTTGTCTGCGTCATGGACGCAGGCTCGTGGAGGCAGTATTGTAGTGTAGGGAACATTCAGTTAAGCTTACATGGGACATGTGATAGTAACCGAAGGCACCATGGCAGTTGTGGAGTATGTGAACTTTACTGTGGACTACCTGTATCCTTCCGTGCTTGTGTTTTCCACGACGACGATGACATCTTCCGTCAAAGTAACTGCCCGAGTCACAAGGCCGCATACCGAGCGAGTTGGCGCAATGGTTAGCACACTTGTCTCGCATTCGGGAGGACGACGGTTCAGTCCGGCCATCCTGATTTAGGTTTTCTGTGACTTCCCTAAATCGCTCCAGGCAAATGCCGGGATGGTTCCTTTGAAAGGGCACGGCCGACTTCCTTCCCCATCCTTCCCTAATCCGATGAGACCGATGGCCTCGCTGTTTCGTCTCTTTCCCCAAACAACCCATTCCCAACCCAACCCACAAAGCCACAATGGTGCTGCAATGGTCTGAGGAGCATGATAGTGAACTCATATTTATGTACTGGCCATAAAAGTCACCTGATCCCAACTCAATGGATCGCACGTCGGACGTCGTAGGGCGCAAGTTCTGCGCACACAGACCACAGCCCCGTATTTTAAATGCACCTATCAGCAATCTGGTGCCACCTACAGAATCCAACCGCGGACTTAGCGAATTTGTGCCACCCGCTACTACTGCTCCACTGTGTTCCAATGGCGGACGAACTCACTGTTAAGTAGGTGGTCATTATGCTCATCGGTGTATTTTGTTCATTTTTGTTTTGAAGATCTCTATATATTTTACGATGTGTCCTAATGTCGTTAGGGATATGTCGTTCGTATAGAGACTCAAATGAATAACAATAAAATAAAGATACTAAACACACGTATACCGAGCGAGGTGGCGCAGTGTTTAGACACTGGACTCGCATTCCGGAGAACGACGGTTCAATCCCGCGTCCGGCCATCCTGAGTTAGGTTTTCCGTGATTTCCCTAAATCACTCCAGGCAAACGCCGGGATGGTTCCTCTGAAAGGGCACGGCCGACATCCTTCCCTAATCCGATGAGACCGATGACCACGCTTTCTGGTCTCCTTCCCCAAACAACCAACCAACCAACCAACTAAACACACGTCCATATATCCTTCGTTAGGATGTACATGGTTTCACTAAATGCTTTCCCGATACTGCTCCATCTTATACTGGCAACGCGTGGATGGTAATTCTCTTCTTTATAAGCTGCAACAATAACGAATATGTATGATTGTAAAGGTTGTTCAAATGGTTCAAATGGCTCTAAGAACTATGGGACATAACATCTGAGGTCATCCGTGCCATAGACTTATAACTACGTAAACCCAACTAACCTAAGGACATCAGACACACCCCGAGGCACGATTCGAACCTGCGACCATAGCTGCTGCGTGGTTCTGGACAGATGTGCCTAGAACTACTCGTCCACAGCGGCCCGCTTAAGGTTGTAAAACTACCGAACATTGGTACAGGGAGAGAGTGATGTAGCCTGGTGACTCATAATTTTGCCTTTAGACCTCAAGGCCTAAAATACACTCCTGGAAATGAAAAAAAGAACACATTGACACCGGTGTGTCAGACCCACCATACTTGCTCCGGACACTGCGAGAGGGCTGTACAAGCAATGATCACACGCACGGCACAGCGGACACACCAGGAACCGCGGTGTTGGCCGTCGAATGGCGCTAGCTGCGCAGCATTTGTGCACCGCCGCCGTCAGTGTCAGCCAGTTTGCCGTGGCATACGGAGCTCCATCGCAGTCTTTAACACTGGTAGCATGCCGCGACAGCGTGGACGTGAACCGTATGTGCAGTTGACGGACTTTGAGCGAGGGCGTATAGTGGGCATGCGGGAGGCCGGGTGGAATTGCTCAACACGTGGGGCGTGAGGTCTCCACAGTACATCGATGTTGTCGCCAGTGGTCGGCGGAAGGTGCACGTGCCCGTCGACCTGGGACCGGACCGCAGCGACGCACGGATGCACGCCAAGACCGTAGGATCCTACGCAGTGCCGTAGGGGACCGCACCGCCACTTCCCAGCAAATTAGGGACACTGTTGCTCCTGGGGTATCGGCGAGGACCATTCGCAACCGTCTCCATGAAGCTGGGCTACGGTCCCGCACATCGTTAGGCCGTCTTCCGCTCACGCCCCAACATTGTGCAGCCCGCCTCCAGTGGTGTCGCGACAGGCGTGAATGGAGGGACGAATGGAGACGTGTCGTCTTCAGCGATGAGAGTCGCTTCTGCCTTGGTGCCAATGATGGTAGTATGCGTGTTTGGCGCCGTGCAGGTGAGCGCCACAATCAGGACTGCATACGACCGAGGCACACAGGGCCAACACCCGGCATCATGGTGTGGAGAGCGATCTCCTACACTGGCCGTTCACCACTGGTGATCGCCGAGGGGACAATGAATAGTGCACGGTACATCCAAACCGTCATCGAACCCATCGTTCTGCAATTCCTAGACCGGCAAGGGAACTTGCTGTTCCAACAGGACAATGCACGTCCGCATGTATCCCGTGCCACCCAACGTGCTCTAGAAGGTGTAAGTCAACTACCCTGGCCAGCAAGATCTCCGGATCTGTCCCCCATTGAGCATGTTTGGGACTGGATGAAACGTCGTCTCACGCGGTCTGCACGTCCAGCACAAACGCTGGTCCAACTGAGGCGCCAGGTGGAAATGGCATGGCAAGCCGTTCCACAGGACTACATCCAGCATCTCTACGATCGTCTCCATGGGAGAATAGCAGCCTGCATTGCTGCGAAAGGTGGATATACACTGTACTAGTGCCGACATTGTGCATGCTCTGTTGCCTGTGTCTATGTGCCTGTGCTTCTGTTAGTGTGATCATGTGATGTATCTGACCACAGGAATGTGTCAATAAAGTTTCCCCTTCCTGGGACGATGAATTCACGGTGTTCTTATTTCAATTTCCAGGAGTGTAGTTTTCCTTTGTGAAAGACTTTATATGTCATTCCAAAAATCTGTATCTTCTGGGTTACCACAGATTGTATGAATGTTCCTGTTTGTCCTGAGAATTCAGTACATTCTAGGTGTTAGGTTACTTTCACAGCTGTGTGTGAAATGTGTGGGGTTTTCGATAAAGTTCACGACCTTGCAGTGCTCTATAGATGTCCCCTGCACCGAAAACAGCCCATAGGTCGTAGATCCGTTATCTTTAAGCTGTAACGAATTGTAACCAAAGAGCTGGTACTACTTAAATGACTGATTTTTTGTTTTGTTTCCGATGCCTCTCGTATTTATTATAGCATAGCACGAGAAAATGCAAATAGCAATCTTTCTCCACCGTGTATTTAACATTTTCCAAGTCAATAATAATTTCACAAGATTTTTCTCTAAATACCGGTAGTAATCATACCTTGACATTCTTTTTGACTGTTTTAGACTTAACCTTTCTGTATAGAAGTGAAATAACACCGATAGCGCCAGACAACGCGTCTCTGCTTCAGACTGCTCGTTCTGGAGGGTTCAGGCAACGCAAACCACTTCTCTTGGGCGTGCATTTAAAGGCGGGGCCCGACGACACCCGAATTGCTTTGTCTACTTTTTCCTTTAATATTTGTTCTTAGTTTTGTTTGTTATTATGACTTTTGAAATAAGACGGCGATTGCGTGCTAATCTGAGACGCCCATACTTGAATGCCAAGGAAATTAAATGCACAGCTTTTAAAATATTAATGTTAGAAAACTAGCGTTATGGCGCGCCTTGCCCACGAAAGGGGTTTCGGTCCTACCATCTGCTACTGGTACCTCACACTTCTTATTACGTCATCTACTTAATGCTGTACTCTCACCTGCTCTGAGGAGAGAATCTTGGAGCTGGATATGATAGTTGCTAAAGCTAGAAATATTACAATCTCTTACTTGTTTCCCTTTCTGTAGAGCGGAGGTTCGCAAACTTTTCCTCTGACGGAACACTTTGAGAATACTGACACTTTGATGGAGCATCTTATTTATTTTGAGAATAAACAAAATTTTCAAAAAATAAGAAAATTGTGTTTTATTCAGTGATTACTTCAATTTTAAATCATACCTAATAAAACAGAGATAACAGTAAAACTAAGGAAAGCAATTAGTACTGTCAAAATATCGAAAAAGTTGTTGATAGTTTGTTGCGGAGCACTTATTTGCTTCCCATGGAATGCAAGTGTTCCGCAAGGCACAGTTTGGGAAACCCTGTTCTAGTGGCTATGCCTAGTATCTGAAACTATGGTAAGATCATCGGTCAACATCAATAAATTGATTACTAGAAAGATGAATTTCCTGCAATTCAGTGCCTTCGTTAATTAGAAAATTCCGTCAGCTCTTTATCTCAATTTAGCAAAGCCGTCACACCTCAGTGCGCATTACTGTGAGAATTCATCTGCGCTTTATAACAACTGGTGAGTTTCAACCGTCAACCGTCTACCACGTCGAATCACTTAGTAACTGAAACTCATGTTACTCAGTCGTTGCACGTTTTTGATAGTGACAAGAATATTTACTAGGTTCCTGAACGTTAAGTTTTTCTAATGGGTGTGTATGAAATTTGCACGTTTTTGATACTGACAAGTATATTTATTAGGCTCCAGAATGTTTTCTTTTTCTAATGGATGTGTATGAAATTTCCTCTCCTGAAATTAGAAGTTCCATATCGATTGCCTCCACGCCTGCGCAGCTGTAACGCATCCGTCACATAAACCACAACACGGAGAGAAGGGAATTGTTTGAGGCTGTATACCGCTCACCATCAGTCGAGTCCACGCGAAGGTTTGGCAAACAGCATTCTGGTCATGTGCCCTCTGCCACTCGTAATAGCCATTGCGCATTAGCTTAAACATGACGTTATTGAAATCGGCATTTCCTGCGCGGGACAATACGTTATCGCTTATTGATTGTGCGCTGAAACACGCTATATAATAACTTATACATTCATTCATCAATACACAAGCGCGCAAATGGTATCGGACGGACCAGATATAGCCCCGAAAGTGATTTATTGTCATGTGGCCGGGACGTCACGCCAGCTGCTGCGTCGCGCTACACCGAGCCGCAGAGCTGGAAACATGGCGGATGATGCACTCGCCACACCAGAGGTGTCGCAGGTACGGACTGTCTATTTTAAGTCTGACCTTTAGAAAACAGAAGTCTAAATAAGCGCCCTACTGTCAGCTTCCCATAATGAACAACTGGAGGTACTAGTCAACAATTATCATGGTCGTTGAAGGGGTACTTAGAAATCTTTTATAACTGAAACGTGAAGATAAAAGAAATAATTACGGCACCGCGACTGTTTAATGCATCTTTAACATTCCTTCAGACGCGACATATTTCATATGTCACTCTCGTTTTCATTGACTTTTTCCTCCAACAATTACGAGTCGTATCTATGAAAACCTTTAGTAGTGGCATTTTGCGTAACAAAATCTCGGTATACTATACAGACTGGTTCAGCTGCCCCCCTTTGGGCTCTGTTGACTCGGCTATTACGCCACAACCATGGTCAGTTATTTCATTACGATTGTCAATTTAAACATGCCCATAAATGCAATTAAAACAAACTACTTATGTAAGTTGTGCGGTACAACGAATTGCATTGACAGTTCGATCCAAACTTCACCGTTACAAAAACAGTGCATTCGTTGTCAGAAGCCAGGCGAATACAACTAAGTAATTGTTTATCAAATTCTGTTAAAAGCCGTAAAACCGTTAGGTAAAATTTACACAGATTTTCCTACAGGAAAATTAAAGAGACCTTTGGAGAAAAGAGAGCCACTTGTATGAATATCAAGTGCTGAAGGGAAGGCAGAAAGGTGGAAGGAGTATATAGATGTACATCAGGGCAATATTATGTAAATGGAAGAGGACGTACATGGTAATGAAATGGGAGGTATGGTATTGTGTGAAGAATTTAACAGAGCACTGAAAGACCTGAGTCGAAACAAGGCCCCGTGAGCAGACAACATTCCATGAGAAGCACTGACAGCCTTGGGAGAACCGGCCATGAGAAATCTTTGCAATCTGGTGAGCAAGATCTATGAGACAGGCGAAATACCCTCAGACTCGAAGAAGAATATAGTAATTCCAATCCCAAAGAAAACAGGTGTTGACAGGTGTGAAAATAAACAGTCAGTTTAATAAGTCACAGCTGCAAAATACTAACACGAATTCTTTATAGACGAGTGGAAAAACTGGTAGAAACTGACCTCGGGGAAGATCAGTTTGGGTTCCGTTAAAATGTTGGAAAACGCGAGGCAATAGTGACCCTATGACTTATCTTAGAAGATAAATTAAGGCAAGAAAAACCTATATTTCTAGCATTTGTAGACTTAGAGAAAGCTTTTGACAATGTTGACTGGAATACTCTGAAATCCTGAAAATGGCGGCGGTAAAATACAGGGAGTGAAAGGCTATTTACAATTTGTACAGGAACAAGATGACAGTTATAAGAGTCAATGGGCATGAAAGGGAAGCAATGGTTAAGAAGGGAGTGAGAAAGGTTGTAGCCTATCCCAGATGTTATCCAATCTGTATATTGAGGAAGCAGCAATGGAAACAAAGAAAAATTTCGAGTAGGAATTAAAATCCATGGAGAAGAAATAAAAAACTTTGCGGTCTACCACGACACTGTAATTTTGTCGGAGACAGCAAAGGACCTGGAACAGCAGTTGACAGTGTCTTGAAAAGAAGATATTAGATGAACATCATCAAAAGCGAAGTGAGGATAATGGAATGTAGTTGAATTAAATCAGGTGATGCTGAGGGAATAAAATTAAGAAATGAGACACTTAAAGCAGTAGATGAGTTTTGCTATCTGGGCAACTGATGATGGTCGAAGCAGAGAGGATATAAAATGTAGACGAGCAATGGCAATAAAAGCGTTCCTGAAAACGGGATTGTTAACATAGAGTATAGATTTAAGTGTCAAGAAGTATTCTGAAGTATTCCGAAAGTATTTGTATGAGGTATAGCCACGTATGGAAGAAACATGGGCGATAAATAGTTTAGACAAGAAGAGAATAGAAGCTTTCGAAATGTGGTGCTACAGAACAATGCTGAACATCAAATGGGTGGATAACGTAACTAATGAGGATTTACTGAATAGAATTGGGAGAAGAGTAATTTGAGGCACAACTTGACTAGAAGAAGGGATTGGTTGGCAGGACACATTCTGATGCATTAAAGGATAACTGATTTAGTATTGGAGGGAAGTGCGGAGCGTGAAAATCATAGACCAAGCCAAAGAGATGAATACTGTAAGTAGATTCAGAAAGATGCAGGTTGCAGTAGTTACTCAGAGATGAAGAAGCTTGCATAGGATAGACTCGCTTGGGGAGCTGCATTAAATCAGTCTCTATAAACTACAACAACTTTTAAACAAGTCCCACTTTCTGGTTTAATGTTTCGCATTTCGGCCTGAATAATGGTATGACATTTGTTGTTGTACCAACAGCATTGCCACAGTGGTAAAACTGGTTCCCATCGGATAACCAAAGTTCACTGCTGCTGGGGCTGTCTAGCACTTGGATTGGTAGCCGTCTGGGACTGCTGGGTGCTGTTGGAATGCTCAGTGCACTCTGTCCTTGACTGAGAAATAGTTGCTCCAGTCACAACGACCAGGAGAGTGGTGTGCTGACCACATGCTCCACCATATCGACATCTATTAATGCCTATCTGTAGTCAGTGTCGGAAGTGTTGCGTGACAGTTTCATATATATTTCGTTTATGTGAGATATGTTACGATTTACTGGAATGGATACAGTCTGTATCTTATCTGCACTAGTGCAGAATTTATGCTGTGTCAAGGGTTGGAAATGTTAAAACAAAAAGTATTGTATACTAGAGGGTAGTAGGACAACTTGCGCATCACCCTCACACTGCATTGTTACCAAATTTATTTAAGATGACGAATCCAAGATGGTGGTGTTAAATATGGCAACGTCACAAAGACGTCATGGTGGGCAGTTCAAATTTAGGTGGGAAAATAGGACAATTGGGCTGCCTCCACTAACCTACGAAAATGGCGGGAAAGAAGGTCACTGGGGGTACCTCCACTAACCTATGTCATCCGACCACCGCCTATTACTTGGAATTGGGGGTAAATGACTCAGCCTGTGCTGGGCTGTTGCATAGGATGGAAGTAAGTCTTAATTTTGCAAGAAGTCTTTATTTAAACAATATGAGGTAGTCGCTCCATTCAACGTGTTAACCATGAGATCTGGAGTCCAAGTGACCTAGTGCACACTATCGGCACCAGAGGGCGCTGTCCCTTCCGTGATGTAATCCAAGATGGACGAACTGTGGGAAAAATGGTGGGAAAAGGTCTCAGCCTGCTCTGGGCTGCAGGAGAGAAGAAAGAGTGTACTTTATTTATTTTGGAACAATTTACTTGGGGATGGAGTTCATATAGTATATTTATTACACCGATACAAAACAGTCTCTTTGAAGTGCTTGGGGTCTAAATAGGCAGCTTACAGACCTACAAACTACTTGTAAATTATCTAAATAACGCAGTGCACTTATGTTCAAACATGCAAAAAATTCGTCAATTTTCAAAATAATGCATGTGTAACGATCTTCAAACAATCACTAATTCTAAACTCTCCAAATAATGCAGTTCACTGATGTACAGCCATGCAAACAACGTGTAAATTGCCAAAATAACACATGTAAAACGCTCTGCAGACACATGCACTAATTCTAAAGTGTCCCAGTAATGCAGTACACAGCATACAGACCTTCAAACTACTCTTAAATTACAGATATAATGTAGTACACTGATATGCAGACACGAAATTAACTGGTAAATTATCAAAATAACGCATGTGAAACGATATGCAGACATACACACTAATTCTAAACTGTCCAAATAATGCAGTACACAGCATATAGACCTCCAAACTATTAGTAAATTAACGAAATAATGCTGAATAATGCTCTACAAACACGCTCACAATGCTTAAACAACCGAAAATAATGCAGTGCAATGCACTTAAAATCCACTTTCAAACTATTGTCAATGGTGACATATCAGTGAACTGTTCCAACATCCACACATGCCGACACCACTGGAGATACGAATGCAGTGGCTTGAGCCATTGCTCTCAGGCAGCTGCCGCCTACAAGCTGGAGGTGAAAGGCACATCTACTTTTGGGTAAACCATTAGAGTGTTTTGGGTGTTATACTGACATCACGTCTACGTAAATAAGAGCCAAGTCACACTCTGGACGCTCATGTGTTCACCTAACCACCACAGATTTGGCTTACCTGCCAGTGGAGTGCCGAGAGAGATGGTTACATAGTGGCTCACCCTTGCAGATACAGCTAAATAATTCTCAATGTCATAGTGACGTCACAGGTCGTGCTATGGAAATCTGCTCCAATGCTTCCCAGAATACCACAGGGTGCATTCCTAGTAATCCTAAAGGGATATGTGAATTGCGTCTAGCTGTACACGTGCTTATCTGCCCAGTATGGCTGATGCATCACAACGAAATGTTTGCATAGCAGCTCACCATCGCAGGCATATCTCAAAGGTTCTCAGTCTTATACTGAAGTCACATGGGATTGTAAATAAGAGCCAAGTATACGTCATGGAAATTGTAATGTATTACAGAAATAGTGAATGGTCGCTTTTGTAGGATCTTTCATGATGTCTCAGTCTGCCTGAAGTTCTTGCCCTATCAGAACCTGTTTACGAAAATAGCCCAGAATAACACCGAGTGCATTACTTCTGGTGGTCCTAACGTGGCTCCCCATCCATCACGTGTTATCCTTCCTGGAAATCGTTAACTCGCGCTTTCAACCAACATCTCGGAAATGCGAACATACTCACTGACATGTAGACGCTTCTACATCCCGGCACAAAGGATGTCTTGTGAATGAATGTAACATTATGATTGGCTCTTAATGAAATTACTGATGCTGCTGGTGTTTGAGGACTGTCTGCCCTTTTTTTTATTTCTGCAGATAAGAATTTCAATTGCAAAATTATTTTGTACAGATCACCATATTGCACTGACGTTTAAACACTGCAGAACCGGACTACAGATCGTCAGATATAGAAAGACCGTTACACAGCTCAACTACTGACCTTGGAACCCTCAATATTAGAGTTTGAAACTGATCTCCAACCTGACCATATATCACCGCGTATCATGTCGATGTAGTAAACATACAATACGTATCCTGCGCCAAAATAATCTCCCCTTATTCATCATTCATATGGCTATCGACTGCCAGATACTCATACCATGAAAACAGACAGCATAAGTACATTCACCGTAGGTGTACTCCTTGCAGCACTAGATACTTCCCGCGAGGTTGGATGGTCATCCACACAGCCGATGGTCACAAGTCATCCACTCTCAATGCATGACCAGAACGCCCTCAGTAGATCCAGGTCACTCTCCGAACTGCTGTACGAGTCACACTCATTTCCCCTCGGCACAAAGAACATTTCTGTTTCTGGCCCCGACCTGCTTGTTTGCTTTCTTTCCATACCCATCTCCAGAATCTGGGATTACAAAAACACACAAATTTTCACATGGTTTGCCAGAATATCATGTCATTCACGCGATACTTCTCGATGTCAAGGACACAGCAATATCACCTGCATAGCAGTATCACTCACACAGTATAATTCCAAAGATACAGACTCGAAATTAGTTCTCTGGAAACTCGAAACTTTAGCGAGGTGGAACTTGCTGTAAACCACTGAGTAGCTAGAAACTTACTCCATCTGCGAAGCCCTTTGTGTGAAAACTCAAGAAAAGGAGCGGAAACTGATATTCCACTTGCGAATACCAGTGTCGGTGATGTAACAGATTCCAAACATTCTTGTAATTTACAAAGTCTACTAAGGTGTTTCTCATGTCTAGAGAACCAGCAAATATGTCTCCCACCTGTCTTTTACCTGCTTGATAAACACACCACAATCGATGTTCCCTCAACAAAAAAAATGGCACGAAATGTGTATAAGCAGTCAACCAGCCATTTTACATGGAAGGGAATAATGGCCCAGAGCAAAAACACATCCATATTGAATCATCTCAAATTTCGACGTGATCACGAAAGCTATCCAACACATAACAAGTATTAGTTCGCTATTTGGCCGTGTAGAGGACGACACTGTTGAATCCGCTACATTCATGCATCCCACCAGGCCTACCATTAGCTGGAAACGTGACACGTTCCCGCCATAGGCAAGCGGCACAGGAAGAATCATCCTATCAAACTGTACTTACAATTAAATATTAAGATCGAGCTATAAAATTGGACAACATTAGACAATGAGCGACGAACTGGAAATAGCCCTGCTTACGGCTGTGGCTCTGGAAACAGAACTATCTGTACCATCCTTATGACTTGATATACTCTTCCCTTTGCTATCACAGTTGTTGTTGTTGTGGTCTTCAGTCCTGAGACTGGTTTGATGCAGCTGTGCATGCTACTCCATCCTGTGCAAGCTTCTTCATCACCTAGTACTTACTGCTGCCTACATCCTTCTGAATCTGCTTAGTGTATTCATCTCTTGGTCTCCCTCTACGATTTTTACCCTCCACGCTGCCCTCCAATACTAAATTGGTGATCCCTCGATGTCTCAGAACATGTCCTACCAACCGATCCCTTCTTCTAGTCAAGTTGTGCCACAAGCTCCTCTTCTCCCCAATTCTATTCAATACCTCCTCATTAGTTATGTGATCTACCCATATAACCTTCAGCATTCTTCTATAGCACCACATTTCGAAAGCTTCTATTCTCTTCTTGTCTAAACTATTTATCATCCACGTTTCACTTCCATACATGACTACACTCCATACAAATACTTTCAGAAACGACTTCCTGACATTTATATCTATACTCGATGTTAACAAATTTTTCTTCTTCAGAAACGCTTTCCTTGCCATTGCCAGTCTATATTTTATATCCTCTCTACTTCGACCATCATCAGTTATTTTGCTCCCCAAATAGCAAAACTCATTTACTACTTTAAGTGTCTCATTTCCTAATCTAATTCCCTCAGCATCACCCGGCTTCATTCGACTACATTCCATTATCCTCGTTTTGCTTTTGTTGATGTTCATCTTATACCCTCTTTTCAAGACACTGTCTATTCCGTTTAACTGCTCTTCCAAGTCCTTTGCTGTCTCTAACAGAATTACAATGTCATCGGCGAACCTCAAAGTTTTTATTTCTTCTCCATGGATTTTAATACCTACTCCGAATTTTTCTTTTGTTTCCTTCACTGCTTGCTCAATATACAGATTGAATAACATCGGGGATAGGCTACAACCCTGTCTTACTCCCTTCCCAACCACTGCTTCCCTTTCATATGACTGCCATCTGCTTTCTGTACAAATTGTAAATAGCCTTCCGCTCCCTGTATTTTACCCCTGCCACCTTCAGAATTTGAAAGAGAGTATTCCAATCAACATTGTCAAAAGCTTTCTCTAAGTCTACAAATCCTAGAAACGTAGGTTTGTTTTTCCTTAATCTTTCTTCTGAGATAAGTCGTAGGGTCAGTATTCCCTCACGTGTTCCTACATTTCTACGGAATCCAAATTGATCTTACCCGAGGTTGGCTTGTATCAGTTTTTCCATTCGTCTGTAAAGAATTCGCGTTAGTATTTTGCATCTGTGACTTATTAAACTGATAGTTCGGTAATTTTCACATCTGTCAACACCTGCTTTCTTTGGGATTGGAATTACTATATTCCTGGTGAATTCTGAGGGTATTTCGCCTGTTTCATACATCTTGCTCACCAGATGGTAGACTTTTGTCATTCCATGTCAGATCCATACCTTCCTTACGACTGTACATAGTCATTCCCTGTGCACATGTCAGAACACACACACAGACACACACATGACTGATGCTGAAGGCAAATCAATCACGCGCCCCCTGCTATTAAGCATAATACTCCGCCAATAACTGATTGTTACCAATACAAAATGATACTGACCGAAAATCAGCGGTGAGTGGACTTGTCTCGTGATTTTGGCTTGCGAGTGTCTTAGAAAGAGAGATGTTATCTTCTTACAAACCGCCAGATGTTAAAAAACCCGATCGCAATAACTACTGTACTTTATCAGACCAATAGTGCTGCTACACATCGCCAACGGTGCAACCTCGTAATAAAATTACTGAATTTAGGATGTGGTTTGGCTAAGGAATATGGCAAGAAGTATTTGCACCTGCCCCATGTTGCCGCTAGATATTTCTCCAGGATTTGTAACACATTCGGTCTCGATGCTACGTCATATTTTCGGTGGTATATCTACTGGGTTACAGACAATGCTTGATTGAGAAGGATCACAAATGGTAGATGGTGTGCTGATTGAGGTCATAAGAAACTTAAACTAGCTTATCAAGTCTCTAATGCTACGCTTTTGGGGTTGGAATGATGTGTATGATTTGGAATGAAGTCTTTCCATTCAATCATATACTTACGTTGTACCCCAAGGAGAAGACCCTTAATGATTACAGCCACTAGTGAATCACATTTCAGGCACTCTCATATCGCAAAATGTAGTTGTTGCGATTGGGTTTTTTAACATCTGGCGGTTTGTAAGAAGATCACATCTCTCTAAGACACACTCGCGCGCAAAAATCACAAGTCCATCCATTGCTGATTTTCGGTCAGTATCATTTTGTATCGGTAGCAATCAGTTATTGGCGGAGTATTATACTTAGTAGTAGGGGGTGCTTGATTGGTTTGCCTTCAGCATCAGGCTTGTGTGTGTGTGTGTGTGTGTGTCTGTGTGTGTGTCCCGACATGTGGAAACGGAATCACTATGTACAGTCGTAAGGAAGGTATGCATTTGACATGGAATACTGTGATAGCGAAGGGAAAAGTATGTCAAGTCATAAGGATGGTACAGATAGTTCTCTTTCCGGAGCCACAGCCATCAGCAGGGCTATTTTCAATACTGTTCTCATTTTCTAATGATGTCCAATTGAGACGGCGATCGTATTATTTAATTGTAAGTACAGCTATAAAATATACAGGTTAGTCCATTGATAGTGACCAGGTCAACCAAATATTTCATGAAATAAGCATCAAACGAAAAACTACAAAGAATGGAACTCGTCTAGCTTGAAGGGGGAAACCAGATGGTGCTATGGTTGGCCCGCTAGATGGGGCTGCCATAGGTCCAACGGATATCAACTGCGTTTATTTAAATACGAACCCCCATTTTTTATTACGTATTCGTGTAGTACGTATAGAAATATGAATGTTTTAGTTGGACCACTTTTTTCGCTTTGTGATAGTTGTCGCTGTAATAGTCACAAACGTATAAGTACGCGGTATCACGTAACATTCCGCCAGTGGGGACGGTATTTGCTTCGTGATACATTACCTGTGTTAAAAATGAACGTTTACCAATTGCGGAAAACGTCGATATCGTGTTGATGTATGGCTACTGTGATCATAATACCCAACGGGCGAGTGCTATGTGTGCTGCTCGGTATCCTGGACGACATCATCCAAGTGTCCGGAACGTTCGCGGGATACTTACGTTATTTAAGGGAGCAGGAAGTGTTCAGTCACATGTGAAACGCCATCTACGACCTGCAACAAATGATGATGCCATAGCAGGTGTTTTAGCTGCTGTCGCGGCTAATCCACACATCAGTAGCAGACAAACTGCTCGAGAATCGGGAATCTCAAAAACGTCGGTGTTGAGAATGCTACATCAACATCGATTGCACCCGTACCATATTTCTGTGCATCAGGAATTGCTTAGCGATGACTTTGAACGTCGTGTACAGTTCTGCCACCGGGCACAAGAGAAATTACGGGACGATGACAGATTTTTTGCACGTGTTCTATTTAGCGACGAAGCGTCATTCACCAACAGCGGTAACGTAAACCGGCGTAAGATGCACCATTGGGCAACAGAAAATCCACGAGGGCTGCGAGAAGTGGAACATCAACGACCTTGGCGGTTTATGTATGGTGCGGCATTATGGGAAGAAGGATAATTGGCCCCCATTTTATCGATGGCAATCTGAATGGTGTAATGTATGCTGATTTCCTACGTAATGTTCTACCGATGTTACTACAAGATGTTTCACTGCATGACAGAAGGGCGATGTAGTTCTAACATGATGCATGTCCAACACGTAGATCGCTTGCGGTTGAAGCGGATTTAATAGCATATTTCAAGACAGGTGGCTCAAATGGCTCTGAGAACTATGGGACTCAACATCTTAGGTCATAAGTCCCCTAGAACTTAGAACTACTGAAACCTAACTAACCTAAGGACATCACACACACCCATGCCCGAGGCAGGATTCGAACCTGCGACCGTAGCAGTCCCGCGGTTCCGGACTGCAGCGCCAGACCGCACGGCCACCGCGGCCGGCCAAGACAGGTGGATTGGCCGTCGAAGCACCATACCATGTCCCGCACGTTCACCGGATCTGACGTCCCAGGATTTCTTTCTGTGGGGAAAGTTGAAGGATATTTGCTACCGTGAACCACCGACAACGCCTGAGAACATGCGTCAGCTCATTGTCAATGCATGTGCCAACAATACGGAAGGCGAAATACACGCTGTTGAGAGGAATGTCGCTACACGTATTGCCAAATGCAATGAGGTTGACGAACATAATTTTGAGCATTTATTACATTAATGTGGTATTTACAGGTAATCACGCTGTCACAGCATGCGTTCTCAGAAATGATAAGTTCACAAAGGAACATGTATCACATTGGAACAACCGAAATAAAATGTTCAAAGGTACCTATGTTCTGTATTTTAATTTAAGAAATCTATCTGTTACCAATTGTTCGTCTAAAATTGTCAGCCATATGTTTGTGACTATGACAGCGCCATCTATCAAAAAGCGCAAAAAGTGGTCCAACTAAAACATTCATATTTCTTTACATACTACACGAATATGTAATAAAGAAATGGGGGTTCCTATTTAGAAAAAACGCAGTTGATATCCGTTTGACCTATGGCAGCATCATCTAGCGGGCCAACCATAGCGCCATCTGGTTTCCCCCCTTCAAGCTAGACAAGTTCCGTTCTCAGTAGTTTTTCCGTTTGACGCTTATTTCGTGAGATATTTGGCCCGGTCACGATCAATGGAGTACCCTGTATATGTGGCCGGTTTGATTGGATGAATCTGTCTGTGTCGCTTGCCTGTGGCGGGAATGAGTCACGTTTCCAGCTAATGGTAGGATCTGTCCAAATTGAAAGGCCTGGTGGGATGCATGAATGTAGCTGACTTAACAGTATCGTCCTCTAGACGGCCGAATAGCGAATTTATACTTGGTATGTGTTGGATAGCTTGCATGATCGCGTGGAAATTTGAGAAGATTCAATATGGATGTGTGTTTGCGTTGGACCATTATTCCCTTCCATGTAAATTGGTTGATTGTCTGCTTCTATAGATTTCGTGCGTTTATTTGGTTGACGGAACAACGATTGTGGTGTGTGCATCTAGCAAATAAAAGACAGGTGGAAGACATATTTGCCTACTCCAGACATGAGGAACACCTTAGTAGACTTTGTAAATTACAAGAATGCTTTGGAATCTGTTACATAACCGACAGTCTCATTCGCAAGTGGAATATCAGTTTCCACTATTATTTTCGATTTTTCACGTAAAGGACTTCGCAGATGAAATAAGTTTCTAGTTACTCAGTGGTTTACAGCACGCTCTAACTCCTTACAATTTCGAGTTTCCAGAGAAATAATTTCGAGTCTGTAACTTTGGAATTATATTGTGTGAGTGAGGCAGCCGGAGTGGCCGAGAGGTTCTAGGCGCTACTGTCTGGGACCACGAGACCCGCGACGGTCGCAGGTTCGAATCCTGCCTTGGGCATGGATGTGTGTGATGTCCTTAGGTTAGTTCGGTTTAAGTAGTTCTAAGTTCTAGGCGACCGATGACCTTAGAAGGTAAGTGCCATAGTGCTCAGAGCCGTTTTGTGTGAGTAATACTGCTATGCAAGCGATATTGCTGTGTGCTTGATATCGAGAAGAATCGCGTGAATGACATGATATTTTGGCAAACCATGTGAAAATTCGTGTGTTTTTGTAATTCCAGATTCTGGAGATGGGTATAGAAAGAAAGCAAGCAAGCAAGTCCACGCCAGAAACAGTAATACCTTTGTGCCGAGGGGAAATGAGCGCGACTTGTACAGCAGATCGGAGAGTGACTTGGATCCACTGACGGCGTTCTGGTCATGCATTGAGAGTGGATGACTTGTGACCGTCTGGCATAGTCGTGTAATTGAGTAGCAGCCTCTCTGTATTTGACGATCTGTCGGCCACTTATACAGGGTTTAACTGTCAGTCTCATCTGCAGAAACAAAAAAAAAAAAAAAAAAAACAAAAAAAGAGGGCAGACAGTGCTTCCACCCTGGCAGCATCAGTAATTTTGCAGGTAAATTCAGTTAGAGCCAATCATAATGCTCCATTCATTCACAAGACATCCTTTGTGCTGGGGCGTAGGAGCCTTTACATAGCGAAGAGGATGCTATGGGGCATCATGAAAGATCCTAAAAAAGCTTCCATTAACTATTTTTTCGACACTTTACAATTTCCGAGAAGTAGACGTGGCTCTTATTTACATTGCCATGTGACTTCAATGTAACATTGAGAATCTTTTAGATACGCCTGCGATGGTGACTCGCTATGTGAAGATTTCGTGGTTATGCATCAACCACGCTGGGCAGGTAAGCACAGCTAGACACAGCTCAGATGTCCCCTTAGGACTGCTACAAACAATGCACCCTGTGTAATTCTGGAAAGCATTGGAGGAGATTTCTATTGCGCTACCTGTGACGTCAGTATAACAATAAGAACGTTCTAGCTGCGTCTGCGAGGGCGAGCTGCTATGGGAACATCTCTCTTGGCACTGGACTGGCAGGTAAGTCAGAGATAGACATGTGATGTCAGTATAACACTCGAAGAATTCTCACTGTTTACCCGAAAATAGACGCGACTTTCACCTGCTGGCTGTAGGCGGTAGCAGTCTGAGAACAATGGCTCATGCCCCTGAGTTCGTCTCTTCGGTGGTGTCGGAATGTACGCACGTTAAATGGTTCAAATGGCTCTGAGCACTATGGGACTTAACATCCATGGTCATCAGTCCCCTAGAACTTAGAACTACTTAAACCTAACTAACCTAAGGACACCACACACATCCATGCCCGAGGCAGGATTCGAACCTGCGACCGTAGCAGTCGCGCGATTCCGGACTGCGCGCCTAGAACCGCTAGACCACCGCGGCTGTACGTACGTTACAACAGTTTGCTGATGCCTTGTGGTTGACGACATTTCGAAAGCGGTTTTTGTGTATAATGAGTGTACGTGCGCTGCATGATTTTTGGCTGTTTAAGCGTTGTGAGCATGTTGGCAGAGCGTTATACAGCATTATTTCGGTAGTTTACAAGTACGAGGGCAGTTCAATAAGTAATGCAACACATTTTTTTTCTCGGCCAATTTTGGTTGAAAAAACCGGAAATTTCTTGTGGAATATTTTCAAACATTCCCGCTTCGTCTCGTATAGGTTCATTGACTACCGACAGGTGCAGCGCTGTACGGAGCTGTTAAAATGGCGTCTGTAACGGATGTGCGTTGCAAACAATGGGCAGTGATCGAGTTTCTTTTGGCGGAAAACCAGGGCATCTCAGATATTCATAGGCGCTTGCAGAATGTCTACGGTGATCTAGCAGTGGACAAAAGCACAGTGAGTCTTTGGGCAAAGCGTGTGTCATCATCGCCGCAAGGTCAAGCAAGACTGTCTGATCCCCGCGTGCGGGCCGGCCGTGCACAGCTGTGACTCCTGCAATGGCGGAGCGTGCGAACACACTCGTTCGAGATGATCGACGGATCACCATCAAACAACTCAGTGCTCAACTTGATATCTCTCTTGGTAGTGCTGTCACAATTGTTCACCAGTTGGGATATTCAAAGGTTTGTTCCCGCTGGGTCCCTCGCTGTCTAACCGAACACCATAAAGAGCAAAGGAGAACCAGCTGTGCGGAATTGCTTGCTCGTCATGTGGCTGAGGGTGACAATTTCTTGGCAAAGATTGTTACAGGCGATGAAACATGGGTTCATCATTTCGAACCTGAAACAAAACGGCGATCAATGGAGTGGCGCCACACCCACTCCCCCACCAAGAAAAAGTGTAAAGCCATACCCTCAGCCGGTAAAGTCATGGTTACAGTCTTCTGGGACGCTGAAGGGGTTATTCTGTTCGATGTCCTTCCCCATGGTCAAACGATCAACTCTGAAGTGGATTGTGCTACTCTTCAGAAATTGAAGAAACGACTTCAGCGTGTTCGTAGGCACAAAAATCTGAACGAACTTCTCCTTCTTCATGACAACGCAAGACCTCACACAAGTCTTCGCACCCGAGATGAGCTCACAACGCTTCAGTGGACTATTCTTCCTCATGCACCCTACAGCCCCGATCTCGCACCGTCGGATTTCCGTATGTTTGGCCCAATGAAGGACGCAATCTGTGGGAGGCACTATGCGGATGATGAAGAAGTTATTGATGCAGTACGACGTTGGCTCCGACATCGACCAGTGGAATGGTACCGTGCAGGCATACAGGTCCTCATTTTAAGGTGGCGTAAGGCCGTAGCATTGAATGGAGATTACGTTGAAAAATAGTGTTGTGTAGCTAAAAGATTGAGGAATAACCTGGTGTATTTCAATGCTGAATAAAACAACCCCTGTTTCAGAAAAAAAGTGTGTTGCATTACTTATTGAACTGCCCTCGTAGTATGCAGGTCTGTATGCTGTGTACTTCATTATTTGGACTGTTGTATCCACGGACCCAATCAACCAACCAACTCCCGCACGCGCGCCCTGACCGTGACATCGCTGGCCACAGTTCCTGTCGCGGCCGTCGGCGTCTCAGGGCGTTACCGCCGACGGAAGAGGTCGCGCCATGGCTGAGCTCGGGTCCGCAGCGCCCTCTGCCTTTAGCATATAAGGAGGAGCGCTGGCCCCGAGACGGACAGTCTATTGTCGATTGTCTATTGCTAGCCTTTCGTGGAGTTCATAGCGGAGCCATTACCGTGTGATATTTGCTATTGTATTCGACTAGGCTCAGTACACGGATTACTCTTGGATATTACTTGAACTTGTATTGCTGGTTCACGTTTCGTCAGAAACAAAGATAAATTACCTCCTCATTCTAGCTGGCGCAATTCTTGTCATTAATTATTTTTCAGCGAACAGACATAGCTACATCCTGGTCACTACCCACGTTTTATACAATTTATGGTGACTGCCCCAAAAGTGCCGCCGAGGACCATGGGTTTGGGAGCCGTCACAAAATGGACAGTTTAGAATTAGTGCGCATGTCTGCTGAGCGTTGCACATGTGTTATTTCGAGAATTTACGAGTTGTTTGCGCGTCTGCATATCAGTGAACTGCAATATCTGGACACTTTAGAATTAGTGAGTTTGTTAGCAGAGCATTATACATCCATTGTTTTGACAATTTACGAGCTGTTTGCGTGTCTGCTCATCAGTCTACTGAATTATTTAGATAATTTACGAGTATTCTTTAGGTCTGTAGGCTGTGTATTGTGACTCCAAGCACATCAAAGCGAGTGTTTTGTACCAGTGTAATAAATGAACCAGGTGAAATCCATCCCTAAGTAAATAGTTCCAAAATAAAGTACACTTCTTCCCCTCTCCAGCAGCGCAGAACAGGCTGTCCTTTTCCTGCCATTTTTCCTACAGACTGCCATCTTGGATTACGTCACAGAAGGGATGATAGCGCCCTCTGGTGGTGGTATTGTGCACTAGGTCAGTCGGTCTCCTGACCTCAAGGTTAACAGACTGGATGAAGCTACTGCCTCAAATTGTTTAAATAAAGACTGCCTGCAAAATATAGACTTACGTCCATCCTAGCCAACAGCCCATCACAGGTTCAGTCCTTTTCCTGGCAATTCCAAGGAACAGGTGGCGGCCTGGTGACTTAGGTTAGTGGAGGTAGCCCACGCGACTTTTTCTTCTACGTAAATATGAACTTCCTGCCGTTTTCTCGGAAAGAGGAGGAGGAGAGGACGGGAGGGTTTAGGTTAGTGGACGTAGCCCAATTGACCTATTTTCCCATCAAAATTTCAGCTATGACATCATTGCGATATTGCCATATCTACCACCCCCATATTGGATCCGCCATATTGAATACATTTGGCTACATTGCAGAGTGGGGTGAAATGGAAGTTGTCCTACTACTCTAGGGGATTTCAAAAAGTATGTTCGATATTATTATGTCATGTCGAATACCTTTTGCTGAATGGTACATTGCACATATAAGTCAGACAGTTAATGAAACTGTTTTTGCAGGTATTCGACTAGCCTCTGTAAACAGCGGGTGGAATGTTATACCCATTGTTCACTTCCTCGACGACAGAAATCAGCTCAGTGACGGAGCCATTCCAGAACTGCTGTATGAACCCCCTCATCTTTGGAAAAGCTCTTTCCCACAGATGAATTATCAGTTAGCCGAAAATCTCATGCCGGAAGATGTATATTGCCCAATCAGTGTCACACAGGTCTGTGTGGCCATTTCACTATGACTGGATTCAGCGTTGCATTTAGTTCCTATCATGCCAAAATTTCACTGTGAATCTGTGTGTGATGTTGAAGAACGTTTCTAGTTGCTGCGTCATTGCACTCCCACACCATTATGTATGTGTTATCAGTACTGCTGTAGATCTGTGTCTGTAAAAAACCAGAAACATGTACTTCCTTTTGATAATGCTCCTGTCTTGTTGCACAATGGTCTTCGCGTGAGTCGACATGTGTCACTCTCTGCAGTCGCTGTGCATATGATGTCTACTCAACATACTGGGCATACAAGGAGCATATAATATGGGTCTCCAACAGATATTACGACGAGAGATGAGGGGTACAGGTAGTAAGGTGATGATACGTTTGATAGTGTTTCTTGGGTACTGTAGCATGCCTTTCGGAGGTGTGCTATCCCTGTACTAGACAGAACAACACGTAATAACACAACATAATAACAGTAACGGCTACAATAACGCATCGCTAGCAAATCAGCTATGCACGCAGGAGCACAGTTTAGCTCACCCACATGATGTCACCTATAATGCCACGTGGGTATGTCACAGAGCATAACTACTGTCGGCCTCCAAATCTGACCGTCAATAGCAGGAAAAAAATCAAATAATCGATAACATCCTAGTTATTAAGGTAATGGGTCAGGCATTTTCATGAGAATAATGGCAACTATTACGGGAATTTACGTAATGCTAATCAGAACCAAGGAACAGCGAATAATACTCACCTTCCGAACAATCTGATGTACAATGGGCCTACTGGTACTAGCTGAGGGAAATTACGTACTTATTCGGAATCATCCGACATCACCATTGGAGACGGAATCAATTACAGAGAGATGGTATACTCAGTGAGGAAACAAAGCAGTAGGCTTCGCCAGAAATGTAGATCCCTAGACAATGTGTCTAACAGTCTATTTTAAATACGAGAGTATGCCATTTTAGGCACTTTATAACACTCAAAACACTTGATAATAGCACTTTGAAGCCGAAATCATGATCGTGTAAGTGTAAATGCAATACTGCAAATAAACAACAGTCTAATGGTGGTACTGACTTTAAAGAGATACAGAAAGGGTGTTGTTGTATATCGGACCGTTTATAATTTGCTACAGTTCCGCAACGGGCAGCGTACTGACTATGTTCCCTTTATTTGGGTAGAAATGAAAGACTCAAGTGTCAATTACCTCCAGAAATGGTGGGGCATAGCGACCTGATGGCACTAGCAAAGTGGTCGTCTGTGGACATGGGCCTCGCTAACCACAGAATGGTAGCTCACCAGCTCGCTAGCGCAAACACAGCATTCATGTATTGTACAGCAAATCAAAGTGCCGTACCCACGAGTATGGATGACCTTCCACATCGCCTTTCAGCAAGTAGTCTCTACCCTGAAGAACTGTGCGTTAGTCATGTAATGGAAACGCTTCCTTCTTTCAGTAGACGGGCAATACACCGTGCTGTGTGTTTGTCGGTAGATGAATATGAAAACTGACAGAGCAACAAAAAGTACTGTGTGGCATCGATCAGTTGGTGCAGTAGCTTCTGTGATCTTTCTGACGTCGATGGAACGAAATGCTTGTCACAAGGAAATGAAAAGTGTAAACACCGGTGTGCACTAGGGAGAAAAACTATGTTTACCTTGAAATAAACATCGCTGTACAACTGAGACGACTGTTTGTGAGCTACGGGACGGACTGAAATCCTTCTCAGTATATCAACGAGATGTGCGCACAGCGTCCGTAGAAGCTCATGCTGTGATTTTTATTTCGTAAAGGTGTGTGTTTACCGTCAGGTATTTCGTTTATTAGTTTGCGAATTGAAGGTACCTGTGTCCTTAGATATATATGCAAGTAATTTAGTAGATATAGGAACTAAGCTGCATGTGCGTATTATTAAAGAACTTTTTCCATTCCAGAAAGTTATTTCTCTGCGTGTTTGACTGTATACTTTCGCGTATCATGAAACTTGTTTCTACGATAGAACGAGTAGCTCGTCGAAGATTGAGATGAAGCAGAAGATACTTGGACACTGATCTAGGAAAGAAGCTACATATATCTCCAAGATGGACGGTCTGTTTGATGGTGCTAAATCGCTGGCATTTTGATCGTTTTTGTATCTAGACTGGTCGAATGCCATGGCGGAAATAATAAAACGCTGAACCCCATCTCACCGCAAAAGGAAAACTTAAAGAGAAAGAAAAATTCTTTATTGAATTTTTAAGCGAAACAAAAAATGGAAGTAAAAGTGTAATAAGAATTGTATGTGGACCTTCCTATGCGAATCTCTTGCGGAACAATTATGTTGGTTTTATACACACACACACACACACACACACACATACACACATACATACATACATACACAAACACACACACACACACACACACACACACACACATATATATATATATATATATATATATATATATATATATATATATATGTGTGTGTGTGTGTGTGTGTGTGTGTGTGCTGAAAGCAGCGAAAGGTTTTGAGTAGTTTGTATTTTGGGCATTGCCGAAAGCAACCTACTCCTTCTTATGTCAATGATACCTGTGTTATTTGCTAGTGATGAGTTCCGATGAACATTGTACTCACTGAGAAGCGCAGTGGCTTAGAACTGGTAGCCAGCGACTTGGTGTACATGAATACTTCCGGGTTAAACACACAGTGTGATTAAATTCGACGTCATCTCTACTTGTGGACTATTCCCCCTTACCGGAGGACAACATCCTGTTTCAGTGGAAACCATTACCATGGCACAACACGGAAACGGGGATGCAGAGCATCCCCACGACGTGCTGCAGAGTTTTTGAATAATTTTTACTCTTGATTAGAGTTTTACGCCACTTACAGTTTGGTGCGATATAAATCAAGGGTTTTCAACCTTTCCCAACACTGCGCCGTTTTCCTGCCTTAGAATTATTGCGGCCAGCACTGCCACGCCCATTATCTATCATTCCCACCCCACACCTTCCTTGTTACGTGCAAACAAAATTCACCTTGTATACAGCCCTCACATCTTGGACACTGAAAAAAGAAATTACACACTTCTTTATATTAAAATAAGTTAAATAAGCTTATGGCAAAAAAGTACCTTTTATTGTTCTAATGAAATCTTTAGAAGTTTTCATAACCATAGTTTTCTCAACATTGTAGCGAAGTGAATCATGGACTATGGTAAAACTGGAAAAGAAGAGAATTAAAACATTTGAGACGTGGTACTATTTAAGGATATTGAAAATTAGGTGAAATGATAAGAAAATGAATGAAGAGAATGTCCGCAGCATCAATGAGAAGAGGAGCACGTGAGAAAAATTGACAAGATGAAGGATCGGAGTGGCAGGACATGTGTTAAGTCATCAAGCAATAAATTCCATGGTAGTTGAAGCTGAAGATGGTAAATACATCCGACGGATAACTGAGAATGTAGATTGCAAGTTATACTCTGACATGATGAAGAGGGTGGCACAGGAGAAAAATTCGTGGATGTGCACATCAAGCCAGTCAGAAGATGTGAGGCACTACAGTCCGCTCACAATCTCTTTTTTTTTTCTCGTGATAACAAGCTATGGTTCCCACGCACAGGAATAGGTTCTGATACGTGGGTACTCTCATTTGTTTCATGAACACGGCGTGATTCGTGCTGGCCTAGCGATGTGATGAGGGGAATGTCTTCTGGCACCAGTGTAAGCAAAGATGGCCACTGCTAGTCTAGACTGGGTGGACTATGTGAAGTCAATGGCCGACATATGGGAATAGGTGATTTCCAATCCAACTCAGCAAAATAAACACAATGAGTTCTAAAACAATGTGCTGTAAGACAAAGAATAGTATATTTTGTGGGGCGTATATTTGTGAAGTGAAAGGAAAGGAACTGTTTGAAAAGCATACATAGAGCATTAGCTGATTTACACTGTGGAAGGAATGTTACCATTGGAATATATTTTTTGTATTTCCCTCTCTCTCATATAATGTTATGAAATACGTTATATAATGATAGTTATTAATTGTTTATTTAATACATTGTTTTGAAATCGAATGTACTCCTGCTTTGTAATGTTTTTAATGTTACTAGAGTTACAGCATAGGAAGTTGGGTAGGAATACTGTTCTGTAATTTACCTTCTGTAATGAACATTTCAAGCATCCAATAAAACAGATTGGCACCAGTCAGAAAGAAGACATTAACCGAGTGAGATGTTATTACGTCGTTATAGTGCTCAGCTTTGCCATCTTTTAGAAGTGGCTTACATCACCTTTGTTAACAAATGAATAAAACAAGCAACACTTTTCCCCACTACGCATTTACAGTAGGAGAACTTTTTACCTTCGGTAAACCATTTCACTGACAGTGTATATTTTCCTATTACTGAGCAAAGCCACACACGAAAAAGTAAATCAAGCAGAGATTCACTTTTTAACTCACCTTTTACTTACGTGACACTCTGGCCTATAGCGAGCAGCAAATGTGAAATGTCAAACTAGCGTCTAGGAATATTATTATGTGCAGACGCGGATAAGCCCTGGCTACGTACACGAGGACACCCTTACATTAAGGGTTCATTTGAGAAGAATGGTCTGTATTTTCGTGTATGGAATACAGTTCGCAATTCGGTGCGTCGAAGTCGGAATGTGAAACCATTAGACTGCCCAGACATCAGACTGTCATGAGAAGCTGTAGGTTCGGTGTCGGAAACAAGTTTGAAAAAGAGGAGAGAGAGATGATCCACGTTACTTCTAGCTGAAAGCTGGAGCGAAAGCACATGATCTTGGACCAGCGCTACAGCAACGGCCAGCAGCTAACACGTAACTTCTCTTCCACGCTCGCTATTGGCTATTCAAAAACAATGCGTAGTATCTCGTATGTCAGCTCATTTTGCACGAAGAAACAACTTCTACTGAACCAGAGTTCCTACCTGGTACGTAGGCAACACGAGCTGTACTTAAACGTGACAGATGGAAATTTTGATGAGAAAAAAATTAAAAATAACAACAATTGTCAAAATCCCCAGAATGGCTAGGCAACCAGCACAACTAAATGTTATTCATCCAGTCAAAAACTAGGATCGCCAAGTATTAGAATACTATGATATTTGTAGGTACCCTAACGATACTCATAAACGCTGACTCCTAACGCCTAAAAAAAAAAAAAAAAAAAAAAAAAAAAAAAATCTCATCTTTTATGTGATTAGTGTTAATGATGAAAATGACCAAAAGGATATTTTGATTAAATAAATAGTTAAACTCTGTTAAATTGTGGATGCAACAATGAATGCTAAATTGTATTATTTTCTGAGTGATACTGGATTCACCTTCTAATACAACTGCTGTATGGTTATTTGGCACAGTGAGATTTGTATACCTGCTAGTAATCTATGAATCTGATTCATGGTTTATTAACTAATTGCATCACTTTTTAATGTTTGTTCTGTCTTATAAGAACTGTTTTTTAATGTTTATGACCAGGTAACTGCCAAGTTTTACTTTTATTTGCGCAACGGCTTCCGTTGTCTTGATGTTAAAAGTGTGTCATGATCCGTTTTGTATGACTGAAAACGATAATATGCTCTGTTTTACCTTAAGAATGCCTGCGAGACCTGGTTGAGTGCGTCTCCCCTTGTGTGGTGACGTCTTGTGATAAAATGGTTAAATGAGGGAAGGCACCAACAAATATTAGTTTTTAGGTGTAAATTAAACCTTTTTCACTTGTCAGAACCAATATTAATACATAAAACTAAAACCGATTACTTCACTCTGGTTAATCGTCTCAGACACATTATCAAATATAATTTTTTAATTATCTTACTTGCAACACTTACATCTTCCTTCCCCTTCAATATTCTTTTCCAAAAGTAAATTCTGTCATTGTTTTTGCGGACAGTTCCAAGTCATCCGTTGGCGACCCCTCCAATGATACCGTCGGATTCACATTGAGTTGGTGTCGCCTCCCCCCGGTTCGTCCATCTGCATCGCACACTATATTCACGTGAACAGCCCACAGTTGTTTAACAGCAACAAAGCTACAAAACATGAGCCTTTCACGTGATGGCGAGAGGAGGTAATTATCTTTCGAGTAACTGATTGTCTTTACAGTAGTTTTATATTCAAACAAGTACATCACAGGGGCACTGTGTTCAAGGCCAAATTTAGATATTCACTTATGAAATGACTAACTAAATATCCTTTAAAAACTTTGAGAACAGGTTCCTTACATGAAAACAAGAAAAGATATGTGGTAAGTATGTTCTCTAAAATCCATAATTTAAAAGCTATGAGCACTTGCTCATCTTCGTTACTGTTCTATTGAACAAGTGCTAACAGCTCTTAAAGTGTGCATTTTGGAGCTCATGTTTACTGGACTTTCTCCCTGGTTTGGCCTATACTATCACCTCTGAAAATATGGAAGCAAAGAGCTTCAGCAGAGGAGTTCTGTTTCACTGTTTTGAAAATGAACAAATGTTCTTAGCTGTTTACTAGACGTTTTTTTCTTGTTCAGGTGTAAGAAGCCTGCACTGAGAGTCTGTAAATGGAATTTAATTACACATTCTATGTAACCAACTTTTATCATGTGTGTATTAATAAATACGTGAGGTGATACAGACACGTCCGTCGACATGGCCACCTTACAAACTTTCATGTATTGGGCGGCGCACGAAAAACCAGCCCCGTGTACAGACTGCTCGTCAGTTCCGCAGGAGTTGTTCCCTGCCACGAGCCGGTACAATAACAAACAGAGAAACATGTAACAATTAGATAATAAAGAAATAAGAAATAAGCTAATGCAAAGGATCTTGTCTTTTACATTAAATTAAATTAAGTGCTGAAAATGACCTTCTCGTGCTTCAATGCACTTTAGCGAGCGCCATAACTTTTTAATACTCGCTTAGCGCAACTGTGGTATCAGTTCTCAAAATTTCATTAAGAATATTGTCTTTCAAGTCTCCTAAAGTTACTAGGTTATTTGCGGCACACTTTTCCTTTTAAACTGCCCCGCATATAAAAGTCACAAGTGGTTAGGTTCAGCGGACGCGGTTTTTGGAATCCTATTCAGATAATCCTTTCTTCGGTGAATGTTTCATGAAACCATAAGAATGATTCGTGTGAAGTTTGACAGGTCGCCCTATCCAGTTGAAAAATAGCATACGTAAGTTCGTGGTGGGTAAAATTCCTCAAACACTCGCATATACACAGCAGCGTTTACTGTTGCTTCTAAATATATAGGACCCACAATCCGTGTTTCTGACATGGTGCACCACGCTCCGATTTTTTTCACAGTGAAGACGTTCTTCGTCAGTTGTACGGGAATTGTTTCTTCTGGTAACACACTTTTTCCTGTCAGATGGAACTAGGTTTCATAACTGGTGAAATACAGCTGCACATCCAAAATTCCACTAACAATTGTTTGCTATTGCCACTATACTAAATCACCCGTTTTGCCTTATCTTCCTCCTTCGGTTCTTGGACACAAGTCATTTTGTACACTAACAATTGTCTGATATTGCCACGTACACTATATCACGCGTTTCGCCTTACCTTCCTCGTTCAGTTCTTGGACACAAGTGATTTTTTAGATCCTATATGGTGTAAAACACGTTAGAAAGTCCTACGCGAAGTGTTCACTTGTTCCAGTAATTTGCTTGTCGACTTCTTTGGACTCTAGATAATTCGTGCTCGAGTAGCTGCTGACACGGCGGATGTACGAACGGACGGGGCTCGATTCTTTTATACGTTTGCTCCTGCGCCTGAAAGCACTTTGTCACCAAATCCTGTATACTACTCTTTGTTGGTATGGAATCGCCCGGAAACGTGTTTCCAAAAATGTCCCGCGTTTCCTTAAATTAACGCGGGAGACGTGCGGTTTCGCTGTTGCGATTCTTTCTTGAAACGGATACATGTTATAACACTGACGTATTTCACTCTCTTCCCTAACAGCCGAACATTTGGGTCTGTCACGCGAAACGCCACATAGAATACTAACTTCCCGTGAAACGAGCTAATGTTACTTTCTGAGAGGATTTCGAAGTTTGACCGCGCATGTGTCTAATGGACAAAGGTATCGCACTATAATCTTGAATTTGGTTAAATTAACAGAAAAACCAAACGGTCTTTAACTTTGGGAGTTTATGAAAGTGCTAAAATTATAAGTGAATAAAACAAATGAACGTCGCCAGCCCAGTTAGGTAAATTAAATTGGAAATATATGTTTAAGAATGTTGAATATTGGTTATTGAAGTTACATTCGTAGAGGCTTCCCTTTGAATAACGAACAGGATACAAACTGACACAGCAGACTCTCAACTGTGTGTAGCAGCGGTTACCAATGACGCACCCACCAGTAAATTATTGAAATAATTTTGCACCAAGCTCATACTAATGACAGCTACACTCAAGAGCATTACTTAATCAAATACTGAAATGTTACTGCATGAAGTGCAGAACTACATTTTGACATGAGGGGCCTTTATCTTGACTGACTTAAAAAAACACAAATAAAGATGAATATTATCATAAACACACTGTTTAAGTTCCTCTACATATATCAGTTTTCCGTAGCAACAGTAATAGTTTTTTCCTAATAGGTGGAGAATATAATGGGAACTCATAAGCTAGTATAGTTTCACTAGTCAACGCTCTTTGAGTATTACACTAGTCAAGACTAATTCAAAAAGCTAATCATTCACTACACTTGGAGTAGTTCATAATTTACTTTGCATGACAATAAAATACAACAATTGGATAAATTAACTTTAAAAAGGAACCATTCACGATAGAAATCAAAACCACACTATTTCTGAAAATGAGCATAACTCATTTGCCTTTTTAACACCAGTGAAGCAGGTATTCTACACAATAATATTTACACAATCTTGCTCCGTAATCCTACAAAACTACATTTTGCAATAAACTAAGGTTACTTTAGCAAAAGCCTATCCAACTTCACGTTCGTAGTTTTAGCTCTTACTTTTGCTACTTCTTTTACATTAGACAAAAAATCACTTTTTAACACTTGAATGCAAGAATTGTTCATTTAAATCAGGATAATAAGTTTTAGTAGCACTTAGGTGAGGTTCCTGCATAGTTTCGTGATCAGAATAGAAAATATGGTTCCGGAGACGAATTTATGTTTTTGTGACTATTATTAAAACACCACACAAATTAACTGGTCCATGCCCATATACATTACTGAACGTATGAAGTTTGTGAAGCGATGAAGAAGATTGTTGGCAAGCGACATGGAGCCTAACTGTACTCACGGCTCTTGATGTTCGAATGCTCTATAAAATCTCTTCTTGGTGTCGGATTTTCAACATATTAGAGCCATCCATTTACGCCGAGAATACCAAATAATAACCAGATCCAGATCTGAGTCAAATCCTTCATAAAGCAGCTCCCAATTGCCACTTTTAGTACCGTCTAAGTGTACCGTACTACGGCAAGCCATATACTGCGTGCCGTTTTTACAAAGGAGTCGCTCAGTTCGATCGCCAAAACTACCTTTTACATCGCGCCATGCCACTTCCGTTCCGGAGGGAGTTCCCTACAGATTTTACATGCTACAAATACAAGGGCCCTAAGCGTGAAGCAGCTTTCAATAAACATTTTCTTTTTATGAACATGCACGTATTTTAGTAATTGATCATATTAACATATCCCTTTTGCTTTTTTCATATATACATTACAAGACGCTAATTTTACTGTCACAGGTCAAGGACTTTAAATAACACAGAATACACACTTCATAAAACAGATAAATAGTTATGGTTCAAATGGCTCTAAGCACTATGGGACTTAACATCTGAGGTCATCAGTCCCCTAGACTTAGAACTATTTAAACCTAACTAACCTAATGACATCATGCACATCCATGCCCGAGGCAGGGTTCGAACCTGCGACCGTAGCAGCAGCGCGGTACCGGCATGAAGCGCCTGGAACCGCTCGGCCACAGCGTCCGGGTAGAGTTACATAACATAAACCTACTTCTGATCGATGTAAGTGTTACAATGTCGCTGGGGTATTTATATCACACGCCTTAACCAAGTGGTAACGGCTTTCGTCCTGACAATACAAAAGGTGGTCGCAACAGCTTCGGAACAGTAGATGACAGTTGGCGGATGACAATGAGCGGTATAGTACTCTGGGCCGGTTTTCCGTGCGCCACCATGTATTATCGTACCAACAATAAGGAAGTCAAATTTGCGAAAATTTTTATCTGGTTATAAATGCTCCCTACAACTTGCAGAGACCCCTATTCGTTATACGAGGTGCATTCAAGTTCTAAGGCCTCCGATTTTTTTTCTCCGGACTGGAAAGAGATAGAAACATGCGCATTGATTTTAAATGAGGCCGCGTTCATTGTCAATACGTCCCAGAGATGTCAGCACCGTACGGCAGATGGAATTTTACCGACAGCGGCGAGAATGAGAACCGTTTTAAATACTTAAAATGGCGACGTTCTCCTTGCTTGATGAGCGTTTTCTGAATTTGCGTGGTGTGAAACCAATTGAAATTCATCGACAGTTGAAGTAGACATGTGGTGATGGAGTTATGGATGTGTCGAAAGTGCGTTCGTGAGTACGTCAGTTTAATGAAGGCAGAACTTCGTGTGACAACAAACCGAAACAACCTCGGGCTCGCACAAGCCGGTCTGACGACATGATCGAGAAAGTGGAGAGAATTGTTTTGGGGGATCGCAGAATGACTGTTGAACAGATCGCCTCCAGAGTTGGCATTTCTGTGGGTTCTGTGCACACAATCCTGCATGACGACCTGAAAATGCGAAAAGTGTCATCCAGGTGGCTGGCACGAATGCTGACGGACGACCACATGGCTGCCCGTGTGGCATGTTGCCAAGCGATGTTGACGCGCAGTGACAGCATGAATGGGACTTTCTTTTCGTCGGTTGTGACAATGGATGAGACGTGGATGCCATTTTCAAATCAGAAACAAAGCGCCAGTCAGCTCAATGGAAGCACACAGATTCACCACCACCAAGCAAATTTCGGGGAACCGCCAGTGCTGAAAAAATGATGGTGTCCATGTTCGGGGACAGCGAGGGCGTAATCCTTACCAATTGCGTTCCAAAGGGCACAACAGGTGCATCCTACGTAAATGTTTTGAAGAACAAATTCCTTCCTGCACTGCAACAAAAACGTCCGGGAAGGGCTGCGTATGTGCTGTTTCACCAAGACAACGCACCCGCACATCGAGCTAACGTTACGCAGCAGTTTCTTCGTGATAACAACTTTGAAGTGATTCCTCATGCTCCCTACTCACCTGACCTCGCTCCTAGTGACTTTTGGCTTTTTCCAACAATGAAAGACACTCTCCATGGCCGCACATTCACCAGCCGTGCTGCTATTGCCTCAGCGATTTTCCAGTGGTCAAAACAGACTCCTAAAGAAGCCTTCGCCGCTGCCATGGAATCATGGCGTCAGCGTTGTGAAAAATGTGTACGTCTGCAGGGCGATTACGTCGAGAAGTAACGCCAGTTTCATCGATTTCGGGTGAGTAGTTAATTAGAAAAAAAATCGGAGGCCTTAGAACTTGAATGCACCTCGTACTAACGTCACTCCCTTTCGTTCCACCGCCTCTTCCAGAAGTGAAATTTCCCCATAGTCTGCGGTACCACACAAGCTGAGAATCATTGTTTAGAAATTGTTCTGGATTTTTACTCCGCTATATAACCGCATTTTCATGTCCACGACAGACGGAGAAACGGCTGACACGGTCGGGGTTCAGACTATCCCAGATTTTCTGGGAATATCGGCGCCAGATTCTCGCAATTACGAGCTGGAAGAGACGGGGAAGCGCTTTTCTGTAGGAGCGCCGGCGTCGGCCCGAGAGAGGCGACCCCGTCCGGTGACAACGGGCGGGGGAGGGGGGGGGGCGGAACTGCGCGCCGAGTCGGCCGCTTGTTATCTTTCACGCGCCGGCGGCTGCATAAAGAGTGCCGCAGCGCTGAAAGCCCGCGTCCCCCCAGACAGCTCCCTTTCAGCGGCGGATCCACTGGCCCCGGAAGTAAGTGGGCGGCCCAGCCGTAAAGCCGTGTACACCGAATTCCAGACACCCAAAAATAATACAGCCCTCTCTCCTGCGCCCGGCAGCCGCAGTTGAATAGGCCCGTAGCGCTTTGCCAAGTGGCACCTTTTATTTCGTGTTTATGTCGCTACACAATTCAACACGAAGACAGAAGCAGAGTGTTTGTAAGTGCCTCTTCTCCTTCTCCCGTATTTAAAAAAAAGGTGCAAGAATTCGTTTTAAACATTTTTGGATTATGATCCCATCTGTGTGGGGCCATTCGAGACACAGAACTGCAAATTTTTGAGAAAGAATTCTGCTGGTCTTCTACTGTAGCAATATGGATCTAACATGGAATGATTCTGCAGAGAAATGTTCTGCAAGTGGGCAGGACACTACTCGCGTTGGCCGGCCGAGGTGGCCAAGCGGTTCTAGGCGCTACAGTCTGGAACCGCGCGACCGCTACGGTCGCAGGTTCGAATCCTGCCTCGGGCATGGATGTGTGTGATGTTCTTAGGTTAGTTAGGTTTAAGTAGTTCTAAGATCTAGAGAACTGATGACCTCAGAAGTTAAGTCCCATAGTGCTCAGATCCATTTTGAACTACTCGCGTTGCAGACTTTACTGGAGGTTTTCCCAAAACACTTACAGTCTTAAACTCATTCACAAACAGACCTGTACACACTTCACGCGAATTGTGCCTCGCAAAGCACTCGGCGATGAAGATACGCTGTTTTATTTTTGATTTTATCCATACTGGATGAGAGGTCGTGGTTGTGAATGTCAATGTTAAAATATAAATCGGCTCAACCAATTGTTTATAGTGAAAACACTAAGATTGACGCGTTTCGGAAGTCAAGCTTCCATCATCAGAATAATAAAAAGTAAAAGAACCTGTTGAAACTCGCTAAAATGGAACATGCACCAGACACAATAAAATTGATACATCGTGGCTACTTCCCTTGTTGCAGCCGGGTCTTCCAAGGTGCATATCAACATAGTCGTCAAAATATAAAAAACTCTAAAATGGTGTCGCCTATGGTGTTCAACATCTAACTACATCTTAGTGTTTTACACTACAAACAAGTGGTTGAGCCGATATATTTTTTAACATTGACGCTGTTTTATTGTAAGCACCCTTTCGTGTTCCATGCAGCTGGTCAGTAAACATATCCGATCCACTCACTCGTAAAATACATGATGCACTCGGGACAGAGTGTGATAGAGATAGTCACGTGCGTATCTGTGACATCAGCAGATCACTACATCGAAATCACGGTTTCTAGCATTGTCTGTGATAAGACAGTTCTGTTCTGCCGCAACTACCGTATTTTGCGGACTGTAAGACGCTAAGAACTACAAGAAGCATCTTAACTTTTAAGTAATTTAAAAAAATTACCATTTTTATTGTTAAAATGCAAAGACAGACTAGAAAAAGAATTCTTAGTTTATAAAACTGAACTGACCTTTAAACTCCCTGTAAATCGTCATCTGACCTTTCTTCTTCTTCCTCTTCGGCTTCATCATTCTCCTCTTCATACACAAGATAATCTTCACTGCCATCGACAGTGTTACTTATGCCGCACTCCTTGAAATATTTTAACAATAATGTCTTCTCTCACTCAAGAGCGCGACTGTTTTATCCACGGACGCACCTGTTTGATTGTAGCTCGTTTTGAAGCCCACTTCGGCGTGAATTCATGTTGCATGTCATACATCATCCATTTGTTCCATTTCTCTCTCGTATAAACGTAAATGGTTTAAGAAGTTCCAATTGTGAAGTCAGATCTCCGGGAATAACAGCAAGCTCTGTATTTCCCTGTCTCAGTTTCACTTTCAGAGAATTTTTCGAATGACTGACTTCGCACAGGAAGAGAACTGTTCTTCAATGAAGCGCCTTTCCTTCTCTCCCACACTTTATTACTCCACAATTTCATCCCAGCCTCGTCCATACGACCCTTCCCATGTACGTGAACAGCTGCGCCGTGTAGCTGTGAGGTCAGGGGCACCTTATCGCGGTTCGCCCGGCTCCCCCCTTCGTAGGTTCGAGTCCTCCCTCGGGCATGGGTGTGTGTGTTGTCTTTATCGTAAGTTTAAGTTAGATTAAGTAGTGAGTAAGCTTAGGGACCGATGACCTCAGCAGTTTGGTCCCATATTCCTCACCATAAATTTCCAAATGTATTTGAATAGCAGCACCTGGCATATTTCAGAAGGTATTAGCGTTGTTTTGCACTTGAAAATGATCATTGATTTAAGTTTAATACCTTCAGCAAAACATGGAACGATAACAGTGTAGCGCGTTTTTCGTGTCCACTTGTTTTCATAGTTATAGTTTTAGCATCTTTCGTGGCAACTGTACGATAACTCAGCACATCAAATGTCAGAGGAGTTTCTTCTATATGCGCTATTTAGCTAGTTCCATTCTGGTTTTCTTGCGATGTTGAACAAAAAAAGTGATGGACAGATAATATTTTCTTTTCATACTCTTGAGCCATTTTCTGAGATAAAAGGATTGAAACTTTAATAGTGGCAACTATTTATTTACAGCCCGTACATAAGAGATACGTGTTCCAAAGTTGAACTGACCTTCAGAATAGTCACCAGCTTTGTATATAACTCGTTGTTAGCGGTGTGAAAGTCTTAGGATACACTTCGCAGTGCCAGTAGTGTTGACAGATCAAGCAGCGCGATGTATTGCCCGATGAATTTGTAGCAACTCTGGAGCGATTGCCGTGAAGTGTTTCCTTCAGTTTATAAATCTAGTTGAAGTCACGAGGGCTTAAGTCAGGGTAGTGCAGTAGGTGGTATAGCACTTAGCAGCCCCATTAGTCAAACAAATCAGTAACATCTTGCACTGTACGTGCTTGAGCATTGTCCTGCAAAATGATGGTCAGGTCTGTAGAAAGTTATATGCTGTTCATTTTTGGTACACAACCTACGACCAGCTTAGATACATAAGTGATGACACTTTCTGCATATCCCGACCATCATTTTGCAGGACAATGCTCAAGGACGTATAATGGAAGCTGTTTTTGAATTGTTTGACGGATGGGGTTGCTAAGTGGTATACCACCTACAGCCCTCGTAAGGTCAACTTGATTTCTAAACTGAAGGAAACACTTCACGGCATTGGTGTCAGAACTGCTACCAGTTCGTCGGGCAATAGACCGCGCCTCACGAACTGCTAAGGGAATCCTACGGCTTCCACATCGCTGGCAACGGGTTATACGCAATGCTGGTGATTACTTTGAAGGTCAGTAAAACTTTGAAACACGTATCTATTTTGTACGATTTGTAAGTAAGTAGTTGCCACTATTAAAGTTCCAACTCTCGTGTTTTGGTTTTGGTTCGCATGCTGAGTCAATGACCCTTCATGAACCTGTAGCACCAATTAACTCCACTGCTAAAGTATTTTAATTTCCATTGTAGCACTAGCTTACGAGCGTGTATTTGAATCATTTTTGTATTAAATACTATGCCATTTTCGCGGTTTCCTTCAATCTATTTCAGTAAGTCAACTTTTAGTTTTGACAGTTTTGCATTCAGTCTTCTATTTACACATTTAGTTCTCCTCCTTTCTTTCAGATGTTTTTTACTAGGCCGCCAGTAGCCAACTGGTTTTTTTCTGTTGGTGGAGAGCTGAAATGTCGCTTAACTGCTCTGTTTCATTGTTCTTCTACACGTGCTATTACTTACGATTTATGGCCCATATCATATGAATACCTTTTATTTTCTACCATTAAGAAACTAGCTGCCGCGCGGGATCTGCCGAGCGGCCTAAGGCGCTGCAGTCATGGACTGTGAGGCTGGTCCCGAAGGAGGTTCGAGTCCTCCCTCGGGCATAGGTGTGTGTGTTTGTCCTTAGGATAATTCAGGTTAAGTGGTGTGTAAGCTTAGGGACTGAAGACCTTAGCAGTTAAGTCCCTTATAATTTCACACACCTTTCACAAACTAGCTACGAACAAAAATATTGTACAGTAACCGACAACAGAAATCAGATTCAATTCAATTTCATTGGCATCGTAGACTTCAGTGACGCATCGTAGGCTCAACAGTGTTCTGGGTATGTGATGGTGAGACAGGAGGGAGACAGTGCCAGCAAGCTTGTGAATTCCTGCATCGTGCACTGCTGCTGCCAGTTGAGTCCAATGTTGCCAGATAGAGATAGGTTTTCCGCGGCATCGAATATATAGCCATATTTAAGACTGGCGGGAATTTTAAATCAACAACGGACATTTCAGTATTAATTACGAGTATAACATGAACCTGAATTTCGGAGGCAATTTTTTGAAGAAAAGTTGCATCTTATCATCCGTAAAATACGGTATTTTAACTGGCGTGGCTGAATAAAATAAAAGCACCGTCAGGTTGAATGTTAGAGCCTTTTGGAAGCAGGTCACACCGGAGCTGGCCAGACGCAAATACATCACGGACCAACTGCTGAAACGGCAAGTGCTGTTGTCAAGGAGTCGGTGGTTCATCGCATAGCGCGGACCAACAGAGGGACACCCGACGCATGAGACAGGGAGAGCCGTTGTGGCATTAATGACGTGATTGCTTTACGTCCAGTCCGTGATATTGGAACAGATGCCCTGGCAAAACAGAGGCTACTCCTTTCTAGACGGGAATATACAGACTGAAAGCTACCTGCTCCAAGGGGCAACCATTGCCAGTTTACGAGTCTGCGTGGATCAATTAGCCACCACCTCTGGACTCCGCTGCTGCTAGCTGTGGCCCTGCTGTTAACACTGAGTCTGATGCTAAAGACATAGCGGCCCCCGTCGGTGGGGCGGAAAGGAGACGGATATTAAAGAACTTTCGTAAGATAAAAAATGATAACTGTAAGGCATTTCATACAGACCTGAAACTAATCAATAAACAAAATAGGGAAGTTCCATCAAATAAAATTAACGTGCGAATCAGCAGGCCATATCTTACGATGAATTAAGAAAGCAAATTAAAACTGAAATGGTCGAAATGAACTCTAAATTGATGGACTGGAGAAAATATGATAAAGTCTCGGAACTTGGATACTGAAAATTGCGAATTACATACTGAGTAGGAAGCGTTAGGAGAGGATATTCGTGATGAATATAAAGTACATGAGTATGCAATGAAATAGGAATGGATGAGCGTAAGGGTTGTTAAGTAATATAGACTTAGGTGTCGAAAATGAAAACATATGAACAAAGTTGTTTAAAAGGAAAACAGGAGTTAAATAGGTGGTAAAAGTGTTGGAAAAAGATAAACAGAGTGATATTAATGCAGAAGGAATGAAAAACGAATTCAACTGTTGTACAGAGAGAGGTCGTACGAAATAATGACAAATTCAGGAAACGTGGATGAGGACTGTATAAACAAATCGACTTGTAAGAAAGATAATACTGTTTGTAACGTCGTAAACCAGAACAATGATTTTAAAACCCGCAACATAAAGCATAGCTTTATTTCGTGGAATAATAATATTAGTTGGTTCAAATGGCTCTGAGCACTATGGGATTTAACATCTATGGTCATCAGTCCCCTAGAATTTAGAACTACTTAAACCTAACCAACCTAAGGACAGCACACAACACCCAGTCACCACGAATAATGTTAGTGATGCAGTTTATAGTGAGATAGGTCAAGTAACAGGTTATGATGAAAATAGAGCACCACTAAAGTAATTGGGGAAGTATCAGAGAATACTTTCTGAAATTTTTGTTATTTGGAAAGACAATGCTTTCTGGTTTGAGGTTCAAGAGCATAACCCTTTCAAACGACGGCTTCTGATTTTGTCATAGTAACATGAAAAGCTGTTGATAATAGCAATATGTAGTTGTTCAGATTGCTTAAAGTGTACCGATTAATTTAGTGTTTACTGTTAGGTTTCTCAACGTATTGCTAATATGAAGTGGCACTGATCACCGATTGTGTATGTATTTCACGTTTAAAGTAGGAGGAATAATTCGTAGAATGAGTGCACAGAGAATGGACTCTTAAAATGAGTTAGGTGCGTAACAACGAATGCCGGACATTTGCCACGCCGGACATTTGTCACACTTGCCGCTTCGCCAGGTAGCTTGAGTAGCGATCCCTCAGGTAAGGGACGCCCTTTCCCGTACTACCTCTGTCCGGTTTCAAACCGCTGTCTCCACAACTTACTCGATACAACCAGTACGTAAGGGACCTTCTTCTTCGACATCTTGGCCAAATACAGAGCTTCTGAAATATTTATGACTTTTGGGAAACGAAAGCAATACCGACGATTATGTGAATATGAAATTAGTTCCGCCAAGTATAAATATAGATTCCTCTGCTTGTACGGTAGCTTCCTGATTGTGATAGAAACAGTTCATCGGCATGGGAGCAACAAGAAAGGAACGATGAAACGAGAATGCAAATGTACGCTAATCATTTCTTTTTGATCACTGCATTTGTGCCTACTTTAATTAAAACTGCATACCCAAAAGACAATAGGGAAAGAATTAATGGGTTTGTGAATGTTTGAAAAGACGAACGACATACTCCATATTAATTTACTCTCTAAAAACATTAGTTAATAAAGCGTAGCGGGACAATGTTCAAAACATAACTGAAAACACGTTCACTAAATAGCGATAAGAACATTTACGATTGACATGTCATCTAACGTCGACTTACAATTTTAAAATGTTAGAAATAAGGAAATGAAGTAATACAGAATGCTACGCTTGTAACGTACATTGTTGTTCTACATTGTTTAGCTCTGGTATTTACAGGGTCATAGAGAAAGCATCTTAGGTTCTGGAGGGAAAAGCCGTAATTGTAATTATCTGCACTACAATAGAAACAAGAAGGACAACTTAAGGAAAAATAATGTAAGCTCACAATCGACTTTGAAGCAGATAGTTCCTGTGACTTAGTATGGGCAGAGGTTATATTCGACAACCGGAATAAATTAATAACTGGCTCCTTTTACCGACCCCCTGTCTCAGATGAAACAATTGCTGAACAGTTAAAAAAAACTTGAGTCTCATCACAATTAGGTACCCTACTCATACAATTATAGTTGGCAGTTACTTCAATCTACCTTCCGCATGTTGACAAAAATACATTTTCATACCCTATTGTAAATAGAAAACGACTTCCGTAATTGTTCTAAATCCTTTTTTTAAAAATTATTTTTTACAATTAGTTGACGAGGCCATTCAAATTGTAAGTGGTTACGAAAACACACTTGACCTCTTAGCCACAAATAATCCTGAGCATCACGACGGATACAGGGATTAGTGAACACACAGTCGTAGCGAGGCTCAATTCCGTAACAAAGAACTTAAACTAAACGCGAAATATATGTATATATAAAAGCAGCTAAAAATTTGGGTGACGTCTTTCTAAGAGATAGTCTCCAATCCTTCCAAACTATGTAAATGAAGACCATATGTGGCTTAAGTTCAAAGAAACAGTATCAACAGCACTCGAGATATTCATACAAATAAAGTAATAAGAGACGGAACTGATCCCCCATGGTACACAAAACACGACAGAAAGCTGTTGCAGGAGCACCGCAAAAGACACGTATAATTTAGAAAAACGCAAAATCTCCAAGATTGGTGAAGCTTTACTGAGGCTCGAAATTTGGTGCGGATTTCAATGTGAGATGGATTTAATAGTTTCCACAACGAAACTCGCTCTAAAATGGGGCGGAAAATCCAAAGAGATACTGGTCCCATGTTAAGTAAATCAGCGGAAAGGCTCAGTAAGTACCTTTACTGCGCGACAGCGACGGTAATGTTACTGATGACAGATAGTAAATGCATGTTCCGAAATATCCCCACCAAAGAAGACGAAGTAAGTATTCCAGAATTCGAAATGAGAAGAGCTGCAAACATAATTTACAAATAGGTATCCCTGGTGCTGCAAAGCAACTGAAATTACGCTGTCAGTGACAGAGGAAAGGATCAAATATCTTTTCAAAAAGTCTCTAATGTATAAGAAAAGTAGGTCTAATACATTTGTTTCTGATGTTCTTTACTAACAATTAATTTTCAGCAGTAAACTCCTTGCTTTTACTGACCTGTTAAAAGATAATCAACAATTTAGTAAGAAATTTTAATTTTTAAAGATCTAAATGCACTTAAGTAGATTTACATCTACTATAAATGTTTGCAGCTACACTTAAATAAAAAATATTTGAGGTGCCAAAATTGTCAACCTTAGCATCAGATCAGTTTTGGGATGTCAATTTTAGGTGCAATTCAAAGGTTCAGTTCCCATTTATTTTTACGAAAGCATTTACTATCAGTTTAACAAACCATGATATTTTAGGTGATTGTTGCGAATCTGAAGCTTCAGAAAATTATTTTAGAACTCTCAATTATTTAATAGTATGGCCATAATATTGGAAAGTAGAAAAAATTATCTTAACGTGCTAACAATAGGAATACTTTTGTGAGGCTTGAAACACTTTTTAATTTTTACATTAAAGGCTGATTCACATCACACTTTGCACAGTCTGTGTACAGTGAATACGATAAATGACCATCTACCATTCTGGTGTGTGTAAAATCAGGCTAAACACGCTAAACTAATGAGCACTCTATTCACAATTACAACTTAATATTAACTCCGATAATGCTGCTTCAATGTTTTAATAATTTTATCTCAATTACCTGCGAGGACTCAGTGGTTGGTTGGTTGTTCCGGGGAAGGAGACCTGACACCGAGGTCATCGGTCTCATCGGATTAGGGAAGAACGGGGAAGGAATTCGGCCGTGCCCTTTGAAAGGAACCATCCCGGCATTTGCCTGGAGCGATTTAGGGAAATCACGGAAAACCTAAATCAGGATGGCCGGACGCGGGATTGAACCGTCGTCCTCCCGAATGCGAGTCCAGTGTCTAACCACTGCGCCACCTCGCTCGGTGGACTCAGTGGTCTTCATAGTTTTTAATACATTATTTTTAACGTATTTTAGTCCAGTTTCTGCATATGGGCAATGGCATTGAAGCAAGGCCTAATGTTGCCAGTCTCTTCATAATTCTTTACGATTCCCTCTATCCTGTCGTCCAGCTTCAAGTACTTCTTCTTCCTCTTCTTACCTTCAAGATTCATTTCCAATTTCATGTACATGCAGTTTGTGAGCTCTGCTTCCTTTTTCAAGCACTCCACCAAATAGTTGATTTTAGGATGAGGGTTTCCAATAATACTACTTATTTTGTTGTTTCACCCTTCAACAGCATTCGTCGTTCGATGACTTTTTTCCGTAACAGTCCCACAATTCTATTGCGATGTCCTCATTCTCTAGCCAGTTATCCACAAACTAGTCAAAAAATTGAGAGAACCTTCCCTTATCAGGAGCTTCTGCATGAATCTGAATCCATCCATTGCTTACGTCCTCCGGTTTTACAACTGCCAGCGTTGCACACATGCTGACGTGAAGTCTTAAATCCTCGTTCTAGTGATACTCCTCAGTTAGACAGAGAGCTCGAATTCTTCTCCATAAACTCTTCATCATATGGAAATAGAATCCATTTATTTCAGTTGTGGAAAATGTTGTGGATTGGCAAGACAGCCAACCCACTATGAGAGTAAGCCGAAAGGCACGCGTTTTAGCTCACGCAGGCTGGCGTGAGGTCTGGAACAGGTCTAGGAAATGAGACTAGCAAAAAAGGACGTAGCTATGGAATACTTAACTTTAATCCATAAATGGTGAACATCGCTCTTGACGGTACATGTTTTACAGCATCAATAGTAACTGGTAATGGCGCCTTGCTAGGTCGTAGCAAATGACGTAGCTGAAGGCTATGCTAACTATCGTCTCGGCAAATGAGAGCGTATTTTGTCAGTGAACCATCGCTAGCAAAGTCGGCTGTACAACTGGGGCGAGTGCTAGGAAGTCTCTCTAGACCTGCCGTGTGGCGGCGCTCGGTCTGCAATCGCTGATAGTGGCGACACGCGGGTCCGACGTATACTAACGGACCGCGGCCGATTTAAAGGCTACCACCTAGCAAGTGTGGTGTCTGGCGGTGACTCCACAGAAAAAACTTGACGAATGGCCGATATCTCAGCTGCCTCAAAGTCCACCTTTACTTGTTTAGGACACCACTCAGAGACTGCCTGTTTTATCAGACTAAACAGACGAACATTTGTGTCTTTCTTATTATCGAGCAGTGCAAATACAGTAGGAAGAATGTTTGTGTCTTTAATCGGGCCTCCTAAATCTACGTGTATGATGTAGATCTGTGCAAACTGTTTGCTGCATTTCTTAAATGTTCCATCCATAAAAAAATGGGAACATGCTTTTAAAATTTCTTTTCCTTTGCTTCCACTAAAAATCATTATTCTCACCTCTAATCTATTGTCTTCCAGAAGAAAACTACTGCCAACTCCCATTTGTAACAGACCTTCATGAAGATCAATTTCATTAGAGTTCTTAGGCTCTTGTTGGTTCCCCCACTCTTGACTCCATCGACGACGCGTGGTTTTCTTCATAGATTCTGAATTAGGCATCACTGTAACAAAGTCATAAACTTTATTATGTAGATTTCCCATTTCATCCCCGTATATCTCCGATAACTGTGTAGTTTCTTCTCGACATCTTCTCTTCGCTCTTTCCACTTGCTTTCTCACTTTCAGAGTTGCATCGTCAGGTGGTCCACAGAGATGTTCTAATACGTTCAACACTTTTCCGTTCCTCGAAAGCAGCTTCCCCTTGCAATGATCCGCTTTTCGGCGTAAGCACATCCATGTAGCAACACCTTCTTTAGATTCCCTGTGTTAAAGTTATGGGTAACCTTTCTAATGAGTAGGAGGCCTGCCCTTGTTCGTTGTAATAACTTCCATACTGATGGTCACGTTAGGAACTTCGAAAGATAACTAGACGGGCGGGCGAGGAGGAGGAGGAGGGGTGGGGGGGTGGGAACGAGGGACCGAACCCTTCGGAGCAGGTAAAACCATGGCAAACGTCCGACGTGGCAAATGTCCGTACACCCGTAACAACTGTTCTGAAGACATGGCTAATGTTGTTCAGGGTGACGAATCACCTGCCATCCGACTGTTGAGGCAAGGTCGTTGCCACAGTGCTTGTTAGAGCAGTGTCTGAATGAGGCATCACTGTCTCTGGTGCGGCGTATCGAGTCTTAAGAGGTCACATAATATTTCCAAACTACCTTTACCCTGGAAGAGGTCACATAATATTTCCAAACTACCTTTACCCTGGTTGCTTGTAAGATGAAGGTGAATATTTTGTAATTAATAATTATGTTATGGTGCTTAGACTATTACCCATTCACGTTATTTATAATTTTGTAAATTTATTTTCGCAGGAAGATTGTAATATTGTATGTGTCTAATGTTTCTATTATTTAATGTATGTGGCATGTATCAAAATTTGCGAGGGATATAAAGACAATAGCAGGACGAGACAAGCAACTGACAGTTCAGTATGCAGTCCTGCAATAGGCCATAGAAGACAAGTACATGGGCATAATGTTGTTTTGATAACAAGATAAACAAATTTATTATTCAAATGTGTGATTAAAATAATGTGTGTACTGAAACAATTTTTCTATCTATTAGAAATTTGAACGACCCAGATGTTTTATGCGAATAATTATACAGACGGTATTGTAGACCGACAGTAGGGTTGAGCACCTTAAGAATCAAAGGAACTTTGAAATATTGAAAAGAGAAATCAGTAGGAAATCCGATGAAACAGTGCAGTTAAGGTCGCAATATGGCTGGAGCTCCTTCTTAGTCTTTTAAAAATTTTCTGTCTTTTTTTTTCAACCCAGATATTCTTAAAAACATTTATATTTGGGGATATGTGTTGTCTGTGCCACATCACTGCCCAAGTTTATTACATTTTTGCTGCATGTTTCAATGGACAGTACGGCAGTATTTTGCTACAGGAGGCTAGCGAGTAAATAGGATCACAAGGCGGACTCATCGTACGACGCGCTGGATGGTCACATAGCGTGAGGACCACTGGGCGGGCAAGAGCGGTATCGTACTGGGAAACAAGGAGACAGTGAACGTTCACCTGCAACGCTGGGCGTCAAGTAGCGAAATTTCTGTTATCTATATTTACTGTTTAAATATTAATACACTGCTCCAACAGCGTTGATGGCATTGCTTGTACTGAGAACTTGTTAATAATAATTTCAATATCATACAATTCCTCAGAAAATTACAATAACAAATTTTAATTTTCGTCACATCGTCGTTATTTGTTGACGGAAAGAATGACCAACGACAAGTGGCCGCTGATAGGTCAGGTGTCAAACAGCTAAGGGAGCTCACTACTAGTCAACGATTGGTTTTCGAGGAGGTAAGACATCAATGCATGTATGAAATCTGGTCTCATGTAAAGACAGAACAGTTTGTTGAAAAACTGCCTCAAATGACATGTTATGTTGATCCAAGATGGTCTACGATCGGTTTTTGAGGTGGTAACACGCAAACTAGTGTGTGACGTGCAGTTCCGCCTAAACACGTGATTAATTTGACGTCTCAGAAAACATGGTTATGCGTTCTCATGTTGTTTCTAAGATCGTGTGTAGCATTTTTGTGATTTTTACGGTTCTCGAGAACGAATGATTAACGCCGGGAATCCTGTTATGAGTTTTAACTACACTCCTGGAAATTGAAATAAGAACACCGTGAATTCATTGTTCCAGGAAGGGGAAACTTTATTGACACATTCCTGGGGTCAGATACATCACATGATCACACTGACAGAACCACAGGCACATAGACACAGGCAACAGAGCATGCACAATGTCGGCACTAGTACAGTGTATATCCACCTTTCGCAGCAATGCAGGCTGCTATTCTCCCATGGAGACGACCGTAGAGATGCTGGATGTAGTCCTGTGGAACGGCTTGCCATGCCATTTCCACCTGGCGCCTCAGTTGGACCAGCGTTCGTGCTGGACGTGCAGACCGCGTGAGACGACGCTTCATCCAGTCCCAAACATGCTCAATGGGGGACAGATCCGGAGATCTTGCTGGCCAGGGTAGTTGACTTACACCTTCTAGAGCACGTTGGGTGGCACGGAATACATGCGGACGTGCATTGTCCTGTTGGAACAGCAAGTTCCCTTTCCGGTCTAGGAATGGTAGAACGATGGGTTCGATGACGGTTTGGATGTACCGTGCACTATTCAGCGTCCCCTCGACGATCACCAGTGGCGTACGGCCAGTGTAGGAGATCGCTCCCCACACCATGATGCCGGGTGTTGGCCCTGTGTGCCTCGGTCGTATGTAGTCCTGATTGTGGCGCTCACCTGCACGGCGCCAAACACGCATACGACCATCATTGGCACCAAGGCAGAAGCGACTCTCATCGCTGAAGACGACACGTCTCCATTCGTCCCTCCATTCACGCCTGTCGCGACACCACTGGAGGCGTACTGCCCGATGTTGGGGCGTGAGCGGAAGACGGCCTAACGGTGTGCGGGACCGTAGCCCAGCTTCATGGAGACGGTTGCGAATGGTCCTCGCCGATACCCCAGAAGCAACAGTGTCCCTAATTTGCTGGGAAGTGGCGGTGCGGTCCCCTACGGCACTGCGTAGGATCCTACGGTATTGGCGTGCATCCGTGCGTCGCTGCGGTCCGGTCCCAGGTCGACGGGCACGTGCACCTTCCGCTGACCACTGGCGACAACATCGATGTACTGTGGAGACCACATGCCCCACGTGTTGAGCAATTCGGCGGTACGTCCACCCGGCCTCCCGCATGCCCACTATACGCCCTCGCTCAAAGTCCGTCAACTGCACATACGGTTCACGTCCACGCTGTCGCGGCATGCTACCAGTGTTAAAGACTGCGATGGAGCTCCGTATGCCACGGCAAACTGGCTGACACTGACGGCGGCGGTGCACAAATGCTGCGCAGCTAGCGCCATTCGACGGCCAACACCGCGGTTCCTGGTGTGTCCGCTATGCCGTGCGTGTGATCATTGCTTGTACAGCCCTCTCGCAGTGTCCGGAGCAAGTATGGTGGGTCTGACACACCGGTGTCAATGTGTTCTTTTTTCCATTTCCAGGAGTGTATAAGCAGGCTCTAGAAATCGTTTCACAAATTTTTTGGCTGTTGAAATAAAACTAAATTAGTTGTCACCTTAACATAATACGATTATTATTATGCTTAGCATTTAAACCTACCCACTTGTCATGTTCGTTCCGATGACGGAAACTGTGGCTTCGGTTTATGTCAATCAAATTTTTGGCAAACGTGAGGCAGACTATCCGTACAACATTCACCCTGTAAGGCAACAGTACAGAAACTGATTGCAGATCATCATAGGCGACCAAAACGTAGCATTTATGTAAATAACTGTATCCACTGACACTTAACTGAGAGGTGCTACGTTAAGTCCTCGCCGATTTAGGTTAGGTTATCTGGCACAATAAAGTAGAAGCCTTCACGTCCGAGTAAATGGCCGAGAAGCTGAATGAATGTTACTGTTTACTGCTAAAATTCCGAAAGGATGCGTTCCTAGATTTTCAACCAATATATTGCTTCCTCCTAGCTATAACTTTAGAAAAGACCACCAAGTTAAAGTCAGAGATATTCGAGGTCGCACTGAGGCTTCTTCAGCAAATCGTTCTTGACTGGAACAGGAAAGGGGGGAAGTGACGTAGATACAGTAAGTACCCTGTGTCTCACGCCGTCAGTTTACTTGCACAATATGGATGTTCCTGTACATGTAAACGTAAATGTAGAGTAAGAGAAACCATCATGCTGAAACAACGACTTCCAGCACTCACCAAAATTTGATCCTGGAGCAACGGTACACCACGTTCTGGAACAGACACAGTAGGTCTAGATTAAGGTCAGCCTAGGTTTGGCCTTTTCTCAGTCGTTCTCAAAAGTTCGCGTATGGCGGGATATTTTGTTTAGCATTGCGTTGCGGCATTTTTCAGCCGGCAGACTCGTGGTATCAGCGATGTCTGCTCTTTACTATTTGGAAGTTCACTGGTCCAGTGACTGTTTCCACAAAAAGAGTCAGTCAAATCGATCTGCCATCACAGGTCTTAAGATGAATGGAAATAAGAGCCACCGTGGTACAACACTCGAGTTAGAAAACTGCTGCGGAAGCAAAGGGAACTTCACAGCAAACATAAACACCGCCAAAGCCTTGCAGACAATCAAAAGTTAGGCGCAGTGAAATGTAGTGTGAGGAGGGCTATGCGAGAGGAGTTCAATGAATTCGAAAGTAAAGTTCTATGTACTGACTTGGCAGAAAATCCTAAGAAATTTTGGTCTTATGTCTAAGTGGTAGGTGGATCAAAACAAAAAGTCTAGACACTCTGTGACCAAAGTAGTACTGAAACAGAGGATGACAGACTAAAGGCCGAAACACTAAATGTCTTTTTCCAAAGCTGCTTCACAAAGGAAGACTGCACTGTAGTTCCTTCTCTAGATTGTCGCACAGAGGACAAAATGGTAGATATCGAAATAGATGACAGAGGGATAGAAAAACAATTAAAATCGCTCAAAAGAGAAAAGGCGGCAGGACCCGATGGGATACCAGTTCGATTTTACACAGAGTATGCGAAGGAACTTGTCCTCCTTCTTGCAGCGGTGTACCGTATGTCTCTAGAAGAGCGTAGCGTTCCAAAGATTGGAAAGGGGCACAGGTCATCCCCGTTTTCAAGAAGTGACGTCGAATAGATGTGCGGTACTATAGACCTATATCTCTAACGTCGATCAGTTGTAGAGTTTTGGAACACGTATTATGTTCGAGTGTAATGACTTTTCTGGAGACTAGAAACCTACTCTGTAGGAATCAGCATGGATTCCGAAAAAGACGATCTTGCGAAATCCAGCTCGTGCTATTCGTCCACGCTACTCAGAGGGCCACAGACACGGGTTCCCAGGTAGATGCCGTGTTGCTTGACTTCCGCAAGCCGTTTGACACAGTTCCCCACAGTCGTTTACTGCACAAAGTAAGAGCATGTGGACTATCAGACCAACTGTGTGATTGGATTGAAGAGTTCCTAGATAAGAGAACGCAGCATGTCATTCTCAATGGAGAGAAGTCTTCCGCAGTAAGAGTGATTTCAGGTGTGCCACAGGGGAGTGTCGTAGGACCGTTGCTATTCACGATACACATAAAAGACCTTGTGGATAACATCGGAAATTCACTGAGGCTTTTTGTAGATGATACTGTAGTATATTGAGAGGTTGTAACAATGAAAAATTGTACTGAAATGCGGGAGGATCTGCAACGAATTGACGCATAGTGCAGGGAATGGCAATTGAATCTCAATGTAGACAAGTGTAATGTGCTGTGAATACATAGAAAGAAAGATCCTTTGTCATTTAGCTACATATAGCAGGTCAGAAACTGGAAGCAGTTAATTCCATAAATTAACTAGGAGTAGACATTAGGAGTGATTTAAAATGGAATGATCATATAAAGTTGATCGTCGGTAAAGCAGTTGCCATACTGAGATTCATTGGAAGAATCCTAAGGAAATGCAATCCGAAAACAAAGTAAGTAGGTTACAGCACACTTGCTCGCCCACTGCTTGAATATTGCTCACCAGTCTGTGATCCGTACCAGACGGGGTTGATAGAAGAGATAGAGAAGATCCAACGGAGAGCAGCGCGCTTAGTTATAGTATCATTTAGTAATCGCGAAAGCGTTACGGAGATGATAGATAAACTCCAGTGGAAGACTCTGCAGGAGAGACGCTCAGTAACTCGGAACGGGCTTTTGTTGAAGTTTCCGGAAAGTACCTTCACCGAGGGGTCAAGCAGTATATTGCTTCCTCCTACGTATATCTCGCGAAGAGACCATGAGGATAAAATCAGAGAGATTAGAGCCCACACAGAGGCATACCGATAATCTTTCTTTCCACGACCAATACAAGACTGGAATAGAAGGGAGAACCGATAGAGGTACTCAAAGTACCCTCCGCCACACACAGTCAGGTGGCTTTCGGAGTATGGATGTAGATGTAGATGAAGAACAGAAGAGACGGATGAAAATTCTAAATATCTATTATGCAGTCGCATAATCGACGCGTGTTACAGATCTGCTATGAAACGACATTGCAGTATGTTGCAGAAGGAAATTAAAGATTTAGTTGAGAACGGTAGAGCAAAAAGATAAAACGATCGACAGACGGAGTTCATTGTTCTATTCATCACGAGAACGTGAAGAAATTTGTGGTGTGGGTAGTCAATTTTCCGCATGTCTAGATTTTTCTATTTAAAACCTGATATTGTTGAATTTATGAAGAAGAAAGGGGGACAGGAAGGAAAATTAGAACATCCGCAATGGATTGCTGATATCTCATTTTAACTGGAATTGGCTGCATACTTCCCAATAAGAAATTGGAAGGTGGGAAACAATTTGTTTCTGATTTTAAGGGGGTGCATTTAAAAAGGAAACCACATTGTAGAAGACACAAATTCTGACAAAAAAGACAGTCCAGTTCCCTAAAATCACTGTCGGTAAAGACAACATGAGGTTCAAATAATTGATTGTGCTCGAGAAGAGTCTCTGTGTGTCGGCAGATGGATTTCATTGATCTACAGCGTGATTCATTTTTAATGGTAAATCCTTTCACTTCAAAACTCTGCAGGTGGTCTTCATTGTTTACCGCAGGTAGAGATTCAGCGTGTCCATAATGCAAAGTGATAAAATATTTCGATTAATATATGTATGTCTAAGACCTTTCTTCGGTTATTTAACTAAGTAAGTTACGATTACGTGTCAACTTGAGTGCTAAAATTTGCGGAATTGTTTATGTCTGTTCGTAAACCGACAGTTTGTATCAGATAAAAATTGTACTACATTATTAGCGCTCCAAAATAATTGAGTCATACTGAAAATTTGTTTCGTTTGCGATGTATGTTATTTAGAAATACGAAATATGAAACAAAGTCGTATACAGTGTGAGTGCATTGCCATCTAAATGTGAGGAGCCCCCCCCCCCCCCCCTTGTCATCGCACTCAGACTGCGTGGAGTGGCGGTAGAGTCATGTCACACGAGCCAGAGAATGTCACACGAACCGAATTCGTGGCGCTCCTGGTCTAGATCGGTATCAACACACATACTCTGCAGATTCTGTGCAATTATAGCGGAAGGTACTACTTACCAATATTATCGATTCTCTGTCCCGTCCCATTCACATGTGAAGAGGGAGACATATGTCTCATTCTATTATCTAAACTATCTCGTCTTGTTCTCAAGGTGGCGATATTATCGATTCTCTGTCCCGTCCCATTCACATGTGAAGAGGGAGACATATGTCTCATTCTATTATCTAAACTATCTCGTCTTGTTCTCAAGGTGGCAGGATGAGATATAAAATGGATGCAATATACACTCCTGGAAATGGAAAAAAGAACACATTGACACCGGTGTGTCAGACCCACCATACTTGCTCCGGACACTGCGAGAGGGCTGTACAAGCAATGATCACACGCACGGCACAGCGGACACACCAGGAACCGCGGTGTTGGCCGTCGAATGGCGCTAGCTGCGCACCATTTGTGCACCGCCGCCGTCAGTGTCAGTCAGTTTGCCGTGGCATACGGAGCTCCATCGCAGTCTTTAACACTGGTAGCATGCCGCGACAGCGTGGACGTGAACCGTATGTGCAGTTGACGGACTTTGAGCGAGGGCGTATAGTGGGCATGCGGGAGGCCGGGTGGACGTACCGCCGAATTGCTCAACACGTGGGGCGTGAGGTCTCCACAGTACATCGATGTTGTCGCCAGTGGTCGGCGGAAGGTGCACGTGCCCGTCGACCTGGGACCGGACCGCAGCGACGCACGGATGCACGCCAAGACCGTAGGATCCTACGCAGTGCCGTAGGGGACCGCACCGCCACTTCCCAGCAAATTAGGGACACTGTTGCTCCTGGGGTATCGGCGAGGACCATTCGCAACCGTCTCCATGAAGCTGGGCTACGGTCCCGCACACCGTTAGGCCGTCTTCCGCTCACGCCCCAACATCGTGCAGCCCGCCTCCAGTGGTGTCGCGACAGGCGTGAATGGAGGGACGAATGGAGACGTGTCGTCTTCAGCGATGAGAGTCGCTTCTGCCTTGGTGCCAATGATGGTCGTATGCGTGTTTGGCGCCGTGCAGGTGAGCGCCACAATCAGGACTGCATACGACCGAGGCACACAGGGCCAACACCCGGCATCATGGTGTGGGGAGCGATCTCCTACACTGGCCGTACACCACTGGTGATCGTCGAGGGGACACTGAATAGTGCACGGTACATCCAAACCGTCATCGAAACCATCGTTCTACCATTCCTAGACCGGCAAGGGAACTTGCTGTTCCAACAGGACAATGCACTTCCGCATGTATCCCGTGCCACCCAACGTGCTCTAGAAGGTGTAAGTCAACTACCCTGGCCAGCAAGATCTCCGGATCTGTCCCCCATTGAGCATGTTTGGGACTGGATGAAGCGTCGTCTCACGCGGTCTGCACGTCCAGCACGAACGCTGGTCCAACTGAGGCGCCAGGTGGAAATGGCATGGCAAGCCGTTCCACAGGACTACATCCAGCATCTCTACGATCGTCTCCATGGGAGAATAGCAGCCTGCATTGCTGCGAAAGGTGGATATACACTGTACTAGTGCCGACATTGTGCATGCTCTGTTGCCTGTGTCTATGTGCCTGTGGTTCTGTCAGTGTGATCATGTGATGTATCTGACCCCAGGAATGTGTCAATAAAGTTTCCCTTTCCTGGAACAATGAATTCACGGTGTTCTTATTTCAATTTCCAGGAGTGTAGTTATTTCGGACTTCTTAGAATACTGGAATCTTCATCCACTACCGGTCGTCTAAAAACAGGATTGACATAAAACAACGCTGCCTTTCTTACATGGATTCCCATTTAAGTTTCCTCACCAGAAACTCCACTGAACTGACGCAGTATTATATCGCGTCTAGTAATTCGTTCGCTCTCTGCAGCCTTGCCTCCTTTACTATGGCTTTGAACGTCCAAGAGGTGGCAAAATTGTTTTGGATTCCTGCAGGCGGTTTCATTTACAGATTGCCGCATTTTTCCAGAATCCTCGCAACAAATAAAACTTTTTTAATCTGGAATCTAATTACCCTAAAAGCAGAGAAACTGTGTGTGACAGCGCGGATTTGCTAACACCAGCGGTAGTGGTTCGGAAAGTCCTAAAATGATATCACGCAAGCCGCTTAAAAGTTTGTATTGGAATCTTCTTTTTGTATCGTTTCTATATATCGCAAACTGTAATTCATTTAGCAAACTGTATCTCAGGTGATATTTGTAGTAGAGATATGACGCAATCATTATTGCAAAAGGTATAGAATGTATAATGTATTTTTTTAGCGTACGACGTCTGCTGTAGGCTGATGCGTAAGATTATGGAAAGCATTCTAACAAATGCTAAAAGAACCCTATAAAAAGAAAACAAATAAGAATATTTTAACTTTTACTTTTTCAAAATATAGAATCTGCTGTGCCTGGGCATAAACGTTCCTTCTCAAAGAATAATTATTATGAGACAATACAGTACATTATAGACTGTTCACATTAAAGACATGTTATTATATGAAACCTTATGAACTATGTTTTTCATTATTTGTGGTTATCCCGTGAGCACTAGTGAGGTTGCTGCAGCTCATGAACATGTCAACTCTAATGTATGGCAGCTGTACTTAATACACACATAAAAAATGTTTGCATCACCCAGGTAACCAAAACTCCTGCAGACAGACGATGATTGTGACATGGTATCAGACCCACAGTCCCTTTGACTGTTCAGAGATGTCACGAAACCCTTCCAAAGATGTAAACAACCATGCATAACCAGCGCCTACTACATGGATGGGGTCCGACAGCCGATCAGTTCCAGTTATTCCACCAGGAAGGAGGTACACTGCTCGTGTTGTCTGTAGTTCAACCATGCCTAGACGGTCAATACCGCGGTTCGATCGCGTCCGCATTGTTACTTTGTGCCAGAAAGGGCTCTCAGCAAGGGAAGGGTCCTGGCGTCTCGGAGTGAACCAAACCGATGATGTTCAGACATGGAGGAGATACAGAGAGACAGAAACTGTCGATGACATACCTCGCTCAGGCCGCCCATGGGCTATACTGCAGTGGATGACCGCTACCTACGGATTAAGGCTCGGAGGAACACTGACAACAACGCAACCATGTTGAATAATGCTTTTCGTGTAGCCACAGGACGTCGTGTTACAACTCAGACTGTGCACAACAGGGTGCATGATGCGCAAATTCCCTCCCGACGTCCATGGCGAGGTCTATCTTTGCAACCACGACACTGTGCAGTGCGGAGCAGATAGGCCCAACAATATGCCGAATGGACCGCTCAGGACTGACATCACGTTCTGTTCACCGATGAGTGTCGCAGATGCTTTCAACTAGACAATCGTTGGTGTCGTGTTTAAAGGCAATCCGGTCAGGCTGAACGCATTAGACACACTGTCCAGCGAGTGCAGCAAGGTGGAGGTTCCCTGGTGTTTTGGGGTGGCATTGTGTGGAGCCGACGTATGCAGCTGGTGGTCATGGAAGGCGCTGTAACGGCTGTATGATACGCTAATGCCATCCTCCGACCGTTAGTGCAACCATATCGGGCACATATTGGCGAGGCATTCGTCTTTATGGACGACAATTCGCGCCCCCATCGTGCACCTCTTGCGAATGACTTCCTTCAAGATAACGACATCTATCGACTCGAGTGACCAGCATGTTCTCTAGACATTATCGACATGCCTGGGGTAGATTGGAAAGGGCTATTTATAGACGACGTGACCCAACAACCACTCTGAGGCTTCTAAGCCGAATCGCCGTTAGGGAGTGGGACAATCTCGACCAACACTGCCCTAATGAACTTGTGGATAGTATGCCACGACGAATACATGCATGTATCAATGTAAGAGGACGTGCTATTGGGTATTAGAGGTACCGGTGTGTAGAGCAATCTGGATCACCACTTCTGAAGGTGTCGATGGTACAGTATGCAATGTGTGGTTTTCATGAGCAATAAAAAGGACGGAAACGATGTTTATGTTGATATCTGTTCGAATTTTCTGTACAGGCTCCGGAACTCTCGGAACCGGGGTGATGCAAAACTTTTTTTAGGTTTTTAGTAAGAATGTTGAAAATGAAATAAAATAAAGTTCGAACCTTCTTATTAACCAATTACTTTAAAATGTAGGCGGCACTGTCATGAAAGAAGAGATAAAACGCTGTAGCTGTGAAAAGACGTCGGAACGATTGTCCTCATAAGCGAAAGTGAAACTACTACGTAAGAGTTTTTTAAGAACATATAAGTAAGTTAACTAACCTTTAACGAAATACGCGGATTTCAAAATTGACTCATGGATCAATTGTAATGATTCTTGTAGCATACGTATAAGTTTCCGAGGTCAGTCTCACCGTTTTATCGTTACCTATACTGATAATACATTACAAATGCCGTGTGTTTGTGACATGGATGATAATTTAAGCTGAGAGCTGTGTTCTTAGGTATTTTAAATTAAATTTTGATTACACATGGGTCGTGTCACGGAAGAGAGGAGCTTCGACACTTTAGGTACTTATTCCCGTATCTTTCGTTAGTGATTATATGTGGTACTCAAGCATTAGTAAGTTCGTATAAACATGTATAAATACATTTCAGTACAAGTGAAAAATAAAGCAAGTGTAGAGGCTTGCATTGTATGGGGAAATTCGCATAGCATAAGTTAAATACTACTAGTAGTTTTTGTACCTCTCATGTTGAGTGTTTTACTATGTCCATTGTACCATTCACTGTTGTTTAACTTTTAAACTGCATTTGATTATGACACAGCGTAGCCTGAAGCTGGAGACTGAGGAGAAATAAACTGATGGCTTGGAACAGTATCGAAATAGTTCTTTTCGAATGGGTTTTGTACCTCAGAAAGTTGGACCAGTGCTCTCTTATAAACTACCAAGGGAAAATAATGTATTTTCTTCAGAATGCGATGGTATGCACAAAGAATGCATTCCATAGTTTGATTTGGAGTTGGAGTTGTCCAATTGGAATGGGAGACCTCAGCGTAAAGCATTATTGCGGGTACATTCACGGTTCCAAAATGCAGCTGCTTAACAGCTTGTGGACTGCCGACTTTGCGATAGGCAACATTGCCTGATTTGTAGCCTGACAGGGAGGCAGCATTAGAACCCATGGGCAGTGCTCCGTTGTTCTATGTACTGTTACTCCATATCGACGAAATCGAACACACCATTCTGCCGTTAACACGTTAAAGTTGACTGACAGACCAAGTAGCTACTCATGTTAGCAACGTTGGCGTATCCTCGAAAGCTTTGTCTAGCGTCAATAAGTAACTCAGTCGCCACCAAATCACAAATCTGGAGCATTGAAATTCCTCTCATGACATTTCTAGGAATTTGCTGCTCAGTACCGGTACAGTTCAGCGAAGCAATCAATGCCACTCACCCTCAATCGTCTCTACACAGTACAGTGTTCCTTTTCGAGAAATATATTCAGTGGAAAATACGCTTGGCGTACAGTGCCGCTTTCGCTTAATGACACCGAATGAAACAGTCGTACTACCGCAAGCAGCAACGTATAATACCAGCAGTGATCCCGACATGTATCAGGGAAATACGTGTATAATGTAAATGTCTAGATCAGTTCACACACCAAAATACATAATAACTGAGAATCTCTCATGGGCCATGGTCAACTTAATTTCCGAAACGGTGCTGGCAAAAGCGATGCTTTTCCCTCGTCAAATGAACTGGTACAACGCTCCAAAGATGTGAACGTGTACATCTATCAATATTTCATGTATTACAAAAGGGCCATTATCTGTATGAAACATGAAAAACTATCAGACACTCGACGAGAAACTGGTACTGCGCGTATTTATCTACTCACAAACTCTAACCTATACCTGAATCAAATAGGGAGCTTCGGGAACGACCTCAATCACGAAACATATTCGTCAAGGCTTGGTATTACCTCCTCTTTTGTTCAACATTTACTATAAGAGAATTTTTAAGAAAACGTTGACAGAAAGTTTTGGAGGGATCACAATAAATGGGGAACTTTTCAACAATCTCAGAGAAATGGGCACCTTACCATACACATACAATCTGTCCTTCAGTAAGTAATAAAATAGACTATTTCAGCGCAGTGAATCATTCGGCTAGTCTGCTAACTCCTACATGGCCAAAATCATGGTTTGTCTAAAAGGGAAATGCCAGTAAATCTCACATTAAGAGGTAATATCACTGAACAAGTATCCTTCGTGTTATCCTGGCACCGTTAATTCTAATTTCTTTAATGTTGTGTATCCTCCATACCAAGGTTCTTTGCTTTGGCTTTTAGTTCAGACACTTTCAAATTATCGAGTGTCCTTGTAGGAGGTGGTAAATTATTTGAAATGATTATATTAATTAAATCAGCTTTTCTACATCTGCTATATAAATCTCAATTATTCCTTCTGCAATAATCACGAAGTTTGGCGACTGTAAACTCTCTCAATGAGGTTTCCATTTATTTAGGACAGAAAACATTAGTTTTTCAAAAAAGTTTCAAATTTAGTTGTTTCATTAAGGTTTACGTGTCTTTTTGTCGCGAAATGTTTTTTGAGATCACTTTTAACTATTTCTTTTCCATGTGTACACACTATTTTTCTTTGCTGTCTTTCTTCTAGTTGACAAGGCTTACATTACTTGAGCGCTTGTCACTGCTTTTGTAGAAAAAACTGAAATCTTTAACTTCTTAATGACCAATACATTTTTACTGCTTATGTGTTCTTTATTTATAGAATGTCCTTCATCAGTTGAAACTCTATTAATTTTATTTAACATCCTTCATTGTTTATAGTAATCTTGATGACAACTCTTGCATCTACTCGAGTGTTTTTCTTTAATGTTAAATTTAAGTAAAAACAACCAGAATTCTTAACTTCTTGACAACCAATAGATTTTTTAGAATCAGTGTCAGTCTCTTTATCTTGTTTTTCCATTGACAATAATGATTTAGAATGCTCTTCACTCGAAATTTGCTTTAAATATTTCTTATAATGTCTAGTTGTAATATTTTCCCACATGCACAAAGAATTAGTTTATTGTTGTATGTATTTTGTGATAGCTTTTTTGACATTGTTTACATATGTTTGAATACTTATCCTCTGTGTACATGTGTGGATAAAAATTATCGATTGACTCCACATTTTCGCATTTTCTGCACTTCTTGAGGACTTCCATTTATTGAGATATTTATGCATTAGTTTACTTACATCAATATTATGGACGTCTGAAGAGAAGAATGTCTTAATTACTAATGATGTTTTATGTTTTTATGGAATTCCAGGAGATACAAATGTGACTGCTGAATATTTTAAACAAATGGAAAAGGATTGTATTGTATTGGTTTACTTAAAGGTTTGTAGTTTTTGCAGCTGGTAATTTTAACTCATAACAAAATCACAGAGTCCATGTTCAGTAGCAAAAACTTTATTTTTTGTGGATTTAAAGAGACTATTATCGATAAATATATCAGCCCCAAAAATATCTACATATTTAGTCTTATCTTCAACATCTACATTATTTATAATTGCTTTATCACTGTCTCTCTATTCTAAAATTTCAGCAACATCTTTTGCTTTAAGCCATGGATTATTCAATTAAAAGTGACATTCTGTATGTTATTCAAGATTTTTCATTACATTTTAACCTAGTCTTGGGACATGGTTTAACGCTGTCTGGTGGACAGGTCAAAAATTTTCTCATATATTAGTATCATCTGTATCTATATTCTTTCCATTTGCTTGGTTTGTATCTTTACATTCTAATATTTCAGCAACATCTCTTACTTTAAACCATGGATTATTCAAATTACAAACGATGTTTAGTTCTTTATTCATTATGGAATTTCAGAGGTGTGAACCCCACCTCTGAAAGTGCAGAACGGTAATATTAAGAGATATTTTAAAATTATATTCTTGAGAAATAGTTGTACCCAATTTCAGAACCTTTGCCATACCAAAATAGCCTCGTGCACTAATATTTTATTATCTCTTGAGGGGACCGTTTTCCTCCTCTTTAAATTTTTTAATGTTTTACGAATTACAAGAATAAATTGAAGATATAGGAACTGATAAAGAAAAGGTGATGTTTCATGATCTTGAATACACTAAAATAAAACATGATAATCAATTGGCTGTAGAATAACAATTACAACTGCTTAACACTGTTTTATACCCACATCCATATCACCCACAACTAAGCCCATTCCTATTTTTTCTATCCATACATTATTCCTATAACTGCAGTTGCAGCAGTTTTTTCACCTAAAGAAGCATCGCTTGCATGCATTCTTTCTTTTGGAGCTAAATGAAATTCTTTATCTGCTTTGTGTCTTTTTTTCTGTATCTTTAGTGTCTCTATATGCGATATTGTGTAGTTTTCAAACTAATTTACTTATTCCAGGATCACCACATGCTAGTCTTTCTTCAACTTTAGCGAAAGGTCCATGGTAAAAAAACACTGCTAAATGCATATCTTGCATTGGTAAATTATTTAAAACCCAACTGACTAATCTTTTCCACGTTTTTCAGTTTTCCAAAAATCTGTGAGGAAGATTATTCAAAAATCTACTTAAATATGGATTTTCTATTGGATTATCGACTATGAAATCTGTAAATTTATTTGTTACATCTGTGCTATGCCAACTTGTACATTATGATATTTTTTTTTATTTCCAGTCAATTCTTCTCCATGGATTACAGTTAATTTATAAATTAATTGGTGGATATCAGATATCATTCATCCAGGCATATTCAACTGGTTTTTCTGTGTATTTTTTACTCAGACCATCACCAAAGACTGTTGAAGCTGTTTTCATACTGTGTTCTGTTTCCTCAGGTGAAGTTTATTCTGAATAAGCTGAAGATTCTAATTTGGTATTCTTAACTTTGGAAAATAATCACTAACAATTTCTTTTATCAAGCCTTTATATTTGATTCCCCATCTCACTTTGACTCCCTTTTATTTATTTTCAGAATACAACGCTTCTGTACTTTACAGTATATCAATATAATTTGATAAATCAACTGAATCGAATTTCTCATCCTTATCATCCATAGTAACATGCTTTTCACCAACTGTTAATAATATCTCTTTCAGATGTTACTGGTAATCTACCTATATATTTAAAGATACCAACAGGTCTTAAACCAAAAGCTTTGTCTGCACTGCGGTTTACATATGCTAGCGTTCTTTCACTTATATTTATTTTTTCGACATCACTGTCCTTTATTTACTCGACTGCTTCCTTTTGTTTGTCATATTTTTTCAATAACTCCTGTATTTCTGATTCACGTAATGTGTAATCTTGTTTAATTGATGGTATATTATTAAATTATTCAGTATAATGGATATAAGAATCTATTTGTTTTTTAACCTCTCTATTTTCTTTGATAGCTTTAAGTACATTATCACCTAAGCCATGGTTCTTTCTTTCACATTTTCGATTGCAGCAATAACTGGTTGATCTTTTTTATATTTTTCATATTCAGTTCTATGTTGGTTTTTTCCCTTTACTAAACTTCTTTTTTAATTGCTCTTTTATCTTTCTATTTCATCTAGTCATTTTCACAACCTCCAGATGGTATTTTGCAAACACTGATTAGAGAAGAAAGAAACATTAATCAATTGTTTTTAATTGCTCAGTCGTTCAGTTAGTAAGTCAGTTAGTCAGTCAGTCAGTCAGTCAGTTGGTCAGTCAGTTAGTTACTCAGTAAGTTACTCAGCTAGTCACTTAGATGGTCAGTCAGTTAATTTTGAAATTATTGAAATTTTATCTTTATTAAATCATGAACAAAGTCGAAAGCTATTAATTCTACTCATTCCCTGTGGATGAGATGACTAAAAATAATTTAAATCTCCCCAACAAGAACAATGAGATTAATATAAATATTGGAGATGGTTGGGTTCATCCTCTTCACACTCACTGTACATGATTTTTAGTATTATTGGTGCTGATGGTACAAATTATCCAACTTATGGTGGAAGATCCAATAAAAAGTTAATTTATAATTACATAGCAAAACTTTCTGAAGTCATCACAGTTATAAAAGAAACAATATTTTCTCAAGAAGCTATCATCCTTTCATTTAATCATATGCCCTTATTCAACTGGCTTTCTCTCCAACTCATGAGTTAGCTATGGAAGGACATATAGTTAACATTGGCAAATTAAGAAAGAAGAGAAGTGAGGTCCTCTATCCATAACAATTATTGGGCGGATTTTTCAAATATTATAAATAAGTCATGTGGGAAGGAGATTTAACAGTAATTTTTACTTGGAGTCCAACCGTGGGAGATGCAATTCTTCGATGGGCTGATAAAAATAACGCTGGAATTGAAATAAAAGACACTCTTCCAGAAGAATGTTTGTTGTAGAATCGATGGAAATTCGTGTTCCTGTAGTTAGATATGAGCCAAGAATATTCACTCGAGCTAGAGCATGAAATACCAAAAACCCCAAAAATTCTCATATCTTTCTTTGAGCCACATAACATCGAAATTACTTGATTAAATGAAAAGAGAAATTTTGAGTTAGATATCACCAATTACTATAACTCGATGGAGTTTCACATACCTTATTTAATCTTTGTTTTTTTTCAGACAAAAAAGAAAAATAATCAGTTAGTTGACTCTTCCTTATTTGACCATCCTAAATTACAAAGTATCTGTATTAAAAAATGGAAGAAATGAAGTTTTTCCTCAACAAGCATGGAATCCAATCCTCCAAATAATTATCTCGAGGCTTATGATGCATCTCGTGATTTTAAGGAAGTCACACAATTGAATGGTGCTGTTAATGTAAATCCGTTCAATTTTATTGAAAATTAACCTATATATGTCATAAATATGACTCGATGATCAAATGTTTTAACTACACAAAAAGCAACAATGAAATTGTGTTACACTTTTAATGATAAAATTCCGAAATATAGTAATGCTCGGGAAAAATTTTGATGTGTGATGCACAACACAGAATATCAACTGAGAATTTCTAATAGCTAAAGTAGTCATGTAGATTAGCGACAACTAAAGCAGTCTTTGACTCCGTCATATTATCACTTTAATTTTTAAAATCTGTTAATATTTGGCTTAGAACTTAGCAAAAAATGGATCTATACTATTGCTGTAGCCAGCTCAGTTTTACGTAATGTCCTGCTCCAACTGAAGACTAATTCAGACTGACCGTGACAGGAAACTGCGATGGCTGGCAGTGTGTGACCCGCTCTGTGACTAGCTCTTACTCTATCAGTGTGAAGGTCACGCTCGCTCATCGTGGCTCTGAGCCAACTCTCGCTGCGGCGACAGGCTATCAGCGTACAGCAGGAAGTGTTTGCAAAAAGGCACAACCTCGTTAGACAGTCTAATAGCCTAGTACGGCAACTCACTTCTAAGTTTCTAATATTAATTGGCATCTCAAAAGTTTCGAGAGTGTATGAAAGATGGCGTTGATGCAAGTTCCATTACAATTAACATGGGAACATGTCTGGTTTCAAACGTGAATAATTCTTTTCTTAACTTAATTTTTTTCGATTTCATTCACTTTTATGTGTTTTTTACATTGGTTTTCCATTTACAAAATGTAGTAATGTGAAAAATATTATATATTTTCATCAAAATTCGTTCATAAATGTAGAGGATTTAGAAAGTACTTTGAAACTTGAATCCCAACTATAGATACAGATTGCCACCGCTATTCCTTTGCCCAGCAGGGCAAAAGCTGAGCCCATCAAGAAGAAAACGCCGGCTTCCGTCCTCAGCAGCTCTTCTACTTCATGTCCATGTGAAGTGCCGAGACGCTACCAAAAGAATATTATGAGTGGGCGACGAGAAGCAATCAAAGTCACATAACAACAGCGACGTTCAGCGAAAAAGAACCCAGCGGATGAAAAAATGAAATAAAGACCATACCAGTAAGATGAAAAATAAACCCACCGGGTTTCCTTCAGATAGCTCCGAATCTTACGGCTGCAAGTTATAACAATACCTCCACTAACAGTTAATCAGTTCAAAAATTATCACGTTGCGGACTGAAAGTATGATCTTTTTATTGCGCAACTAAGGGGTCTTTAATGTGGGAGGTATTGCTACATCAATTGATTACAGTCACTGAAGAAAATTAACAATAATATCACTTACCTTGTATTTGCAATCCAATGACGATCTCTCTCTGGCTTTGGCTCGTAATTAAAAGTGTTGTCTAAGTAACGAAAGGCACTCAGAATTTAAAGACGCCGACTTGAAGAACTTATGGCGACAATCTTTCAGGATTAAATTTGATGATTTATGTTTTTCATTGCAATGTGGTTAATACTTTTTTTAAAAATGGTCACTTGAAAATAACTCTTGACACTCACTTTTCACAAAAATTCACGTTTATTAAACTTTTTATACTTTCGCATGTTCAAAACATTACTTTATCATACAATTTCGCAGCCGTTACTGCTCTTAATAAAACTCCTAATATTTTTCATTGTCCATAACTCAGACTTATCTTTTCATTTCCACCACAATGATTGTTCATATTCAACACAAAAACTTGACTTCTCTGTATGCTTCCACGCCAAAAGTTACAAGCCATCATCGAAGATAACAATAAGTACAAAGGTATTCACACTAGATATTGTATCGATTTCAAAATCTCAAAATATCGACATACATACATATAAAAATTAAACTAAATTTGAATAGAGTGAAAAATATGAGACATTACGTAGAAAAATATTCATTAATCTAAGGTATCGAAAAATAGGGTTGGTGGGTGGTAATGGTTTCGCAAATAAAGAACCATTACAAAGTCAATAATTTCCATAAACCAATTCATTTTCTTTATTTTCTTACTAGCATCTATTACTAGAACATGGAAAATGTTCGTAAATTCTCTGCGAGTGGGCTCAACCTACACACTTACTACCAATGCCGAACATAATCATCTGGGCTAGTGCTCCATGCTTCCCTTTCACATCACGACACGAAATAAAGCCATTTGATATGGGATGCTGATGTTTATGTCACTAACTGCCTAGCCCGGTTGCTGCTATTCTCTCACCAATGGTGTGGGATGGCACAGAATGTTGAATGGAGTCAGTCACTTACTCTCAGGTGTGAAGAGGCTACAATGGGCTTGGTGCGCAACACGGCGAGCCTCCCAAGTTCTGACCAGACTTTGTCAACCGAAAACTTGACGAGTAGGCCTGTTAGCACTTTTCTAAGTAGTACAACATTAGGTTACTGTCACATCTGAATGCTCCACAAATCAGGATATTGTATGATTCGAATAGTTAACCAAATAGAACACAAAATAAGGCTCCTTTTAAACTCCTTCAGGTGCTGACAGCGCCGTCTCAACCCTGTATGCGGCATATCCATGTTCTCCACAATGATCACACCGCATCTGACGCTGACCCTGTAAACGCTATTAGGCCTGGTAACAACACCAAACACGAACAATATTAAAGCACTTAGCTGTATGTTCTACCTACACAGGGAATTGTAACTATTGCCATATGCATAACCGTCGATAGTATGCACCTTCTCTAGGATTCAGTGAAATCTGTCAATATAGTTTGGGTGCTTCAATTTCTCTGTTAGGCAGTGTATCTACCGCGTCCACCTTTATAGCCGAGTGGTCAGTGCAGCTAAATGCCACGTGGAGGATCAGGTTCGATTCCCGGTACTGCCAGAGACTTTTCCCTGGCAGGGAGACTGGAACCAAGTGCACCCAGCCTTGTAATGCCAATTGAGGAGCTACTTCACCGAGTAGTAGCAGTCCCAGGTCACGAAAACTGAGAACGGCCGGGAGAGCAGTCTGCTGATGACATGCCCCTCCACACCGAATCCAGTGACGCCTTCAGCTGAAGATGACACGGCGATCGGTGGTTGCCGATGGGCCCTCCAGAGACATACAGATTGTATTTACATCACTGTTTCGAATATTACTTACAGCAAGGCAACTAGAAGCCCACAAGACGTCCATTACAAAATGTGATACACATGAAAGATTACGTGCATTATATCATACAATGATAGGCGTATGATGAAAGTGATAAATACATTGTACACATAATAAACATCTGTAAAAGTCAGCATATGAAACCTCCTTTCACATCAATTCATGTATTAGGCAAATTGCTTGTTACGGTATTCATTCTCTTATGTAGCCTTTGTTCATTTCTTCTTTCCAGAGCATTTAAAACTGAAAGCCTTCACCTAAAGTCTTTCTACCCCTGTAGGGTCCACATGTTACTTCCATTTCTCTAATTTACTTTTAATTTTTTGGTTTAGGTTATATATTCCTGAGTCACACCTTATATCCTCATTTCCTTACAATCTTCTCTTGTATGATACATCTGCCTACATTTCTCAGAAACCACATTTCTTAAGCCTGTTTTTTGCTTCCCTGTTGTCATGCACACTTTACCTCCACAAGTAAGGGTTGGTACTACTATGGTTTCCATAAATCTTCTGCTGGGTTTCCTTCCGATGTTCCTTTTGAATTTTTTTACGATCGTTCAACATATGGAGGTACGTTTACTAAAATTTTTATCCATGTCAATGTTTTATTCATATGTGTTGTAGGATCCTAGCTATTTTAAATCTTAACTTGTTCCAAGATTTTGCTGTTCAGGAATATTTTAGGTTTTCCTGCCTGTATGTAGTGAAATGCCATCAGTTTCGCCTCATTTACAGTCATTTACAGACAGTTCTATGTTTTATTCGAAGGTTGTCTGCTGCAACTCCATTCTGAATGTCATCTTCATTCTCTGCTATCAGAGATAAGTCACCTGCATGTAATAGAAACGTGAGATGGGCCATTGAAAATGTGAAATACTGGTTACTAATAATCGGTGTAACAGCCAGAATGTTCAATGAAAGCATGTAAACGAGCGTGTACTATGTTGTACGGGCGCCGGATGTCAGTTTGTAGGATGGAGCTCCGTGCCTGTTGCACTTCGTCGTTTAGTATAGGGTCGGTTAATGCGGTTTGTGGATGACACTGGAGTTGTCGTCAAACGATGTCCCATATGTGATCGACTGGACACACATCTGGCGATCGAGCACGCCAAGGCAACATGTCGGAAATGTTTAGATCATGTCAGGCTGCAACAGTGGTATGTGGGCGAGCGCCATGCTGTTGGAAAACACCCCCTGACCCCATGGAAAGCTGTTCGGGGCTGTCAGCACATGTGGTCGAATCACCACGCTGACATACAAACTTGCAGTCAGGTTACGACAAAAGTGCTCTGCTGGCGCATCCTACACCATAATTCCTGGAGTAGGTCCAGTATATCTATCACTCAGACAGATTGGTTGCTGGTCCTCACCTGGCCTCTATCTAATCAACACATGGCCATCACTGGCACTGAGGCAGAACCCGCTTTCAGGAGCAGTCTCAACAGACCTCCACCATGCCGTCCAATGAGCTCTCGCCTGACACCACTGAAGTCGGAATTGGGGGTGGTTTGGGGTGAGTGGAATGCATCGTACAGCGCGTCTGGCTCGGAGCTCTCTTGAAGTAACAGATTTGTAGCAGTTTGTTGTGTCGCTGTAGCTCCACTTGCTGCTCAAATTCATGCTGAAGAGAAGTACGATGCTCCAGAGCCATACGCCAAATACGATGGTCTTCCCTCTCAGTTGTTCCACGTGGCCGTCCAGATCCCGGTCTTCTTGCTAGAGTACATTTTCGTGAGCACCGCTGTCTACATTCCTGCTAAATATTTTCGCAGTATCTCAGAAGGAACATCCAGCTTCTCGTAGACCCATTACACGCCCTCGTTCATACGCAGTGATGTGCTGATAACGGCGCATTTGTCATCTTAAGGGCATTCTTGACTAACATCAAGTGACCACGTCAAAGTTCGAAAGTAACTAATGTTCAAGATTCTTACAGGGTGTATTTAAAGCAAACCTGATTTGAATCCCTATAGTGGCACTACTAACGCTACCCTTAAGCGACAGGCTTGAAATTTGAGTAGGCTTCATTCTCCAGATGTAGAAATGCGCCTTGTGTCACACAATTCCCTGTTGGTTTTGCGACTTCTTTCTGGCGGTGTGTATGAACTATCAAAACGCGTATTTTAAGGCATCGTTTCTTGGCGTCGAATTTCAGGAAAGGGGTACCATCCATATCGATGCATTACCCTACAAACATTAACGTCACGGACGCTTTAGTTCTGACCTTATGCAATAGAAGCACTGTTGTCACGACATGTGACTAGGTGACCCAAGAGTTTAAGTAAGTATGAGAATCAAGGCCGTATGCCACCAATAATTGCCTATACCTGCTTTAAGGTGTGTATGTCCATCTCTCTTCTAGTGCCAGAAAAGAGTTGCTTTTAGGTGCTAGCTCCAGATTCAAACTTGTATATAGACTAGCAGTCAGTTTAGATGTATTTGTGACTAGCAGGGTCCTGGTGCCACAGAACTGAGTTTTAGTGAAGAGTGACATTAGCATACTTGTCAATTACTGGTTCAAACATATCATCCGATTTGACAGATGGACGAATATCAAATTAATAACCATTTGAAAATTCATATTTCACCCTCTCGCCGCTTTGAAAAAGAATTCAGTCAGCGAGTTAACACTTTAGTAATCTCCCATATATCACTGACTCGGCATAAATGCATGTTTGATTTCCTCAGTACAGGCAGAGGCTTGCAAAAACGATTAGTCTCTGAATTCAGGCTTGATATTATGAAGCCTACATGTGTTTCATAATCCACAAAACAAATACTCTACAAATTCACTTAGTCTCTGAATTCAGGCTTGATGCTATCAAATCGACAATTGTTTCATAATCCACAAAACAAATACTCTACAAATTAATGTTATGCCCCTGTGACATATGGGCTCTACTGCATCAATCTGCTTGCCTATCGCAGAGTATGGATCACACATGTTCACAGTAGCTGGATATTAAATGTAAATGTGCGCAAGACGTTGAGCGTCGGAAGTACATGTTTTCATGTAATAATGCTCCTTCTTTTCTCCACCCAGAGTTGGACTTCAGATGGGTATTTTTGTAAAAAATCAGCTACATTTACAGCAAATTACAGAAAATGTCCAATACTCTACTGCTAATAGTGTTAATTAATATTAGAATCTTGAGGGCATCCATTAATAATGGTGTCATCGGCGTCCATTTTTTGAGGGATGGCACGCTCTCACCGGTATGCACTCAAACCTTGTGAGGCTAATTGAGGAGCTACTTGATCGAGGAGTAGCGGCACTGCTCACGAAACCTGACAACGGCCGGAAGAGCAGAGCCCTGCCCACATGTGCTTCCATATCAGCATCGAATGACACCTATCGGCTAAGAATGACACTGCAGTTGGTCAGTACCATTGGACCCTCCGAGGCAGGTTCAGACAGACTTTATTTTAGTTTAGTACCCTTACATACACACATTTTGCTGAGAGCAGTGGATGAACTAACATTTATTTCGTCATTTTCTAGAATTTACGATGGCATTATTAAAATATACACACAATGTAATGTCAAAGTGTCTTACGTTATTATTTGGCGCCATATTGCAGAATATGTTGTGCCACCTTAATTTATACACGTAGTGTTGAGGTTGAGGTTGAGAAAGAAGGAGGAGCACAGGAGTAGCACCTCTTCAAAAATTCTTGTTTCACCTGACCATAATGACAGTACCTTGTGAGGGCCCCTTGCTAGGGTATGATGAAGACCTCAATGATGGTGAAGGCAGATAATGTGGAACTTAGAATGGCAAAGCTGGGGGGAAGACGCAACCCATTTTTCTGAGTCTAATACGAACGGAACCCACTGTCCTAGATATACTCTTGGTATAAAGTGTCCCCCTACTATACCAATGGCTTCGTAGGAAGGCGGATGAGCTGCTAGGGGCTTAAAGTCCTGAACGGCAAACCAGGAGCGGACCCGGCCGCAGTGGCCGAGTGGTTCTAGGCGCTTCAGTCCGGAACCGCACGACTGCTACGGTCGCGGGTTCGAATCCTGCCTCGGGCATGGATGTGTGTAATGTCCTTAAGTTAGTTAGGTTTAAGTAGTTCTAAGTTCTAGGGGACTGATGACTTCAGATGTTAAGTCCCATAGTGCTCAGAGCCATTTGAACCAGGCGCAGAGACAATCAAAGTTTCCCCAGCAGGTTCAGAATCACCATTCGTCGTAACTACTATGCCACTGGGCATAGGTCCGGAGCCTGTCAAGAAATGTTTGATTGTTGCTGCGCAGCGGCAGTCCTACATAGAAGAACGTAGTCTACAAGCAATAATAAATCTATCTGATAAACCAAATCTGGAATCCAGAAGAGACAGGTCCTATATCAACCAGCACCCCACTATCGGCATACCCCCAAGAACAATGCCTGCCGAACACAGAACAATTCCCATACCTTGGTAGCCATCTTTCAGCAAATGCAAATACTGATGCTGAAATATACACTCCTGGAAATTGAAATAAGAACACCGTGAATTCATTGTCCCAGGAAGGGGAAACTTTATTGACACATTCCTGGGGTCAGATACATCACATGATCACACTGACAGATCCACAGGCACATAGACACAGGCAACAGAGCATTCACAATGTCGGCACTAGTACAGTGTATATCCACCTTTCGCAGCAATGCAGGCTGCTATTCTCCCATGGAGACGATCGTAGAGATGCTGGATGTAGTCCTGTGGAACGGCTTGCCATGCCATTTCCACCTGGTGCCTCAGTTGGACCAGCGTTCGTGCTGGACGTGCAGACCGCGTGAGACGACGCTTCATCCAGTCCCAAACATGCTCAATGGGGGACAGATCCGGAGATCTTGCTGGCCAGGGTAGTTGACTTACACCTTCTAGAGCACGTTGGGTGGCACGGGATACATGCGGACGTGCATTGTCCTGTTGGAACAGCAAGTTCCCTTGCCGGTCTAGGAATGGTAGAACGATGGGTTCGATGACGGTTTAGATGTACCGTGCACTATTCAGTGTCCCCTCGACGATCACCAGTGGTGTACGGCCAGTGTAGGAGATCGCTCCACACACCATGATGCCGGGTGTTGGCCCTGTGTGCCTCGGTCGTATGTAGTCCTGATTGTGGCGCTCACCTGCACGGCGCCAAACACGCATACGACCATCATTGGCACCAAGGCAGAAGCGACTCTCATCGCTGAAGACGACACGTCTCCATTCGTCCCTCCATTCACGCCTGTCGCGACACCACTGGAGGCGGGCTGCACGATGTTGGGGCGTGAGCGGAAGACGGCCTAACGGTGTGCGGGACCGTAGCCCAGCTTCATGGAGACGGTTGCGAATGGTCCTCGCCGATACCCCAGGAGCAACAGTGTCCCTAATTTGCTGGGAAGTGGCGGTGCGGTCCCCTACGGCACTGCGTAGGATCCTACGGTCTTGGCGTGCATCCGTGCGTCGCTGCGGTCCGGTCCCAGGTCGACGGGCACGTGCACCTTCCGCCGACCACTGGCGACAACATCGATGTACTGTGGAGACCTCACGCCCCACGTGTTGAGCAATTCGGCGGTACGTCCACCCGGCCTCCCGCATGCCCACTATACGCCCTCGCTCAAAGTCCGTCAACTGCACATACGGTTCACGTCCACGCTGTCGCGGCATGCTACCAGTGTTAAAGACTGCGATGGAGCTCCGTATGCCACGGCAAACTGGCTGACACTGACGGCGGCGGTGCACAAATGCTGCGCAGCTAGCGCCATTCGACGGCCAACACCGCGGTTCCTGGTGTGTCCGCTGTGCCGTGCGTGTGATCATTGCTTGTACAGCCCACTCGCAGTGTCCGGAGCAAGTATGGTGGGTCTGACACACCGGTGTCAATGTGTTCTTTTTTCCATTTCCAGGAGTGTAATACCACCTCAAGTGTGACAGTACAGGTTTTTGTCGTCTCCCTGCAAGGGTCTTTGATAGCCATAACACCAGCTCTATGTATACTAACCTGGTGTTATACCATCTCTCACAATGTAAGAAGCATGGACTACTCACAGAAGGCATATATGATGTCTAGAAAAGTATTATCAGCGCTGCCTTAGAAGAAACCTAAGAGTGAAATGGCAAGATGGCCGCACTACCATCAGTGTTCTGAAAGACGGAACTCTACTAGCACTGAAGACACGATCATCAAGCATGAGCTCTTATGTGGCCCCACATTGTTCGTATGCCAGAATCCGGTCTGCCGAAACAAATAATCTATTCCCAGCTAAAGTATGATCAAATAAAACTAGGAATACCATAAAAACAATATAAATATTCATCAATGGACGACATGAAACGATATCAAATTGATTCTGGTAACTGAAAATTACTGTATTTAACCGTGCAGTATGCTGTCGCAATTTTTGGGAGGGATTTCAGCACTTCGAGCAATGGAGTTGGAAAACAGAAACTGACAATCGCAATGCTAGGAGACAACGGTAACTCCTTAAAATATGCTACACGATGCATCCAGTCCCCTCTAGAACAAACGTGTGTCAACAATGTGGCAATATCAGCAACTCCAGGACTGGTCTCTAAAGTTACTAACATCCGTGAGTGATAACCCATGATCACTGCAATGGTTCAAATGGCTCTGAGCACTATGGGACTCAACTGCTGAGGTCATTAGTCGCCTAGAACTTAGAACTAGTTAAACCTAACTAACCTAAGGACATCACAAACATCCATGCCCGAGGCAGGATTCGAACCTGCGACCGTAGCGGTCTTGCGGTTCCAGACTGCAGCGCCTTTAACCGCACGGCCACTTCGGCCGGCTGTAATGTCAATGTATCATCATTATTATTTAGCGCCATTTTACAGAATATAAAGTGTCTTACCTTTTAAAACATGGTACTATTTCGACCCTTTTTTTTATTTTATTTTATTTTTATTTTTATTTTTTTTTCTTTGTAGGATAACTTTGCTGCTGATGGTCTTCTTGCTACAGCGCATAGGCGAGCAAATGACGAAACTCGTAGAGTTGGAATAGTAATAAAATTAATTTGTTATTTAGTTATAGCAAATATCCTCTCACTACAGAGTGTGGATCTCGAATGGAGAGCAAAATGCCCAAAAGAAGCGAGGCCCCCAGTGACTGGCTGAGAGCAACAGCACTTGGTGGCTTTGACTTAATAAACTGGCTGAAATCAAGCCGAAGTAGGGAAGCATAGGACAGGGTAGGGTAGGGCGTGACGTTGAATATACCAGGCACAGCTGCCTCAGTCCAGACGTGTAGTTTCTGGAACACTGACATCAGAGGGGCAATTCCTCGAATGCTCACACGAAAAGTGCTGACCTTGCATTTTTTATTTCAAAAAGATCAAGGTCATTTAGAACCTGCAGTGTCCTTCTAGCCATCATTTCATAGGTACCCTTCCCAGCTCCAGCTTACTAAACTATAAAAACTTAAAATGGGCCAGGGCAGTTATGGCAACCTATTCTTCCAGTAGATGTCATCAGGTAAAACTCACATGAGTCGTCATGGATAGGAAGGCATGGGTAAAAGGAATAGCTAAAATTTCTAAAGCAAAACGTATAAAAACAGCTAATGTGTATCTCATGTAAAGAGCCCACTGCATACTGCCGATATCAGCAATATGCTACGTGAGGAAGGTAAACTGCACGCTTAAAATTGTAGCGTTAAAAAGAGAAAGCTAAGATCACATCTGTGCGTATTTTCATTTACTATTAGTAACCGCCCCTCATCCACAGTACTGGTATTTTGTATCCAGCGGGATGCCAAATTATTATACTCACTGAATCCAACTTTAATCTGCTATTTTTTACGAAGTTAAATTTTATGTATCATTGATAATACGTTTCTGTAAACTTACTAAACTACTGTAAAGTAAATATCAATATTTAAAACTCAGAATTTTGCTAAAAAATCACGAACATGATGGAGTGTTCAGTATTTGGTACGTCCTCCTTTAGAAGCGATTAAACCCTTAAATCTCCTTGTCATATTCGTAATGTCGGAACTCTGCCCAGGCCAGATCATTTAAGGACTGTTATTGTCCACAAACCATGTGTCACTGATTCTGCTTGATGAACAGAGTGCATTGTAATGCTGATAGAAAACATAATCGTCTTCGAACTCTTCCTTTACTGTTCCCAGCACACAATGCTACAAAACGTGTGCACGTCCTTCCGAATTTAGCATTTCCTTAAGGGCAAGAAGGGAACCAAACAATAACCACGAAAAACATCCCCACAACATATTACCTCCTCAGTGCCTGACTGTTAAATAAACACATGATGGTAGGTAACATTCGCCAGACATTCGCAAAATCCAGACTCTTCTGTCACATTTCCATATGATGTAGCTTGATTTATCACTCCAAACCATTCGCTTTTAGTCATCCACCATCCAGTGACGTCGCTGTTTACACCTCAAACGTCGCTTGAAACTGGCTGCAGAAATGTGGGTTATGTGGAGCTGCTTGATTATTGCACCCCAATCTTTTTAACTCCTTACACATAGTCATTGTACTAGCTGGACTGCTGGACTGCTGGTGCCACTTTAAACTTCAGGAGTGATTCTTCCCACTGATTTCATGCGATATTTTACAACCACCTTCTATAATGCTCGACGGTCCTTGTCCATCAGTATATGACATCCACCTGGCCTTTATTTAACTGTGGTTATTCGTTCGTGTTTCCATTTGGTAGTCACATCACGGACAGTCGCCATGAGCAGCTTTAGAAGGGATAAAATGTATCTGATGGACTTGTTACTCAGTTGAAATCTAACGATTAGTCCACGTTCCAAGTCATTGGATTCTGTTACTATTTTTCTACTGATGCAAGTTCGAAGTCACTGAGCTGTCCTGATCTATTGTGCTGTTACTGCTACTCTAGTGACAACACAATTATCCCTGCTTCCTTTTGTGCTGGTGGGGTCTGCCTCTCGTGACATCTAGCCGTCAGTTCCATACTGCATGGGGTCGTCCAGATACTTTTTATTAGATAATGTACATAGATTATGAACCTTAACCGAGTCTGTAAATTTTGTATAATGTATACATTTGTGTGTAGATATGTGAAAGTGTAGTAGGGCAATAGAAAAACTCTCTTTCAGGCACACACTGATTGTGTTGGATCGATCGCAGGTAGTAACGCCAAATCGTGTAAATAAAAGGAAGTACAAAATCACAATTCTTGAGCCGGCCGCAATGGTCTAGCGGTTCTAGGCGCTCAGTCCGGAACCGCGCGGCTGCTACGGTCGCAGGTTCGAATCCTGCCTCGGGCATGGATGTGTGTGATGTCCTTAGGTTAGTTAGGTTTAAGTAGTTCTAAGTTCTAGGGGACTGATGACCACAGATGTTAAGTCCCATAGTGCTCAGAGTCATTCGAACCATTTGAACCACAATTCTTGAGGGAAATCTGGTCTGCAAACCTCGTACTTATTTCCTGAAACATCTTTACGGCACAATGCATCCTGAAGTAAACCTCGTGTGATTGGGAACTATATCACAAGTATAGTCGCATCAGTCAGCCCGGTTAGCCATGCGGTGTTACGCACGGCTTTCCGGAATGGAAAGGAGCGCCTGGTCTCCGGCGCGAATCCGCCCAGCGGACTTGTGTCGAGGTCCGATGGGCCGGCCAGTCTGAGGATAGTTTTTAGGCGGTTTTCCACCTGCCTCGGCGAATGCGGGCTGGTTCCACTTATTCCGCCTCAGCTATACTATGTCGGTGATTGCTGTGCAAACAAGTTCTCCATGTACCTTTACACCACCATTACTCTACCATGCAAACATTGTGGTTACACTCGTCTGGGTTGAGACATTGCCTGGGGCGGGGGTCCACCGGGGGCCGTACCACACAATAACCCTGAAAGAGTGATTCGGTGTGGGGTGGGGGGGGGGGGGGGTGAAGTGGACTGCGGTAGTCGTCGTGGGTTTGTGGACCACTGCGGTTGCGGCGAGGACGGAGCGTCTCCTTTGTTTTGAGGCCCCCAGTTAACATACAATGAAATGGTCACATTCATGTACGAATAAACTGTTACCTTTTGGTCGATGTACATTCGTGATGAAGAATCTGAATACATCTGAAAAGATGACGTGCTATCAGAAATCAGTAACTCGACAAATTTCACATATATTCCACTGGAGACTTGACAACTCCGGATTCGTTCACCTGAAGCTGTATCGTCATCCAAGAAACACAGTAGAATGCGAACAGCCAGCGTGGCTACGTTTAACTGGAGAGAGCCGTCACACAGAATATCTCGTTACATAAAGGGTTCTGGTCATCAAAGGTTTTAGCGTGATCAAAATCGTTAGTGACATAGCACAATCTAACTCAGAGAGATACAGAGAAATAGCTTCATGCAATTTAAATGGAGATGATAAATGATGTTCGTTAATTGAAGACAGAAATGAAAATGACTGCTTACAAATCCCCTTTAACTGATTAGCCTAAGTAAATTGTGGAACTAGCTGTTGTCATTTTGTAATGCTTCCATTTATCAAATTTACAATAGAGCACGATGATTCCCATCTTGACTCATATAGTAATGCGTGCGGTTAATGTTGCCTTTTAAGGAGTTTACTTGATTTTCCCTCAATTTCGGAGGTGTTTATACGTTGAAAGACGTGCATCTATCTTGAACTTCTCTCACTTATTTTCGATTTACGATACTGTATTCACATTATTATCATTACTAACACGCCAATAGCATGCGTGCTATTCTGCTGATTTTTCTATTATCGACAGCATAATGGAACTGGAGAGAGGATTGGAGCAAGGTACTTTTATTTTATTTTTCTTATTCAGTAGTCTTCATCAGCTAGCCGTGTTGGCTTTCCTTTTCCCGCACTTACCTTTGAGCTTGGAGGCATGGACCGGTAGTTTCAACGACTTGGAGAAGCCAAAGTAGACCTTCTTCTTATTCCTCCAAGCAGTAGTACCAACACAAAACTAAGTTTCTCCTGCACGTTTGGCTCTGTAAATTGGCCTCCCTAACGACTGACTGACTACATTCTATCCAATCACGAGTCACTAAGCAAAGTCAGGAATGTCTGCTTGAACGGCAGGTAGTTCGGCGGCATATCCGTGCCCCCTGATTGGCCGGTGAAAACTGCGCCAATTTCCACCCCCACAAGGCCCGGCTCCGCTGGAGCAACGGCCAGCAGGCGATTAGCAGTCGTGTGGAAAGTCTGTACCGAGATCCAGAAGAAGATGTTGCAAGGTGCTTGCGTGCTCTAAATTGATTGAGTCGCGAATACATATTACTTTCGGGAGGATTTGCGCCTCACTGCTTTTATTTCTTCTTCATTTTGCAATTTTGTTTTTGGAATTGGCTTCAGAGCCTGGTCGGTTGCAGTACGTGGGATTCTCAGTCACCACGTTCTTTATAATTCAATCGTCTTTGTAAGCACTTTACCTTCAGCGAATGTCCTACCTTTTCCGATACTCCGTGATATCCCATAGCGGCCCTTTATGTGTTAGATTGCCCCTTCTTTGTCGCCCACGTGTGAACACGTGTCGAGTAGTACTGCACACGACATCTAAATTGAACCAGAAGTAGCATGGCCCGCAGTTCTTGTTATTCGTACTCATAAATCAAGGTGTTGCAGAATGAGTTTAATGAGTTTAATGAGTTTACGGACGGGAGGTCTCTTTAATAAAGTAACAAGTAGTTCATAGTTTGTCTTTCCAATGTATTTACGTATTAGCTATTGGATCCCGTCCTTACCTTGCACTAATTATTAGAGTAAATTCTTTGCTGGATGATCAGCTCTCACCTTTACCTTTTATTATCCATTTCGAACGCTAGTATTGTGGGTGGCTGCTGAATTTAGGCCATATCCACCCATGCCCCCCCCCCCCCGAAATCTTGTATTAACATCCATATGTAACAAAATATGTATACTTAATAATCATACTTCGCTTGTACAAGTTTAACGTGGATTTATAATAAATTGCTGTGCTTTAAATCCGGCTTTCAATGAGAATTGTTAACCCATTTATAGAGACATCAATGAAATACTAGCATCCCAAAGTCCCTGTTGAAAATGCTCCTCTTAAGAAGGTAAAATTAATTGTAAATTCATTGAATAGTTTTCGTTTGATCGTTTTGGATTTTTTTTTTTTGCAGTCAGACAGACAATCCTTACGCTTGGCCCTGATCCTTTCTGATGCGCTGACGGCGTATGTGGTTATCTGTATGAACTTCAACCCCAGTCCTCCCTTCTAGATAAGAAAAAGTCACACTGATAGGACAGTTGTGAGACAAAATTGACGTTATGTGGTGAAAGGGGAGATCCTGACATTCCCTATCCCTTTTAATAGGTAAGGCACCTATTTTAATGTTTTCTTGAGAACACGGTCACCCCTAGTCATAAACGTTTCAAAAGTGTTCATGTTTGGTAGAAGAGTACTAAGGATCATAAAATAAAGAATGAAAGATAAAGAGCGGAGACCGAGGAGGACAAATCAGAGACGTCGAAAATAAAGAAAACTATATGAAAAGCATTCATACAAGTCAACGGAGGTAGATGAAGAAGAGATAACACTGTAACAGTTTTAGTGCTTTCATCGTAGACACCACGAAAATAATGTAACAACGCGACTAGAAGAGCGGTAACAGTATGTAAAGTGATTTAGAAAAACTGGGAAAGTTGACTCAGCAGTACCTGGTTACAGAACGGCAATGAATTTAGAATTCGCCACATTGAGAATACGAGTTAATTTTTTGATGGACGAAATATATCTCTCAGTCTAGTAGTTACACTTTACAGAAGTTTCAAAACTATACACAGGGAATAGCAGCTGCATAATATGAGCAAGCCACTAAAACACAGAGCAACGTTATGGAATCCACCAGGCACTGTTTCAATTCTCCTGCGCGAAATTAATCCGAACGCGATGTGGTATTTAATTGCACGGCTATTCCCCCTATTAATAAAGATGCAGAGTAATGCTAGACAGCAACGATACTCAGGAGCCAGCACACGAATTAGTTTTCGGATCTGAGCCCTCTACTGTACGTCATTATAATGCAATTATTTCTGCTGGCGGTGGCGCAATACTATACGAAAGATTATGAAGGTACTAAATTATACATTGTTTTACTCACACTGGTGAGAATAAAAAAATCCTTCAGGCTGAATTCACCGTAAAGCAGCTTACAACTATATACGTTCAATAACATTACGTCAGTAACATTTCCTTCAATACTTCCTTGGTTTTCGTTGTTCTTCGTGGATTCACTCTCATTCATTTATTATTATATTTTCTCGTCGAGTATCACAGAGCTGAATTGTTAGGCGAGTATGAAGCATAATATTCTGGAACAGCCGCAAGGAGTGGCTGCGCCCTTTAAGGTGTCATGTCACGGATTGCGCGTCCCCTCTCGCCGGAGGTTCGAGTCTACCCTCTGGCATGGGTGTGTGTGCTGTTCTCAGCGTATGTTAGTATAAGCAGTGCGTAAGTCTAGGAATCGATGACCTTAGCCGTTTGATCCCTTAGAAATGCACACACATTTGAACATTTATTCTGGAATAGAAGTGCACGTGAACAAGAAACGTTGTTTATACCGTGTACAGAGCTTCAGCTTTATAGATTGTATTCCTGTTTTCTGTTGATTGTCTGTAGCGACGTTCCACACAGTTCGCAAAATGAAAGATTAGATTCATTACGTTCTCTTTCCGTGACGCAGTCCTATTTCTTTAAAAACATTGACATTTTGCTTCAAAATGTGATGAATTTAAAGACATGTTGAAGGTCCACTATTACTTGAGAACACATGTAGAAATGTAAAGTCTTAGTCTTGATTCTCTCCTCCCCAAAATGAAAACTGTCGTGTCCTGACATAGGTGGGAGAGGGAGAAAAGGGGTTACTGGTCAGTCTGTGCTCCCGACCGGTACAGAGCAGAAGGCAGTATAATTCAGAGTGAAGGCAATTGATTGTTTCCTTCTATCTGGGACAACACTGGTGCAGGCATTTTCTAGAAATGCAGGTGGTGAGATTTGGTAGGGAACTCGTTGTAGAGACTCTTGGACAAACAGGGTTTTGAAATAGTTGTTTGTTCCAGATAGGACTAACTAATACACTGGGGGCTAGTTCTAGGGTTAGAAAAGGCATGAATAACACTGTTACAGCAGAAGCCAGTGCAGAAATCCCAGGAGTGGATGCTAACCACAGTAGCAAACACTAGCAGCATCTTAAGGCTGAAACGTCCCCTTTGAACAATTATACACGACTGTCCTTAAACTGACATACAATATTTTTAGCGCAATGCAATCTGACTTTCAAAAATCCCTACTAAAGAATGGCCCTGACTAACATTACCAAGTACTTGAAAAGAAAATGATATATGCAGTTACTGTTATTAGTCCCTTCTTATTGTTCTTTCCATTCCAAGAGCTCCTTTTTCGAAGAATGTGGGTCATAAAATAATTATTTAATAGATCTGTTGACAGAAAGTGTTCACATTAGCAAATGCATTTAATTTTATTTTATGAAACCAATGCTGCAAGACAGCTGGAAACCAGATATCAAATGAAATAAGCAACTATGTACAAAGTAAAGCATAAGAACATCATTCAGTAGTCATGAGGCATTTCATAAGTTAGTAGAAAAATCTCTCAACTAGAGAGACAGTAGTCATAATCAGGTGTATAGACATAAAAATATTTCTCGTCATTTCATTAGGCATTTCAGTAAATATCATAAATTAAGAGCTCCACAGTGTAATCATATGTTTTCAAGTTCAACCATGTCGGTTTTGCGATGCATTCTACAAAGGAACGTCAATAGCGAGGGTGATGGCCTCCCTTTTTTTTCTCCACCTGTACCTCTGAAAGGGGCACACGCTAATGGCTTTTTTCCAGGCGACTGTCGCCCAGCAGGGTGCCCACGACGCATTACGTGCAGGTGGTCACTTAACTTTCGTACGGAAATATTTACGACACCAGTTTCCGCTACAGTGACAGTCTCATACGAAATTTCACAGGTCGAAAATTTACGTTACAAATGTGTAGAAACAAAATCCTATGAATATAACAGTGTGCAAAAAATTTTTCGTCGGCATTGTAATACATTCACACATGTACACACATTTCATAATTCTAAAGTACGATTCTTGGTTTCCAACATCCTCTTCCACAAATCAGAGTCCCTAATCACTACTCATTATTCCTTGCTTTATAACACGTATACATATTCATAGACACTTCTTCAATATTTCATCATAATAAATATGTAGCATAATCAAATTCCTCATATAGCATCAGCTTATTGATCATAAACATATCTCAGCAGCATAATACACATCGTCGTCGTAATAATATCATAACACCTCAGTCAACTCTCAAAAACGTCGTAGCTTTTTGCAATAATTTCAAAACCTAAAAAAATTCTCTGCTCATGTCAAAAGTGTCATCTGCCTCAAACCCACTTTAAAAATCATAATCCCATACCAAATACATCATTCAAAGCTCTCATAGTATCACAATGGTTCCAAAAAATATGAGCATTTCACAAAGTACAGACAAAATAAAATTTCATAAGTGTGAAGTTATCCAACTGTGTAATTACGTAAACATCTGTCACTGATGTAGTAAAAAAAATGTTTATCTCTCAGTTAAATGATCAGATAGCTGTGTAATTTGTGTGTTAGAGAAATATGGTACCGATGTGTAAATTTGTATAAGCAAATACCATATTAGCTAGGGCTCCTTGTGCTTGCCAAACACATGGTACACAAAGTAAGCGTGTACCCCCCTGAGGATTAATGTAATTATACCCTCAGGTGTTACAGATTACAACAATGGAATGAAATTATTACGGAAAACCTTTGTATCATTGTACTTCAAATATCTAAAAAAATGCATGTTTTAAGTGCGAAATTAATCACTCAAATACGTGTCCTGTAGCGCTAAATGTGCATCTTGCTGTAAGATAATCTCTGTGGAAGTGTCGTAGTTATCGTCCTCCGAAAGCTAAGTTCTGCAGAAGCCAATGTACTTACCTCATGATACACCAAATTTCAAGTAAACCAAAATGTTGCATTAAAATCTCATTAGCAGTACTGGTAAATGTTCTAAGTATGTGAGCCTTATAGTCGTTACATAATCGTGCAACTAACAAGCAAGAATGTACACACACAATAACACTGTGACGTCTGTTCACTATAACAATGCATTCGTAATTTCTGTTTAAAAATGTTCCCTAGGTTCTAGACTGGATATTTAACTTCAAACATTGTTGCATGTTAACAGTTTCTTAAGTCTGACAAAGCATATAGAAATGTGAAGTGAAAAGTTTTATACCAAAGACTAAGTTAAAAAGCAGATTATCTTTCAATAAACGGTTTTACATGTGAAATGTGGTGTAAACCTTTACCCTTCCTAGTACATAGAGTTTAAACTTCAAAGCAATTATCATGCTGTATACATCGGTAAAGAATGCTAAAATTTTTCTCAAGGTTAGCATCTTATGTTATTTGTCTCGGAGCCAGCGGGCGCACGCGGCTGCCTGCTGTGCGAGTCATTGTCTGTCTCTTTGTTGGCGCGCGCCGTTATTGAATATTTTTAGCGCAACGCAATCTGACTTTCAAAAATCCCTACTAAAGAATGGCCCTGACTAACATTAACCTATACGTTTCACAAATCACTTACCTCACAAAAATCTCGGTTACTCGAACTACTGCAATACAGCGAGTGCCACTACTGCCAGCTAAATAGAAGATTCAAACTAGGCAGGGTCGCCATATGAAACGTCCCCTTTGAACAATTATACACGACTGTCCTTAAACTGACATACAATATTTTTAGCGCAACGCAAACTGACTTTCAAAAATCCCTACTAAAGAATGGCCCTGACTAACATTAACCTATACGTTTCACAAATCACTTACCTCACAAAAATCTTGGTTACTCGAACTACTGCAATACAGCAGGCGCCACTACTGCCAGCTAAATAAAAGATTCAAACTATGGAAGGCACTAACTACTGATAGGGATAGTCAGCAAATGAAAGATTTTAATAGAGAACAAACAATGTATTTACCTTAATATCATCAAAAGTCATAATATATGTAGGAGTTCATAACATCCATTTTTACAAATATCAAAACTCCGTCATTTCTCTCTCCACATCCACCACTGCTGGCGGCTCACCTCCAACTGCGCAACGCTACGCGCTGTTAACATCCAGCTGCCGCTGCCCAACACTACAATGGCAGACAACAATGCAAACTAGACACAGACTGCACACAGCACAGCCAGTGATTTTTATACAAAGGTGGCGTTACCAATAAAGAAACCTAAACAGCCTACTTACAAGGCAACAACTTAGTTGCAAAACAAAACATACTGAATGTGGTACTGTTCACAGAGGCACTCCAAGTGAGAGAGCAGACTTACGCGGAGCTTGAGCGAGGCTGGAGTCGACGGACGCGGATTCGGCGTCCAGGTCAACAGTTTTTTGGCGTTTTTGCTCTAACCCTCATGAGCCTACTGAAGTTCCTGTTCTCAGAGCTGCTATCAAGCTGGCTTTATACTACGCTAGTACGTGCCTGTTAGTTACAAAGTTCTACGGTGGCAATCTACCACAGTGTCTATACGACTTATGAAGTTACATGTTAATTCCTTGTAGAGTAACTAGCTCCCTGGGACCACATCTGGTGGCGTCTGCATTTACTTCTTGTAACAACTAGTTTCGTCTGCCCTCAGCATCGTCTCTTCTTTCACGCCTTGTAGCGCCTGTCCTCCTTTCTCAGAGCTTCAATATAACACTACAGTAGCAAGGAATAATCAATATATTACAATATGTTGCCGTACCGAAGTTTCAGCGTATTTAACAAACACCTGCAGTTGCAGAAATTAAAGACCCTTATGTGGCATAATCGTGTCACATGTCCTAATTCCAACACAGTCTGTGAGGACTCTTGGAATTTAATCTAAAAAGTCGGTACTGAGGCGTCAAATAGCGATACCACCCCACAGGCGTCACAATAACTCAATTCCAGGTCTCTGTCAGACATCGATGCCGAACACACAGGACCTGGCAGGCCCAATGGTGCGTCTCTTTTGCGCCACATCTCCAGTAGCTCTGTACATCTGGCGCCCTCTGCCACCGGTGGCAGCCGTTAAGGCCCCTCGTCCTCGGACCCGCTTCACAAACCAGTTCGGAATGACAGACTCGAAATAGCAGATCAGTTTAGCCCATGGTCGCAGGGAGTGAAGTACCTCGGTGTCTGCCTTGACAAAAAAGTACTCTTTACGCAGCATATTGACGACAAGATGACGGCAGCCAAGAAGATGGTCAGGTCATTGATTCCGTTCCTGAAGAGTAAGGATCTCAACCCTAAGACTAAACTCCAAATCTATAAGGCAACGATGGAGCCTACAATGTTTTATGGCTCCACCTCGTGGGGAACTACGTGCGTCTCCAACTACCACAAACTCCAAACGCTGCAAAACATTTGCTATCGATGGATCAAGGAGCTCCATGGTGGACAAGAAACGTCGACATCCGCACCGCACTCCACGAGACCACTATACAAGAGAAGGTCCATGACAAGGCTCTACAAGTTTTTGACAAAATCGATGCCCTTAGGGACGAAGTTCAACAACTAGAACCTGTAGGAACGGTAAACCCTGCAAGATGGCACAAGTGTCGAGTACCGAAGTCAATAACGTTTCACTCCCCATAGGCAATCTGTCATAAAACGAGGAAGCAGTCACACATAACAGCCTAGACACATCTCAGCCTCCACAGCAGATAGACCACCAAAGACAGCAGGCTAAAGGACCCATTGAGTGCCCAAGCCTAACTGAATGTGCAATAAATAAAGTGTTTTCCTTTTATCCTTACATACCGTCCTAAACAATGAGTCATCAAGGATTATCTCTTCAGCCCACACTACACACACACACACACACACACACACACACACACACACACAAAAGCCACCAAAAACTTGTTGTAATGCAGATTCCGTTTAGTCACTTCTCCGTCACAAAAGCTCACGTTTAGTACACGGAGACTCTACCTTGTTTATTGTATATTGAAATAGCTGGATCCTGCTTCATGTTGTATAATTTGTACTGAGACGTTGTACATATGGAGAAATAAAAGTTAAGGAAATATTCTGTCTTTTGTGTTCTACTCCTTTCCAGCTCTTCTCCGACAGTCACCGCACCTCTGTGCGGCCCACATCTCCCTACTATTGTATATGAAGTCGTACACAACAGGCGCTCTGACAAGTTACGGCGTCGTCTCTCGCTCCATCACTGGCCAAATGTGGTAAAGGAGTTGTTTTCCGTCTACAGTACTTGAATCGATTACTTTTGTAACGAATGCCGCACTAGTGCGCTTGTAATCTTTATCGGTAATCAACTTATATTTCCAGACAAGAGTTATTTTCTTCGATTTCAGTATTACATCAAATAAAAAGGTTGAGTAGACATTACAGTAAACATCAGTGATGCTATTCAGAGTCAAATCTGATAATGGTAAAGCAAACCTTGAAACAGTACATTGATATGAAGATATAGTTGATAAACTTTTCTGTAATAGCACGTGTTCAGTAACTGAGATGCTACCAGTGGCTCTAAACTATTAGGTAAGATTCTAGCATCTTAGCACATAAGCTCCACACGAATATAGATTCTTATTGTACGTGTGATCTGCACTGCTGCAGTCACACAAAAGCTTTCAATCGGTCTGTACACGATTAAAGATTATCTACTTATAACTAGTTATAAGCCTTATGTCATTGTTTGTAACTGTGGAATAGAGAACTCGATCCACACATCATCAAAACAATTTCTTTCCGCACACAAACTAAGCAGTTTATCGTCATGTGTGCCTTTGTTTCTTCTTGTGGTAACAGAAATGAGTACATTATTAAATTACGATTACGATTACGATTACGGTTGAACGTAAAAAAAAGGACAGCTCGATCTGACTTAGAGACCATAGGAATGAGCAAAGAAATTCATTTAAAACTTCGAGACATTGATGGACAAAAGTGAGAAGAGACGAAGACCAGGGTGACCTTGATGGCTGAGGAAATAGCTTCCACAGGGAGAACTAAGAAGAATAGGTTATGAAACCAAAACTGCGACGAAGCCCTGAAAAAACGAAAGCAGTCATGGAAAGACTGGTGCTCGAACAAGAAAGAAAATCCGTTTTAAAAATTTATAGAAGTTGGACGACAAATGGCAATAGTGATTAGAAACCTTAATTGTGAGCATTTGAAAGAGCAATTCCGTCAAACAGAAAATGAGTTTCAGAAATACAAGTCTCGAAGCGTCCACTAAGTGTTTGTATGCAGCTTCTGTAGGTGAACCCACAAGACTCTGTTTTTGGAAAGAAAGTGAAAGCTATCATTATCCAACAAAGACATCCGTCAATTATTAGTTAAATATCTCGAGAAACCATTAAACTGCGACGAACGAAAGGAGAGATTTCCTATTTCAACTGCTGAGATCAAGTTTCAGAAACAAAACCACCAAATAGGAAGGGACTTTTAGCAACATTCAAGACGTGAAGAATATGAGTTCAGCAGATGAAGAAGGAATTGTTGCAGGATTGTGTAAACTGGGTGATGAAAATATGTTGCAGACGTTAAAACAAATAATGCAGAATATATGGCTAACGGAAACGATCTCAGAAGATTGGAAAAAGCTATATTTTATCCTTTACATAATAAAAGAGATATTACTGATGATAATTTCAGAGGAATATCACTGTTTAACACATAGATTCAAGACCATTTCTAAATCTTTACGTAATAGAGTACAGAATCACGTGAACAGTAAGATCGTGGATTATCAGGATAGACTGCAGTAAGGAAGGTATTGTGTGGAGTGGATCCTGTTCCTTAAGTTCATAATCCAAGAGACAATAGTAAGGCATATGCCTTACGTTGCTGTGTCTGTGAACTTCAAAAAGGCATTTGACTTTGTTGACACAACATATCCTTTTCAAACATTGGAAGAGATTGTTTTGGATGATAAAGAAACAAAGATAACTAGCCAAACAGTAATAAACATAAAATGTAAAGCAAATTTTGTTGCTGTATCTGAAGCTATGTATATGCGAACAGGTGTTAGATGAGATGTCTAGTCCTGTTTGGTCAGTCGTGAAATGGTGATTCGAGGATGGGAAGGAGAACTCAGAGACAATGAAGCCTATGACCAGATTCCACTGGACTATACAAACAACAGTCTTCCAATTAAATGTTTAGCTATTGCCAATGACCCTGTAATACTGTCCGAAGATGGAGTTATGGCAGCAAGAAAAATCAACATTTTGACAAGATTTATAACAGAAATGACTGGATGTTACGCAAAAACGGGACATTGGAAAAAGCCAAAGATGCTTCAAATTTGATGGACACAGATTGCGGATAAATTAGAAGAGTCAATGAAGTGAAATAGTATCTCGGTGAGACAATACAGAACAAAAGCCTTGACAGGAAGCTAATAAACTCACAGCAAGTAAGGTGGCCTTCCAGTTAACTAAAAATACGTGCAATAAGAGATCTATTTCCTCTCAAGCCAAGCCACAGAACAATGTTACAGTACTAGATCCATAATATTTATACGCAGCCAAAAGCCTAGATTTCACTATGACGGGAGACATATGGATCTTGGAAAAGAAATAGAGGAAAATCCGAAGGAGATTATTGGTGCCACTAAAACGCAGCGATGACTACAGGAATGTGAATGAGTGAAGAAAATCGGTACAAGAAAAATGAACAAGTCAGTGTAATGAGGAGAAAACGTTAAATGTCGTATTAGGCGCAGCTAGTTCGGATGAGTGAGAACAGAATTTTAGAACGTGTCAAGTGCAGAGGTCTCGCTGGTGCACATGCCCCCAAAAAATCAGAAGTAATTGTGAAAGATGAAATTTGAAGAACTTGCAATTCTAAACAGAAATACGTTTCGATAGAATATTTTGGATTAAAAGCTTCAGAGGAAACCAAAAAAGAAAACTGGAGCAAGATGGCGAGAACCTTAGAAACAACAGCACTCTGATCGGTCGAAAAGTTGTTGGAAAAAACGGGAGTGAAATCAGGAGCAGTTATTTCCGTTAGCCATAGGAGGCCGAGACCGAATGGACAAAGTACAGTTATGAAGATGCATTTAATACGTACTCGCATATCCAGCACGAAGTTGAAAAGAATTTTCGATATTGTTTCCGAAATCCACTATCGGTCACTTTGTTAACGTCTTTGTTGTCAAAACAATACACGCAAAATGGAGGATTATCTTCCCCAAAATGCGACATTTAATAACCTGTTGAGATACACGCAATGTCACATTTGCAGGAGTGGCCACAGCCGATGAGATCCAAGCACCCAACCCCAGTCCGGAGTTCCAGCGAGGGGTGTACTTAAGTTCGATCACTCATTTACTGACTCCTTTTTGTGTTTGCCAGTTGCATAACATCTACAGACTTTCATAGTGGTCAGAGCTCGACGTGTTCTGAAGAGATGATGTATCTAGGAGAGACTGATTTATGAATGATGTATGTTTGTATATATTTCTACATTCGAATTTACTGTTAGCAGTTGACGCTGAAAATACAGCAGAGAAGTTATGTATTGCTTTTACTGTTTGATATTCGATGTAGGATAAATTAATATCTGAATTGTCGGCGCATGAACGGCATCTCTTCCTTGTTATTGTAGCCACTAAAATGTCACACAGCGTGCACAGGAAGTCATAGCAGACTGGCGACGTGCAAAAGGATGGTGGAACAAGGAGCTTTGGACACCAGAGCAGGAAAATTTATCTTCTTTCTATTGAATTCTTTTTGTATGTGTTCATATCTTAAGTTGACATACGTAAGTTGAAATATTTAATTTGAGGTATTTAAGGAATCATGGCAACCAGGGAGCGCAAATCTAAGTGCCGGGCTGCATCTAACATCTCTTTTTCAGTTTCAGGGTCATCAAATAACAAAACTACTGTCAGCAGTTTCTCGCCTCGCACAAGTGCAAACAGCCCAGCAGCAACAGGTGCCTCAGGTTAAAGAAGGCACTCAGCTGCCGCCTCCGTCGTTCTGACAGTTAGATGAGACATGGGAAAAATGTAAAGAATACATAAAACAGCTGCGTCAACTTTTCGACGAGTACAAAATCACAGGTGAATGACACCATGCATTTTTCTTTTCATGTGTAGGAGTGTACACTTACCGGCTCCTAGTGAAATAGTTCCCCCTCAGAGAGCCCCAACCCACCCGTCCGAGGTCATAATTGCAAGAGTAGATGAATTTTTTTAGCGTCAAATACACGTTGCTGCAGCACGGCGTGAATTCTTCTGTACATATAACCGTAGTGATCAGCCCTATAAATACTGGATTGAAGTATTGCAGGGCGTGACTAGAGACCGTGAATTCACTTGTGTCGGCGGCGCAACTTACCGGTATGAATTGCTATTACTCAGAATCTATCAGATCAGAGACTGAGCTCCGAAATTCTAGAGCATCTAGCCCCAGTGAAGTGCTTAAAGTTACCGACTCACGCGTAGTTCATGATTTAACTGAGCGAGATTCCTGTCTACGAGTTGTAGCTCCACTTGAGACAAACAACCTTTGACCCAGCCACATCCCCGCCCCCAGCTCTCGCATGTCAGCACTGCGCAAACAAGGCCGTGCACACTATACACAGCATTTGCCGCGCCAGCACCACTCTGATTTTACACTTTCCTAGCTCCTCACAAAGCGAGGTCATAGAGTGAGTCCAAAAAGTATTCGTCTAGTTTCATATCTTTTAGAAAACGAAGTCTGTGTAACATGAGAAGAAATGTATACAAAATGTAAAGAGCTAGTCATGTAAGAAGTACTTCGATAAGTTATTTTTGTTGAAAAGCAAGGAAAGAAATATATCCAAATCGACAGCAAGGTGAACAAAATAGAAAATTTAATACAAGAACTAGATCATAAAGTATTTGTTGTGTACATAGTTCCTCGTAGTCAGCGCGTACACAACTTTCCCACTAGAGCGCGTTCCGCTAAGCACAACAGCACAGGCGCAGCGCTCGTCCGTCTTCGCACTACGAGATGGCGCTGCCATAGAGACGGACCAAATTCTGCTTCCGCCAATCCGCGTATTAATATGTAACGCAGCTAATGAGATTGCTGCTAATGTAGAACCGTTTGTCCTCGCGGGTCACACTCGCGCAGTGATACATGAACGCGCAAAGTATTATAACGAGTGTACAGACCTCTGGTTAGTCAGTCTGCATTTGTCTGCACCAGTCTGTACCAGTCTGCATTTGTCTTCCTGTACCAGTCTGCCTTAGTCTGTACCAGTCTGTACGAGTTCTACATTTGTCTGTACCAGTCTATAGTCAAGTTTCAGTCTGCACCTAATAAGATTACCAAATTCCTGTACATAGCCATGACGATAAATGTATAGACACTTTTGTCAAGTATCAGAGATATATGTGAGAATAAAATTAACGTACCAGTACCAAAGGAACTTCAGATTGTCAACTGTAAATAGCATCAAGATCCAAGTTAAGTAACTTTTACGTTTTTTATTATTTTAATAAACGTGTGTGAAAATTAATCAAGTTCTGTTTAAAGTGGGTCACCGTGAATCTGTTACTCTAAGCGTGCAAGTGGCATTTCTATCGTCTGACCTAACGGCAGAAGATAAACACGCCACGATAAGACCACGAGACATATTGCTGGCACTCGCCTACTTCGTTAGAGCGATAGGTCAAATAATCTGATGGTGTATGTACTGAAGGTCTTACAGTACGCACACCACAGTATTCTTCCACCATCTGAACATCCCGGTATTCTGCGCGCAGTCATTAAACTCTAACGCTCACCCACAGCAGACGCTAGAGTCAACCGTTCGCGGCCCCTCACTATCACCTGTTCTGGTTCGGAACGGCGCCGATACAGAGCAGTTAGCGCCATGGGCCGTAAGGGTAGTGAGACGACGCTGATAGAAAGGAAACTTATTCAGCTCTAAGATAATGAGTACAAATCCTCCTACGAGATTGCAAAAGTAGTTGGTAGACCTAGACCGACGTTCAGTCGATAATAGATCGATTTTGCGCAACAAAATCATTAAGAAACCAACCACGTACCTGACGCCCTCACGTTTTGACTGATGCAGACGTGAGATTTATCATGAGGGAAATGAAGAAGAAATTAGAAGATCAGGCCTCCTAAGTTGGCAGGGGAGTTCGAGTCTAGGGGAAAGAAGGTATGTGCCAACGCAATCAGAAATACCTTGAAAACGTATGGGTATCACGGCCACGTACCGGGAAAGAAATTTTGGGTGAACAGAATTGAAAGAAGCGTCTTCATTTTGGGATGTAACATAGACTGAAAAATGAAGAAAATGGCTCTGAGCACTATAGGATTTAACTTCTGAGGTCATCAGTCCCCTACAACTTAGAACTATTTAAATCTAACTAACCTAAGGACATCACACACATCCATGCCCGAGGCAGGATTCTAACCTGCGACCGTAGCGGTCGCGCGGTTCCAGACAGTAGCGCCTAGAACCCCCGGCCACCCCGGCCGGTTGAAAAAGGAAGACTTCTCGGTTAGAGTAATATTTTCTGATGAGAATAAATGTAACGTATTCGGGTCGGATAGTAGGCGAATGGTGTGGCGTAAGAAGAATGCGTAGAAGTTGCCACGCAGTCTTGTGCCAACGGTTAAACACAGTGGTGGCTCCCTGATGGTGTGCGGCTGTATGAGTGCTGCATGTGTTGGAAAATTACATTTCATAGAAGGTACAATGGATCACCATATGTATATCAACAATTTAAAGGACAATCTGAATCCTAGGGCCGAAAAATTAGCTCTGTAAAGAAATTAAATTTTTGAACAAGATAACGACCCAAAGCATACGGCTGTAAATACAAGGCTGTGGATCCTGTACAATACCCCAAAACAACTTAACACCCCTCCTCAGAGCCCAGATATTAAGCCTATTGAACACCTTTCGAAAGTACTGGAAGACAGCATCAGAAGATGACACATTTCTAACAAGAGAGACCTAAAAGAAGCGCTTCAAGACGAATGGGACAAAATTCCAGCCTTTCTGAAGGCAAACTAGGTCAAGTCGATGTGAAATCATATTTACAGACTGTTTATTTAAAAAGAAATAGGAGTGGACGAATACTTTTTGAAGTAGCCCTTGAATAAATTCTCCATTTTGCCAAATTCGCTATCGCTATGGATGTATTTATTTCTTTGTCCACAAATAAAAGTGACATACAAAGGTTCGTGACATATGACTGGATGTTCACATTTTGTGTTCCCTTTCTTTCACATGACATATACTCAGTTTTTTTAAAAAAATTACAACTAGGCGAATACTTTTTGGACGCACTGTATGTGAAATGCTATATAACCCATTATCAGAAGAATTTCTTCTTTAGACACACTGAATCCTGATCTTGTCATCGCATGGGACATACAAAACTGGTCTGCCTGCAAAAGACTAGAAAGCCATCATTCGATTCACGCGGGGATGAATCGAAGCATGAACGCATTGAAATTAATGTCATTTTATGTGCAAATTCCGCACCGCCTCCGACTCAATAATCAGGTGAGCGATGTTACAGAAAACGCATACGCACGTATTTAATACGAATACCACAAAACTCAAAAAGGCTCTCCCGATTTCGAAATTCATGAAAGCGATGTGTGCGCAGGTGGAAAAAGAGAACAGTTTTTCACAACAAGGAATGGACAATTGTATTCGGGGATCACACCGCAAGCTATGGATTACACTGTAAATTTGTAACCAGTCACTGCCTTTTTAACTAGACACCAGAGCTCTGTCACGTTGCTTAACCTAGATACGTATGAAAGAATTGACCCACCACCGTTGCAAATATCAAGTCCGCATCTCATCGCCTGTAACGGCGACAACATTTCACTACATAGGACGCACCGCTTACCTGCAAAACACAAAAACACGATTAAGGAGTCCACTTCGCTGTAATCTGCTCAGCACGGTGCTGTCAAAAGGATATGCTCCGTGACCAGGAAAAATTTTTGCCATACATGTAGTGCTGAAATTCCGTGACGCAGTATATTATAGACAGGGCTTCCTTCTGCAGCTGACTATTATTAATCTGAGCACAGTTCAAAGATTTGGAAGCACATGCGATAAGGCGTTCTTTTTTCCAATTTTGTGGGATAAAATCGCCTCCGATGGCACAGGACGAGACACCGGCTGCAAGCGCATGTGGCTTGGGAGGATCCTAGAACATAAGGCAAGGTTCACGAAATAATGCATTTTTCAGTAATTGAAAAGCTTCACCAACTGCCAAATAGTCGCGTATACAAACAGTGATCCGATAGTCAAATATTTTTTACTCCAGTCTTTGATCACAATATCCATTCTTTAGACGATGGCCGGTTTCAGCCCGTAATGACCATCCTCAGATAATCGTCTAAAGAAGATATTGTGATCAAAGACTGATTGAAAAGCTTAGTCACAGTATTTTGTCCAATGAACGGTACAGTTTTACGTTTGAGGCGGTTCAGAGGAGCGGCAACTTGCGTCGCATTAGGAATGAACTTCATGTAGTGAGTCAGCTTTCCAGGAACCACTTTCAGTTTAAGTAAATTTTTTGTAGATGGCAGCTGCTGAATTGCTTGCAATTTTTGCCAAAGGACAGCTTTCGCGTCGATGAGACATTCTAAACTTTCAATCTTTGTGTTGAATTTTTGTAGCCAAGTCGTCGCGTAATGCATGCAGCACAAGACGTGGGCACCAAAATTTTAGTTGTACGTAAGCTTTCAGCCTAATATGAACGTGAAAATCCTTTGCACATCGCAGAACTCCGTCGAACAAATGTTGATACTTGTCACAGAGTTTTTGAATTACGGCATGGGAAACTTTTGTGTCAAGTGCGTGCTCAGATTAATAATAGATGGAGAAGGAAGCCCTGGCTATAATATACTGCGCCACACAATTTAATCACTGTCTTTACAGCGAAAATTTTTTCTGGTCACGGAGCATATGCCTTTGACAGCACTGTTTCATCCGTCGAAACGAGTTCCCTATCGCACAGCACAGAAGCTTCAATTTTGGTCTCTTTTACTGTCAAATTACCAGTATGGATTCTGTATCACACGATGGCGCAACATGCAAACACCTACACTCTGTCTTGTTTACTCGTCGGCACATATGCGGTATTCGACTTATCGGAAGCTTCTTCTTTACATATCATATTGATTCTTCTGGTTCTCAAGTGCTGGATTCTTTTCCTATTAATTCACGACGGGTCGCACAAGCCACGGAATGTGACCAGTCACTACGATGCTAAAACGTTACATTCGCAAAGGTTGGGCGCGTTCTCAGAAATGTATTCATTATTCGTTAGTGGTAGATACTTTGTGCGCCGCAACAGTTTACCTCTTCTGAATGTTCTGATTCTGCTTCACACGCCTAACGAACAGACAAGAGTGTTAATTCCCACCTAGCCGTAACAGCTGGCGCTAATTCTTCTCCACAGAGCTTCCTGGGAAGCAGTTCGCACTAAGCAGTTGGCGCGCCAACATTGTACGTGGGTTGATTTAGATAAGCAAACAAAATGCGTGACAGCACAATGTCGCGCTTGTGCGGACTATCAGGCTGCTCTGCGCCAGGAATTTTTCTCCTGGACACATTCTGATACTCCATGGCAACGCTCCCATATGGACTATGCTGGTCCCTTTTGGCAAACACGTTGGGTGATAGTCGTAGACGCCAACAGCAAATAACCTTTCGTTGTCCCAATGAATTCGACGAATGCCGTCGCACTATGAAGGGGTCGCTCCTATATTTTCTCTCCAAAGCTTGCCACAAACAATTGTTTCTGACAACGGACCTCCTCTTTCTTCCAAGGAATTTGTACGATCTTGCAAACCCCTCATGTCAGAACAGCACCATTCTCGCCACAGTCTAACGTCGAAGTCAAACGTTTATTCACGTGAAGATGCGTAACTGATGTTTCTTTCTTTTCGTACTCTGCCAGCTCCTGATATTTCGCCCGCGGAACGTTTGCATGGGAGCAGCCGTCGGATCTCGCTGCATTTTCTTCGTTCGTATCGCTCTGCTCCAGCTTCGGACTTCACCACGACGTTTCACCGGAACATCAGAGTTCAATATCGAGTGTACAACAATCCACACTTACGGGAGTCCTGCGTTGTTCTCAGATCAGCTGGCAGAGCGCAGTGTACTGTTCGCACCAGCGCAGGTACGCATCATCAGCTATGGCTCCGTGGATTCTGTGATTTTGCCCTACATCAAACTGTTCCAGATTTCTTCACTGCGTGACGTCCAACCGCTGTGACGCAGCAATGTCCGCCCGCCGCAACGCAGCCTGCTACGCAGCTTACCGAGCGGTTGGCTCCACCAGCGGCCGCCTCACAGATGCCTACCCCAATGCGCCGCCATTGCTACCAACGCCACAGGTCGCCTCTTCCATGAACACAGACGCCGCCACTGTCGGCTTGTCGCCGGCGCCCTGTGCTGCACACTCCATGTTTCTACTTGTGCCGTCGGATGCGTCCTGGTTTTTCTGGGCGTCTTCCCTGGCACTCGCAAGACGTAACATCGGACGCAGATTGGTCTGCTCTGCCCCCAGACAAGGAACCAGCTGCTTGGCCGACCTCCTTTCGGCCCTCTCTCCGTGAGGAGTTCATTTTAGTTAGGTTGCATACTGGTAACTCTCGTTTCAGCCATTGACATTTGTTAAGTGGTGATCCCCCACCACTTTGTGCTCATTGTTATCAACCTTCCACGGTTCGCTATTTCCTTGACGAATGCCACTTTTCTTAACCACATACGTTCTAATTTATGTTTGCTGTCTTGAGATATCGGGCGTTTTAGCGAACGACGCGCAGGCAGTCGACCACCTTTTACTTTTTATCCATCGCAGCAATATGGCGAAGGAAATTAAATCTTTAGCTGAGGACCTCCGTTTTCTCTATGGCATATTTTACGGACCTTTCTCCAAGAGGAAGTTTGTGTTTCTAGCTGTCTTTTCTTCCGTCGATTGGGCTTAACGTGTAGTCGCTTTTAACTCTTATTTCTTCTTCGAGCTCTATCGTTCTAACATGGGCGCGCACGGCCTTAGTTGATTTTGCGCCCTAAAACGAAACAAAACAAAACTAATCATTTTGTGGTGTTGCAGGTGTTCTTCTTACGTTCTTACTTGGCATTAAATTAGGACAGGAATTTCGCCTTATTCAAGACACCTTTTCAGTTTTGTTTTACCCAGACATGATTCAGCACTTTTGGTGCTTTCTTCAGTACATTACTTTTTATTTTCTTTTTAAAATTGTTGTTACATATTAACATTTTAGCGAAACTTTTGGTACATAATATTTACAATCGTGAGTGAATAATTGTTGCAAAATATTACACATCACTTGTCAATAGTTCACAGATGAGATATGTTTTAACGACATGATGCACTATGTGTTGTTTATAACGTTATGTCTAAAGTTCTAGTTATAGCTTAATTGGCAAAGGAGTAGATGTATGCATTAGTTTACCTACCTTACATGATGCTATTGGACATTTATGTTGGTAGCCAGTTTGCTGCACAATCTGCAACTTCTCATCTGCAACTGTAACTTGCAAATGCTGTTAGTCTGTATATGTGGGTCAAACATGCAGTAATTTCAGAGCCAGGTATACAGAATATCTCAGACCACATAAAAGCGATAGCTCACACTCAACATTCGGAGACCACCTGATAGCACACAATCACCACCAAATAAACAGTGAAACTGACTTACGCAACTTTACAACTGGTAGCAGCTTATACCAAAAGTTAAGTATAGAAGAAAACTATCACATCCAAAAATCAATAGCCCAAGGCAAGAAAGTACTAAATGAATACAAATGACAGTGCAATAAAACCCTCTTTGCCTCAACTCAAGAACTGTACAAATAACACCCACACCTAAACTACTCATGAGAAAGAAAAACAACACCCATTCTCACCCTCTCTCTCTCTCTCAGTCTGTCGCAGTCCTGAACACACGCGCACACACACGCACACACACACACACACACACACACATGCACGCACACACACACACACACAAACCAAACACCACAAACGCCAAATAAACTTCAAATTCGCGCGCCTAACACAGCAAAACACAGTACGTAACAAATGAATAGTACACAGCCACACAGCCACGACAACACGTAATGGCGGCGAAAATCTGCCTATGTTTTGAAAAATCAGAGAAAGTGCAGTGTCAAGCAACCATAGGTCACGAAATCAGCCTATTCACCTCACCAACAACGTACTAGAAAGGACTACAATATCAGAGCCGTACGTTACACACAAAAAACGTGATACATACACATTTTGTAATTGCATAATAAATAGACAAATAAAAACTACGCTTTGCTGTTTGCATATGAGAAGCTGTAGCTTGTGTAGCAGACTAGCTACCAACATAAATCTCCAATAGCATTCATCCACTCTTTTCACAAATAACCTATTACTAGAACTTCAGACATAATGTTGTAAACAACACACAATGCATCAGGCCGTTGATACACATCTCAACTGTGAACTATGAACAAACGATGTATGATATTTTACAAAAATTATTCATTCACAATTGTAAATATCACGTACCAAAACATTTCTCTAAATGTTAATATGCAACAACAATTTTACGGTAAGAAAATAAAAAAATAACCCACTGAAGATAGCACAAAAACTGCTGAAACATGTCTGGGTAAAATAAAACTGAAAAGGTGTCTTGCATAAACCGCAATTCCTCGTCCTATTCCCAAAACAAAACTATTAACGGCGCAGGCCCCCCACCCCTCCGCCATTACCCTGGGGGGAGGGGGGGTGAGGTGTACGATACTGGCTGTTATCTGGTCGGCCGTACTTTCAAATACGCCCGCCGTCAGTTACACTGCGGTGTTACCTACAGCCGGCAAGAGGAAGCACTCGAGATTTTGAGGATCCAATGAGCCAATTCCGCAGAATTTGGTACGACATCCCTCAGGAGGACATCCAAGAACTTCATCAGAGTGTACAATCCTTAGCACAGCAAGTGCCCATAACGCCGCTAGGTGTCTATCAACCTCACAGTGGGCAGTGCTTGATTGGAGTAGCTAAACGTATCATCAGCAAAAAGTCTGGGATTACTATAAAGATCTGCAATATCATTTGCATACGACATGAACAACAATGGGACTGAAACACATCCCTGGGGCACACTTGAAGTCAGTTCGGCATCTGTCGACGAGATCATGAGACTTCAAATTAATGTTCTTACAACCTTGCATACAATCATAATTATTCGGTATATTATTGGATTCCCATTTATTTCAATTGATATTCCTTACGAACAGTGAAGACGTGGACGGAGACACCCCAGACAATAGAGGGATAACAATTTGTTTTTCGCCCGCCACACGGCGTGGCAAACAGGAGTGATGGCCTGGGGTGGAGTTTCTTTTCATAGCAGGACACTTGTGGTTACCGAGCGAGGTGGCGCAGTGGTTAGCACTCTGGACTCGCATTCGGGAGGACGACGGTTCAATCCCGCGTCCGGCTATCCTGATTTAGGTTTTCCGTGATTTCCCTAAATCGTTCCAGGCAAATGCCGGGATGCTTCCTTTGAAAGGGCACGGCCGACTTCCTTCCCTAATCCGATGAGGCCGATGACCTCGCTGTTTGGTCTCCTTCCAACCAAACAGCCCAACCCAAACCCTTGTTGTCATCCGCGTCACCCTGACAAGACAGGTGTACGTTGACGGTATTGTATGCCCCGTGTTGTTGCCCTTCATGGCAAGCCATCCTGGGCTTTCAGCAAGATAATGCCCGCCCGCACACTGCAAGAGTTTCTACTGCTTGTCTTCGTGCTCGTCAAACCTTACCTTGGCCAGCAAAGTCAACAGATCTCTACTTAATTGAGAAAGTTTAGAACGATATGGGCAAGGCCATCGAACCATTTCGATATTTTGGGGGACCAGCTGACCAATTGGACAGAATTTGACACGATATCCGTTGGGAGATTATCCAACAACTTTATCAATCGACGCCAAGCCGAATAACTGTTTGTACAACGAATGGAGTTGGCCGATCGCGTAAGTGACTTGCTCAGTATATGAAGCTCTTCCCCTTGAATAAATCACAATTGTAATGAAACTCTGATCATCAGTTTGTCTGTACATGTACATGACATCTACCAATTTCCCTGCCAATAATTCCTTCGCACTGCTTCGTTTTATTGTATTAGAGGGAATACATGCACAGCAGTGACGAACAGAGAATTTTTCTTGTGACGATACGGATGTAAATGAGGATAACCACTGACAAAAACGACTATGACAGACATCAGATTCCGAAGGTTCGACTCCTATGCACCCATCCTCGAAAGGGCAAAGCTGGTCGGCTTCTTACATGCTGGTGTCGTGAGCATCCATGAAAAGAGGCTGACAGATGATGAAACTACGTGACACTGTATTGGTTGTCAGAGTCTCATCGCAGACCGGAGACTGGCCTGATCTGCAATGCAGGATAGACGTCGATCTGCGGTAGATATGTTTCAGAGCTCGCCATTTAGCGCACGTTATTGAACGCAGGGCTCAGCAGTTCTGTTCCCACGTAGACCCAACGAAGTCATGATTTTCAGTTACAGCGGACATGATATCATGGAGAGTGGACGGTGGAGCAAATTAAACGTGTCTTTTGGTAGCCCGGAGCACGTATCTACTTACACAAGGTCCTTGGTAGAGTCCACCATCAACGGCTGCTTAAAACATCCGCGGCATCATGGACGCAGGCCGATTGGGGGCAATATTACGCTATGTGCTTCCATAGTATCTGTAGTCGTAATCGATGGAACCATGAAAGGCGTGGATTACGGGAATATAGTTATGGATTACCTATATCCCTAAATGCTTCATATCTTCCCCCACGTTGATGGTATCTTCCACCAGTATAGCTGTTTGTGTCACAAGAGGAGAATCGTGATATAATCGTTTGAGGGGCATGATATACTCACCTTGATATCTTTGCCGCAAGATTCACCAATTCTGAATCCGATGGAACACATCCAGACTGCTATCGGGTGGCAGCTCCACGTCCACAAATTACGGGCGAGTAATTTACGACAACTGTGTGACCTGTGGGTAGACATTTGGTGTACATGCCTCTGAAGCTTACTAAAGAGATTTCGAATCCATGCCAAGGCCTAAAAAAGGATGTTATCAACGAATTAGTCATAATATTTTGTGTCATCAGTGTATGATGTATTACAGTCTGTAGAAAGCTCCAAAAATGTTCAGTCAGAACTTGAAAAGAGATGACTACAGTACTGATGAGTCATAGCTGGAGTCAATCCACCTATTCAAATACTTTGTGTAAAAATTTGTAGGGATATAAAACGGAACGATCAAGTAGAGTTAGCAGGTAAAAATTCATTGTCAGGGTACTAGGCGTATGCAATTAGTCTACAAGTGAGATTACTTACAAGAAAATCGTGTAATACATTCTAGAATATTGCCCAAGTGTGTGAGACCCCTGTCAAATAGGACTCACAAGAGATACTGAATAAGCGGTCTTATGCGATAGTATATAGGGAGGGGGACCAGGGGAATGGTGTATTTTTAATATTTTGAATGACGAATGGTGACTTGTAAGAAACAATAAAACAACTTCAGTTCGGACCAGGTTAAATATATCGTAGTACTGGCTTTTAAATCGTTTCGTTGAAAGAAAGAACCTGAAAAACATAATTTCATTTTTTTTCCTTGGGAGCAAGGGGAGGGGGGTCGCCAGCTCCCGTTTCCCATAAGTATGGGCGCCCTAAGTGCTGAGTGTATTCAAATAAGATCACCACGAATAGGTTTGGATCCATGGAAGAGAATTACAGAAATGTAAATACTGATATGGCTGATATTTCAGTACAGACACAACTATTCCGTCAAAGCATACTTACGAAGTTTGAAGATTCATCTTTAAGTGAGGAGTCTTTCAATAACCCCCTAGCTATCCCTCCCGAAGAGACCGTGAATTCAAGATTAGATTAGCTGTCGCCCGTAAGAGACGTTCTTCCTGTGTTCCATGCGCGAATGGAACGAAAATATGCTCAAATGGTACAACTCGATCCAACTTCTGCCACGCATTTTACAGTGGTTTTCAGGTACAGATGCAAATGTGCCTGTTTTGGAGGAGAACGAAGAACCGTTGTCCTGGAACTGTGTTCTTTACACTTGCACACCGGTCAGTTGTAATAGAACGAGCAACGCAAAGTACTCAGTCCTGTAGCTTAATCACCGCTGGTGTGACATCACATTGCATCGTAACTGTTATAGGCTGATGTCAGAACATCATTTTAGTTAATCTTGTGGAATGTAATCGAGAACATTTCGAATGTTGAATGGACATACATACAGGATAGGGTGCCAAATAAATACTATGATGCAAATACATTGTACATTTGAATAGTTTCCCTATGCAGATTAGTGCGGGTTCTTACTGGAGCAGTACTTACATTCGTAGTTTTTACTAAGAGTGGTAGTAGCGTGGTTGAGCGAGTCATGTCACCAGCTTCATTCAAGAGCCGTCTGCATTGTTTGGGACACTTAATGTTACGAATTACACGTACTCAAATGGCTGATATAGTACCTAATTTAACGTTTAGGCTCCATCTAACGGAGGTGTTTTATACGACAATGGATGGAACGTAAAGCGTAAGCGTAACCGAGAAAGAATCAGTTTTCTCTTCAGCCTGGCAGTTTCTGGATTACAATCTAATTCTGAAAGGATACCGCAGAACTGTCACCGTTTCTTGCAGTCATTTTGAAAGAGTTCATTATGCTTTTCGCTACGAATCTGGATCATGTGACGTAATCGAGAAGTACTAGAGCATGCTGAAAAGTAGTACCATCAAATATTTTGTGTGAAAACTCTTATAGCTTTTTAAATGAAACGAACTTTATTAATAATCTACATCTTTGTTCTTCACGTCTAAATATTTATTCCTCAACATAGTCATGCTGGCGAAGAACACATTTCTCCAAACGATAGACCAGTTAATTATACTGTCACTGCAGAATTTTGGTTCTGTTGACGGTGTTGCAACCTAGCCTTTGCTTCCACCGTTACATCACTTTCCAAGTGTTGTCCTCGAAGGTGTTAGTTAGGTACCGGAAAGAGATGAAAATCGGGTTGCGCCAAGTTGAGCTCAGCACCACCGTTTCCATTACGAGCACGAACAACCGAACGTCGCACATTACTGATGTCTATGCAATCATCATCGTATACAGCCATCATTTTCCTATTGATTTCTTGGTTGCACGATTTGCGAGGTTTGAAACTCGCTTACAGCACATTGTTTCTCGCACACCGACATATTTGCGTTACAAGCCACAATTTTACACGCTACAATTCATAATCCTCTAGCGGCAGAATGTTGCAACTGGAGTCAGCGAAAATGAATAATATGAGTGCTTCAGCAGATGTTGAGAACAGAATAAAAAATTCGGAAGCGTTATTTTTTCACACACTCTCGTATTTGCTCTGTGCGTTACACACAGAGGTGACAAAAGTCATGGGATACCTCCTAACATCGTGTCAGACCTTGTCTTGACCAGCGTATTGTAGCAGCTTGAAGTAACATGGATTAAACAGGTCGTTGGAAGTCCGCTGCAGAAATATTGAGCCAATCTGCCTCTACAGCCGTCCATAACTGTGGAAGTGTTGCGGTTGCAGGGTTGGGTGCAATAACTGACGTCTTGATTATGCCCCATAAATGTTCGATGGGATTCATGTTGAGTGACATATGTGGTGTTCGCACCTGGTAGGTGAGTGGTCAGCGTGACGGAGTGTCATACCTAACGGCTCGGGTTCGATTCCCGCCTGGCTCGGTGATTTTGTCCGCTCAGGGACTGGAAGTTGTGTTGTCTTTACCATCATTTTATTCCCATCGACACGCAAGTCGCCGAAGTGGCATCAACTCGAAAGGTTTGCACCAGGCGAACGGTCTACCCGACGGAATTTTCTCTGCTCGAGCACTGGGTGTTTGTGTTGTCTCATCATTTCATCAACATCATTCGTGACAGTGGGTAGAATGAATGGTGTAAAAAGTAGATTGTGCAAAAATTACGATTTGTACGGGCGCTGATAACCGCGCAGTTGAGCGCCCCAGAAATCAAACATCATCATCATCATCGAACTGTCCAGAAGGTTCTTCAAATCAGTCGTGAACGACTGTGGCGTGGTGACATGGCGCATTGTCATTCATAAACATTTCATCATTATTTGGGAACATGAACTCAATGAATGGCTGTAAATAGTCTCCAAGTAGCTGAACATAATCATTTTCAGTAAATGATTGGCTCATTCCATGTAAACACAGTCCATACCACTATGGAGCCACCACCAGCTTATACAGTGCCTTGTTGGTAACTTAGGTCCATGACTTAGTGTGCCACGCTCGAACCCTACTATCAGCTGTTACCAACGGAAATCGGAACTCATCTGACCAGGCCACGGTTTTCCAGTCGTCTAGGTTCCAACCGATATAGTCACCAGCCGAGGAGAGGCGCCGCATGCGATTTCGTGTTTTTAGCAAAAGTCTCCCAGGGCAGTGCTTTAAGCGTTACCCTCTTTGCCATAGCCATCAACAGTATAACGTCTACAGTGAGGAGTCCAGTACAGTGCTCCTTATTTGTGGACGACTTTGCTGTTTTCTGTTCCTCCTCCAATGTTGCAACCGTGAGCCGTCAGTTGCAGCTAACAGTGCGGCGGTTAGAGGAGTGGGCTGCAAAGACGGGTTTTCGGTTTTCTGCCGATAAGTGTGTTTGTGTTCATTTTAATCGTTCTCGTCATCTTTTTACTTTGCCTGCCTTGCATATGGGGGATACTGTCCTACATTTTAGAGACACAGTGCGGTTTCCGGGCCTAATTTTTGACTCCAGGTTGTCATGGCTGCCACGCCTACGTGACTTGAAAGCCAGAACCCTGAAGGCACTGAACATCCTAAAGTGCCTCAGCCACAGGTCTTGGGGCGCGGACAGGGCGCGTCTCCTACAGTTTTATGGAGCTTTTGTGCGTTCACGGCTGGACTATGGGTGCACAGTATATGGGTCAGCGAGGCCATCTTATTTGCGGATCCCTGACGCTGTTCACCATGCTGGGATCCGACTGGCCACGGGTGCGTATCGGACCAGTCCTGTACCCAGTCTCTGTGCTGAGGCTGGGGAACCGTCACTTACCATCCGGCGGCAGCTCCTGCTGGTGCGCCAGGCTTGTAAGTTTCTTGCAGCTCCCAGATCGCCTGCTAACCATCTTGTTGCCCATCCACCTCTGGACCGCCTTTTTTCCCGCCGACCCCGGGCTACGTTGCCGTTTGGGATCCGCGTGCAACGTGTACTAGAGTCCCTCGGCGTGGAGTCTGTACAACCCCAAATCCAAGGTTTTAACCGCCTGCCACCCTGGTTGCTGAAGAGGCCCGGAGGGATTTTACATTTATTGCAGTACAAGAGGGATTGCACTCCTGCCACCGTTTTTAATGCAGCATTTTCTGCCATTTTATCTGAGCACCACGACTATGTAGCTGTTTTTACGGATGGGTCGAAACAAGGGTATTCTGTTGGTTGCTCAGTTGTTTTTCCATATCGTGTCCTCTAGGTCCGACTGCCTCAGACTTTTACTGTCTTTGATGTAGAATTGTTTGCGATCTTGCGGGCACTGGAGCACATGAGACATTCTTCCTCTCCTAAACTTCTTGTCTGTTCCGATTCACTCAGTGCCCTTCACTCATTGCAACGTTTGTATCCGGCAGACAAAATTGTCCAGACCATACAGGATGCCCTCCTCCGACTACAGCGACTGGGGAAGGTTGTAGCTTTCTGCTGGGTTCCGGGGCATGTTGGCATTGCTGGGAATGAAAGGGCAGATCCCGCAGCCAAGGAGGCGTGTCTCGCCCCACAAGTATCTCAGTGTGCTATCCCCTTGCACGCACTCACCTCGCTGTTGAGCTCACGGGTCATGCGTCGGTGGGAGGATGAGTGGCTGGAAGTGACTGACAATAAGCTCCGTATAGTCAAGCCCACAACGCGTGTGTGGTGTACTTCCTTTCAGCCCCATCGACGGGACGAGGTTCTCCTCACTCGGCTTCGAATAGGCCACAGCCCTATGACGCACGGCTTCCTGCTCCGGCGAGAGTACCCTCCAATTTGTGGTACTTGCGGCGTCCAGGTCACTGTGCGCCACGTTTTATTGGATTGCGTTTTATTTCCTGACCAGCGGGTCGCGGCTGACTTGCCAGCGGACCTGCCGTCTCTTTTAGGCAACACTCGGACGAATGTGGTTAAAGTTTTAAAGCTCTGTGCCCTGTCAAATGTTTTTACAAAGATTTTAGGGAGAGGGTTTTAATTTGCTCACTGTGTGACAAGCTCGCCCATATTTTATGTAAGTGGCCAGCCAATAACAATTTCCTGTGACATTCTTGTTGCTATGTTTCCCCTTTCCTTAGGTTTTACTTTCTTATGTAGCATTTTCCTTCTTTTCATGCTTTCTTTGAGTGTGTGCTTTAGTTTTCTTAGGTCTGTCCACATTCGTTCCTTTTAATATGTGTCAGGGCGCTGATGACCTCGATGTTGAGCGCCCATAAGGCCCAACACACCACCACCACCACCACACGCATCGGTAGTTTGATAACATATCTCATTAACGCCAAATTTCGCCGCACTGTTCTAACGGACATGTTCGTCGTAGTTGCCGCATCGATTCCTGCTGCTATTTCACGCATTGTTGCTTGTCTGCCACGACTGACAACTTAACGCGAACACCGCTGCTCTCGGTCGTTAAGTGAAGGCCGTGGACCACTGCGTTGTCCGTGGTGTGAGGTAATCCCTAACATTTGATATTGTCAGCACGCTCTTGGCACTGCGGATGCCAGAAGACTGAATTCCCAGACGATTTTCGAAATGGAATGTCCCATGCGTCTAGCTCCAACTATCATTCCTATTTCAAAGTCGGTTAATTAGAGTCGTGTGGTCGTAATCGCGTCGGAAATATTTTCACACGAATCATCTGAGTATAAACACGTCCGCCATTGCACTGCCTCCTTCAGCCCATCTGTATATGTGCACATCGTACACGTGCATATCGCTACACTGTGATTTTTGTCATCTCTGTGCATTCGCCTTGCGCTACTAGCGTCCAGCAAGTGCCAGAGTCTTTGATCAGAAATCCACGATAGCTACGGTTCGACGTCCAGATTAGATAGGTAACGAGCAGTGGCTAACATAGATGCACCCCACGTGACTTGATTCCCGTTCGGCAGCTCCGCATCAGAAACTGCCTCATATTCATGCTCATGGCTGTGTGTTCCAGTACTAGCCACGCTCTACCCGCAGCCGCCCAACGCGTCAAAACCGTCCGCTCGGTCGCCGGATCCTCGCATCGCTTATTCACGGGTTCCACGCACCAATTTCCGACTGACGCTGCACATCGGTCCAAACCAATCGCGTGTTCGTGGCACGGAAACACGGTGTGCCACTGTGATCGCAGAACTGAGGGCGGCGAAACGTGTACAGGGAGAACAAACTGATTGCTGATATCAGGTGCTGAGGTCAGCTGCCGAAAAAGGGGCGGTGAATGGCACTGTGTGTTCACATGCCTCGCTTACTGTGGAACTTGTGCAGAAATTTTTGATTCTGACTGGTATTATCTGCTCTTCTCTTTTCACACCGCTGTGATGCGAGGACATTTTTAAGTATCCTTGCCATTCACCACTTTTTTTCTATGGTAAAAACCGTAACGGTGTATCACTTTTACAGTTTTATTTTACATGTTTATTATTACAGTGGCCGGCACCACAATAGACGGGTGAAGGTCATTTCATTTTTGTAACGTTGCAAGTCTGTAAAAATTTCAAATTCATTTTCAATTACTAAAACCATTAGCGCATTCTACTTGTCAAAATGTGCAAATTGATGTACTTACACGAGGGCTGTTTGGAGAGCAAGGTCTGATCGGCCGCGAAATGAAAACCACAGCGAAAGCCAAAAATTTTTATTCGCAACAGTTAGCCTCACATTCAGCTTCCTCTCTAAATAGTGGCCGCTCCTACTTCGACATTTGTCGTGGCGTTGTACATATTTTCCAGTACCCTAGTCACAGTAAATAGACTTCTGTGCTTTCCGCCAATTCTCTACACCGGTTTGCCTTTCGTTGTTTGCGCCAAAATGTTGTCTTCGTAGCTAGCGGTTCATGTGAGCAGAGTTGAACAACGGAAGGAGCCAATTAAGGGCTACATTGTGGGTGAACAAAGACCTCCCATCGAAAACACGGCCGGAGCGTCTTCATTGCCCCTGCAGAATGCGGCTGAAAATTGTCTTTAAGATAGAAAGGCATGACATTTATGTTATGAGGCCTGTATAGGTTTAGGCGAAATCTCGCCATACTTAGCGGTTGAGACTGTTGTTTTAGGCATTTCTACGTGGTAGCTTTGCTCTCTGAACTGAAAAGAGCGACGAGAAGATATGGATAGGCATGCTCAAGACACTGCCCAACACATCCGTGCAAATTTCAATCAGATTTTCACAGTGGTTCACATTTCGCGCCTAATAGGACCTTACTTTCCGAATAGTCCTCCTAAAATAAGGAATTTTTCTCGTTATTGCAATAAAACATAAAAAACAGTTTCCGTTACAAGTCTGGTGAAAACGTTACTCTTTATTTCAACCAGTAGAAAATTTCATAATGCCTCGTGACATGGAGATGAAAAAATGAAGGGGATTTAGATGATTTTTATTTATCTACAGTAGCCACCACGTGTACAAAATATAAAAGAAAATGTCGTAGAAAAACATTATGACTAGTTTTGCCGACAGTTTTCGAAAATGTTTGTTAAATTGTCCTCGCTGACTTACATTACTGTTAACCCGAAGAATAATTCCAGTGAGAAAGTTTTTCCAGAAACATTGAAATTATTTTTGGACACTCAAACATCATATTTAGTCTACTGTATTATCCGTAACTGGAGTTTTATTTCCAGGGCTTCTGCCTGCGAAAAGTCTTGCGTAAGGTAGTATGCCTGCTGTGTTCGGCTTCATGAACCACGTAAAACGTTTCCAGTCAAAAGGAGTTCTAGCATTGAAGTCATAATTAAAACACATGGAAAAAGTTTCAGATGTATAAGGAAAAGGGTAATGCGGTAAGATGAAACACGAATTCTGAACAATTAGTATAAAGGTTTTTAGGGAAAAATGCATTTGTTAATAAATGCAGAAGTGATAACCATATTTTAAGTGACAGTTACTGGAGAGTTAGCTTATTTCCAGCGTTTGTCACAGATATAGCATGCATCTAACAAACCGACCACGCTTACTCGTCCTCACAAATCTTGTCCAAATTTATGCGGGTCTTGGCCAGAAACGGAAGTGACAGAAATGAGGCTTCATATGGGCAAGCCCTTAGAAAAAGTAGCATTCTTGGCTCGGATCCTGTGTGGCACGAGCCATTTATGTTAGCGTACTTCCCACGCAGCGATTGGAGAGGCCGAAAGATTACAGAACGGAAATACAAGGATAGTGGCGTCGATTCCCTATGCAGACAGTTCCTTTTATTTTCAGTTTTTAGCTTACTTAAACTTCAAATATAGCGAAGTGCTCAATATACTGCATTTCTTAATTTTCATAAAATACTTGGAAAGGAAAGGGAATGGGAAATTTTGATAGCAAATAAATTTACAACAAGTGACTACACTCACCACACCCACTATTAATCCGCCGATAATATCCCACGAATGTATTGTAATTAAATCGTACAGGACTTCGCATTCCTTTGAGCAGAATTACGCGTAGCTTTCTGCGAACAGTGCAATGAGACAGAACTTTTCATCGTTTATATCGTGTGCAAGGTGCCTAGAGAGTTACTGCCTCACCTGTTCCCAATGAATATAACACCAGCATGTGTAATTCATCAACTGCAGAATAATAAAAAGCTCTGATTTTATGTGAAGTTGTGTAGACCTTACAGTCATTCCCTGGAAATGTATTTGCTATCGAAAATTAACCTTTGCCTTTTCTTTCCATGTCTTCAATGAAAACATTAATAAATGTACTATATTGAGCATTATTTTGGTTTATTCACAATGTAAGTAACTTAAAAATTGTAAATAAATAAAGTTTCCGCACAGGGACACGATCTTACGAGCCTCTGATTACCGTTCCCTTGCTCCGGCGTCGCCTAACGCTGAGATGAAACCACGCTATCAACAATTCCTCATGCCTCACCCGACTCTCGCCATAAACCCTATTTTATTTTTTTCTAAACGTTTGGCCGTCTGGAACTCTCACTTGCATCACTTTCATTTCTGGCCAAGTTTTTTTTTCCCTTTATTGTATTTCGATTCCCCCCGAAGGGCGCGGGTTCTGGCCAAGCTGTCCACGTACCATAAATTTGGAGAAATCGATGACGAAAAATAGGTGCTGTCCACTTGTAAGTGAAAAATTGAGAGAGAGAGAGAGAGAGAGAGAGAGAGAGAGAGAGAGGTCTAATATATACACAGGGTGGTCCATTGATAGTGACCGGGCCAAATATCTCACGAAAAATGCATCAAATGAAAAATCTACAAAGAACGAAACCCGTCTAGCTTGAAAGTGGAAACCAGATGGTGCTATGGTTGGCCCGCTAGATGGCGCTGCCATAGGCCAAACGGATAAATAGGAACCCCCATTTTTTATTACATATTCGTGCAGTAAGTAAAGAAATGTGAATGTTTTAGTTGTACCACTTTTTTCGCTTTGCGATAAATGGCGCTGTAATAGTCACAAACTTATAACTACGTGGTATCACGTAACATTCCGCCAGTGCAGACGGTATTTGCTTCATGATGCATTGTTGTTGTTGTTGTGGTCTTCAGTCCTGAGACTGGTTTGATGCAGCTCTCCATGCTACTCTATCCTGTGCAAGCTTTTTCATCTCCCAGTACCTACTGCAACCTACATCCTTCTGAATCTGCTTAGTGTATTCATCTCTTGGTCTCCCTCTACGATTTTTACCCTCCACGCTGCCCTCCAATACTAAATTGGTGATCCCTTGATGCCTCAGAACATGTCCTACCAACCGATCCCTTCTTCTGGTCAAGTTGTGCCACAAACTTCTCTTCTCCCCAATCCTATTCAATACTTCCTCATTAGTTATGTGATCTACCCATCTAATCTTCAGCATTCTTCTGTAGCACCACATTTCGAAAGCTTCTATTCTCTTCTTGTCCAAACTATTTATCGTCCATGTTTCACTTCCATACATGGCTACACTCCATACGAATACTTTCAGAAATGACTTCCTGACACTTAAATCAATACTGGATGTTAACAAATTTCTCTTCTTCAGAAACGCTTTCCTTGCCATTGCCAGCCTACATTTTATATCCTCTCTACTTCGACCATCATCAGTTATTTTGCTCCTCAAATAGCAAAACTCCTTTACTACTTTAAGTGCCTCATTTCCTAATCTAATTTCCTCAGCATCACCCGACTTAATTCGACTACATTCCATTATCCTTGTTTTGCTTTTGTTGATGTTCATCTTATATCCTCCTTTCAAGACACTGTCCATTCCATTCAACTGCTCTTCCAAGTCCTTTGCTGTCTCTGACAGAATTACAATGTCATCGGCGAACCTCAAAGTTTTTATTTCTTCTCCATGAATTTTAATACCTACTCCGAATTTTTCTTTTGTTTCCTTTACTGCTTGCTCAATATACAGATTGAACAACATCGGGGAGAGGCTACAACCCTGTCTTACTCCCTTCCCAACCACTGCTTCCCTTTCATGTCCCTCGACTCTTATAACTGCCATCTGGTTTCTGTACAAATTGTAAATAGCCTTTCGCTCCCTGTATTTTACCCCTGCCACCTTTAGAATTTGAAAGAGAGTATTCCAGTCAACATTGTCAAAAGCTTTCTCTAAGTCTACAAATGCTAGAAACGTAAGTTTGCCTTTCCTTAATCATTCTTCTAAGATAAGTCGTAAGGTCAGTATTGCCTCACGTGTTCCAGTGTTTCTACGGAAACGGATGCATTACCCGTGTTGAAATCGACGGTTTACCAATTGCGGAAAAGGTCGATATCATGTTGATGTATGGCTATTCTGATCAAAACGCCCAACGGGCGTGTGCTATGAATGCTGCTCGGTATCCTGGGCGACATCATCCAAGTGCCCGGACCGTTCGCCGGATAGTTATGTTATTTAAGGAAACAGCCACATGTCAAACGTCAACCACGACCTGCAACAATAGATGATGCCCAAGTAGGTGTTTTAGCTGCTGTCGCGGTTAATCCGCACATCAGTAGCAGACAAATTGCTCGATAATCGGGAATCTCAAAAACGTCGGTGTTGAGAATGCTACATCAACATCGATTGCAGCCGTACCATATTTCTATGCACAAGGAATTGAATGGCGACGACTTTGAACGTCGTCTATAGTTCTGACACTGGGCACAAGAGAAATTACGTGTCGATGACAGATATTTTGTACGCGTTCTATTTAGCGACGAAGCGTCATTCACCAACAGCGGTAACGTAAACTGGCATAATAAGCACTATTGGGCAACGGAAAATCCACGATGACTGCGACAAGTGGAACATCAGCGACCTTGGCGTGTTGATGCAGGGTCGCACAAGGTGCATGCACCGGTGCATCGCACAGTGCAGGGAGCAGGAGACGGCTGCGCTTTGTTGACGACGGTGCAGACCCCCCACTCCTCGGCTTTGCGCAGCAGCGCTGCCTCTCACTTCCTTAGCTTGTGTCGCTCGCGCCGCCTGTCTCGACCTGTTTCAAAGCTTTTACCCTGTTGTCTTCGTCATTGCCAAATACTAATGTACACTAGGTGGAGAGCTTAGTTTGGTGTACCGGTACAAAAGAGATTTATATAATAACTCTAATGGTAACAATTTTAAATTTGGTTTCAACACATACGTATCTTCCTATGCGCTCTTTATTTAATTTGCAATTTTGCTACTAAGATCTGAAACAAGAGATTGGCTGACAGCAATTCTGAAAGAATTTTTTAGATTACAATTAGAAATATTCGCACGCAATCTAGTTTTTGTACGAGACAAAAGAGAAAAACACCTTTCACATGCACAAGTGGAACCAAACATAGAAATAATCTTCGCTGCTTCTCTGTGTAACTTGGTAAATTCTTCCTTCGGTAAATTCTGGTAGAATTGGAGCAAACCTTTTGTATTGTAAAACACATCCTTTCGGTGAACATCGCTTTGCAAATCAATTAGTTCGAAATGTAAATCTGAAGCCGCACTTTCAACATCCATCGAAAAAGGTTTCATAAAAACATCGAGAACTGGCTGCGGGTAGGTAATTTCCTGAAACAATAACAAAGCCAATGTTAATAAATGAAAGTAATGTAAGCCGTTGTTTCGAAGTACTAAAATGCGATAGATTTTAATAAACATGTAATGTGTACTATTGGTTTTAATGTAATATTACACTTGCATATGTAACGCAATATCCTTTATTTAGCTGTATGATATACCGGCACATTACCTGGAATCGGTCGTTAAACGCACTTTCAAGGGATTGTAGCACCTCGAACAGTTGGTAACAGGTAGGTTTTCAAATTAAAATACAGAACGTAGGTACGTTTGAACATTTTATTTCAGTTGTTCCAATGTGATACAAGTATCTTTGTGAACTTATCATTTCTAAGAACGCCTGCGTGATTACCTGTAAATACCACATTAATGCAATAAATGCTCAAAATGATGTCCGCCAACCTCAATGCATATGGTAATACGTGTAACGACATTCCTTTCAAGAGCGAATAGTTCGCCTTCCGAAATGTTCGCACATGCATTGACAATGCTCTGACGCATGTTGTCAGGCGTTGTCGGTGGATCACGATAGCAAATATCATTCAACTTTCCCCACAGAAAGAAATCCGGGGACGTCACATCCGCTGAACGTGCGAGCCATGTATGGTGCTTCGACGACTAATTCAGCTGTCATGAAATATGCTATTCAATACCGCTTCAACCGCACGCATTCATGATGTAGGAAGTAGATCGCCATTCTGTCATGCGGTGAAACATCTTGCAGTAACATCGGTAGAACATTACGTAGGAAATCAGCATACATTGCACCATTTAGATTGCCATGGATAAAATGGGGTGCCAACTATCCTTCCTCCCATAATGCCGCACCATACATTAACACAGGGCCTCACAAACACGGAAAACCGCACGCGTGCAAAGCGAGGTGCAGCGAGTGCCTGCATAGTGCATCGGTTCAACTCGGCATACTTCGCCTCAACTCGGCTTGCTAGGTGAGGCCGACGCTGTGGGCTGCCGAATACGCTGCCAGACGGCATAGTCAACATTGGAATACGTAAGCGCAAGACAATTACCGGAATAATGGAACCATCTGCTCCAAAAAAAGGGAAAATTGCCGAAAGTCAATTTAAACTGGGATGGGAACTCTCCTACTATTTTGTGCGTTGCGACGATAAATCCAAATGTCTAATCTGCGGTGCACTAATTACGTGTGTCAGAAAATCGTCTATTGAAAGGCACTACAGCAAATTGCATTCAGAAAAGTATAGTGATATAACAGGGGATGCCAGAGAGGAAGAATTAAGGAAGTTGCAAACTCTTGAAGAAGAGAATTCTGTATCAACAAACGAGGTTTGTTGCAAGTACTTTAGCGTGTATATTTTGGTTAAAGGTCATGCGAAACGAAATAACATTTTTTTAGATTCCTTAGTTTTCGTTTTCGCATAAATTATTTATAACATATCTTTTTTTCTCTACTTTAGGGTGAAGAGGATGAGGGGTGTTGCGAAAGGACTCTCGGAGCTAGTTACAAAGTTGCTCTACGTTTAGCAAGAGCTGGGAGGCCATGTATGGACGGGCCATTAATAAAAAAACATTATGTTTGACGTAGTAGAGACAATGAATCCCACATTAGCTCCCGCGTACAGCAGAATACCACTTTCCAGAATGACAATACATCGGAGAATCAACGACATTGCTGAGAATTTGCACGAACAACTGGCAGCCAAAATTGAAAACTTGCTAGCGTACTCCATCGCACTTGATGAGTCCACGGATATTAACGACACGGCTCAGTTAGCAATATTTTTGCGTGGCGTGGACGACGACCAACATTTAACGAAAGAGCTCCTGGATATGATTTCATTGAAGGAGACTGTTACGGGGGCGGATATTTTAGCAGCTGTTGAAATGGCAGCACAAGGAATAGGACTCCCTTGGGAAAAGCAGTTTTCCGTAACCACAGACGGGGCACTAGCAATGTGCGGTAAAGCAAAAGGGTTTATTGGCCTACTGCGGAAAAAACGTAACATGCCGCATTTCCGTTCATTGTTTTGCACACCAAGAGGCTCTTTGTGCGAAAGTTATCGGTCTTCAAGATGTGATGGTAGTGGTGCGTATCGTGAAGTACATTCGTTCTCATGGACTCACTCATCGTCAATTCAAGGAATGTTTGATTTCCTTTGAAGAGGAGTATCCAAATATTCCCTACCACGCTGAGGTGCACTGGCTGAGCAAAGGGAAAGTGATTCCCAGAATTTTTCGACTACGCCACACTGTGGCTCAGTTTTTGAAGAGCAAAGGACGTCCGGAGCCATATCTTCATGACCCTGAATGGGTAGCTGATTTAGGATTTTTGGCAGACATTATGGCTCTCCTAAATGATTTAAGTCTGAAACGCCAAAAAGAAAACAATCTCATCAACGATATGATCAGCAAAATAAACGCTTTCCAGTATAAACTGAAGCTCCTCAAAAACAACCTTTCAGAGAAAAATACGCAACACTTTCCTGAACTAGGTAAGCGAGATTTAAATTGTACCTTTAGTAAAACAGCCTGATTTTTATAACAGCTCTAATCAAAGAGTTACTATGTTTTTGTTTGACAGCATCTGTGCAGGAAGGAGCGCGCTTTGAAAAATACGTCGATGTGCTACAATCCCTTGAAAATGCGTTTAATGAGCGATTCCAGGTAATGTGCCGGTATATCATACAGCTAAATAAAGGATATTGCGTTACATATGCAAGTGTAAAATTGTGAGCCTTATGTTTGTGATTATTACTGCGCCATCTATCACAAAGCGAAAAAATTGCTCCAACTAAAACACTCATATTTCTTTAGGTACTATTTTAAAAAACGCAGTTGAGATCCGTTTGACCTATGTCAGCACCATTTAGCGGGCCAACCATAGCACCATCAGGTTTCCCCCTTCAAGCTAGACGAGTTTCGTCCTTTGTAGTTTCTTCGTTTGACGCTTATTTCGTGAGATATTTGGCCCGGTCACTATCAGTCGACCTCCCTATAGAGAGAGAGCCGGCCGCTGTGGCCGAGTGGTTTTACGCGCTTCAGTCTGGAACCGCGGGACCGCTACGGTCGCGGGTTCGAATCCTACCTCGGGCATGGATGTGTGTGGTATCCTTAGGTTAGTTAGGTTTAAGTAGTTCTAAGTTCTAGGGGACTGATGACTTCAGATGTTAAGTCCCATAGTGCTCAGAGCCATTTTTTTTTTTTTTGAGAGAGAGAGAGAGAGAGAGAGAGAGAGAGAGAGAGAGAGACAGACAGACAGACATCAATTTAAATCAAGCTAGCTCTTTACATAATATTCATTTACCTAAACTGGAGCGATATCTGGTTCCGTGGCGCTCGGAGTAGCCTCGTGGTCTGGGGCACCTTGCCACGGTTCGCGCGGTTCCGCACGTCGGAGGTTCGAGTCCTCCCCCGGGCATTGGAGTGTGTGTTGTCCTTAGCGTAAGTTAGTTTCGTTTAAATTAAGTCGTGTGTAAGCCTAGGGACCGATGACCTCAGGAGTTTGGTCTCGTACGAACTTGCCACAAATTTCCAATTTCTGGTTCCGTGCCTTTAAGTTAGCTGTCGCATTTTTCGGCTAGGTGTGCCATTATAGGCTCCACTATGCTGTGTCTTGTCCCTGGCTCAAAAAAACCACGTCCTGCTGTGCTTCCGCGTGTTTTACGCACCTCGCACAATGATGCTAAGACACTTCTTTCTGGAGCTTCTCGACATCAGAAAATTTGAAAGTATTGTCCTTTTCCGTCACTTTCGTTTGGCCTGAGCCCAGATCGTTCCGTAGGGTTATAGAGGCAGCAATACCGTGGCAGGAATACAACTTAGTGTCCCATTTTGTTTATTAGTTGGTCTGATTCGTACGTCTTTTTCGCATCTAGGATTTCTACGGTAGACAGAAGTTCAGTATTCGATTCGTCGACTGAAAATAAAACATTATTGCTATTAAACCCCTCCATTATGTCTGCCTTGGGTCAATTACAACGTGGTAGACTTTCTGCTTGAATGAAATGAAAGATGGCGTCATCCGTTACGTTAACTCGACCGTCTTTCACGCAGAAAATAGTCGTATAAACCAATTCTTAAAAACTACTCCATTCGTTTCTGAATAATAATCGGAATTGCACGAAGTTTTACCACCACGAAAAAACAAGTTTATTTTCTGGTATAAATCCCGTGATCAGTGAACCAGCGTGGGCGATGATAAGTGGGCCACCGTTACCAGTAAGCACCTTCACATCACCGTTTTCTTTCAGACATTTCATATATATTATTGGTATGGTTTCGAGAAACCCAAATTCAATGTAAGTATGCTTCAGGCCTATTGTCCCCATCACGTAATAAGTGGATTGTACGCAAAAACTCCGCTCTGGCTGCTGCAGTGTCTCTGCGTTCCAGTCAGAATTTTGTCTATCATTATACCTTCTGAATTGAGAAACAAGTGAGCAGAGAGGGCTAGAAACGCAGGCAGACAGCCAGAAGAATTAATTTTTCGACGCAGATCACCCTGTATTTTACTCACTGTCGGATTCTCTCCTCTGTCATAGTAAACAAGTACAGTTCTCCGAGTGAGATCTATTTTAAAATCATCAAATTCTGTACACTTCCGTTGTCATGTGTGTCCACTTTCTTGGAGAATCGAAGCACATGTTCACATCTGGAGATTGTGCTGAAGTTACTGCTCCGTTAATGCTGCCTACGTTCGACACGGAAATGCCACTAGCTTTTGCTGTCGGTTTATGAATCTCCGCAAAATGTATCTTATTCCTTACTTCTTCGCTGTTAGCCAGATCAGTAAAAAACTTCAGTACATTCGATACGACAATTTAGTTCTATTTTCGAATGTCTTGCTGCCCTTTTCGCACACCGAGCTGTGTAGCAATACGCTCGGCCCTTGCTCCTACATTTCTCTCACTACTACACACAAATCAGTGCATCTTTACACGGAAGACCAAAAACAAACGTAAACACACGATATCGCGCGAGAACACTGAATATTCAGTCGGCGCTTACCTATTTCACTGGCACAATGTGAAGCGAGTGAAACACAGTGCATCGTGCCTGGTGACTGCAGGCAGTGGATGTGACCTTCAGCTGAGGCCACTATAACATGTTTATTTTTGTGTTTCAGTATTTTAATTTCGTGTTAACATTTCGGATAACTACACTAAATGGAACTGCTATACGACAGATAGTAAGGGGTCGGTGTCATGTGGTTTGCCAAGTATGCCACGTACTGCCTTAAACTTCGGTTTCAGATACTACATGGACTTAATATTGTGTGAAGAAACTATCAGACTTACTAAAAATGTATGAGCCTCGTGAAATTCTGCAGGGTACAATGATACTGTACCCGTGGTTATAGCCGTGATTGTTTCTTAACTGGACTAAATTCTTTGGCGTAATGTGAGAGTCAAAAACTGATTCGTTTATAATTTTGACTAGCAGAATACCCAGCGTTGCTTGGGTATGTATTTATTTCAGTTCTATTAGCCAGTCTTCTTTCATCTCTCTCTGTCCATCTCCTGTGCTCTCCTTTCTGTTCAGCTCGTTTTCCCTAATTCTCTGTTCACTTCCTCCACACCCTCCCCCACCACACTCTGCCCCTCTGCTATTCATGTTCCTCTCTGTCCATATCCACCACTTCCTCTCTCTCTTTCCATCTCCGCTGCCCTTTCTCTGTCCATTCCCACCTCCCCCCTCTTGCAGTTCATGTCCTCATACCCCATCTCTTTGTCCATTCCCTCCCATTCCCTTTCGATGACAGGTACCACTCCCCCCGTTTCTGTCCATCTCCTCCTTCCCTATCTATGTCCTATTTTGCTCTCTGTGCCTGTCCATCTCTTTCTCGCCTTTTCTCTCTCCATGTTAGCATCTCACGCCCAAAAGTAGGTTGCTAGCTCTTATCCAACATTTTTTTTCCACAAAATAAATAATATGTGTTTTACAATAATAATAATAATTATTATTTATTTTATGGCCTTCATTGGACCACTGTAGTCAAAAATACAAAGATCTAAACAAGTTGTTACACATGGATACAATTTGGTTTGACAATAACTTAATATATTTAGGTAATATAATTATTAGAGGCTATTCTTATATGAAAGGTGTTTTGCTCTTCTGTCTGCCCAATATTTCTTCATTCTTTCAGATATTTTCTTTCTTTCTTCATCTGAGACAACTCTTCCTGTACTCCTTTTATTGATTTTCATTTGTAGTCTGGTTTGCGGGTCTTGCAGTATTCTGGTTTTCTCTGTCTTGTTTTTTAGGTCATCTACTGTAATTTGAAGTTCTTTTATATCTTCCTTAATTTCTGTGATCCATTTAATGTCGCTCTTGCTATTCCACAATTTTTGTATTATTTTTTTACTAATTCTGTTTTCTGGAGTTCTCATCAGATGTCCAAAGAATGAGATGCGTTTCTTCTTGACTGGTTCTATTTTCTTATATACTGTTTCATTTGATGCTATTCTCCAATGTCCATTTATTTTATACTGTTTATTTATACATGTCCTAATTATTCTTCTTTCTATTTTTAGTATTCTGTCAATTTCTGCTGTATTAGTTGTTTTGAAGATAGTTTCAGCTGCATACGTTATTTCTGGTTGTGTAACTGTTTTATAGTGTTTTAATTTTGCATCTATAGATAGACTTTTTTTGTTGTATGTAGTTTTGGTAATGTAATTTGCATAGTTCAGTTTTTTTATTCTATTTTGCCATGATGGCTTCTCATTTAGATTGTATGTTATTATTTTGCCTAAATATTTAAATTTATCAACAATTTTGATTTCCTGTTCTTCTATTGTAATTTTGTTTGCAAGTGGTGGATCAGTTAGCATAATCTCCGTTTTTTCAAATGATATTCTAAGGCCTACTTTCTCTGCTATTTCACTTGTTGCCTGGCTTCTTGAACGGTGTTGGCTAGGAGAGCAAGATCATCAGCGAATCCCAAGCAGTTTAAGCTAATATCATATTTTGCACTTCCAATTCTTATCCTCTTTGGATTGTTCTTGTACCATTCTCTCATTATGTATTCCAGTGCACAGTTGAAAAGTAATGGTGATAGGCAGTCACCTTGTCTTAAGCCTGTTTTTATGAGGAATGGTTCCGAAATTTCTCCTCTAAACTTCACTTTTGATTTGGTGTTGGTTAGAGTGAGTTGTATTATTTTAATTAGTTTTGGATGGAGTCCTAGATCTCTTAAAATTTTTAATACTGAAGGTCTGTGGAGACAGTCATATGCCTTCTTAAAATCTACAAATGTTATTGCCATAGGTTTGTTCCGTTTCTTGTAGTATGCCATAATCAATTTTAAACTAATTATCTGCTCTGCACAGCTTCTTCATGGTCTGAAACCTCCCTGATATTCCCCTAACTCCTGTTCTAATTGCTCCTTGATTCTTTCATGTAGGATCTTGGATAGAATTTTATATGTGCAATGTAGGAGAGAGATTCCTCTGTAGTTGTCTGGGTTGCTCTTATCTCCCTTTTTGTGTAGTGGGTGGGTGATAGCTGTGGTCCAATGTTCGGGAAATTGTTCTGTTACCCAAATTTTTGTTAGAGCCATGTGTAAGGAGGTCTTGACTGTGTCACTTGCATATTTCCGCATTTCAACAAAAACCTGATCTTCTCCACATGCCTTATAATTTTTTTGTTCTTTAAGAATTTCTTCTACTTCTTGGAAAGTTGGAGGGTCTAGTTTGTTAGGTTAGGTTTTTATTGGGGTATTTATGTTGATTTGTAAGGGTTCTTTGGGTTCCTCGCAATTCAGAAGTTTGTAAAATGCTTTTGCCATGATTTCTGCATTTTCCTATGGGACCAGACTTCTGAGGTCATTGGTCTCTAGGCTTCCACTGTACTTAATCCAAATTAAACTAACTTACGCTAGGGAAGAACTGGAACCCCCGGTGGGAGCATCTGAGCGAACCGTGGCAAAGCCTCTCAGACCGCATGGCTGTCCCGCCCGGCAACAGCGTAAATGCAGAACCTCTTCTCATTTTGTTTGGGTTGTCAGTGAGATAAATTTTCATGAAGATTTGATATTGCGTGTGAAGTTTTGTTTCAAGACACTAAGCACTCTCATTCCCAAATACTGGAAGAAAAATTGCTGGGTATTCGCACGTCGCAGTCTGCAGTTCTTTTTCACACCCGCTGCAACCCCCACCCCTTTGATGGGTAGGTGGTTCTTACCCCTCACAGCGATTCTTTCCGGACGGTAAGTGACATCTATACCAAGTCTGGTTGAAATCGGTCCAATAGTTTACGAGGAGATGAGGAACGTACATATATACTTACATACTTAAACATATACACATATAGACACATACATTACTATAATATGTATGGCTTTGTAAGAAAATACGGTACCGGGCACGTGATACTATAAAATGGTTTATTTAACAGCTAAACAATTTTACATACAAACAGAACCGTGACCTCCAGACTTTTCATGGGTGTGCCAAGTGTGCCAAAAACAGACGAAGCTCGTTTTCAATTCTCAGCGAGCTGACGTGATTTCACATACTTTAAAAACTGTGAACGTGATTGTAGGAACCATATCATGAGGTTGAAATATTAATGTAGTCCAGATACGAACGTATTCTTGTTCTTTCGCTTGTGCCTTTTTCCCGCAGTGTTCTCTGGGTTGGCATGGTTACAATCGGATTTGACATGGTTAGTTTGAAGGGAGGACCGAATGCCCTTCCTGCCGCTACCCCGTACCCCCCAGGACGGAATCAGTGTACCCCAGTTGTCTACATCTAGTGCAAATCATGAAATAATGCGAACGTGTTTCGTGTAACTGATGGGGGGCGTGGTGAGCAGCCCCTAATGGGATGTGGAAAACCGACTAAAAGTCATATCCAGGCTGACCGGCACACTCACCCACGTCGTTAATCTACTGTGTGAATTCGATCTGGGTCGGCGCGCGTACCCGAGTCCAGGCAGCAGCGCATTAGCGCTCTCGGCTAAACTGACGGGTGACCAAATACGAACGTCAATGAACTTAAATTAGAAGTTGCTTAAGATCAGCCCACGGGAGGAATCTTAGCGCCAGCAAATGGATTACGCACACTTCAGATGAATCCAAAAGCTTGTAACCAAACGTTAACAGACCTGCTAAAACTTCGGTGTCACCAGCTATCCACTAACACCGTCAGACGGCATCGTCCATCATGGACAGATAAGCAAAATTACACGCTATAGAGTTGGCATAAATTTCTGCCTTCGCAGTGACTATGAAAGCGTTTCGGATAAAAAGAAAGTGGTTCAAATGGCTCTGAGCACTATGGGACTTAACATCTGAAGTCATCAGTCCCATAGAACTTAGTACTACTTATACCTAACTAACCTAAGGACAGAACACACATCCATGCCCAAGGCAGGATTTGAACCTGCGACCGTAGCAGCAGCGCCGTTCCGGACTGAAGCGTCTAGAACCGCTCGGCCACAACGTCCGACGCGGTTCAGATAATTAATTTTCACAGATTTCATCAGATACGTGCTCTTCAAAAAATGTACTTTCCCAATAACTAAATTCACGTGTCTATGTTTTCAATGTTAGATTTATCAAAAACTGACCTTCGCCGGTTTTTCCTGTTTTTTATTTTCTTTATTATAATTTGAGTATTTATGTGTCTTTGATGGACGTACTCTGGTGTATGTATTTTTAGTGATATTGTTAGGGAATTTCCATGTTTATATCTCGTAGTTTTTGAAGTGTAGCCGGCCTGAGTGTCCGAGCGGTTCTAGGCGCGTCAGTCTGGAACCGCGCGGTTGCTACGGTCGCAGGTTCTAATCCTGCCTCGGGCATGGATGTGTGTGGTGTCCTTAGGTTAGTTAGGTTTAAGTAGTTATGAGTTCTAGGGGACTGATGACCTCAGATCTTAAGTCCCATAGTGCTCAGAGCCATTTGAACCATTTTTTGAAGTGTGTTTGAGGTATGGAGTCCGTCATTAGAGTTCTGACTGCGTCTAATCGCAATAAAGTAGGTTATGTCTTTGATGCAAGTTCTACACAAAGTGGGAATGTTAGACCTGATAGAGACTTACGTTCATGTTCAGTAACATGTTACAACACTCCCTAGGTCGTGACTGAACTTGCTTAAATTTTAACTAATTATGGACAATTTCAAGGTCTGAAGAGTTACTGGAATTTGAACGTGTTACGGGTAATACGCTATCGTCCTAGGCATAAATCTCTGTCTAACGTATCGCCTTCCGATGCTAGAGACATCATCAGAAGAGCGTATAATACTCAGAAAGCAGTAGCAGGGTGAAACCAAACAGTCTGCGTGTGTTCACGTAACAATCTGCTCGTCACGTCATCAGACTGCTGTGTAAGACCGTGGAGTCGCGCCGTTGTATGTTATGGAGTTTGTTGTTGGGAGGAGTTGATGCTGTGTGTTTCATTTCGCACGAAGTTCCACAACTTGTTTAATTTCAGTCCTTCTTTTCCGTTGAAATTGTTGTTATTTTGTATGTCTATGGCCCTCTGCAGATCCTAGCTAGGTAATTATTAGATCTTGCTGATAGCACGTTGTCAGAGAAACTAATTTGATGTTTTCACGGTCGTAGCGCATGATCTGCTACCGCCAGTTTATCCGTTTTGTCCAGGCGACAATTGGTCTTTGTTTCCTTAAAGTGAGTGTTAATGCTTCATTTTGTAGTTGCTATGTAAACTTGGTCGGAAGTGCAGCTCCTGCTGTGGAAAGCGGCGGGCATATGACCTTTACCGTTTTCAAACACTTACACACTTTCTTGTTGGTTTCAATACTGCATCAACACGGTGTCTTCTGAGTACACTGCTGATGCGATATGCGACATAGTTTGCAAATGGAAGGAAAACTTCTCCTTCAATTAGTTCTTTCTCTTTAGAAGCTCTCTCTAGACCTTTTAGAATGTAGAGCCACCTTTATCTCTGCATTATGAATATGAAGTTTTGTTTTAATATTTTATAAATTTATTCATGGAATTTTCGTAACTTATATTTGTCTGGAGTTTTGTTAACTTGTTACAAACATGACATTTACAGTGATTGGTATCGCAAAGGGCTTTTTTCAGGCCTCACCTGACTAGATGTTACGTCATTTCGTTTCTGAGTTAAATATCTAGACACTCTTTGGGTGAAAATTTAATAGGAAACGGATTTCTAGTGACAGGAATCCTAGTAGGAGTATTGCTTTTCATTGAAACTAAAAAAGACCCAATTTCGATACATGATACTCTCAGGAAACAAGGCTTCAGGTTTAATCGTATCAGAGCCAGGAGCAGCAGAGGTATGGATGCGTTTAGTTGATTAGTGTAATACATGGGAAAGCTTTATCCAGCTGCAGATGTCTCAAATGATTGATGATGATGTATGTACATCAACGTAATTGACGTGCTGACTGTCGCCATGACATAATGAACAGAAGTGAGTGAGTTCGAGTGGGGAGACATGTTTAAACCTCACAAGCATTAGCTTAATGGAAAGTGATTTCGGATTAGTTAGACTTGTCCACGTCCGTTGTTCACTGTATTTATGAGAAGTAATTAGAGAGATTACAGAAATGCTAAAAACAGTTGCTGTCGAAAACTGTGTATGTCCCACATGCTAGCAAACGGAATTTATTTGGGTACCTCACAGTGACAGTAAAGCGCTGTCGATATAGTGTTGTAGTATGGCGCTATTTTTTCTTAGCCATTTTTCGGATCGCTTGTTAAAATAGTTATTATTTACAAATTTTTACTAGTACCCAGTTTTGTTACAAACCACATCTTTTTTGAGAAGTCGCGAATTATTTCATGACAGTCAGAATCGCTCTTCAACGAAGGATCGAAGTATTTCATTTACACATTTATCTGTGATGAAACGTACTATTACATTTAATTAAACACAAACAGTGTTATTTACATATAACAGACTCCATCAGTTTGTTAGGATGTACTCCTGCACGGGGAATTGTAATAGGACGTAAAGACATCATAGAGAGGGTCTCAGACATGCTGATAAATGTTGTTACTGTTCGAACGGATCGTGCATTACTTAACTTGTTGCTACACACAATGGAACGAGCAGATAAATGCGAATTATCAATTTAGGTTAGGTACAGAGTATTTTATACATTACTATCACCAGCTCTGAGACATGATCTCAGCTGCCCGTTGATATTAGTCGCTCCATCTTTCCTCCGGTAGCTCCGCAAGAGTTCTTCCCTATGGTTGATTAGTGAATTTTGGTAGCAATGCTTTTCTGCTCACAAACAGTCTTGAATTTCGTTCACACACATATATCACCAATTCGTCTGGGATGTTGCTCTTTCTGATGCAGTCCAATGCCACTAAAGGCCTACACTTATTTCAGAAATTAAATTTCAGTCCCCTCACTTTCACTTCTGTCTTTGGCTACGAAAGAGAAATATGGCCGACAGTCATCATTCCTTAAAACATTTTTTTCGTGTATCGTTTGTACAGAGGCGAGTCAACGGTCTTCTGTTTGATCCGCATACTCATTAAATGTTAGTAGTTTGGCTTCAACATCCCTGTAGGATTCTGTCTCTAACCTCTCACCTGGGATAACTGAAATGTGTTATTTCACGTAAAGTAAAATTATAGAATAAACATTTCATCATATAATATACATTCAATAGAATGTAATCGCTACTCGGTCCGATGGTAGAGAGGTCTGTGTTACTCCATTACTTATCCCTACATTAAGAAGTCGATTACGTTGTTGAAGCACACTTGAGCCGTCCACACACTTAGTTTGTGGCAGACAGGTTCTAAGTACTCTCATTCGATAACATGGGGAGGAATATAATGGGACATACCATTAAGTAAGGCTTCCCGTACAGATTACATCAATCCCGTTGTTGAAGCACACTTGAGCCGTCCACACACTTAGTTTGTGGCAGACAGGTTCTAAGTTCTCTCATTCCATAACATGGGGAGGAACAAAATGGGACATACCATTAAGTGAGGCTTCCCGTACAGATTATATCAATCCCGATTCTTGGGCTTTGATGCCTGGTTTCACGGTAACAAACACAAACTCACCGAGGGAGGTGCCGTAGTGGTTAGCACACCGGACTCGCATTCAGGAGGACGACGATTTAAACTCGCGTCCTGCCAACCTGATTTAGGTTTTCCATGATTTCCCTAAATCGCTTATGGAAAATGCCGGGGTAATTTCTTTGAAAGGGCACGGCCAACTCCCATCCCCAGTCCGTCCCTAACCCGATGGCGCCGATGACCTCACTGTTTGGTCCCTTCCTCAAAATCAACCATCGAATCAACCTACCAACCAACACTTACGGAGTAACGAGGTGAAAGCATTATAGTATAATTTCATTTCTAATGCCTTCGGAATTAGAATGCCTGCAGTGTAGATTAAAAAAGTTGATGATTTTATAAGCACTGCATTTATTACATGTAATTGTATTACGTAGAACATATCGGGAAAACGTAACACACAGAGTTACTTTCGCTTTTAAAGGAAGTATGGGTTAACACGGTGTGGATTGTATTCTTATAAGCATTGTATTCGTTACACCTAATCGTATTACATAGATCATGCCAGCCAATAAAAGTAATCTTTTCACAAGTATCATAAAGTTCAAACATTTCAGCCATCACCACAACACCCAGCTTCAGGCCATGAAGACAATTTTCTGTTACATATACGCTATGTGATCAAAAGTATTCGGACACGTGGCTGAAAATGACCGACAAGTTCGTGGCGCCCTCCATCGGTAATGCTGGAGTTCAATATGTGGTTAGCCCATCCTTAGACCTGATGACAGCTTCCACTTGCAAAAGTATACGTTCAGTCAAGCGCTGCGAGGTTTCGTAGGGAGTGGCAGCCCATTCTTCACGGAGTGCTGCACTGAGGACAGGTATCGATGTCGGTCGGTAAGGCCTGGCACGAAGTCAGCGTTCCAAAACATCCAAAGGTGCTCTATAGGATTCAGGTCAGGACTCTGTGCAGGCCAGTCCATTATAGGGATGTTATTGTCGTGTAACCACTCGGTCACAGGCCATGCATTATGAGCAGGTGTTCGATCACGTTGAAAGATTCAATCGCCATCCCGAAATGATCTTCAACAGCGGGAAGCAAGAAGGTGGTTAAAACATCAGTGTAGGCCTGTGCTGTGATAGTGCCACGCAAAACAACAAGTTGTGCAAGCCCCTTCCATGAAAAGCACCACCACACCGTAACACCACCACCTCCGAATTTTACTGTTAGCACTACACAGACTGGCAGATGACGTTCACCGGGCATTCGCCATACCCACACCCTGCCAGCGGATCGCCACGTTGTGTAACGTGATACATCACTCCACACAACGTTTTTCCACTGTTCAATCGTCGAATGTTTATGCTCCTTACACCAAGCGAAGTGTCGTTTCCCAGTTACCGGCGTGATGTGTTGCTTACAAGCAGCCGCTCGACCATGAAATCCAAGTTTCCTCAGCTCCCGCCTAACTGACATAGTACTTGCAGTGGATCCTGATGCAGTTTGGAATTCCTATGCGATGGTCTGGATAGATGTCTGCCTATTACACATTACGACACTCTTCAACTGTCAGAGGTCTCTGTCAGTCAACAGACGAGGTCGGCACGTACGCTTTTGTACTGTACGTGTACCTTCACGTTTCTTCACTATCACGTCGGAAACAGTGGACCTATTGATGTTTAGGTGTGTCGAAACCTTGCGTACAGACGTATGGCACAAGTGACAACCGATCACCTGACCACGTTCCGTGAGTTCCGCGGAGCTCCCCATTCTGCTCTTCCACGGTGTCCAGTAACTATTGAGGTCGCTGATACGGAGTACCAGGCAGTAGGTGGCAGCACAATGCACCTAACACGAATAACGTATGTGTTTGGGAGTGTCCGGATACTTTTGATCACATAGTGTATTTATACTGAACTTTATTCAATGATTTAAGCAAGTTAACATATTTACTATATTGAAAAATAATCAGTTCTCTTTTCCTGTATTCTTATTTGACGTTCTGTTATAAAATCATACAGGAGCTTATACGTTTTTATATGATCCGTTGTTGAAAGAGTTTTAGTGTTTTTAATTTTCGGTTTTCCAAGCATAAGTAAATCTTCCACACTTCTCGGTTATTCAGCTGGGTGGCGTGGTCCAAAAGCCGCGATATTTCGGCAAGCTTACTTGTTTCTGTCTTCAGGCAGTCAACCGCGTGATCCGCGACCGGTGGTGGGGGAACCGCAACGCCCCGGGACAGATCCTTAACCGCAGTCGCTCTTCGATCACGGTTGCGTGCAGATCTCAGCCGCCGTGGTGACAATGGGTCTTCTTCTTCAGATATCCTGACGGGAGCTGATTTCCGTGTAGACTGCCGATATGATTTGATCACACTCAAGGCCGGAAACTAGGCCTTGCTTAACTGAAAGCGAAATGGTTCAAATGGCTCTGAGCACTATGGGACTTAACATCTATGGTCATCAGTGCCCTAGAAGATAGAACTACTTAAACGTAACTAACCTAAGGACATCACACAACACCCAGTCATCACGAGGCAGAGAAAATCCCTGACCCCGCCGGGAATCGAACCCGGGAACCCGGGCGTGGGAAGCGAGAACGCTACCGCAACTGAAAGCCGCTGTCCTTATTCATCAGCTCGTCATGCACTTGGATCTGTACTGCCATTTTCAGAATGCAATCCCAGGAGGTATTCCATTGCTGCAACACGTATGGGCCATCGCAGTTCACGTCTTGTCCATGGGACATGCAGTGCTCTGTCACGCGATCTTTGTCGGCTGTGCGTTGTTGGCGTGGCGTTCATGCTCGGTGCATCACTCCTGTGCAGTCCCGATGGTATAGTCTACATACGTTTTTCGCATTGGCATGGAATACGGATAAGGTAGCATCGTCAGTTGCTTTCTCTGTAGAGCTGATCACAACTCTCTGAAGTTCGTCTTGCAGTGGTTTGATTGCTAATCGTTCGTATTTACCAGTTTGCTTGCAGGTGGCCGTTTGCCATTCCCTGTTGGCTTGAGACCAGCTAACTGCATCCGTCCACTCCTGCAAGATAGGGGAGGGTGTTGAGGCCAGATGTAAGTGGAGTGAGAAGAGTTCTCTCGATGTCTAGTTGAGTCGAGTGTGCCGGACCCTCTCCCTATCCAGGTCCGGGCTGGCCCTTCTGGTGCTCCGGTTGGTGGCGCCGGTGCTGATATGATGAACGACCTTGGCAAAATATGGCATGATTCTGTTCTCTCGCCTTCTCAGAAGAAAGACAAGGGAGGTCAAAGGCGCTCCTTCCTGTTCCGAAGCCTGTCGAGCGTCTTGATATTGCTGCGTATCTCTTCCCTGTAGAGGTTCTTGACGTATGATTTTAGGTTTTCCCGGCGTATGAAAACCACAGCAGAAAGAACCCCAGACTACTGTCGTCAGCTGTACAGCGAAATTAATTGACCATACTACATTATCCGTACTTGGGAAGGTACCAAATTTTGTACCGACACAGACAACAATATCAAAAGTGAAACTTATCATCGCGGTGGGACAGACCGCTCGTGCAGTTCGACATGATGCTGCAGAGGAAATACGACGGGAAACAAGCCGCGTATCTACCAGGGCGGCTCTTCCGAAGCCAAACATCTCCGAGAAGGGAGGAAAGCACTGAAGTGACTCCGACAAGATGCCGATACTGTCGTCCTACCAGTAGATAAAGCGAACTGCACGGTCTTACTAACAACTAATGTATACAAGCAAAAATTGTGCAACCTTTTAGAAGGCGACACCAACATGTGGACTGAAGACGAGCCTATCATCAAAATGGAAAGGAAGACCGCTGAGCGTCTCCAGCACACCTTCCTAGACAAGAAGACTCTCCTCGAGTAGCTGCGATTCCTGACTCCCTAAAGTCCACAAGGAACGAATGCCTCTCCGCCGATTGTGAGCAACATTGCAGCACCAACATATGAAGCAGCAAAACACCTGGCACTGATGATCGGACACTTTGTGGGCAAATGTCAGCACCATATAAGAAATTCGGTGCATTTCTTCCAGCAGCTACAGAACTTCCGACTGGGAAAAGAAGACTTTATAGTGTGCATCGACGTTGCATCCCTCTTCAGTAAGTTACCTCAAAGAGACTCCCTAAACCTGGTAGGAGAAAAGTTCAGACCAACCCAAACGAAACTGTTCGAATTCGGGCTTACGTCAACGTACTTTCTGTTCGACCATCACCAACAGTGACCAATATGTTTATGGAGGCTTGTAAAGAAGAAGCCCTGGAGTCAGCATTCTACAGGTCGTCTTGCTTTTTTTCGATATATAGACGATTGACTTGTTATCTGGCCACATGAGAGACATCGCCTACAATACCTTAAGAGGCCGCTGAATTCGCTGCTCGAGAATGATAAGCCCACGATGGAGGTAGAAGAAAACAACCAACTTCCATTTGTAGATGTGCTCGTCATGCGAAGACTGGATGGCACACTAGAACACAGTGTCTACCGTAAGCCGACACATACACATGCATACCTGAGTACCGCCAGCAGTCATGCTCCTTCACAGCGAGAATATGTACTAAGCACGCTGGTGCACAGAGCAGAGCAAGTGAAATCTCTGACCGTGACAGCTCAGCAGCTGAATTTCAGCACTTACAGATCGTACTCCGCACGAACGGTTACAACAACCTCCAGATGAAACGTCTGCTTAGGCCGAAGAAGCCGAGACCACAGCCTACCGAAGACGAACACAAACCAGCTACAACGGCAATTATACCATACGTCGGGAACACATCGGCAAAGATCGGCAGAACACGGCGAAAACACAAGTGCGTGTTTCGCACTCCATCCAAGACGAGAATAATATTAGGATCCGTCAAGGACGACTTAGGACTCCGAAAATTGGAAGTTTACCGTATTCATTGCCAGTACGGGAAAATGAATGTATGCCAGACCATCCGAACGGTACAGGAAGATGCACTGAGGATGAACGCACACATAGAATGCACAGCCAACAAAGTCCCCCGTGACAGAGCACTCCATCTCCCGTGAACAAGACATAAACTACAATGGCACATGTGCGTTGCAGCATCAGATACCATCTAGAATTGCGACCTAATTGGCCAATTTTTTTTGTCTCAGTTATTAACTATTTCTCATTTTAAGAAACATCATCAGTTATGCGGACTGGCTATATTTCTCTTCTCGACACACATGGTACCTGTTTTAATGAGAATTGTCCTCTTTACAAGCTCTTGTTTATCGAAATATCGTCATCAGAATCCTGTTTATGATATATTTGCGAGTACATGATTTCCTGACTAATTACCCGTAAACCCGCCGATGATACGTAAATCTAAGCGGCATAATTGCTGTAGCATGTCAGCAAAACTATCGTACGCTAATGAGTTTGCATATCCACAAAAAGTATAATTAGTGACTAATTACGTTTTATTCATGAATATTAACCACAGCTGGTGCGCAAAACGAAATAACTGCATTAAATTACATAGTGTTATTAAACTGTGCTCGCCCGGACGCAACAGTGTCGCTCACGTTGTTGCACATTAACTATTTCAGGCGTTATTAATTTTCGTAATTTTAATGAATGTTATTGCTCTTCTATTATCTGTAGCTAATTATCCGTGCCGTAGTAGTGGTGGGGCCTATTTCATGTTTTCAGCTAAAATTCTGCGTCTGATACTGATTTTGAATGTTACATGACTCTACCGAGGCGCCCACATTAATAATAATAGTGTTTTCAAGTTTATGAGTTCTCGACACTTCTGCGATTTTTTCGGTGGCAGACATTGATGCTTCCTGTCAAGTGCCGACTAAATTTTACTTACAGACCCCTTTCAACCCTCCATGTTTATCTCCCATCGTATATCTACCAATGGCACCGGACCACATCCCGTCTACATCTACATCTACATATATACTCCGCAATCCATCATACGGTGCGTGGCGGAGGGTACCTCGTACCACCACTAGCATCTTCTCTCCCTGTTCCACTTCCAAACAGAACGAGGAAAAATGACTGCCTATATGCCTCTGTACGATTTCTAATCTCTCATATCTTATCTTTGTGGTCTTTCCGCGAAATGTAAGTTGGCGGCAGTAAAATTGTACTGCAGTCAGCCTCAAATGCTGGTTCTCTAAATTTCCTCAGTAGCGATTCACGAAAAGAACACCTCCTTTCCTCTAGAGACTTCCACCCGAGTTCCTGAAGCATTTCCGTAACACTCGCGTGAAGATCAAACCTACCAGTAACAAATCTAGCACCCCGCCTCTGAATTGCTTCTATGTCCTCCCTCAATCCGACCTGATAAGGATCCCAAACGCTCGAGCAGCACTCAAGAATAGGTCGTATTAGTGTTTTATAAGCGGTCTCCTTTACAGATGAACCACATCTTCCAAAATTCTACCAATGAACCGAAGACGACTATCCGCCTTCCCCACAACTGCCATTACATGCTTGTCCCACTTCATATCGCTCTGCAATGCTGCGCCCGAATATTTAATCGACGTGACTGTGTCAAGCGCTACACTACTAATGGAGTATTCAAATATTACAGGATTCTTTTTCCTATTCATCTGCATTAATTTACATTTATCTATATTTAGAGTTAGCTGCTATTCTTTACACCAATCACAAATCCTGTCCAAGTCATCTTGTGGCCTCCTACAGTCACTCAACGACGACACCTTCCCGTACACCACAGCATCATCAGCAAACAGCCTCACATTGATATCCACCCTATTCAAAGGATCATTTATGTAGATAGAAAACAACAGCGGACCTACCACACTTCCCTGGGGCACTCCAGATGATACCCTCACCTCCGATGAACACTCACCATCGAGGACAACATACCCTCCCCCCACCCCCCATTCACTCACTCTCTCGCTCTCTCTGGTCCAACTTAACCATCTTTCTGTGTTTCGTGAGGGCTCCTCAGTAACAAGAAGGACGATAAATAGAATTTTCGGAAGGCGTAAGTATTCTGCTGTGCCAGGACGTTTTGTGACAGTTCTGACTTTAGAGGCCATAATATCCTATCCAACATTTCATTTCATAGTTTAGATGAGATTCCATTAGCTGATGTGTGACATAAGAAGTGGAGTGAGGGGCAGACATCAGATGGTACAATGAGTGCCTATCCAATGACAAATTTTGCCAGTGTAATAGTCCGATAATCTCATTGTCTGCCACAGCAGGAACCACAGCCAAAAGTCTCTAATGTTCATTTATTATTATTTTTTAAAAGTATAATTCAGATTTACCTGTCAGGCGAACTAACCTCTCAATAGCAAGCTATCACACTCTCGTATGAGATGCCAAACTTTAGAATAGCGATATTCAAGGGGAGCACATCGTGCCTAGTATGCTCCCGCCAAAGGCGAACTCCTGACGAAGTGATTCCTGCTGACCACTTGAGTCGGCAACGTACGGTCGCACAGTTGAATCGAGTACGCTACAGTTCGATTTATGGGTTGCACGATTAATATCTGCCGGCCGAAGTGGCCGCGCGGTTCTGGCGCTGCAGTCTGGAACCGCGAGACCGCTACGGTCGCAGGTTCGAATCCTGCCTCGGGCATGGATGTGTGTGATGTCCTTAGGTTAGTTAGGTTTAGCTAGTTCTAAGTTCTAGGGGACTAATGACCTCAGCAGTTGAGTCCCATAGTGCTCAGATCCATTTGAACCATTTTGATTAATATCTGAGCTGCGCACCGTATAGAATGACCTTAAACATTCGTGAGTCTGCGTGCAAGGCAGACAAGATCATGGTTAAAAATGTGGAACATAGCTTGTGAACATAGTTCCTACAATTATCTTAATGTATCAGTCTTATTAGTGCTTCATAAATAGTCTGTGATACGTGTGACTACGTAGGCACCATTTTGTAAAGTGCTATGTTTTGTGCCGGCCGGTGTGTCCGAGCGTTTCTAGGCGCTTCAGTCTGGAACCGCGCGACAGCTGCTGTCGCAGGTTCGAATCATGCCTCGGGCATGGATGTATGTGATGTCCTTAGGTTAGTTAGGTTTAAGTAGTTCTAAGTAATAGGGGACTGATGACCTCAGATGTTAAGTCCCACAGTGCTCAGAGCCATTTGAACCATTTTTTCATGTTTTGCGATTTGTGCTTTCATTTGTTACGTGTTTCATGCGGTGATTTAAAAAAATCGTCTGGTACCTCTATCTGATATCTGAATGACTCTTTCGTAGCTTTGGAAGCCTTAGCGACCTCTCTAGTTTCTTACAGCCTGACCTCGAGAAGAATGGATTCGCGACCTGTGTGCTACGTCCGTGCAAGGACAATGAAAATTTTTAGAAGATATCTGGTTGATTACCATTACAGAATCTTAGTGTTTTGACATGATGTGGAGCCGGCCGCGGTGGCCGAGCGGTTCTAGGCGCTTTAATCCGGAACCACGCGACTGCTACGGTCGCAGGTTCGATTCCTGCCTCGGGCATGGATGTGTGTGATGTCCTTACGTTAGTTAGGTTTAAGTACTTCTGAATTCTAGGGGATTGATGACCTCAGATGTTAAGTTCCACAGTGCTCAGAACCATTTTGACATGATGTGGCAGAGGACATACAGACCCCTCACATGTCCTGTATATCGAGTACAAATGGGAACAGTTGCATGTTATCTGTGGTAACACAGAGGAGAAATAAATGAGTGCCTAGAGTGGAGCCGTGCGTGGCTCGTGTTAGTACCACCTCTTATTTAGCATCCTGTTTTCGCCGTACTGCCACCTCTCTATGTTAGTTCAATTACTTGTCTCACGGAGTTGCTGTTTTACCTGCCCGTGAGCGGCAGCAGCAGCGCTTATCGATATAAGCCCTGCCGTATTATCTTTGCTGGACTGTTATTACTACCCGGTCGTCGTGTACCGACCAGTTCGTTGGAGCGTGCCAGCAGTTAGTTCGGACCTGACAGTGCTTGTGTTGGCACGCGGCACAAGTTCAGTCGGGGCGCGGCAGCAATGAGGTCTGGACCGCCATGATCCACCCGACAGTTGCCGACACACATGATTGGAGGGGTGATGATTTTAGTTGGTCGTCGGTCGGTCGTATTGCCGGATGACGCGTATTTGGCAGGCAATCGCTTATAGTTTGGCTGTGTGTGCCGACTAGTGGTTCGTCCATGTTATTGTACAGCCACTGCCGTTAGCATTCTCTAGTTCTTCGTGCAAGTGTTCGTGAAACTCTGTGTAGTTTATGTGATTTTGACTGACAAGTTATTTTAAATATTGTCGGCGTACTGGCTGCGAGGATTCGGTCGGTTGGCGTGGAGCAGTGAGGAATTCTGGGCGGGGCTTAGTTTGGCCGGGGGCCGATGGCAGTCTCTACGCAATGTCGGAGAGTGTGGCGCTGTTCCCATTGCTACGAGGTCCGTGGCTCACCGTCCCTGCACACGAAAGGCGAGTTTTGATTTAACCTATCAGCAAGTCAAGACTGTACACATTTTGTCGTTGCGAGTTCTTTGTCGGCTGTTGGTACATTCCCGCGAGCAACAATATGGTTTTCAAGTTGGAAAATTCTAGCCACCCTCCGGTGGAGTTTCAACGCACTTGGTGATTTGAATTTAAGTGTATCAGCTGAATCCTTTGCCTTGTGGCCGTTAACGTTCGGGTTAACTGCCCTGGGCGTTGACTTAAGTTTCAGGCAGTGTAGTTTCCTCACCGTGTTGTTGCTGTCCAGCACGGTGTGTAGTTTGACAGCTCCGTATATGATTGGTTGTGGGCGCCAATATCTTCTACGTTGTTCCGTTGAACTCCCTGTTGCGCCCTGGTCGGGTGAAGTGGAAGTTATCTTGTCGGTGGGTCCACTGACTGTCGGTCGGTTGGGTTGTCGTCGGATCGTGAATGGTTGGGCCGACTGCCTGTCACATCTAAGCGAGCGTTAGTGTTTGAATTGCAGGACGACCCACGAACATCTGGGCTGCCTTTTTTTTTTTAAATTTGTTCTTGTTGTTGGTACTTGTATAGCTTCTAGCCGGTTTTGTATATTAAATTAGAGTTGTTTTACTCTTAAGGTTCAAAATGGCTCTGAGCACTATGGGACTCAACTGCTGTGGCTATCAGTCCCCTAGAACTTAGAACTACTTATACCTAACTAACCTAAGGACATCACACACATCCATGCCCGAGGCAGGATTCGAACCTGCGACCGTAGCAGTCGCACAGCTCCGGACTGCGCGCCTAGAACCGCGAGACCACCGCGGTCGGCTTACTCTTAAGGCCTTCAACCTAGTTTGATGTGCTGTTTCACGTAAGCCCTTTGGCATTTAAAAAAGTTTTTGAATCTTTAAGTGTTCGGCGTTCAGCCGATTTGAATTTAACTTGTTTACTTCAGCCTAACTAAATAACTGTTTTAAGATAAGGCTTGCCTTTTAAATGTCTGATTATGCTTGCATTTTAAGTTCTTGGCCTTCAGCCGTTTTTGAATTAAAGTGGCTTTCAGCCGGTAATTAAGTCACAAAGATTAAAGCTGTGTCTCTTGTAATTTTTGATCGAAGAATAAAGTTGTGTGTTCGAGTGTAACTGACAGCCCTTATTTTGGCCCCTTTCCACAATTTATTGTACCTGACCTGTCCTGCGGGTTAAGCAGGACATTTCACACTGCTCGCTTTAGTTGTCACATTCAGTTACAACAAGTATTTCTTGTTCTTTCATGGTCTGATACATGACATTTTGGCATTTTGCAGGGGCGCATGGGCCTCATAATGTGAGCTCAGGCTCGTATTTTCACATTTCGAATATGATGATAATTTGTCAGTTTCATTGAAAGAAAATGAGTTGTCTAATACGCCACTGACAAACATCGAGAATTCTTTCCGGGACTCCGGCACCAGAATTAAAGTCAGCAACACTCTCACGAACTCCATTCATGTACGTAGAAGTCTTTGACAGGGGTTTCCCTAGTCTGCCGTATTATATGCCATTGCTTGGGAAGCACTTCCCTTCCGCTTGAATTCCAAATTAGTGGGTCTATTCCCCCATGTCGTACAAAGCTGTACAAGTCTACGTAGCGTACCCATTAACAACAAAGAGGAACAGGTCTCGGTGCAAGAGAAAGTTAAAGGAATTTTTCAGTATGGTAGAAATAAACTATGTTAAAAGTAGGGTGAACACACAACCACCTTAATAAACAGTTGTTACGGTGTCTGGCTCAAAGAAAACAGCCGGCAATGAAGGATTATTGAGAAACCCTACTAATGGATCAGGCGGACTGGAGAAAGATAGAGGAGGTAATCGGAGTAACTCTGTAGAGAGTACCGTACAGGATAAATGGACAAGTTACATGCGGAATTTTTATGAATTACTGTGTATGGTCCAACCTACGTCACATTGCTGTGATCCACTCTCCATAGAATCCTATTAGGGGAAGCTTCCTAGCATCTGCAGGATGTCGCATCCGAAATTGCCAGATTTTCAAGATTCCATTCACTGTAACTGCCTCTCCTCTACATAGTGGAGGTCTAGGTCTCCGTAATTCCAAACTTCATTGCAAGCCCATCTTCCTGCGTCATGCGCACACACTCCGAATGCACAAAGAAGCACCAACCATGACAAAATTGTTCACAATGTTCGAACCAAACGGTTTACAGCCACCTTAGAGGCTACGCCAACAAGTGATAGGTTCGTTATGTGTGGGCACAATATTTGGACAGGAGCTATTTAGGAAACGTAAAGCTGAAGGTAGGACCGCAGACAACTATGGAACAATGTTGACTTGTAACACAATGAATATTCCTATACTCGCCACATGTCGAGACGTAAGGCTTCTAACAAAGAGTCAATTTATAACAAATAATCCACGTATGTAATTTTACACGTTGAACCTTTTCCTCATGACCAACCCATAGGTGATTTCGTTCCAGAGCAGTTAATTTTGTTTAGGGCTTTCTTATATTTCCATTAATGTCTTAACAATATTGTTAAGAGAAAGAGGACCAGGTTAAACAGATTCCTGAAGTGCTGACTAACTAGACCTGGGAGAAGATTTCAGTTGTGGTCATTCAGAGGAAAGTCGATAACTAGCTCAAAATGACGGTATTCACGTGAAGTTTCAAGTTATTCTTATCTTCTTCAGGGTGGAGGGAACAATAATTTGTAAGGTGGCTGTTATTTTAATGACTGAACTACAAAAGAAAGTAGAACCATCAAGCCCTGAATTAGTGAAACTATGTGTTGTCAACAAATTCATGATACTAATCAATTAAAGAACGCTGACTACGACAGTGAAAACAAAGTTATATGAGCAGTTGCCACGTACCTAATTCACCCAGCATAATAAGTGACAAGCATATTATGAACAATAGAACGTCAATGAAGATGAAAATCATTTGAAAGTTCTTATTAGAAACACGAAATTGTGACCGTAAACAACTAACTGTCGATCTTCTGCAAAGGGGATCCAGGACCCTTTCCTTACTCACACTACTCAGATATGAAATAGGAATAACTGGGTATAATTCGACTTTGACTTGGTTTTATGAGGTAGCCACTGGTAAGTCAGAAATATGCATCATTTGCCAGGTATTACAAGTCACATCGAGATAGCACTACGCAGTTTAGTTTGTGAAACATGAATAAACACATTTTACAGAATCAGCCACAGCATCTATCGATCAGGTAGCAGCATTAATACTTTCCTTCTCTGCTGAAAATGACATGCATAAGGACGGCGTACGTATTGTTGTAAATAGGGAGAACTATGCGAGATATTATGTCGTTGGCAAATTATACCATACGCAAGACGAGTAGGAAAAGATTACTGTTTAACGTTCCGTCGACAACGAAGTCAATAGAGACGAAGCACAAATTCGGGTTAGGGAAGCATGGAGCAAAAAAGCGGCCGTGCCCTTTCGTGGAAACTATCCCGGCGTTTCCCTCAAGCGTTTTAGGGAGATCACGGAAAACCTTAATCAGAATGGCAGGAGTCTGTTGTGAACCGTCGTCCTGCCGAATGCGAGTCCATTGTGCTAACACTGCACTATCCCGCTCGGCATTATCATTTATAAGAGCATCTAGAAGCACGCGATCACAAACTGGCGGTAGAAAAAGAATAAGCCACCATGTGCTCGAATATTCAGTAACTGAATTAATAACATGGAAATAGCACGTGGAGTTACATTGTATAGGCTTAATTGGTTTCAAATCAAGTGAAGATAATACACAAGCCATTTGGCATTTGGCATTTGGCATCCGGAGGTGACGTGCAACATAAATCGGATATAGTAACAATTACATAAATCCAATTATATGAACTATTTTCAGAAAACCCGCAGAATAAACTAAATTGAAGAGGAGAATGGCTGAATTGACTGTGTAACATTGTGGATTGAACAACGATAATGCGATTCTGTAACCAGCTTCAAACCTACTGACTTCATACAGACCATAAATTTTCGTAGCACCACACATATGATTACCAACTCGCTTCTGCAGTTCATGTGTGACAGTAGTGTCATACTATGTTATCCGATGTGTAATCACTTTAGGGCCAGTATAATTTTCCATTTTTCGTTGTATGTCTGTGAACTCTGGATTGGAAGAGAAGCTTCACAACTGGCTGACGAACAAAGGGTCCTATTGTAGCGGGCATATCTCACTCTGACAACCATGCTGCAGCTTATAGGGGCCCTAACTTCGGCGCCTGTCTAAAAGACCAACACTACCGCCTTGTGCGTGTTGTCCAGAAGAGCCAATGCCGTGGAGATCAGTGTCTGCCCACGAATGGCTTTCAGGACGCGCGAGGTGTGTCAAGCTCCCCCATCCCCGGGGTACCCAAAACCTCAAAAATATGCAGGACCCCATACACGCAATGCTTAGAGACGAGGACCAATGGACCATGTCAAACAGAGTAACTGACGATATATCCTAGGCGACCTATAGAGAGTGCGTTCGAGCCAGGCAATGAGCCTATATGTGAAAACGCGGAAGAATCCGCAGGTTGGAAAACAGCTCTGATTCCGACATGGAATGAGGTGATGACACAGATCCCGATATGATCGTAAATGAGAATTAAGAAATACCCTCAATAAGAAGCATAGCACTCTAAAAAAGCAGAGGTTAAGTTTTACTTATTAGGTAATCTAGAGTAGGTGTTACATTTAGATGAAGAACAATGCTTGGCGGTCGGTGGCTTGATGAACAATTCCAAAACACTCACCGTCATGCACCCTTGGTGAAGGGACGTTTTTCACTGCCATCTTTCCTATCTTTTGTTTTTATTCTTACTACAATTATGGTTATGGTTTATAATTCGATTTTCCAAAATTTTGTTAATTTCGTACATGTTTATTATCTTTAATATATACGTCTTAAATGAAAAAATCTTGATCATTTTAGAAAAAAATTTCAGAATTTGTAATGTGTCTTAAAGTTATAATACGTCATAGCCTCTTTTCAGTCTTTATAAATTCCTATTTTCCATTCATAAATAGCTAATTTTAAGATTTTAGTCTCTTACTTATTTTTAAGCTTATAAATATTTAAAGACAAGCCTTTCTAAAAATCATAAATAACAAATAAGTTTCATACACCACACATGTACAGTTTAGTAATTTGAAAGTACGACCAGTCTTAGTAACAGGGTGACAGGTCATTTGTTAATGGTAGCAAATAAATAAATAAATATCCAAAACTACCTAGATGTTGGTCGATCCACTTACCTCGAATCGCTCGATATATAGGGAGTGAAATTTCTAGTCATACAGTTTGTCGAAAAAACTGTTTTATGTAAGTGAAACAAAGCTACGTCCATCTTTGTGGTTAATTTCTTGGTAAAACTGTTACTTTTCGCGTAAAAAAGAAAATAATAAACTCTTTTGAGATTGCGAATGTTTTTCACTATGTAGTCTTCCTCATTCGATTTTGAGGAAACTATTGGGGAGGAAAATATTATTTTTCCGTATCTTGTATCCACGCATTGCAGATTGGTAATGAAGTTGTTTTCTTTTCGTTATGGTCCACAGTTATTGTGATACTTCAAAGTACCGTACAACACAGTACATATATTTAAAAGTTTGTAGCGAAAAATACAGTCGCTGGCCAGTTTCCGTTTGGAGAGTTTTACGCCAACCATTATTCCTGACGAAATGTCGTTAAGGTATCGAAATTGTTTTTAACGGTGGAAGGAGAGTCATGTCTCTTTCCATTCCTGGGAAAGTACGTGAGGTATTTTAGAACTGGCCGCGATGAGGTTGGCAGCCATGCGCCACATTCGCGGCTACTGCCTCCTACTATGCGGACTGTGGACATGTATATCTCTTCCTTGTTTGCTGCCGATACAAGCCGAAGCTGGAAACGAAAGAACTTAATGAAATGAAAAGACACCGGAAGACGTCAGCTCATGACGCTGATTATGTTTTTCTCTAAGTCTATGCAGCCTGGTTGCAGGAAACAATGTCAGCTGTATAATTTTGTTCGTATCGTCACGTACAATATTGAATTTACTCACTCATTTATTTATGCCCCGTCACTTTGCAATTGCCGTTTCAGCGGAGCGCGCAGCCAACTGTTGACGTGTTATGCTATTTGTTGTTTCGAATGATGCACAAGCGATATACCTGCATTCTATCATAATGTAACACCGCTCCTGAATGGTACTTGGTATACGGGCAGCAAATAAAACAAACGTGCATTCTGTTAACACATTCTTCTACAGAAAAACAGTCGAAATGAACAATAGGAAAATAAGCAGTGTTGCTGTGCATGTAGGAGACAACGGTACTTCCACTTTTAATATATTCCTCTACAGAAAAGCGAAGAAAATGAAAAAAATGAAATGAAATTGTTTTGTTACTAATAAATGAAGCTAACGTGTAATACCTTTGACATTAATACAGGGCTATTACAAATGATTGAAGCGATTTCATAAATTCACTGTAGCTCCATTCATTGACATATGGTCACGACACACTACAGATACGTAGAAAAACTCATAAAGTTTTGTTCGGCTGAAGCCGCACTTCAGGTTTCTGCCGCCAGAGCGCTCGAGAGCGCAGTGAGACAAAATGGCGACAGGAGCCGAGAAAGCGTATGTCGTGCTTGAAATGCACTCACATCAGTCAGTCATAACAGTGCAACGACACTTCAGGGCGAAGTTCAACAAAGATCCACCAACTGCTAACTCCATTCGGCGATGGTAGGCTCAGTTTAAAGCTTCTGGATGCCTCTGTAAGGGGAAATCAACGGGTCGGCCTGCAGTGAGCGAAGAAACGGTTGAACGCGTGCGGGCAAGTTTTACGCGTGGCCCGCGGAAGTCGACGAATAAAGCAAGCAGGGAGCTAAACGTACCACATCCGACGGTTTGGAAAATCTTACGGAAAATGCTAAAACAGAAGCCTTACCGTTTACAATTGCTACAAGCCCTGACACCCGATGACAAAGTCAAACGCTTTGAATTTTCGGCGCGGTTGCAACAGCTCATGGAAGAGGATGCGTTCAGTGAGAAACTTGTTTTCAGTGATGAAGCAACATTTTTTCTTAATGGTGAAGTGAACAGACATAATGTGCGAATCTGGGCGGTAGAGAATCCTCACGCATTCGTGCAGCAAATTCGCAATTCACCAAAGGTTAATGTGTTTTCTGCAATCTCACGGTTTAAAGTTTACGGCCCCTTTTTCTTCTGCGAAAAACAGGACACGTGTATCTGGACATGCTGGAAAATTGGCTCATGCCACAACTGGAGACCGACAGCGCCGACTTCATCTTTCAACAGAATGGTGCTCCACCGCACTTCCATCATTATGTTCGGCATTTCTGAAACAGGAGATTGGAAAACCGATGGATCGGTCGTGGTGGAGATCATGATCAGCAATTCATGTCATGGCCTCCACGCTCTCCCGACTTAACCCCATGCGATTTCTTTCTGTGGGGTTATGTGAAAGATTCAGTGTTTAAACCTCCTCTACCAAGAAACGTGCCAGAACTTCGAGCTCGCATCAACGATGCTCTCGAACTCATTGATGGGGACATGCTGCGCCGAGTGTGGGAGGAACTTGATTATCGGCTTGATGTCTGCCGAATGACTAAAGGGGCACATGTCGAACATTTGTGAATGCCTAAAATAACTTTTTGAGTTGTTGTATGTGTGTGCAAAGCATTGCGAAAATATCTCAAATAATAAAGTTATTGTTGAGCTGTGAAATCGCTTCAATCATTTGTAATAACCCTGTATACTCTTCTACAAAGAAGAGCATGAGATTTAAATGAGAGAATTTTTTTATGATGTAGTAGCTGGAGTTGGGGTACAGATCACGGTAGTGGTTTCTTCGAACCTTTCTCGTTTTCTGGCATTGGTCTAATGGAGCGTGCACGCCATGCTACAATGTTCTCCAAAAACTTTCTGTTTTTACATTTTTTAAAACGTAGCAAACCTTTTCGTTTTTCTTCTTGACAGAAATGAAATACGTTATTTATCAACATTTTTCCATTTGAGCATACTCTTCGGTAATGTATATTTGCGCCATGAATAGTCGTTTCAGCAGACGCTAAGAATATGCAGAAGTAGTAACGCTTTACGACTACAACGAGACTGTTCAATACCGAGCGAAGTGCGCCAATCATGTACTGTCGAGTTCTTCCAGAAGCCTTAGGTCCCGACTCTATGTGAACAAATGTCAATGCCGCGTTGTGCCGCAGGCAGTTGTGAAATGAACGGATTGTAGTCAACTATAAAAGTAAGAAATGTAGAGAAAACATGAAACATGATAGAAAGGAGAGATGAGGAACTGAGTAAACAACTACACAAAGACAAAACAACAGCGGGACTAGTGATACGCTAGATGCCATAGGTACCCAAGGGGGGGGGGGGGGGAGGCGGCCGCGCGTACAGCCTCCGGTGCTTTGTCACAGGAAAGCCCCCTCAGATTGCTTCTATGCTCTGTGTGTCTGCCCAGGAGACAGAGTTCCATAATCAGGATTCTCTGTGCAAGGGTCTTCAGAACCACCCCACTGGCGCCAGTAGAGCGTTGGAACGGCAAAATGGTTTACCGCTCCAGATCTTTTATTCAGCCCATGAGTTTCTGTCGTATCGCCTAGCACAGGGGCGTGGACGAGCCGACCAATCGAAGGTAGCTTGGTTTCAGTACTGTATCAGTTTCGTGAAGGTTAAATGCGCTTCGAGTAAGCAGACCGGGGGAGTTTGCTGTCTTCTCCCCTGTTTTTCGAAAACTGTTAAGCATTTCTCGGCCTTCATGTTGGCAATAGTAAAGAGTTATCCCCTACACCCGTGATTTTTGAGGGGTTAGAAGCTGGACGGGCGGAATTATTCGGGGAGTCGGAAACAGAGATTGGAGAGGAGTGTATGTTGACCGTCAGAGTTAGGGACCGCTGACCATCTGTGGCTGGATGCAGTCCTCGTCTGACGAGAAGCAGAGGTAAGCTTTTGGTTCGTTGATTCGGGAGATGGAACCAGACAGCGAACCCATCGGTCCTCTAGGATTAGGGAAGGATGGGGAAGGAAGGCGGTTGTGCCCTTTAAAAGGAAACATCCCGGCATTTGCCTGAAGAGTTTTGGGGAAGTGACGGAAAACCTAACTCAGGGTGGCCGGACACGGGTTTCAACCGTCGTTCTCCCGAATGCGAGTCCAGTGTGCTAGCCACTGCGGCATCTCGCTCGGTAGGTAAGCTTTTGCATTCCACGGTAGCACGACCCGCAACCTGAGCAGTTTGCTTCTCACATGATTCGGATTTCTCAACCCAAGCTGCTGACATAACTCCGATCTGAATTTAGGTTCTTGAATCTCGTATCAGCGAGGTGCACAGATAAGGATAAATTGGTCCTACAGCTTACATGCGACTTCCTTCCAAAGAGTTCCTCCTACAATGTTAATCTCAACAAATCTGTTCACCTAATTCATAGTGAAGCCGACTTTATTTCACTGTTTACGTTTGTCACGTCAATTTTTAAGGGTATAAGTTTCTCCTAAAAGTAGATTAATTACGATTTACCCCAGTTTTATTTTAAGTAACAAATTAAGTAGTCTGTTAAGTGCAAATAACTTTTGATTCATCTTGTTCAACTTCAGAATAAGTATAAATTTTGTTAAAAGCAAATCTGATTTCCATTACAGGATCTTTAACTTCTTCTATAGCTATATTGGTTAGGTAGGGTAAGCATAACGTGGTAATCTTTCAAGTTGTGCTTTGCTGTGTTCGTGTCGGTCTTTCTGCTCTGGGGCTATATTATTTGGTAGGATATTGACGCTTCACTCGCTGCAGTAGAAGTTGCATGAGCTCACTGTGGTGTCACCGCCAGACACCACACTTGCTAGGTGGTAGCTTTTAAATCGGCCGCGGTCCAGTAGTATACGACGGACCCGCGTGTCGCCACTGTCAAGTGATAGCAGACCGAGCGCCACCACACGGCAGGTGTAGAGAGACTTACTAGCAATCGCCCCAGTTGTACAGCCGACTTTGCTAGGAAAGGTTCACTGAGAATTACGCTCTCAATTGCCGAGACGATAGTTAGTATAGCCTTCAGCTAGGTCAATTGCTACGACCTAGCAAGGCGCCATTTATCCTTTGCTATGTATCTAATGAAGCATGTACAGTAACAAGACCAATGTTCACCAGTTGTGGATTAAAGTTAAGTATTCCAGCAGCTACGTACTTTTCTTTATAGCATTCATTACGTATCCTGTTTCAGACCTCACGCCAGCCTGCGTGAGTTTAAACGCGTGCCTTTCGGTTACCCGTCACTGTGGATTGGCTGTCTTGCCAGTCCACAACACTCACACTCTCTAGCACAAAGTCAGAGCATTTAATATAAGACGAACGCTCTTCTCAACTCAAGATCAGAATTTTGCTAAAGTTGCATGATTTGATATAAAACGTTGCATATGATCAACCACTTCCAATAACCGCAATGACTGAAACATTCTCACCAACACGGCAGAGCCTCTGTCCCCACACGTAACTCCAGCCAAGCTGTCCAGCCATACAAAATGCCCTGGAACAAGTATGTATCTAAAAGCTATTTGAAAGCATTGTCTCCCAATCACCTCTACGCTGACTGGATCATTTCCCGAAAGCTCTTGATCGAAAGATACCGCCTAGCATCTCTCAGAGACAACTCATATACGCCTTGTATACTTCGCTACTGGTTACAGAAACAGCTTTGCGAGCTATCAGCGAAGACATGTTAGAAAGTTAATGAGAGTATATCATTGAAAAATTGAAAGTGTGCTTTTAACAGGGAAAATTCAAACTACCTTTCGCTGGTTGGAACTGAGGTAGTACGTAAAGCCTCTGTCTGTAAAAGATGTGGTTATTTCACTATGTTACAAAAGGTAGTTCTGAGTCTATGTTCCGTCTCATGGTTGTTAACAACACTATGTTTTAGGATTAAAAGCTCACTGAAGTGCAGCGACACTGAGGCCTTAATAGGAGCGCAGCCATCACAAACCTCACTTGCTCGTCCCTCATTCTGTTAACATGCATCCGGTATAACGACTACCACGAGCCACCGCTGCCCTGAGGGAGCTTTGCTCTTGGAACTTACTGCCTTGCAGCTCGTCACAGTTAGCATGTTCATTACCTTGAGCAGAACGTCATGATGTCATTCGAATACAGACGTCAGCGTTTTTACTGGACACGCAGTACTACATCACGCCCCGATCGAACGCCAACTGCCGGCCGAAGTGGCCGTGCGGTTAAAGGCGCTGCAGTCTGGAACCGCAAGACCGCTACGGTCGCAGGTTCGAATCCTGCCTCGGGCATGGATGTTTGTGATGTTCTTAGCTTAGTTAGGTTTAACTAGTTCTAAGTTCTAGGGGACTAATGACCTCAGCAGTTGAGTCCCATAGTGCTCAGAGCCATTTGAACCATTCTGAACGCCAACTCTGCCAGCTATATCTCAAAAACCCACCGAAACCAAACCCCTTGTCACCTTGGTGGCGATCTCATGCGATTAAGGGGCTCCGGAACGCCCTAGACTTGCAATGTTAAAATAACGCTTATAAATTACATCTTTCCTCACAAAGTATTTGAGGTAGGAAGTTGAACTTTTTACAGATTATTTATTGGAATATGGGCTACAACTTAACACAGGGATTTTACAAAATTTTAGTTCAGTTATTAAATATGATTTTTTTCAATTGTAATGAAAATTCACAACAATTTTTTGCAATTTTTTATTTATATATTCAAAAATATACAGTTTTTTGGAAAAAGGCTGTGTTAAATTATGCAGAAGGTACTGTGTAACACTTACTGAAAGTTTGAAACAAATATGTTTGGAAGATCCTTAGAAAACATGTAATTAGTATGAGAAAATAAAAGTTTTGGGAGTCGAGCGACAAAGATTGGATTAACTTTTTAGTGCATTCTAGGTCCATAGGATGGATTATCTTCATCCTCTGCAAACTCCTCCTCCAGCTTCCTCTTGTTCCTCCTCCTGTTTACTCTTGCTTGTATTTCTAGACTCTTTACAGCCCTGTCTGCAGCCCGGAGGTGTTCCTTGTCTAAAGCAAGCATCGCTCGTTGTTGTGTTCGTAGATTTTGCTACCATTTTCTTCAGTTGCAGTTACTGCAACACTGTTCCAAAAGGTGGTCATGTATGAACACTTATCACATTTCAGTTGTATTTCACTAGCAAGTCCTACGTGCTTTATTATGGAGAGTTCCAGACCAACTTCACTACAAGGAATACATCTTACACAGTTTGAAAAAATTGCTTTGAGAACCGACATATCAAATATTTCATTCACATCCGATTCGCCCATAAAACATTCATAGTTTTCACTCATTGAACCAAGCTTCTTCTGTGAAGTATTTTCTTTCCCACTTTGACTGCTATGGGCAGGTGTACTTGAGAGGTTAGGTTCACTCACTTGGTTATCGTCTTTATTGTTTACAGTAATAACACATACCTTTGGCTTTCCAACATTTCTCCTTTTCTTAAAAGCCTTCAGACGATTTCTAATAACTTTTCTTTTACTCATTATTATACTTCAACAAAACAGAGACTCAAGAAACAGAATTAATTACGAATATTTTCGAGATAACGACAGAGTAAATAAACATGAAACAATCGACAATCACACCAGCGATATATATTGAACCATCACAGTTTAGCCACAACACATACTTTATCTCACATCACTAAAATGTACCTGATGAACACGGACGTTAATAATAACACCATTTGACAGCAGTTTAACAGGGCCACAGTGGGTCACGCCCATGTAGAACACATTTCAAAAAAAATTTAAAAATAGTTGTAGTCTTCGGAATTGAATAAATTATATATCTATTAAAAGGTAATAGTCTGCAGATTCAGAAAACACAAAAAAGTAAAAATTGAACTTTTCATGATTTTGAGCCTTTCCGGAGCCCCTTAACAGGGGAGAACGCTGTACTTTGTAACACATTGCTGATTTTAGCCTGTAGCCGGCATTGAAACACAATAAAGAGCCAAAGAAACTGGTACACCTGCCTAATATCGTGTAGAGCCCCCGCGAGCAAGCAGAAGTGCCGCAACACGACGTGGCATGGGCTAGACTAATGTCTGAATTAGTGCTGCAGGGAATTGAGGCTATGAACTCTGCACGCTGTCCATAAACTCGTAAGAGTACAAGGGGGTGGATATCGCTTTCTAACAGCGCGTTGCAAGGCATCCCAGATACGCTCAATAATGCTCATGTCTGGGGAGTTTGGCGGCCAACTGGAGCAACTCCATAGCAATTCTGGAAGCGTAGCGTGTCACATTGTCCTGCTGGAATTGTCCAAGTTCGACGGAATGCACAATGGACATGAATGGATGCAGGTGATGAGACAGGATGCCTACGTACGTGTCACCTGCCAGAGACGTATCTAGACGCATCAGACGTCCCGTATAGCTCCAACTGCACACGCCCCATACCATTACAGAGCCTCCGTCTACTTGAAGAGTCTCCTGCTGGCATGCATGGTCCGTGGATTCATGAGATTGTCTCCGTACCCCTACACGTCCATCCGCTCGACACAATTTGAAACGAGACTAGTCCGACCAGGCATTATGTTTCCACTGATCATCAGTCCAATATCAGTGTTGACGGTCCCAGACCAGGCGTAAGGCATTGTGTCTCGCAGTGATTAAGGGTACATGAGTGGGCCTTCGGATCCGAACGCCCGTATTGACGATGTTTCGTTGAATGATTCTCAAGCTGACACTTGTTGCTGGCCCAGAATTGAAATCTGCAGAAGTTTGCGGTAGGGTTGCACATCTATCACGCTGTACGATTCTCTTCAGTCGCCGTTGGTCCCGTTCTTGCAGGATCTTTTTCCTGCCCAAGCGATGTCGGAGATTCGATGTTTTACATGATTCCTGATATTTACGGCACACTCGTGAAATGGTCGTACGGGAAAATCCCCACTTCATCGCCACCTCAGAGATGCTGTGTCCCATTGCACTTGCACTGACTATGACACCACGTTCAAACTCACTGAAATCTCGAAAACCTGCCATTGTTGCAGCAGTAACCGATCTAACAATTGCGCCAAACCTTTCTTGTCTTAGGTAGTGGTTGCCGATCGCAGTGCCATTTTCTGCCGTTTACATATCTCTGTATTTGAATACGCATGCCTATACCAGTTTTTTTGGCGCTTCAGTGTATGTTTAATACATATTATTAGTTCATTTTTAAATGACAGCACTTATTAATAGATGCTGCAGTTTTTCTTCTGAAAATACAAAAATTACTCCGGAAAAGAAAATTATTTTCCAGAAGCACAGGCAAGGTACAGATATTGCATTCAACTTTAAAAGTGTTGCAGCTGAGAATTTCTTGTCGATAGTGAAATTAATAGTCTCTGTGTTACTTTACTACTCTACTGCACGTAAGTAATGAATATGTGAAATCAGATTAAGTAGAAGTATTATCAAAAACCAGTTACGTGTTAAAGAGTATTTGAAACAAAAACTATTGGCAATACAAATTTCCCTTCACAGGGCAGAGTAAATTTGTAAGAGGGTAAAGAAACTCAGTTTATTTACAAACGTTACGTTTTTTATGGTAGTAGTTATCCCATTGAGAGCTGCAAGACGTTGCCCAACTGACAAGGTACAGCTGAACCGTACAGACGATATGTAACTAGTTTTAAAAATATGCTGAATTTCACTCACCATAAAACTTTGTAACGAAACTGTTAACAATACACTCCAAATAGTTTCGATACATCGTTCAGCACATACATGTGTGGCACTCGTAATATTCACAAACGTTGCACAAAATACAACCTCATGTCACGCCACATCAAAAACAGAATTGCGGAAACTGCTTATGAGGCTCTCTAGAGTGCATTTCTTCATGTGATTCTACAACCGGTCACTAGGACGAACCAATAAGCAGGGAACATCATACACTCCTCGGTACGTTACGCTCCAGGAACAGCATTCTCTCCGTCGCTCCCTCTAACATTACAGAATGTATTTCATCCATTCTCTCGCAAGCTTAGAACCAATGTGGTTTTTGTTTAGACAATTTAGAATATTTACGTAGATACTATTAATACCCGTTTCAAGTATCTACTGATGTACTTTTATGCTCTGTTTGATACGTTAGTGAAGGCATTCTTGGCTCATTTCTGTAACCCTCTGTTACAAGAACGTATCTCATTCTGAATTTTCATTTTTTTTTTTTTTACTGAATTTGATTTATAACCCTAATCCACATCCCTGAGTTCCCTGATTAACCAGATCCCCAGAAAGCAGGTATGATGCAGATGCTTTCCACAGTCGAGACAGCAACTGAAATACCAGATGGTGTGCTGATCCGGTGCAAGCTCTTTTTAAATTACTGTCTGGGGTGGCCACTAACATTGGCTAGATGGTGTAACTATCCACCACCACATGCAAAATGAATAAAACAACCAAAATAACCATAGAGGGATTGGAAAAGAATTTGGAACAATATTCACACTGGAATCCTTCAGTCGAGTGGACGGAGCAACAGTAAACTCTGGATACCGAATCCGTAATCATAAAAGAAAAAGCTTTCCACATATGCTTGTCCACCAACTTCACTGCTCCTTGTGTCAACTACACCACTGGCCATTAAAGTTGCTACACCACGAAGATTACTTGTTACAGACACGAAATTTAACCGACAGGGAGAGGATGCAGTGCTTTGCAAATGATTAGCTTTTCAGAGCATTTACACAACGTTGGTCCCGGTGGCGACACCTACAACGTGCTGACATGAGGCAGGTTTCCAAACGATTTCTGATACACAAACAGCAGTTGACCGGCGTTGCCTGGTGAAACGTTGTTGTGATGCCTCCTGTAAGGAGCAGAAATGCGTACCATCACGTTTCCGACTTTGATAAAGGGCGGATTGTAGCCTATCACGATTGCGGTTTATCGTATCGCGACATTGCTGCTCGCGTTGGTCGAGATCCAATGACTGTTAGCAGAATATGGAATCGGTGGGTTCAGGAGGGTAATACGGAACGCCGTGTTGGATCCCAAAGGCCTCGTATCACTAGTAGTCGAGATGACAGGTATCTTATGCTCATGGCTGTAACGGATCGTGCAGCCACGTCTCGATCCCTGAGGCAACAGATGGGGACGTTTGCAAGACAACAACCATCTGCACGAACAGTTCAACGACGTTTGCAGCAGCATGGACAATATGCTCGGAGACCATGGCTGTGGTTACCCTTGACGCTGCACCACAGACAGGAGCGGCTGCGATGGTGTACTCAACGACGAACCTGGCTGCACCAATGGCAAAACGTCATTTTTTCTGGATGAATCCAGGTTCTGTTTACGGCATCATGATGGTCACATCCGTGTTTGGCGACATCCCGGTGAACGCACATTGTAAGCGCGTATTCGTCATCGCCATACCGGCGTATCACCCGGCGTAATGGTATGGGGTGTCTTTGGTTACACGTCTCGGTCACCATTGTTCGCGTTGACGGCACATTTAACAGTGGACGTTACATTTCAGATGTGTTACGATCCGTGGCTCCACCCTTCATTCGATCCCTACGAAACCCTACAATTCAGCAGGATAATGCACGGCCGCATGTTGCAGGTCCTGTACGGGCCTTTCTGGATACAGAAAAAGTTCGACTGCTGCCCTGGCCAGCACATTCTCCAGATCTCTCACCAACTGAAAACGTCTGGTCAATGGTGGCCGAGCAACTGGCTCGTCACAATACGCCAGTCACTACTCTTGATGAACTGTGGTATCGTGTTGAAGCTGCATGGGCAGCTGTACCTGTACACACCATCCAAGCTCTGTTTGACTCACTGCTTAGGCGTATCAAGGCCGTTATTACGGCCAGAGGTTGTTGTTGTGGGTACTGATTTCTCAGGATCTATGCACCCAAATTGCGTGAATATCCAATCTCAGTTCAGTTCTAGTAGAATATATTTGTCCAATGAATACCCGTTTATCATCTACATTTCTTCTTGGTGTAGCAATTTTAATGGCCAGTAGTGTATTAGTCTCCACCAGGCACATCTCATCTGCTGGGGTTAGAACAAATATGAGGATCGACGCGGTGAAAATTGGCACGTATATCCATATCACATGCCGACTTTATTACGAGAAACAACGCATTTATCCCGGATTGGTCGCTCTATCCAACGTCAAAATTTGACCATGTGCAAGCGGGACTCGCACACCGACAGTTCCGCACAAATTTAATTATGTGTACGTGGTAGACAGTTCATACGTCCCGGGAATAGAGAATCTCGAATATTTTATCGTGTTATCAAATGGTTCAAATGACTGTGAGCACTATGGGACTTAACTGCTGAGGTCATCAGTCCCCTAGACTTAGAACTACTTAAACCTAACTAACCTAAGGATATCGCACACACCCATGCCCGAGGCAGGATTCGAACCTACGAACGTAGTGGTTGTGCGGTTGCAGACAGTAACGCCTAGAACCGCTGTGTCACCCCGGATGGCTTATCGTGTTATCGGCATTGATACTGGCAGGTTATCTGTCACGGTATTTCCAGGACTTCCGAGAATGTTTTAAGTTTGGAGTGAGATAACAAATAACAAAAAGTATTTTTTCTGTGTTATATAACTAAAAATTAACACTTTCCGAATTTTGTCCTTTAACTCTACCGTTAAATACTAAGCACTCTAGAAATTATAGTCAATGAGTTTGCATCAAATTATGTGACATAAACGGAAATATCTATTTATTGCATTGACTTAGAAGCGTACATTTGTTACACTGCCAATGAATTACAGACCTTAAAAAGTAACATAAATTTCAGCTTGATACGTACACCCGTTCTGCGGAAAAAGGAATCATACCAACCGCACAGACAGTCGGACACTAAACAATAAAAAATATATTTTCTTTTTGTTACATAATTACAAATTAATACTTATAGGATTTTTTCCTGTACGTGTACTGTTAAACCTTGCTTCTTGACAAAATTCATGGTTGCAGGCCAACGATAAATACCCTACAGGTTTTGATGAGTGAGTTTTCAAGCATAAAAATATGTGACATAAATGGCCGTATGTTTTGACTGCTTTGAATTAGAAGCTTCAATTTTTTACTCCGTTTTTTACTCCGTCAGCACACCGTAGACACTAGTGTGTGACACAAATTTCAACATGATGTATCTCTCTGTGCATGGGGAAAACGGGTCTGAAGAAATGGATGGACAGACAGCCAGCCAGATAAGAGATGACAAATTTTTTGTCGTATGTTTTAACTGCAAAATGACACTTTTCGGATTTTTTCCTTCAGTTCTTGCCAAATTTCGTAATTCTGGGTCAAGGGGAAATACGATAAAGATTTTGATGAGTGAGTTTACGAGTCTAAAATGATGACAAAAATTGCCGTGTCTTTTGACTGTACTCACTTTACTCTACCAAGGGACTGTAGACCTCGGTGTGTGACATACGTTCCAACTCGATACGTCTGCTGCTTTATGCGAGAAAGTGTTTTTATCGGTCTGACGGACAGACAGACAGACGGACAGCTAAGAGATCCTATATAATGGTTCTGTTTTTTACCCCCTAAGGTACGGAATGCTAAAAACATGGTTTTTCCTTATGTATAAGATATCTAGACGCTTTTACGTTACTTTCAAAGTGTAAGTTGATAAGTGACAGGCGAGGCTATTTATGCCGACAACAGTGGATCGCTCAAGATAAGCTAGAAATTCCTCTTGATAGTACTGACGGCTTGAAACTGTAGTACTGTGTTGTGTACATAGTTCCGCGTAGTCAGCGCGTACACAACTTTCCCAATACAGCGCGCCCCGGTAAGCACAACAATGCAGGCGCAGCGCTCGTTCGTCTCCGCACTACGAGGTGGCGCTGTCTTAGAAACGGACCAAATTCTGCTTCCGCTGACACGCGTATTAATATGTAATGCAGCCAATGAGATTGCTGCTAATGTACAACCTTTTCTCCTCGCGGATCACACTCGCGCAGAGATACCTGAACGCGCGAGGTATTATAACGAGTGTACAGACTTCCGATTAGTCAGTCTGCATTAGTCTGTAGTCAAGTTTCAGTCTGCGCCTAATAAGATTATCATATTCGTGTACATAGCCATGAAGAGAAATGTATAGACACTTTGTCAAGTATCAGAGATATGTGAGAATAAGATTAACGCACCAAGACCAAAGGAACTTCAGATTTTCAATTGTAAATAGCATCCAGAACCAAGTTAAGAAAGGGTTTATGATTGTTATTACTTGAATAGGTTGGTTCTGAGCACTATGGGACTTAACATCTGTGGTCATCAGTCCCCTAGTACTTAGAACTACTTAAACCTAACTAACCTAAGGACATCACACACATCCATTCCCGAGGCAGGATTCGAACCTGCGACCGTAGCAGTCCCGCGGTTCCGGACTGCGCGCCTAGAACCGCTAGACCACTGCGGCTGGCATTACTTTAATACATGTGTGTGAAAATTAATCAAGTTCTGTTTAAAGTTGGTCACCGTCAATCTGCTACTCTAAGCGTGCAAGTGGCATTTCTATCGTCTGACCTAACGACAGAAGATAAACAGGCCACGATAAGACCACGAGACATATTGCTGACACTCGCCTACTTCGCTAGAGCGACAAGTCAAATAATCTGATGGTGTGTGTACCGAAGGTCTTACAGTACGCACACCACATACTGTTTCATTGTTTTCAAGAGGAAATTTAATATCTCTCCACTGTTTTATTGCTACGCAAGAGAACCTTCACTGTCTTCTGTGAATGGATCTATTCCCTTTTCCAAGATGTACTTCTCCATGGGCAACCATTTTTGAGTTCCGAGAACAGGTTCTTTATTTGCAAGACGTTTCATATTTTTGCCGTCGTTAAAGGAGGACCCTTCAAGTTCTTCCAAGAAAATAATTTTTATTCTTTCAGAAAAGAGTTTTATGTTTTCTAGAAAAGTGTTCTTGTTAACTGAAGTAGCTATTCAACATTATTAGTACAGGGTGTTTATAAACCAATATCGGGGTTTTAACGCTTTATAATATTTATTGTATTAAACTTACAGTTATAAATGGTACGTTAAATGATAGGGCAACTCAAACAATTTTACCAAGAACATTATAAATGTTCAATGTGAGCACCATTTGTCGCACGGCAACCATCAAGTCTATAGCCGAGCTCTTCGCAAACGTTGATAAGTGTGTCTTCAGTGATTGTAGCAGCAGCTGCTTCAATCCGGTTTCTTAACTCAGGGAGGTGTGCTGGTAGCGGAGGCACGTACACACGATCCTTGATGAAGCCCCATATGAAACAATCGCATGGCGTTAGGTCGGGTGAACGTGGAGGCCATGCAAGTCAAGCCCTGTCATTGGGCCCCTTGTGGCCTATTCAGCGCTTGGGTACAGTGAAGTTCAACCAATTCCGCGGATACATTGCGCGCTGCGCATGCGCACTGGTGCCAAACACAACTGTTTCAGTTGCTCTTTCATTTGACATATCATTTATAACTGTAAGTTTAATATAACAAATATTATAAAGCGTTAAAACCCCGATATTCATTTATAAACACCCTGTATGAATATTTACTGCAAAAGTGGTGGTTTGTTTTCAGAATTTTTAGCTTAAGTAACGCGAACGACGCTGTTGACCGGTTTCCGTGAGGAAAAATGTAGCATAGGCTACGTGTTCAAAAATATTGTGGGCAAAAATAGGGGCTACTGTGGTGGAACGAGACAATTTAAAAAAATTGTCAGTGGGTAGAATCTTTAGCTACTAATCGAAAAACTCCTGAGTATTAGGTTATATCCCACACAGTGCACAAGTTTTGAATAAAAACCTTCAGCCGTGGTTGCCGCAGACTGACGGTACAAGGAGTCTCTCTCTTTCTGGCAATAGCCTTAGAAAATTGGATAGATAAGCCAAAAGAGAATTAAAGTAGTCTTGTGCCCTTGAGGTGGAAAACAGCCCCTTAAGCCAGAATGAACAGTAATAATAAATGGCATAACGATGCAGAAGGCAGTGGCAACAACTGCATTGAAAAAAACTTTGTATCCACATGATATGTGGGCAGTAAAGGTAGAAACCGTGTCATGATGATCTCTCCTTTGACAAAAGATTCAGTCTGCCAATTATGACGGACCCCAGAAAGTAGGTATTAAGCAGTTGTACATCATTCGAATCTCCGGAAAAGGACTGACAAGAGCGAGATGACCACGAGAAGAAGATGGAGTAACCAACGAAAAGGTAACATTTTACGTGGCAGAACGTGGAATCTCAGATGTCAAAATGTTGTGCGGAAGCTAGAAACTCTGAAAATAAAAACGTAGAAGGATCAGTCTAGATGTAGTCTGAGTCAATGATGTGAAACTAAAAGAAGATGAGGATTTCTGGTCAAATAAATTTAGGACAATGTCAAAAGCAGCAGACAATATAGGGTGTATCAAAAACAACATTACAACTTTCGAAATTCATACAAACGTATTCACACGAATTACAGACTTACTGTTGAAGCCATCTTCAAGGGAAATAGATTAATTTTTCACTGACTGGTAAGACGTCTGGGATTTCCTAAATGTTCGTTTACCACGCACGTGAATGGGTCGAGGTGCGCCAGTTGCATGATCCCACCTTCACTCGACCTAAAACCTCTTGATATTTTCATTTTGGGAATCATCAAGGGCACCTTGTTTGTTCCAACCTTACCAGCTTCTCTACTAGAGTTCACAGCCAGAATCTACCTCAAAACTGAGCAAGTCACAACTGATGTACTGCACTGAATTTGTCAAGAAATGAACTTCAGATGGGATGTGTGCTGCATAAACAACAGAAGTCACATTGAAGTTATTTAGGTGTATTGTGCAAAACTTGGTGTATTTTGCTATAAAAGACATCAAAAATATGTCTCTAGGTTAAATGAATAAATCAATATGAGTTTTCAAACTTGTGAAGTCCGTTTGCGTACACCTTATATTATAGGCAGGAGCAGGATTTCTACAGAACGGGAAGGTAGAGCAGAGAGTAAGTTACTACGAATGCATTAATGATAGGATCATTCCATCAGAATCTAAAGCAAGCCAACGCGAACCACACTAGTTTAGGTATACATGCCGCCATCATAAGCAGAAGGGGAAGAGATATATAAAATACTTGAGCGTTCTGAATGTGTAAATCAATCTGGAAAGATTGATGAAACTCTATCAATCATTGGAGACTGGAATGCTGTAGAACGAGGGGGGGAGGGGGGGGGGACAGAAGGCAGAGTTACGGGACAATATAGTCCAGGCAGTAGTAATGAGAGGGCAGAGAGATTCCTTGATTTCTGCAGTAAATTTCGGTAGGTAACAGCAAATACACTCCTGAAGAAGCACAAGAGCAGAAGGTAAATTTGGAAACGAGCGGGAGACAGTGTCAAATGGATTACATATGGGGAGACAGAGATTCTGTAATCAGACGCCGAATTGTAAGTACCCCGCACTGGAGCATATTTAGACTCATATCACAATTAATAATTGGTGAAGCCAGGTCTGAAGTTTATGAGAAACATAAGTGGAAATCAGGCTATAGAGAAAACTGAAGAGTGATACCAAGGTGAAAATAGTGAGACAGATGCAAACCCTAATTAACTTCCAGTGCCGGAAGAATATATGTGTACTAAAGGTCCATAAGGAAAGTTACCGTCTTAGACTGATCGTCAACTGGATCAAGGCACGCACTTACTATCTGGTGAAACATCTGGCCCACAGGTTGGTTGGCTTGGCTATACGGAACCAAGATAAGAATACAGCACATTTCACCCAGTTCATACGGGAACAACACTTACTAGCAACATATCTAATGCCCAGCTTTGACATAAAACCTCTGTTTACCAATATACAGCTACGTCAATACGCCGTCCTCGTGATACTTGTAGGTGGGAAGGAAAACGTTGGAGTACAATTCAAAGAACTGGCTCAAGAGATGGAGGCGCTCTAGCGAGAACGTGGTCTACAATACGCTCATATGACTGATTATGGAATAATGATCATCTCTCGACACCGATGATCGGTGAAATTCCAAGAAGAACCTTGCGTTTTTAAGAAAAGTGCGTTCGTACAGTTTGAAACTTACGCAGAAATGTCCTGTAAACATCAGGCGAATAGCCTTAAACGTGTATGTTTGATCTGAAGAACTAAGACCTTTGATGCAACAGAGCCAAGTCGTGGCCAGGTTACCTTTGGTCCATGTTCTCGGAGTGAATATTTGTGAGCCATATTCAGTAATTTGCATTTGATGGTTTCTGTCATTTCTTAAAAATTATTTATTCGAATTATCTGGTAATGTTGGTGATCGAACTTGGTAAGAACCTCGTCAGTGAATTCAACAATATTTTAAAAAGTAGAATGAACATATTTCGGTAAATGAAAGGAATAACATGGAAAACAAGGAATCGATCAGGCTTGTGTATAAATGAAAGAACATTACATAATAGAGGGTTACCAAATGAGGCAGTGCAACTGCTAAGAAGGACAATCGAGGAGGATGGAACTGCTATGACCAGCCATCCTGTATTGGGTTTTCCATGGTTTTCCTGCATCGTTAAGACAAATACCGGAAAGATCCCTTAAAGAATGCCACAGCCGATCACTCTTCCTATCTGTGTGGTGTGAAAACTGGAAATTTACCCTGAATAATGAAATGAGTGAGGCCATCCACATGTGTGCTAAAAGGAATAAGTTCATCTTCGTTTGCAGGATAAATCAGTCAAATCTAAAGGCTGTACACTCAACTAAATACGTAGGAATTACAAATTACGTAAATTGGAAAGAACACACAGAAAATGTTGTGGGGAACGCAAACGAGAGACTGCGGTTTATTGGTAGAACACTTAGAAAACGTAACAGAAACTACTAAAGAGACTGTCTACACTACCGTTGTCCGTCCTCTTTTGGAGTACTACTGCGCGGCCTGGGATCCTTACCAGATACGATTAACCGAGTACATCGAGGAAGTTCAAAGAACAGTACCACGTTTTGTATTATCACGAACTAGAGGAGAGAGTATCACTGACTTGACAAAGGATTTGGGGTGGACGTCATTAACATGCAGACGTTTTTCGTTGTGCGGAATCTTCTCAAGAAATTTCAATCGCCAACTGTCTCCTCCGAATGCGAAATATTTTTTTCTGTCCTACATAGGGAGAAATGATCATCATAATAAAATAACGGAAATCAGAGATCGCACGGGAAGATATAGGTGTTCGTTTCTCCAGTGCGCTGATCGAGATTGGAATTATTGTGAATGTGGTTAGATGAACCCTCTGCCAGGCCTTTAAGTGTGATTTGCAAAGTATCCATGTAGATGTAGATGTAGATGAAGAGGTAGATGTATGCGCGTAGACTACCTGTGCTACTCTCTTATAGCGTTTTATATACTGTGTGTTGTATTTTGGTCAATTGTTTGACACTGTATTACACTGACAAATCCAATATCATTGTGATATGAGTCTTGAACGGATAAAGGCAAATAAAAATAAATAACCATTAGCATTCCGAATGGTCCTTACCAACTCGGTGGATACTGTGTCTAAACGAGGCTCACTATGTTCACACCGTTGGGACATAAATCATTATGCTCCACTAAAGAAAAAAATTAAAGCCTGCAGAATGTGAGAAAGATCACACACACCATGATTATGTTTGATGTAGCATCCACTGAATAAACTGTGATGGGACAACACAACGCTGTTCGTGAAACAGAGGTAATCGTTTTAAAGAAAAAGAAAATTTGCACATATTAAACTTGCACTGACGTGAAGACAACATTAAACTGCATCAAGTAATGAAACGTGTTTAGTGACCTGTCACTAACTGAAACGAGACACATGATACCGAATCAAATAAAGTCCAAATATTCCCCTACGGAATGCCACTACATGATTCTTATATCCTAGTCTAAAATTCAGGTATGTGACTATAGTAAGTATTTCTACGCGAAGTTTCGGCTATGGAAGTCCTACGTCTGGTTAGCGATTGTTTCATGGCGCAAGCTATCATTACTTCCTGGAGAAAAAAGTGTTAAACGTATCTTGAAGATGTAAAGGAAACTGAGGATGTGTCAGGTGACTGTCACTTTGGCTTTCGTAAATGCAAGGACAACAGAGAGGCTGTTCTGACGTTGCTTTTGATAATAGTAGCAAGACTTAAGAAAAATCAAAGCATGTTCATAAGACTAGTCTACTTAGAAAATGCATTCGGCAATGTAAGCTAGTGCAAGATGTTCCATATTTTTTGGAAAGTATGAACAAACTATAGCGGAGGACGGATAGTATACAATATGTACAAGAAACAGAAGCGTAAAATAAGTATTGAAGACCAAGAACGAAGCGCTCGGATGAAAAAGGGTGTACGACAGGGATGTGGTCTTTAACTCATTATTTTCAGTCTACAGATCGAAGAAGCAATGACGGAAATAAGAGAAAAGTCCAAGAGTGGAATTAAAATTGAGGATGGAAAAACATCAAGGATAACATTCGTTGATGACATTGTTATTCTCAGTAAATTTCAAGAAGAGTTACAGGATGTGCTGAATGCAATGAACACTCTGAATATTGAATGTGGATTGATTGTAAACATAAGAAAGACGAAAGCAGCATAAATGAGATTAGTGATAAACTTAAGTTGAAAACTGTTGCCCGCGAAGGATCTTTGGAAGCAAAATAAAACATGACGGACGAATTAAGGAGGATATAAAAACAGGTCGGAACAAGCAAGGACGGCATTCATGGCAAAGAGAAATTTGGTAATGACGCATCGGCCTTAATCCGATGAAGACATTTCTGAGACTGTACTTTTGGAGCACAGCATTGTATAGCTGCGTATCACGGACATTTGCAGAACCGGAAAAGGAGAGAATCGAAGCATTGGAGGTGTGATGCTATAGAATAGTGTCGAAAAATAAGTGGGCTAATAAGATACAGAATGAGAAGTTTCTCCTTAAAATTGCATTTCGAGAACATCGACGAGATGAAGGGACAGGTTGAAGGGGATTGTGATAAAACGTCAGGGAATAACTCCCAAATTACTACAGGGGGCTGGTTAAAGTAAAACATTGTAGGAGTGGGCAGAGATTGGAATACATTGAACAAATAACTGAGAACTACTCAAAGCACTTATTGTCCATGTTTCATTTCCCGTGTTTTACACCAATTAATCACATAATGGGTATTAAACGATTAAACTTTCGTTCCATTAAGAACTGGTGTCGATCAACATCATAGATATATTCCACTCCCTTGGATGCTAATACACTTTTGTATTCTTCATGGTATGGACTCTCGTTTGTCATCCTTGTTTACTGAAATGTTGCATCCTTTCACACGTGTTAGTTTTCGGTATTGGTTCAACTGGCTCAAATGGCTCTGAGCACTGTGTGACTCAACTTCTGAGGTCATCAGTCCCCTAGAACTTAGAACTACTTTAACCTAACTAAGGACATCACATACATCCATGCCCTTTCGGTATTGATTCTGCGTAGTGCAGGGCCCAATTTTGGTCAGAAATACCCAGAGTAGAAAGGCAAGCACAAATGTTCTGCCTTACAAAATACAACACAGCAGTCTCAACGTTGCAAGGTGAGCCACCCTGTCAAAGTGTGGCACCATCTGACACAGCAGTACGTAAGCGGAAGTAGGCGGAGGCCTTAGCACACCCACTGCTGCACAAGTATTTAATAAACGTACTCCAATGAACAGCAAAAACCAAGCAAGTGCAGCTCGAAAGCGTATAAATATCTATCCATTTTGTACTAAATTCACTTGTGTTAGTATAGCAGCTCTACAACCACGGGAGTGCCATCCACAATGTTATTTGTGAACCAAAGTTAGACCCTGCGGATTCGACTGGAGAATGAGATCAAAGACGCCAAAGTTTACTCATAGACATTAATTTTTATTTTAGAGCTGCAGGTAGTAAATTGTTTCTTTGCTGTGGTGTTGCGTTATCATTGTAAATTGAAGTAAATGAATGTGTTTTTAAAAGACAGGGCTAGACACTGTGTATGACTTTTGTCGCTTGAACTAAATCATTTGTTCGTTCCAATTCATTTGATACTTATCTTCATTCTTAGCGATTTTGAGATATTTTGGAAGAATTGTTTATCATTCTGGACAATTTACTTTTTGTAGCTTTACTGTATGATTAAATGATGATGGCGTCCTCTTGGGTAAAACATTCCGGAGGTAAAATAGTCCCCCATTCGCATCTCCTGGCGGGGACTACTCAAGAGGACGTCGTTATCAGGAGAAAGAAAACTGGCGTTCTGCGGATCGGAGCGTGGAATGTCAGATCCCTTAATCGGGCAGGTAGGTTAGAAAATTTAAAAAGGGAAATGGATAGGTTAAAGTTAGATATAGTGGGAATTAGTGAAGTTCGGTGGCAGGAGGAACAAGACTTTTGGTCTGGTGAATACAGGGTTATAAATACAAAATCAAATAGGGGTAATGCAGGAGTAGGTTTAATAAAGAATAAAAAATAGGAGTGCGGGTAAGCTACTACAAACAGCATAGTGAACGCATTATTGTGGCCAAGATAGACACGAAGCCTACGCCTACTACAGTAGTACAAGTTTATATGCCAACTGGCTCTGCAGATGATGAAATTGAAGAAATGTATGATGAGATAAAAGAAATTATTCAGGTAGTGAAGGGAGACGAAAATTTAATAGTAATGGGTCACTGTAATTCGAGAGTAGGAAGAGGGAAAGAAGGAAACATAGTAGGTGAATATGGATTGTGGTTAAGAAATGAAAGAGGAAGCTGCCTGGTGGAAATTTGCACAGAGCATAGCTTAATCATAGCTAACACTTGGTTCATGAATCATAAAAGAAGGTTGTATACATGGAAGAATCCTGGAGATACTAGTAGGTATCAGATAGATTATATAATGGTAAGAGAGAGATTTAGGAACCAGGTTCTAAATTGTAAGTCATTTCCAGGGGCAGATGTGGATTCTGACCACAATCTGTTGGTTATGAACTGTGGATTAAAACTGAAGAAACTGCAAAAATGTGGGAATTTAAGGAGATGGGACCTGGATAAACTGACTAAACCAGAGGTTGTACAGAGTTTAAGGGAGAGCATAAAGGAACAATTGACAGGAATGGGGGAAAGACATTCAATAGAAGAACAATGGGTAGCTTTGAGGGATGAAATAGTGAAGGCAGCAGAGGATCGAGTAGGTAAAAAGATGAGGGCTAGTAGAAATCCTTGGGAAACAGAAGAGATACTGAATTTAATTGATGAAAGGAGAAAATACAAAAATGCAGTAAGTGAAGCAGGCAAAAAGGAATATCAAAAATGGGATCGACAGAAAGTGCAAAATGGCGGTCAGGGATGGCTAGAGGACAAATATAAGGATGTAGAGGCTTACCTCACGAGGGGTGAGATAGATACTGCCTACAGGAAAATTAAAGAGACCTTTGGAGAAAAGAGAACCACTTGCATGAATATCAAGAGCTTTGATGGAAACCCAGTTCTAAGCAAAGAAGGGAAAGCAGAAAGGTGGAAGGAGAACATAGAGGGTCTATACAAGGGCGATGTACTTCAGGAAAATATTATGGAAATGGAAGAGAATGTAGATGAAGATGAGATGGGAGATATGATACTGCGTGAAGAGTTTGACAGAGCACTGAAAGACCTAAGTCGAAACAAGGCCCTGGGAGTAGGCAACATTCCATTAGAACTACTGACAGCCTTGGGAGAGCCAGTCCTGACAAAACTTTACCGTCTGGTGAGCAAGATGTACGAGACAGGCGAAATTCCCTCAGACTTCAAGAAGAATATAATAATTCCAAACCTAAAGAAAGCAAGTGTTGACAGATGTGAAAATTACCGAACTATCAGTTTCATAAGTCACAGCTGCAAAATACTAACACAAATTCCTTACAGACGAATGGAAAAACTGGTAGAATCCGACCTCGGGGAAAATCAGTTTGGATTCTGTAGAAATGTTGGAACACGTGAAGCAATACTGACCCTACGACTTATCTTAGAAAAAAGAAAGGCAAACCTACGTGTCTAGCATTTGTAGACTTAGAGAAAGCTTTTGACAATGTTAACTGGAATACTGTCTTTCAAATTCTGAAGGTGGCAGGGTTAAAACACAGGGAGCGAAAGGCTATTTACAGTTTGCACAGAAATCAGAAGGGAGTGAGACAGGTTTGTAGCCTCTCCCGGATGCTACCCAATCTGTATATTGAGCAAGCAGTAAAGGAAACAAAAGAAAAGTTCGGAGAAGGTATTAAAATCCATCGGGTATAGATTGAAGTGTCAGGAAGTCGTTTCTGAAAGTGTTTGTATGGAGTGTAGCCATGTATGGAAGTGAAACATGGACGATCAACAGTTTGGACAAGAAGAGAATAGAAGTTTTCGAAATGTGGTGCTACAGAAGAATGCTGAAGATTAGATAGGCAGATCACATAACTAATGAGGAGGTATTGAAGAGAATCGGGGAGAAGAGGAGTTTGTGGCACAACTTGACTAGAAGAAGGGATCGGTTGGTAGGACATGTTCTGAGGCATCAAGGGATCACCAATTTAGTACTGGAGGGCAGTGTGGAGGGTAAAAATCGTAGAGGGAGACCAAGAGATGAATACAGTAAGCAGATTCAGAAGGGTGTAGGCTGCAGTAGGTACTGGGAGATGAAGAAGCTTGCACAGGATAGAGTTGCATGGAGAGCTGCATCACGCCAGTCTCGGGACGGAGGACCACAACAACAACAGGTTTGGATTCATCTATTCCTATGAATATGGAAGACTTCAAGCACGTTTTGTCAACTGCAGTACGAAATACAATTTTTACAGTTGTGGCTATTTTTCGCCTTCGTTAGCATTAGTATCCTATTGTACGAGATACAAAATTTACCTACGTCGAGTGTTTCGCCTTCTCTAGCACTGGTACGGTATTCTTCAGTTGACCTGTACAGGTCAGCTGAAGTACGGGATACAACTCATATATGTCAACTGAGGTACACCATGCTAACGTTACTTCTCTCCCGTCTTTGTTTCTTTCTTTTTGCACTAGTATCCCATTTTTCAGTTGAGCTATATAAGTCAACTGAAGAAAAGGATACTGGGACTCAAAGAAGCGATATACTTAACATTATGTTGAAGGTATGAATGTACGAATATGTCTACCATCTGTTTTCTCTGCCCTGCATGCTTTTGTTCTCTACATTCGTCTTTGCTGTTAAATCTCTGCAATACTTCATCTATAGTAACTTCTGACGTCATTGGTCAAAGCCAACGCGTTGTATCACATTCTTTAGTAATCTCACTCTGCGACAGTGTTCTCCACCCTGAAACAACGGGATCTACAGCCTCCGTCTCACCAGGCAAACACTGGACTTGAGAAGCAGTGTGTCGATTGTCTTCGCGGAGCAGTGTGTCATGGACATTATGTCACCTGCCCGCCCCCTGCTCGACAGTACTGAGGACGCGAACCGTTCCGAAACAATCGTGGCAATAGCAGTCTGAATCAACAGCTTATCCAGGCTATGGAGGGGAGGTGAAATATTGGCGGATTTCAGGACGGGGATACTTCAAAAGTATACAAAGCAAAACAGTGGCTGACATATTAGGGAACAGTTGAGAACGGGATAAAGGAAGCATGTGGAATCAATAGACGGAAGTGCGGATAGCATAAGAAAGATTAATGGTTTTTACATATGGGATGGGGCTGAGAACAATGGTAAATGAAGTAATTTTACAGGAGGCTCAGCAGAGGGCGATGGACGCATTATTAAGAGGGCTCCCTTCGGAAATGTCAAGGTGAGCACGTACAGGGGTTTCGACTGATTTAATCCAGCTTTCATATTGGCGGTAGAATGCGAGGAAATTCACACAACGAGACTGCATGCTATATGGACAGTGTTTCCAGCTGTAAAAGGTGTTATTGATGCGAGCAGATGGGGCATGTACGGAAGGACTACATTTAGCCACGGGATAGTGAAAGTAGAGGCAGAGGTCTTGGTAATGATAACAGCAGTTTCAGAGGTAGGGTACAGGGAAGGTAGCAGACGTTAGACACCAAGATTTACCTATGAGCATTCCCAGTAAAACTAGACGCTACAAAATCGCATGCAGAGGTACACCGAGCAATCAGTGGATTAGGTTAGAAGAAGAACTGCTGGATATTGTCCTAGACAGGGGTGCATGTGTCGGCTGCTAGTGGAGATCTGGTGAAACATAAGCAATGGAATGCATGGAATAGGGAACAGAGGTGTCACACCTTAGGCATCAACTGACACACAGTTTTGCCTGGGTACCGTTCAGTTCTGACAATGTGTAAAGATTGTGCCACGTGTCAGTGATGGCTAGTCTGGGGTTGGATTTGTTGCATCATCATTGAGCTAAAATCGATCTTCGGCAATGAATGGTGGAGCATGACGTAAAAATGTTTCAGTTGGGTGAAACCTCTGTCTGTGTTGCAATGTCTCAAAGTGAGTTTGTCGAATATGACAAACTGTTTGAATCGCAGACAATCACAATAAGTTTCGTCTCACACAATTGTGTATCTAAGGGTATCAAGAAGGCACTTTGGTTTACTGTGGAGTCTAACTTACCAGAAGGCATGCTGGGTGTCGTACAATTGCTAGAATTAGGTGATGAGTTGTATGAGGAAGATTGTTAGTGGAAAGAAGTGTACATGTATAAGAAGAAAATAATAAAAAAATGGTAAATTGGTTTGTGTATAACTTTAGCAGCGAGTTAACAGAATGGTTGTTGATTGAAAATCTACATGTAATGGAGGAGGAAGAGTTTGACACAAGGGGTGACAACCATGGACATTCTCCGATCGTCATTGAAAGCGCATTGTGAGGAAAAGTGAAGCACCTAGAGGGAAGTGACAAGTAACAAATCGAAGAGTTACTATTGCAACTTCGGGATTTTTTTTCAGGAGGACCGTTGCCAGTGGTGGATATTCAGCTGCAGCGAATACCAACAGAAAATGAATCACCTGTTTACCACAATACATACCGAGTCCCGAAGTACTTGCAGCTGATTTTGGAGGAATTCATCAATCAGCAGCTGAAGGATGGAACTAATAAGGATTGTAGTAGCTCATTAGGGGGGGGTGGGGGTGGGAGGGGGGTAGAACTGTTGTGCCCCTGAAATCAGTAGACAATCACAAAGATGTAGGTTTTATTGGGGTTGACACCTGAATGCCAACTCTATAAAGGATGCTTACCTTCTTCCGAACACTACGGAAGCCACAGACTATTTTGGCCAATGCAAGTATTGTTCAGTGATGGCCTCATGGCAATGACTACCCTCAGCTAAAAGTCGCTCTGGTAGACTGATGAAAAACAGAATTTTATTCACTAAGGTGACATAATTAGTTCAGGAGAATGCCTTTCGGATTGAAAAAGGCGCCTTCGACGTTGAGGGGCTGGTGGACAGAGGTCTCAGAGGTCTGAAACGGCATCAATACACGGTGTATTTTAATAATATAATCACCTTTGTGAATGATACAGAGCAACACTTATAGTGCCTAAGGGAAGTAGCCCTGGGACTGAGAGCGATGAATTTAACATTAAGAACAGGCAGGTTAATTTTGTGTTGGAAGACTTGGCATAGCTTGATCACATAATTCGTAAGGTTGGGGGTTATGGCAGACTGGAGGTTTTTTAAAGCCACACGTGAATTTTTTGTACCTGAATTAGTGAAAGAACTGTGCACAACCATGTCTTGGTGTCACAAATTATTAAAGGGGATTCATAAAAGGATTTGCAGATGTTGCCAGACCATTGACACAATTGCTAATGAACAGTTCAAAATTTGTTTGGTAAGTCTGTAGTCAATGTGCTTTTGAGTGACTGACAGAAGATTTGATATCAAGTCCGATCTTGGTGTTTCTAAATTTCAATAAGGAGATCCTTCTGTCATGCAATGCATCCAACCATGTAGTAGGTTGAGTGTTGTCTCAAGAAATATCAGGCATAAAGAACTTGGTAGCTTATGCATCAAGGAACCTTTTTCTGACACCATGTCAGAAAAAGAAGTATTGAGTCTTTTCTGTGGAATTATCTACGTCAAGTGTTATTTCCATGGGAAAATGTTTTGAGTCATGAAGCACTGAAATTGCTGCTAGGTTTGAAGGATGCATCTAGTAGGATGACATGACTGGCAGCAGGACTGAGTGAGTTTGATTTTGAGGTAGTACATATCCCTGGGAAGAAAATATGGGAAGAGAGACAGAATTAGTAGGAAAGCAGTAGCAAAGCAGCCGTGTTATAAATAGGAGATAATGATCTTGAAAGGAATGGCAGGCAGCACAGAAGACGGATAGTGCCTGTAAGGATTTCAGTAAAAAATCAGTTTTGGACAAAGGATGCATTGTTGTTTAGAGGAACTAAGTTAGAACCATGAGTGGTGGTGCTGGCAAAGCTGAGAAATAGAGAATTACTTGAGACACATGATCACGTGTTAGCAGGTCATTGTAGATACAAGTCTGCCAACAGGAGAGTGCTGGAGAGATACTGGTGGAAGGCTAGGAACTAGTATATGGGCCAATGTATACCACATTGCGTACAGCGTCCACCGAGAACGGATTTGTGTCAAACGAGAGTAACATTTCACAGGTTTTCTGAAGCATTCTACCGTTTCAACGCTCATAACTGATGTTTTGGATCCTTTCAACAGAGCACCCGTTGGGAATAAATACATACTCATGATTATAGAGTATTATTTTCGAGATACGTGCAAATGGTTGTGATGCCCAACCAAAATGCAGCAACAGTGACACAAGTGTTAGTAAACTGAAGTTCAGGGTACCCGAGACGATGGCGGCAGATATGGGAACAAATGTTATGTCGGATTTCTTCAAGTAAATGTGAAAACTTTTGAGTGTGAAAAAACTGAGGACCAGTTCTTTACAGCCTCAAACTAATGGAAGAATAGAAAAAGTGCGTAGAACTATAGGGAAGATGCTATGATAGCATGTGAACGCACACCATACCAAGTAGGATGGTCATTTTGGGTATGTGGTCTCAGCGTACAACTCAAAGCAGTAAGTAAGCACAGGATTGTCAACTTATGATGTAGTATATGATCGTAAGATTCCACCGCCATTCAATACGTTGAAAAACAATATTAGTAAGACAGGAGAATCTGTTAAAGAGTTCTGCGAGAGCAATGACGGATATGGAACAGGGTGTACAAGGCTAATATTAGGGGTCTAGAAACGCGAGAGAAAGCTGTGAGCCGTACAGCAGGAATGCCGCAATACAAGCGTGGCCAATGGGTAATGTTGTTATCGACTTCTTACACTCGAAGGGAAAAGACGATTTCTTTTCCCCGAAGTATGAAGGGCCATATGAAGTTCAGGAAACAACATCACCAGTGGATGTCAATACTGAGCTGCCAACGGCGTCGAAAGTTGTGTGTGGAACCTTTGAAACCGTTTCGAGGCAGCCCAGAAGTTAGTACAGGAATTATACAGTTAGGCCAGAAGAGGAAAGTGAAAAAGAAGGTGGAAGAGAACGAGCGAGACGGTTTGGTCGAACCAGTGAGAAGAAGTCAATTCACGCTAAGGCCCAGGAGATAACAATAGATTAGCTCTCTGTGTTTGTTAGTTATAAATATAGAGAGATGAACTGCTGTGGGCAGCAGAGTAATTTCGTGGAAGGGAAGGAAATGGTTACCCCTGTCCTCAGATTAGATATGTCAGGAGATAAGATAATGAGGACCGTAGATGTGCTAATGGTCGTCATCGGAGTAGAAGGGTTGTGGAACTAACACCTGGTAAGTGGAGTGCTGTTCGACAAGGAAGGAATGATGGAGCACAGGGGTACATTTTAGTTTGCTTTCCAGTAGTGCTGTAGCAATCATGGTACGATTGTTACGTAGTCCACATATATCCCGTTAAGTGGAGGATGCAGAAGAATGTCGTCAGGGTAAAAGTGCAGATGAAAGGGCAGGCATGCGGAAAAGGAAGAAATGGAGCTGCAGAAGTTTTACGGAGGTGAAATACAGTTTATCCAAACAGGGTAGTGAGAGAAAGTCATACCTCCTGCGCAGTGAAGTTACTGCCAGTTCATAAATCAGAAAATCTGAAAAAAAAGAGGTGACTAGGCCTGTGTTGTACTACCAACAAGTTGAGGCAGTTTGGTTGTACTCTACCTTCAATAAAGTTATAGTCGTAGCCAGTTGTTTCGAACAGGAGGAACTCACGACATCAAAAAGGACTGAGGTAGATGGAAGTATTGTTTCGAACAGGAGAAACTCACGACTTCAGTAATGACTAAGCTAGATAAAAGTGGATTATTAATGAACAGTACATTATTTGAAGTAGTAGGGCCAAGTTTCCGTCCACCTGCCACAATTAAGAATAACCCATTTGAGCATTTCGCAGTCGCTATAGTACTGCCCAGATGAGATTACGGAGGTTTTGCCAGACGTGAATCTGACTGTACTGAACAAGATTTTAGGACAAGTGATAATTTGGTCCATAGAGAGATCCATTAATGAGCAGGAGAGCCATGTCATCATGGACATATTGATGTTGTATATGGATCAGTACAGGCGGAACCCGACCAAAGATAAAAAACATTGACTATAGTTATATGAAGTGCTGCAGCTACACTTGTTCTGCCAGGCTATTTCGTTGCTTACATATATAAAAAGTGAAGCATAAGACGAAGTTCAGCATCGTCCACAGTTCATGTCCTGATGGACTGGATTTCCACAGCCTACGAGACAGTAGAGGGAGCTATAACTATAAGCTGAGAAACGAAGTAACTGATGTACCTAAGGATAAGTAGTGCATAAGAGAAAGCAATTATAACAGTAATTTCGAGGAAGAACCTGACCAGAGTCTACAGAGAATTTATCACTCTAGTTTTACATGAAAATAATGTATGTCAAGGCGACACAAGGTATTGCGTATTGTTAAAAATAGCTCATTGTAGTGCAACAACCACATATGTTCACAAGCACGCAGTCTAGTAAGTAGCACCAGTCGTAGGCAAGTTCGGGTGTTATGGCTCACGAAATACATCGCAGTTGTCGCACCGATGAGAGGCGACCCAGTCTGGTGAGGTGTGATAACAGCTGACGCAGAGTACCCAAGCGAAAGGAAGCGGAATCCTTCCCATACTGGCAGCCGCGGAAGTATTTAGCATACGTGACACAGATCACAGTTAAGTTCAAGCAAGCACAGCCTGAAAGTGTATAAATACCTAGCCTTTTTGTACTAAAGCCATCTGAGTTAGTAAACAGCTCTACATCCGCGGGGCTGTGATACTCAGGGAGCCAACTGGAATGTTGTTCAGGGACGACAATTCGACTCTACGACAGGGAAGTCCTCCTTGAAACCAAAAGGAGCTGGAGCCGACGTTTCTCCAGGCCAGCATTGGCCCTGGGAAGCAGCTTGCTGTCCATCATCGTGGCGCAGTGGGTCATGGACGTCACATCACCCGCCTGCCGTCTGTCGAACAGCGCTGGAGGTATGAGTCACGCCAACACACTCGCTGGAATATCTGGCCGCTGGGACTGGAGCCATTGCTGGTAGAGGCAGTTGTGGCATGCAGCACCACTCGGTCGACACACCGCTTTGTTAGCATTGCTGGTTGACAGATATGGCAGATGCTGGATACCCCAGACACGCTGAAGTTGTCTGAATCGAACCACAGCGCGGAGCGATAGTAAATGTATTTTGGAACTTATGACTGTTTATCTGGTGCCACCTAGTGTTCCCGGAACTCCTCTGGCTCCAGACCTACTCATATGGTACACACTGTACGTCCACTGTGACAGGGTAAGCTGTGATCCCAACAAACCCTTTTTCACTCTGATGCTACTCGTATTTCCACAATCCTTACAAGGTGATGTTTAAACAGCACACCATCAGAAACATTACAGTTCGAATCGAAGCAGGAATAATGCTCACATAGTCCAATGGAGGAAGTGACTGGCACAAGTTTTTGTCACGGCAAATTTTTTGGAACCTCCTTTAATGTCTGTAGACAGGCTTAGAGGCTTCCTGCGAGACAACGTCATCTACACAGCCAGGATGTGATAACTGTCTTAAGTCCCATAGTGCTCAGAGCCATTTGAACCATTTTTGATAACTGTCTGCAACGCAGTGCATTAGTTTACCATACAGTATCTGAGCTGAACTATTCGGACATCCCTAAGTAGTGTGGAATTCACCACCGTAAGTCACGAGAGGTGGAGCTGCCGCCTTGAAAGCACGTGTGGAATATTACAGTGTCATTAGAGAAGCGCCAACAGCATAATGTGGGAAAATAAATCTCCTAAAGTCGTCCTTATGATTATATTTATTTTGTTGCAACAAATTTCAGCGCTTGAAGGCGCCATCTTAAGGCCGTAGTTGATGCGGAACAGGTTTATACGAGCCCTACATATGGCTGGTTGGCTCTGAGCACTATGGGACTTAACTTCTAAGGTCATCAGTCCCCTAGAACTTAGAACTACTTAAACCTAACTAACCTAAGGACATCACACACATCCATGCCCGAGGCAGGATTCGAACCTGCGACCGTAGCGGTCGCGCGGTACCAGACTGTAGCACCTAGAACCGCTCGGCCACCACGGCCGAGCCCTACATATATCGCATCAGTGGCCAGCATAACTAGATACACAGATAATTTATGTTGGCGGTGTGACTGCTAAATTTAAAGGCCAAGGAACAATCATTGCTAAATCAAAACCAGGCAGATGTGTACTGGCTGACATGGTAGCTTTATGGTAGATGAAAATATCGCATGAAATCAGCGTAAGGAATCAGTAGTGAGTTCCAGTGCGTTACCAGGTGTCCAACTACCACAATGACTGTGCATAAAGATTGAAAAAGTATGGGGTACAACGTTTGAATAGCTACTAATAGGGCACACATTTCTTTAATCAGTTCAGCAAACAGCCACGGGATTCCACTGCCCGCCGCCAGATTCGGAAGAGGGTTCCCTGATGGGAGTGAGTGAGACGATGGTGGTCGTATGTCCACGGATGCCTCCTGGTGACAGAATGACAAATTTATTAATCAACTGCAATACATTGGTTTTTGGCATTTCTGGCGAGGTTTGTTTCCACTCGTAATATCCTCAGCGGCCACGAACTTGGCTAGTGGACGCTCAAATGTGCCTGGCGAGGTTTGTTTCCACTCGTAATATCCTCAGCGGCCACGAAGTTGGCTAGTGGACGCTCAAATGTGCGTCCGCTGCTGCGACCGTAGCTGCGCTGGCGTAACTGAGATCCGCTGCCTCGGCAGTGGCGTTACGTCCTTGCTGGGTCGTACCGCGGCGGCAGACATTCCCGGCGGCGGCTGCCTGGCGTCAGCGGGCCGGGGCCCCAGCTCTGACCCCGGTCACTGTGTTTGCCGAGGCACGTCCCAGTGCGACGGCGACAGTGCATTACCATAACACACCCCAGATGACGACTCCCATTACAGGCGTCTGTCTCCTGATGACGTCTAACTATAGTGATGACTGCAGCGGCAGCGTCACTCCGGCGCCTCCTGGAAGACGACTTGCATCACGACAGTGACTATTACGGTGACTGCAATTTTATTAACAACTCCGACCTGGTGGCGGTGCTGAGTGACACAGGTTCTACATCACACCAACGCCTCACGACCGTCGATCCTTAAATACGGCTTTCGTGCCACTGATGTTTGTGGTTCTTCCTCCCCAGTACGTCGCTGAAATATTCTGGTGTTGCTCGGCTGGTAAAACTGACCCGAATATCGTCCTCGATGTTGACACTCTGGCATGTGGCGAGCTGCTTCTGGTCATATCCTCCACTGTTCGGTGACACAGTGTTCTTCTTCGTGTTGCTTAACTCGGCATTCTGCCCAACCACTTGCTTCACAAGTATCATACATGCAACCGACCGTAACACACATACGACTTGCTTCCCAATATTCCTTGACATTTTAACTAGCTTTATTACTGTAAAACTCCTACCTTTAGCAACTTAATTGCTCTAATCATGCGACCATTTACATTCTGCCTTCTATCGAAAGAATGCGTCCCTGTTTGTGCCTCAACATCTATTTTCACTTTGTTTACATCGTTTTGAACCCTCTGCCAATGCTTAACTTTTTTCTTCCGGTCTCCTTATCACTTTCCTGAGTGACAAATTGCTGTCATTTAACCTTACTGTTCATTGGTGATCCGATATAATCGCTTCCATTGAAACTATATAATGTGGTTTTTAACTATTAATTGTGCCACACAGCACTGTTCTTGATGGTCCTTGTGCACGCTTGGTTTTCGCCTTCATGATCGTTCACTCATAACACTGCCTTGTCAGGTTAATGTCGTTCAGATTGGTACGAACCTGTACCCTGAAGCTTGTGAGGGGTGGAATTTGGGCATTCTCTTGAAGAAGAAGTATATAACTCCTATCACCACAAGAAATACACAAGCGGCTGATGTTCATGAACCAATGACTGCCGGTTGCTGCTGCTGCTGCTTATTTCTGTAGCTTTTAACGTGCCCTAAGACTTGTTACATGCTAACACGACCATGCTGGGTGGCGATTGTCTGATCCAGAGAGGTGAGCAAGTCCTCGTCAATGGTATCATTAAGAAACGAAAGGTGTTCGAGTGACAAAACTGAGGAAGCCTTATCAGTTCATAAATTAAGAAATGGACCATACTGACGGCAATGGTTCACATTCTCGGAGCCGGTAAGCGAAAAGTGGGTCCAAACATCTCACAAGTTCCACTGAGTATTAGTCCTTGACCTCGCAGAGTCAACCTTTGTGTGCCATCTAACTCACCCTACTTGTAACATGTACAAATAATGACTGTCGCTCTGCCACCGAATATAACCAGTGCTGTCCTTACCGCTGGGAGTATTTTGCCTCCTCCAACAATACTTCCATAATGCCTTATTCACAGGCGATACTCTCCTACTCGGAGCGTGGAATGTCAGATCCCTTAATCGAGCAGTTAGGTTAGAAAATTTAAAAAGGGAAATGGATAGGTTAAAGTTAGACATAGTGGGAATTAGTGAAGTTCGGTGGCAGAAGGAACAAGACTTTTGGTCAGGTGAATACAGGGTTATAAATACAAAATCAAATAGGGGTAATGCAGGAGTAGGTTTGATAACGAATAAAAAATAGGAGTACGGGTAAGTTACCAGAAACAGCATAGTGAACGCATTATTGTGGCCAAGATAGACACGAAGATAACGAAGAAATTGATGAAATGTATGATGAGATAAAAGAAATTATTCAGGTATTGAAGGGAGACGAAAATTTAGTAGTCATGGGTGACTGGAATTCAAGCCTAGGAAAAGGGAGAGAAGGAAACATAGTAGGTGAATATGGATTGGGGGTAAGATATGAAAGAGGAAGCCGTCTGGTAGAATTTTGCGCAGAGCATAACTTAATCATAGCTAACACTTGGTTTAAGAATCTTGAAAGAAGGTTGTATACATGGAAGAATCCTGGAGCTTCTAGTAGGTATCAGATAGATTATATAATGGTAAGAGAGAGATTTAGGAACCAGGTTTTAAATTGTAAGACATTTCCAGGGGCAGATGTGGACTCAGGCCACAATCTGTTGGTTATGAACTGTAGATTAAAACTGACGAAACTGCAAAAAGGTGGGAATTTAAGTAGATGGGACCTGGATAAACTGAAAGAACCAGACGCTGTACAGAGTTCGAGGGAGAGCATAATGGAACAATTGACAGGAATGGGGAAAAGAAATACAGTAGAAGAAGAATGGCTAACTTTGAGGGATGAAATAGTGAAGGCAGCAGAGGAACAAATACGTAAAAAGACGAGGGCTAGTAGAAACCCTTGGGTAACAGATGCAATATTGAATTTGATTGATGAAAGGAGAAAATATAAAAATGCAGTAAATGAAGCAGGCAAAAAGGAATACAAACGTCTCAAAAATGATATCTACAGGATGTGCAAAATGGCTATGCAGGGATGGCTAGAGGACAAATGTAAGGATGTAGAGGCTAATCTCACTAAGGGTAAGTAGATACTGCGTACAGGAAAATTAAAGAGACCTTTGGAGAAAGGAGAACCACTTGCATGAATATCAAGAGCTTTGATGTAAACCCAGTTCTAAGCAAAGAAGAGAAAGCAGAAAGGTGGAAGGAGTATATAGAGGGTCTATACAAGGGCGATGTACTTGAGGACAATATTATGGAAATGGAAGAGGATGTAGATGAAGATGAAATGGGAGATATGATACTGCGTGAAGAGTTTGACAGAACACTGAAAGACCTGAGTCGAAACAAGGCCCCGGGGGCAGACAACATTCCATTAAAACTACTGACAGGCTTGGGAGAGCCAGGCCTGACAAAACTCTACCATCTGGTGAGCAAGATGTATGAGACAGGAGAAATACCCTCAGACGTTAAGAAGAATATAATAATTCCAATCCCAAAGAAAACAGGTGTTGACAAATGTGAAAATTACCAAACTATCAGTCTAATAAGTCACAGCTGCAAAATACTAACGCGAATTCTTTACAGACGAATGGAAAAACTGATAGAAGCCGACCTTGGGGAACATCAGTTTGGATTCCGTAGAAATGTTGGAACACGTGAGGCAATACTGACCCTACGGCTTATCTTAGAAGAAAGATTAAGGAAAGGCAAACCTACGTTTCTAGCATTTGTAGACTTATAGAAAGCTTTTGACAATGTTGACTGGAATACTGTCTTTCAAATTCTAAAGGAGGCAGGGGTAAAATACAGGGAGCGAAAGGCTATTTACAACTTGTACAGAAACCAGATGGCAGTTATAAGAGTTGAGGGACATGAAAGGGAAGCAGTGGTTGGGAAGAGAGTGAGACAGGTATGTACCCTATCCCCGATGATATTCAATCTGTATATTTAGCAAGCAATAAAGGAAACAAAAGAAAAATTCGGAGTTGGTATTAAAATCCGTGGAGAAAAATAAAAACTATGAGGTTCGCCGATGACATTGTAATTCTGTCAGAGACAGTAACGGACTTGGAAGAGCAGTTGAACGGAATGGACAGTGTCTTGAAAGGAGGGTATAAGATGAACATCAACAAAAGCAAAACGAGGATAATGGAATGTAGTCTAAGTCGGGTGATGCTGAGGGAATTAGATTAGGAAATGAGACACTTAAAGCAGTAAAGAAGTTTTGCTATTTGGGGAGCAAAATAACTGATGATGCTCGAAGTAGAGAGGATATAAAATGTAGACTGGCAATGGCAAGGAAAGCATTTCTGAAGAAGAAAAATTTGTTAACATCGAGTATTGATTTAAGTGTCAGGAACTCATTTCTGAAAGTATTAGTATTGAGTGTAGCCATGTATGGAAGTGAAACGTGGACGATAAATAGTTTAGACAAGAAGAGAATAGAAGCTTTCGAAATGTGGTGCTGCAGAAGAATGCTGAAGATTAGATGGGTAGATCACATAACTAATGAGGAGGTATTGAATAGAATTGGGGAGAAGCGGAGTTTGTGGTACAATTTGACTAGAAGGAGGGATCGTTTGGTGGGACATGTTCTGAGACATCGAGGGATCACCAATTTAGTATTGGAGGGCAGCTTGGAGGATAAAAATCGTAGAGGAAGATCAAGAGATGAATACAGTAAGCAGATTCAGAAGGATGTAGGCTGCAGTAGGTACTGGGAAATAAAGAAGCTTGCACAGGATAGAGTAGCATGGAGAGCTGCATCAAACCAGTCTCAGGACTGAAGACCACAACAACAACAACAACAACACTCTCCTTGCTACCGTTATACCCTAACTGGATACTCATCGTGCTGTGCAATTGCCCAAACTTTGTTCCGGTCGAGAATCTCGTTCCTGAGTGCCCAAATGCTGCAATTTACACTTAATGTCCACTGGAGGTCCGACATAATCACGTCCGTCTGCTTGGAGAACACACATCCCGACACAGAAGGTACCATAGCTGCTTCGCTTACACACCCGGATTACAACAGGCTCAACACGGTAAGATCCTGTCCTGCACTAAGTTTTATCATATGCCACTGATTCACCATATTATCCGGTTTCCTTCACTTTGCTTTTTCCTTTTTCTCTTCGTCGTCTGCCATTCCTCCCCTCCTCGCCTTACCACCAACGTCCTCCCCACTGCGGTCTCACGAGGCAGTTTAACGGTACTCGGTGACATCATCTCTATTACCTGCCAAGGGCCATTATACTGCGACAAATACTGCTTTGTTTTCGCCTTTGACACATAAGGATTCGCTAACATAACCCAATGACCCACATGGTACTTGGGTAACACTGCTTTCACATCATGTGCCCTTTCCTGTTTCTCTAAAGCATCGCTATTCATTTTTTGTACTTTCCGCCAGATAGTTTTCACTCTCCTAGGGAAACCCTTCACTGACGAGTTGCCTCCTTAGGGCGGGACTTTGAAGAACTCAAAGGCTGACAGCACACTGCGCCCAAAAAGTGCTTCATTCGGGGATAAACCTGTGCTTTGGTTATTTTCGAATTGTATGAAGGCGACGACATATTCCAATAGGACGTCCCAATCTTTATGCTGGGACTTTATGTATTTCGCAATTCCTCTGTGGACTCATTCCGTGCACCCGTTAGTTTGATGATGCAGAGCATTCGTATGTAATTTCTTAATGTGCAGCAGCCTACATAGCTGCTGCATTAATTCCGACACAAAATTTGTGCCCTGATCCCTGATTATGATTTAAGGTGTCAGAAACCAAATCGCTGACAAGTGTCTCAGCTACTGTCGTGGCTTGCTGGTCTTCTATACAACAGCGTCTCTGCACGAGGGACGAAGTATTGTATCGAACGATGCGAAATGGGCGACTGATAGCGGTACCGAAGAACTTGCGTGACGAAGTGATGAGGCAAGCGCATGATTTGATTTCAGCGAGACATCTGGGTCAAAGAGCAACGGAGAGAAGGATAGCTCATAATTATTGGTGGATGATGCGTAGGCAGGACGTGGATCATTGTGTGAAAAATTGTGTTCCATGTGCACTACCATCGTGCAGTCTACCTCCCGAACGTAGTACATGCTACGTCCAATGAAACAACTCACTGCATCTAGTGCTTCGTTATCCGTCAAAGTTCGATGATACAAAAGGACTCCACCGGCAGATCAGTACCAGCATCAATCCAGACTGTGTTTCCTGTACCTTTCGTTGTGCAAACTCGCGAATTGAGCTAAAGGGATGTTGTATGCCAGTTGATTGGTTCCCCCCGGTCATTGAGCGTACCTCACGACAGTGGATGTTTTCCGCCTGCAGAGACTAGCTGTAACAATTTTCTATCCAGGTCTACCGTATGCCGTTCCAGGTCAATTATGGCGCGATGTGTAACCAGGAAATCGGGTCCGAGAATAATGTCGTACCTACCGTTAATCACGGGAAGAACTTCTGCATTCACTTGGAAATCAGCCTCCCCCACTCGGAACTTTAACACTCCAGAACCGAGCAAATTTACAAGTCCTCCATCAACGCCACTTAACGTCCGGCGTGGTGCACTAAACCTATTTTCCCCAAATACTCGCTTACATGCAACGGATACCTGGGAATCGGTATCCAACAAAATTTTATGTCATTCATCCACGACATAGCCGTTCACAAAAATGTCGTCCACTCTTTTCTTATATGTGCTGAGTCTTACTGGGAGGGTGGCACAGTGCACACCCCGCCCCCTTCGCCGTTTAACTTCTGCCCGTAAGATCCACCCTGTGATTGAAACTTTCGCTGTTGTTACGGCATTGCCGATCCCAATAACTAGATTTCTTAAAATAAATTCAAAGTTGCTGCCTGCATTCTCGTTGTATATGAACGTGTTACGTTCCGCCAGTCACCCTGCTGTGATCCAATGCGTGGGGAACAGTAGGATGTGCCTCGGCAGCTGAACCCGTGGGCAAAGTAAGCGAAACCTACTAGATATGAAGCTTGTTACCCTGCTGACGTGTCACCAATGGACGCTGGTACCTTAATGAACTGTATAGCTGTCTCTTCACAAGAAATGACAACTGAGCTACAGACTGCCTGAATTTATGGTTAGAAAGAGGGAGATTAATCCTCTAACATACAAGAACAAGCACGTAATTTAAGATATATATGCAATTAAGTACCATACAGGAAAAGCTAAATACGAGTACTTAAGCTGCAGCCCTGGCAATGTGATACAGGCAACAGCTGGATTCGGACTAAGTAGTTAACTAGGCAGAATCGAACGATTACTTGCCTTTAAAACAAACAAATGGGGGCAACTACCGTACTACTGACTCCATAAATATACACTTAAAAATCGGGAGAAAAAGGCGCTAAGTACAAAAAAATGCTCGAATTTTAAGCAATATATACTACTACGAAAATACTGGAAAAGCTAAATACGTAACTTGTTTCCCTGGAGACGTATCAGAGGCTACTGCTGGACAAGGACTAGGTGCACGTGTTATTGCAAGTTGAAGTTGACCATAGCAGGTGACCACAATAATGGCAATGGATCATTGTTTCTTCTTGCTCTTTGTTGTACCTTTCCATAATGAGGTATGATGACGAAACTCCCGTATTCGAAATTGACAACGTTCGTGTTGAGGTGCTGCACGCGCACTATCCTTGTTAGATAAGCATTCCGACACCCTACCGCACCCCCACCTGCACACTAAATTACTTAATTTTAACTCACGGGAGTGTAACCACGAGTTAAATATAGCTATCAATACTTCAGAGATTTGGTAGCCCTGCAGGATCTTATCATCAATGAGAGGCTTCTGCTGGATGTGCGATACCCGCAGAAATGTCTCAATTATTTTCCTGGCCGAACTGAGGACAGACGCTGCGTGTTACACCACTTCAGCGTGATTTCTCCTGCGGGGTGACCGATAGCTTGTCGGGCGATGCTACAGCTCCCTGTAAGTGACGATAAAAGTTTTTAAAAACAAGACAGGCCGACAATGATTAAACAGCCATGTAAGAAACTTTCTGTGGAAATAGAGTGCTTCATCATAGAGTTAAGAGAACTCAACACGTCGTTGACAAACAGGAGCTGAAAAAAAAAACACAAAAGATCGTAATGAGAGCTGTACAGGAATTTTTCGGTGAATTCGAAAATAAGACTTTCACACCCACTTTGACGAAATGAAATCCATTGTTTGAGAGAGGACATGCAGTTGGGCTCAAAGAAGCCGTTTGGAGTAATCGGCGAATGGTTCGACATTCGAATAGCAGCGATACTACTGTTCGAAGATGTTGGCAAGGATGGGTGAACCATGGCCAAACACAGCGTTAAGAAGGAAGCGGTTGGCCTAGAGGGATGACACAACGTGACGACAGAGGAGTCGTCACAGAAACTCAGAGAGCCCCGGGTTCGTAATTATCATCGATGTCACGTATATCTGATGCTTCACTGACCACACTAACCTTTAATAAGTGGCTCACAGAAACGGAGCTGAGCTCTTGACGTCCCTCGCGCCGTCTACAGTTGACGTCTCTGCCCAGTTTGCAGTGGTATCGGGTACATTCGGCCTGGAATCTCATTAACTGGAATAGAATTGTCTTCAGTCATGAGCCCTGCTTCAGACTGAGCCCCGGTCACCAGCGTAGATGTGTTTGGAGAAACCCCATACAGCTCTGGGGTACCAACCTTACTGTCGCCCACCATATTGCCTGACAACCAGGAGTGACGGATTGTTGTGCCATTCTATTTCGTAGCAGGACCCATTCAGTTGTCAAAGCGCGGCACCCTTACAAATGGCTCAAATGGCTCTGAGCACTATGGGACTTAACATCGGAGGTCATCAGTCCCCTAGAACTTAGAACTACTTAAACGTAACTAACCTAAGGACATCACACACGCCCATGCCCGAGGCAGGATTTGAACCTGCAACCGTAGCGGTCGCGTGGTTCCAGACTGAAGCGCCTAGAACCACTCGGCCACACCGTCCGGCGGTACCCTTACAACACAGTAGTACGTCGACGATAGTCTACTCCCCGTTTTGTTGCCCTTCACTGCAAGCCATCCCAGCTTATATTTCAGCAAGCCGATGCCCTCCCAACAATCGATGAGGGTTTCTACAGCTCGTCTTCGTGCGTGTCAAACCCTATCTTGTCCAGCAAGGTCACCGGATCTGTCACGAAATGAGAACGTTTGGAGCATTATGAGCAAGGTCCTCCAACCAGATGGACATTATGAAGATCTAAGCCTCCTATTGGACAGAATTCGACACGGTATCCCTCACGAGGACTTCCACCCAGTCTGCCAATCAGTGGAAAGCCCAATAACTGCTTCAATAGGAGCCAGACGTGGATAAAGACGTTACTGACATGCTTAATTTGTGAAGCTATTTCTCTTCAATAAGTGGTATAACTGTTCTGAAACCGTAATCATTTGTTTGTTTGCACATGTACGACGTATCTACCGATTTAAGTCCCATTCGGATAATTCTACGTAGTGCGTTGTATCTTTTTCTTTTTCTTGTCTTTGTGTTTTGTTTTTAGATAAAGATTGTAAATGGATCAAAACTGTCTGCTGAGCTGCTGAGTCATGAAACATCCACCGAAACGCAAGATGACTGTATAGGACGTAAACATTAAATTCAGTTTTCCTAAATAATTTATTTGCAGAATTCGTTAACACGGTCCCTCCTTTCAGTTATCGCGCCTACACATAAGTATCAGGTATGCAGACTGACTGCGTAGCAGAAATGCTACTTAGAAATTTCAGTAGAGGATAAGGACTAGAACCCGATGAAAGAACAGTTCGATTCTATAGAGATTATGCGAAAGTTCCTACTCCCACTCGAACATTGATGATCGTAGATCAATGGAGCAGTGAACGAATCAAAGCCCTAGTAAACAGGTCAGTGGCTTTCTGAATAAGGATCGGCGCATATATGCACGTAATTATACACCTAATCACTGCGTCAATCTGTTGTAGAATTATGGAAAATAGTTTTGTGCTGACGTACTACGATCGTTTTGGAGTCTGAGAAGCTCCCTTAGAGGAGTTAAACATGGATTCCGTAAAAAAATTTCTTGCGAAACTGTAATCACACTGTACGCCCATGGGATATAGAAGACCGAAGGCAACGGTTCTCAAGGTGTTTCCGTGGTCCTTGACCTGACAGCACTGGATATTGTCGCACTGCGTCTTAGAGAACAAAAAACACCGGTGTGCAAAACTTAAGTACAAAAGTAATTCTCGCAACTTGTGCCTCTGCCATATAACGTAACTCAGTGAAACACAGACCATGCATAGAAAGAGCTCTTATAGTACAGCTTAGAAGGATAACTGAAAGAATTACGCAACGAGACGAGCAGAAATGACACTTTTACAGAAAAACAGTAATTACAATGAAGTTATCTCAGTTTCTGGTAGTCCACATGCAGTGCAACGTCCTTCCATTCTGACCACTCGGTTTGTAAATAATTAGTTTGGTAGAGTGTTCCATTTCTGCACCAGCGATGCTGGGTCGACAATAGCTCGATGGCCTTTGGTGCATGTGGACGTGCTAAAATACGTCTCCCCAAGATGTCCCACAAGTGCCCACTGGGGTTTCAGTTGGGGGAGCGGGCAGGCCAGTATATTCGTTCGATAAGGGAGCTGCTCCTCATACGCTGTTTGAAGCGGTCGCATATCCACAAAAATGAAGTCACGGCCAAATACACACCTGAAAAGATGTACATGAGTAATGAGTACAGTGTCATAATAACGGTGACCTGTGAGTATATGATGTTTAAAGAATTATAATGGTACGCTATAGCTCCACACACTGTAACAATTGGGCCATCATAACGATCACGTTCGACAATCTGGGCATACCCTCGTATGGTGATAGGTCAGAATGCGTAACGCTCTTGGGGGCAAAATCGACCATGTTCGTTTGATGGTCCACGTCTTAAGGCTTGGGGATACAATACTGCAGTGTCTGTGTTATTCTGAAGTACCGTGTATAGTTCCTTTGGACATACATGTCTAACACAGGCACTGCAATACCATACGTATCCCCCGACACACAGCCCGCGACTTTCAAGTAATATGGATCACCAGTCCTAAATATATATGATGGATGTATGAGTATAGGTCGTAAATACATGGTTGACGACATACTGAAGTTGGGTTCTGGTCTCAATTAGTGACCGGATAGCCAAATAAGGCGACCGCTCGCGATAAGCGGGAAATCCGGGTTCGAGTACTGGTCCATCACAAATTTTCACTGTCGTCATTCCATTCTACAGCTGATGGTAGTCCATATTCGCAATTGCGAATACATTCAATGAAAGGATATTTGGCGAATAGACTGACTTGTACGTCTCCCACTGGCTTAAATACGAGGGTTGGAACTATAATACTGGTAACTATCTATTTACAGCTCGTACAAAATAGATAGGTGTTTCAAAGTCTAAGTGACCTTCAAAGTAGTCATCAGCATGGTGTATAACCCGTTGCCAGCGATGTGGAAGTCGTAGGATACTCTTAGCAGTTGTGTTGACAGTTCAAGCGGAGCGGTCTATTGCCCGACGAATTTGTAGCAGTTCTGAAACGAAAGCCGTGAAGTGTTTCCTTCGGTTTAGAAACCGAGTTGAACTCACGAGGGCTTAACTCAGTGGAGTGTAGTAGATGGTATAGCACTTAGCAGCCCCATCAGTCAAACAAATCAGTAACAGCTTGCACTATACGTGTTTGAGCATTGTCCAGCAAAATGATGGTCAGATCCTACAGGAAGTGTCATCACTTCTAAGCTGCTCGTAAGTTGTGTTCCAAAAATGAACAGCATAGGGACAGAAGTGATTACACTTTCTGTAGGACTTCACCATCATTTTCCAGGACAATCCTCAAGCACCTACAGTGCAAGCTGTTACTGATTTGTTTGACTGATGGGGATGCTAAGTGCTATACCATCTACTGCACTCCACTGACTTAAGCACTCGTGAGTTCAACTCGGTTTCTAAACTGAAGGAAACACTTCACGTTATTCGCTTCAGAACTGGTACAAATTCGTCGGGCAATAGATAGCGCCGCTCGAACTGTAAACACAACTGGGACTGCTAAGAGTATCCTACGTGTTCCACATCACGGACAACGAGTTATACACAGTGCGGGTGACTACTTTGAAGGTCAGTAAAACTTCGAAACACGTATCTATTTTGTACGAGCTGAAAATAAATACTTGCCACTATTAAAGTTCCAACCCTCGTACAGCAGAGTATGTCAGGGGTGTGTTGGCAGTCAACATGAACTAACAACCATCCAGCAGATTTCAGCCGCATTGGGGTAGGAATGTAACGCCACAAAATGAGAACATTACCAAACGCGTACCCGGCATGGGAGGATGTTGCCATATATGGTGATCACACACCCTGTTACGAGACATGACCCGCATTTTGTAATGTCGATGGGACCACCATAAATGGAGGTGACTTCAGTGTAGTTATTGTCTTCGAGTAAAAGTGTTATTTCTGTTCGTTTCATTGTGTCTTTCTTTCAGTTACCTCCTTTGCTATACTGTATCAGTTCTTTCTACACACATCACAAAAATTTTTCCATGAACTCGGCTCCGAGAGTTCCAGAACCTGTCCAGAAAATTGGAATAGAGATCAATATAAACATCATTTCCGCCCTTTTTATTGACAATGAAATCCACGCATTGCATGTTGTACCACCATACAACGAGATCTTCAGTGGTGGTGGTCCAGATTGCTGGACACACCGGTACCTCTAATACCCAGTAGCATGTCCTCTTGCATTGATGCAAGCCTGTATTCGTCGTGGCGTGCTATCCAGAAGTTCATCAAGGCTCTGTTAGTCCATATTGGTCACTCCTCAAAGGCGACTCGGTGTAGGTCCCTCAGTGGTTGGTGGGTTACGTCGTCCATAAACAGCCCTTTTCGATGTATTTCAGGCATGTTAGATAGGTTTATGTCTGGAGAACATACTGGACACTCTACTCCAGCGATGTCGTTATCCTGAAGGAAGTCATTCACAAGATGTGCACGATGGAATCGCGAATTTTCGTACTTGAAGACGAATGCAAGCCATTATGCTGCCGATATGGTTGCACTATCGGTAGGAGGATGGTATTCACGTATCGTACAGTCGTTACGGCGCCTTCCATGACCAGCAGCGGCGTACTTTCGCCCTACATATTGCCACCCCAAAACAGCGTGCAACACTCGCTGGACAGTGTGTCTAAGGAGTTCAGCCTGACCGGGTTGCCTCCAAACACGTCTCTGACGATTGTCTGGTTGAAGGCATATGCGACTCTCATCGGTGAAGAGAACGCGATACGGTAGTATCCCTTGGGCAGTCTGAGCGAGGCATGTCATCAACAGTTCCTGTCTCTCTGTAACTCCTCCATGTCCGAACAACATCGCTTTGGTTCGAGATACCTGGACACTTATCTTGTTGAGAGCCCTTCCTGACACAAAGTAACAATGCGGACACGATCGAACCGCGGTATTGACCGTATAGGCATGGTTGAACTATAGACAACACTAGCCGTGTACCTCCTTTATGGTGGAATGAATGGAACTGATCGTCTGTCGGACCCCCTCCGTCTAATAGGCTCTGCTCATGCATAATTGTTTACATCTTTGGGCGGGTTTAGTGACTTCTCTGAACAGCCAAGGAGCCAGCCGAAGTGGCCGTGCGGTTAAAGGCGCTGCAGTCTGGAACCGCAAGACCGCTACGGTCGCAGGTTCGAATCCTGCCTCGGGCATGGATGTTTGTGATGTCCTTAGGTTAGTTAGGTTTAACTAGTTCTAAGTTCTAGGGGACTAATGACCTCAGCAGTTGAGTCCCATAGTGCTCAGAGCCATTTGAACCATTTTTTGAACAGCCAAGGTGAGTGTGTGTGTGATACAACATCCACAGTCAACGTCTATCTTAAGGAGTTCTTGGAACCGGGGTGATGCAAAATGTTTTTTTATGTATGTATGTAGGTCACGTATCATCGAGCTATGTTACGTTGCAGCGTCACATCACGCGAAAGTTACTTTCACCCTTTAGTTTTGCACACCACTGTATGAGTGTGCCGAATATCGGTGCAGGTTTGTGACTGGACTCATAAATTCTTAGCAACACGTCGATCTTAATGGGGTGATATTACAAACGTTGCAGTATCCAAAGTTTGCTGAAATCGAGTGTCACGCTGGCGGGACCTTTCGCCGCACAAATGATGCGGTGAGTAACGTAGGAAGTTCCGTGAAGTTGTTAGCGATGATACTGTTTAATACATAAAAGTTGCAACGCCAGACAACTGAAGCGAAAGACAGACGATAAACTGTCATTGAAGGGAATTGCAGTTGATTCTAACGTAAACAAAAGTTACGATTTTGCCATAAATATGTGAAACACTTATCAGCGATAGATTTCATTATAGTCGATAAATCACTTGAAAGTATAATCTGCCAAAAATATTGATGAATATCCTTCCTGAAATGACCTAAAGTGTTAAACAGAACATAGACTGAGATTCATTAAGCGATTCCGAACGATACCTAACGATTAAACAAATGAAGTTGCCCTCAATACACTCGTTACATATTTCCACGAGCATTCATCATCAGTTTTGGATCCTTACGCCGTAGAACTACTGCAGGAGATTAATAAGATTGAGAGAAGGCCTGCACGTTTCGTCGCGGTTTTATTGCTGTAAGTGAGGGAATAATTACATTAGTCAGCCAGAATATTATGGCCACCTGTCTAAAAGCCGGAATGTCCATCTTTGCCGATGAGTCGTGTCGTGGAAGCAATGATGTCGTGGTAGGTCGATGGATGGAGTTGACACCACATTTGCGCACACTGGTCACCTAATGCCCGTAAATTTTGGGGAGGGGTTTGATGAGCTCAGAGGTCACGTTCCATCACATCCCAGATGTGTTCCGTCGGGTTCAGATCTGGCGAGTTGGTGGCCTAGCAAATCACCTGGAACTCTCAACTGTGATCCTCGAACCATTTAATCACACTCCTGGCCTTGTGACACGGCGCATTAACTTGCTGAAAAATGCCACGGCCGTTAGGAAACATAATCTTCATGAAGGCGTGTACGTGGTCTTTAGCGAGTGTACGATACTCCTTGGCCGTCATTGACCCACGGAGGCCCACGTGAATGCTCCCCAGAGCATAACGGAGCCGCCGCCAACTTGCCTCCGTACCACAAACCACGTGTGAAGGAACTCTTTCCCTGGAAGACGACGGATTCCCGCCCTCCCATCGGCATGATGAAGAAGGTATCATCACCATGCAATGCTCTACCACTGCGCCAGCTTCCAGCGCCGGTGAGTACGTGCCCTTTTCAGTCGCGGTTGCCGATGTTGTGGTGTTAACATTGGAACGTGCATGGGTCGTCAGCTGTGGAGGCTCAAGTTTTAGTATTGTTCGGTGCACTGTGTGTTCAGACACACTTTGCCCAGCTTTAAAGTCTGATGTTAGAACCGCCTCAATTCGCTGGCTGTCCTGTTTTTCCAATCAGCCCAGCTTGTCCAGACATCGGACATTTTTAATTAGGGGTTCCCGCAGAACCCCACGACGTCTGGAGGTTGTTGAAGATACTAACCACTCAGCACAGCACTTCTCGAACAACCAACAAGTCGTGCACTTTCCGAAACGCTCGTGCCGAGCATCGAGTTATCAAAATTTGCAGTCGATCAAACTCAAATATATCAAGTTCCTTCCCCATTCTACACATAGACAGCACGCTCACTGATACTACATGCACCGTGTGTGCGTCTGACTAGCAGTCATCCCTCGCCAGGTGACGCTCCTATCGCCTTGGAAGGCTTTATATCGATAGTAGGCCGGTGGTCATAACGGGTCATGCGGTAGCGTTCTCGCTTCCCACGCCCGGGTTCCCGGGTTCGATTCCCGGCGGAGTCAGGGATTTTCTCTGCCTCGTGATGACTGGGTGTTGTGTGATGTCCTTAGGTTAGTTAGGTTTAAGTAGTTCTAAGTTCTAGGGGACTGATGACCACAGATGTTAGCCGGCCGCGGTGGTCTCGCGGTTCTAGGCGCGCAGTCCGGAACCGTGTGACCGCTACGGTCGCAGGTTCGAATCCTGCCTCGGGCATGGATGTGTGTGATGTCCTTAGGTTAGTTCGGTTTAAGTAGTTCTAAGTTCTAGGGGACTGATGACCACAGCAGTTGAGTCCCATAGTGCTCAGAGCCATTTGAACCATTTTTGAACCATAGATGTTAAGTCCCATAGTGCTCAGAGCCATTTGAACCATTTGGTCATAACGTTCTGGCTGATCACTGTGTATGCCCCTGAAACTCTAGTGGTACGCTCTGCAAGACTGACATTGAGGATGACGCGATATCTTTATTTCGAAATTCTGAAAGCAGACATTGCACATCGTCAGAAAAAATTCATACACATCTTTCACGAGCGGAATGGGAAAGCGAAGATGTAAACGTGATACCGGAAGTTTCTCCGCTTGCGGATTATTCACATTGATGTTAATAAGCTTTAAATAGCGATTTCCGTATCTGTTTTATTACTCCACATACTTACGTTTATAGAATATCTCTATTATAAAATCTGCAAACTGTTTTGGTCGCGTCTGTAGTTACCTGGTGATGTTTGTTTAATTTCGATGACAGGGAACGCGCACAACAATGGGATGGAGCCTGAAGCGATGTTCGTTGCCTAGCATTATTTAGCTTTTCTACCGATATTGTTTGGTGTCGATACAAATATGCGTGCTCTGGTAGAGAGAAAGAAACGCTACAATAAGGATTTGTGGAGTGAACTAGTAAACAGCAGACTTTTGTTACTGAAAAGGAACTATGGTAATATTCTGTTGGAGCCTTAGGTGCTTTGTGCGAATCGAAAGCCCCGAATCTGAGAGTAAGGCAGGAAGCACGATTGGAATTTAGCGTCCTGACGATAGACGGCGAAATGTGGAGACGATATACTTCATCGTAAGCAGAAGGTATGTCGCAGTGTTCTAACTGTCACCTATTACCTATCATGTAGGAAGACCTGCTTAATTACTATTATGATAACATAGCTGCTTCTGCTTTTTTGTGTGTGTAAGATAGCGTTAATTGCAAATTGCAGCTGTTTGGCTGACTGTGGTGTGAGATCGGACCACATAGTTGGTGAAAGTTAGACATCAAGGGCATAGATTCATATTGTGACTCATATTTTCAACCTACCACGCATTTTCAAAAGCCAGTTGCTTAAATATATAGAGGCAGACATGTTTATTGACTACGTTATTGTCATGTATTATTTCATAATTTTATTTATTGCTAGTGGGGGCAATAATCAATGTCGCTTATCGATTAGACATGTACAGGTCTGTGACCATCATAGAACCAAGATGTTGTAGGTTTCTACCACCTGGGGACGAGGAGCTTGGTTGGAACATCTTGCCAGCTGCAGAGTCAGTGTAGAGGTATACCGAGCTGAGCTGGTGCCATAGTAAGTGAAGTCTTGCTGTATTGTTGCCTGGAAAATACCTTGGTTGTTAACCACAATAATAACTAAGTTTCCTTCATTTTTCTCACTGATGGGACTCTCTTCATTCCAAGATGTAGTTATTATGAGTACGATTATTTATTTCTGGCATGAGAGCATGTGGAGTTTGTTTATCTTGTTGATGCCTGTGAGAGAAATAAATGATGACGCAGAAATGGGAAACCGGTAAACTGATAGGTAGCCAAACGGTATAGAATATCTTCAACTCGTGAGACACTGCGGAGAAATTAGTGTTTTAACCAAGGTCTTTAGTAAACAGTTGGTAATCGGTACGATATAAGGCCATCACCATCACGTTGCTATGGCTACCACACGACATCGCATTGCTCCCATTCCACCCGTCTTAAGTATCCTAGGTGTGGAAATTCGTTAACACGACGTACACATGGGTCTACAAAGAAGAGATCTAGAAAGAAGTGACAATGAAAGTATGTTTTAACGAAGCGCATCCTATATTCCTTTGACTACCAGTGGGAGCAAGCACCTGTCAACAGTAAATATCACCACTGACTAATAGTCGTGAAATAACCGTTCCTCTTGACTCCAGATCCATCCTGGAGACATCAGCTTTCACTAATTTAGATCAGCTGTAGCTCTGGGCTAGTTCATACTAGCTGTGTAGTTGCAGCTGTTACAACGTTCATTGTGGGTGAATTAAGACTTTCGTGCAAGCTTCAGAGTATTTCCATCTTGTAATCACTCATCATTCATATGTCCATGACAATAAGCAAAAAGTGGATGATATGGCAGGAATGTAACACGAGAGATCTAACTATAGAAGATAAAATTTCGTTTCATGGCTGCTGGCTTGCATAACACAAAATTATTTCTGCACGCTTAATTTTGTTCGTAATTGTGGGATATACAATTGTAAAATCGCCTAAAGTGTATGTTTTGGTCATAAGAAACATGTTTTTTGAAGCTTGGTAAGATTCGTTAATTTTCAAATTGAAACGCACTCGTTAAGAAATTTTATTTCAGCTTCAGAGGATATCTGAAGTATAGCGCACATTAGAGTAAATCTTAATTTGGCGTCGGCTTCCAGTGCAGCTAATTTTACGTAGTCGTTCAACTTCAGGTCGACCGGGTGTTTTAAGATCGTTACTGTTCCCAGTGATTTGTCGCCAGCAGTTCGATCTAAAAGTAAGGATTTTCTGGCATTTCACTATAGTTTTCCAGTGTTTCGACCTACGAGGAAATTTATTATAACAAGGGAAAGGTACAACTGCGAAGTAGTTCTGTACGTTCTCATGCCGTTGGTGTGTCGTTACATTGCTGTACATTTCAGAACCTGGAGTGTATAGTATGGCTTTCACAGATTTTCTGTAGTTCCACCGCAAGGAAACAAAAACTTCCAGACTGAACGTATGATCCTCTTCACATTTTATTTTCTTGGCAATGGTGAAGACTTTAATATTAGAGGTATGTATACCCAAAAGTAGTATATATCATGTAGCCCTGTCTTGATTATTAATCTTCAGTCGAGTGGCTAAGGTTTCGAATAATTGCTGTCAAAAAATGTAATCTTTCTGTAATAAATTACTCCTATCTTGAAAAGGCAGCAGGGAAGGTTAGGCTTTAACGCACAGTCGACCTGTCGACGGCAACGTCATTTGGCACGGAGGACAGGTTCTGAATGTTTGAAGATATACCAGCCCGTTCGGTCTCAAAAATCTAAACCTGAGAATATCGTGATGTTGGACGCTGAGATCTAAAACAAAGACGATGCTCTAACTCATTTCAGATGTGTTCCAATAGATTCGGGTCGGGACTATGGGCAGGCCAGTACGTTTTAGGAATGTTACTGTCCATAAACCATTTCCTCGCAGATGCTGTTATATGGCAGGGTGCAGTCTCATGTTGGTGGAAACATCGTCTCTGAACAGTCACTATACGCTGTACGGAATGCTATAAAATGTGTTCATGTCCTTTTGTGGACAGTGATGTGAACAGTGAATTGTCTGCTACATATTTCATTAATGCAGTCTAAACTCTGACTCTTCACGCTGCCTCTGACCTAAAAACAAAGGACAGATACAGACGCTCTCAGCTATCTTACGATTTCGCGTTGTATTTATCTGTTATGTCGTGTGTTTGAATATATTGTATTCATGCACAAAATTTGGCGACCCTGATTATCCGAAACACGTGCCGGAAAGATTTCATCACACACTGCAAAAAGTGAATGGCGAGCCGGAATGTAAAACACACCTTACGAACGTTTTCGCATCGGCGGTGCCAAGTAGAATGTTCAAATGTGGAAATGTGTGTGAATTCATAAGGGACCAAACTGCTGAGGTCATCGGTACCTAGACTTACACGCTACCTAAACTAACTTACACTAAGAACAACACACACACGTCCATGCCCGAGGGAGGACTCAAACCTCCGACGGGAGAGGCCGCGCAATCCGTGACGTGGCCCAAGTATAATTATTCGTCAACAACCGCGTCGCGTAATCTACGTATAACATAACAAGCACACAGAATCTTGCAACTGCTGACTTACCATCAGCAAATATTTCCGTTACTCCGATTGCGGTGAAAGCCCCGTCGTTCTGGTCGGATAATCGAGTGCTGTGATTCATTCAACTTGATAGTGAATTTGTCTTGGCCCACATCACCTTGACCGAAACTAAATACAGATACGTGGAGCCTGCACTTAAATATACTCATAATCTGATCTGGCGACTGACGCGCTCAGTCAAACTGCTGATCCAATAGTACAGGTAGCCGGCCAGAGTGGCCGAGCGGTTATAGGCGCTTCAGTCTGGAACCGCGCGACCGCTAAGGTCGCAGGTTCGAATACTGCCTCGGGCATGGGTGTGTGTGATGTCCTTAGGTTAGTTAGGTTATGCTGTGGCGTAACAAGCTAGCTACGCCACACTGAGAAGGGAGCCGAAAGGCACGCGTACACACCCGCCGACTGGCGTCAAGTCTGGAACAGGATAAGTTATGACTGCTATAAAGACAATACGTAGCTTTGGAATATACTTAACTTTATTCTTTGTTGGTTTACAACGTTATTCTTGAGACATTTATACGATAACTCTCAAACTAGGTAAGGCTAATGGCGCCTTGCTAGGTCGTAGCCATGGACTTAGCAGAAGGCTATTCTAACTGTCTCTCGGCAAATGAGAGGAAGGCTTCGTCCGTATTGTCGCTAGCAATGTCGTCCGTACAACTGGGGTCGTGTGCTTGTCCGTATCTCGAGACCTGCCTTGTGGTGGCGCTCGGTCTGCGATCACACAGTGGCGACACGCGGGTCCGACAGGTACTAAATGGACCGCGGCCGATTTAAGCAACCACCTAGCAAGTGTGGTGTCTGGCGGTGACACCACAGGTTACGTTCTAGGGGACTGATGACCTCAGATGTTAAGTCCCACAGTGCTCAGAACCGAATAGTACAGGTATAAACATCGACAGTCATCACAGCCCTCTCTACCAGAAGAGACACTTCTCTGGAAGCACTGCAAGCACAAGCAACTGAGATACCTAACAGTCATCATTTTGACTTGCTGCTCTTGCATTTGTCGTGTTTGCAGTTACAATTAATCGATAAAAGGTCGGCCTGTTATGCAGAACACTGTTTTTCCACGTGACCAAAACATGTTTCAGCACCTCTGTGTCATCATCAGTGGGCTTTCGTTATTGAAATCTGTGAAATGTGAACATATTTTAAGTGGTACCTAATTTACAATAATTAGGCCTAAAGGAAAGTTTTTGTTTGTTTCTTGAATTACCTTAATCTTGTATTATGCGCTTATGTAGGACCATTTGTACATTATCATGTACTGATAGCTGGTTATCTGCAAGCGAAATGATGTTAATGTGAACCTGGTTTGCAAGTTAAAACATTACTTCATGTTCAACGTGATTTTGTTGAGTCAGGCTACTTCGCGCACATATTTGCTTTGGCAAATACTTTTTATTTCGTATCCTCGTGTCCTCGTGATTTTTTGAGAAGCACGCACAGATACTACACGTATACATACTATACATTATACAAGTAAATAGCAGCAAATATGACCGCGAAATATCCTGACAGAACAAAATTACTTTAAAGCTGGAGTGATGTGTTGATTCAGAATCCAAATTTACATTAATATCGCTAAGTTGCAGATGACAGCTACCAGTACATGATAATGTACAAGTAGTCCTACATGGGCGTCTAGTGTAAAATTGAGGCAATGAAAAATCCCAAAACTTTTCTTTAGATCTCATCTTCGTATTACTTGTTATAGTTGCTGTGGTCTTCAGTCCGAAGACTGGTTCGATGCAACTCTCCATGATACTCTATCCTGTGCAACCTGCTTCATCTCCGAGTAACTACTGCTAGATACAGCCTTCTTAATAATCTTTTATATGTGACATGTAGGTCCTGCCTCTGTCTTTTATTGTTAGTCAGTATTTACACTTGTCATATAAAAATGTCTTTTCCTACAAATTTGTAACTATGTTATAGGCCATTTTAATTGTTTTAATACTGGTGAAGGCACTCTTAGAAGTGTTGAAACCTTGTGAATAAGGCTCAAAATAATAGTGACCGAGGTTTCATTTGTTTCAGTTTTCATCTTAATGTATTCATCTCTTGCATCTCTTGATCTCTCTCTACAAATCTTACTTCTCCCCCCCCCCCCTTCCCCCCGCCCGCGCTTCCCATCATTATCAAATTGGAGACGATGACGTTTCGCTCTGCCGCTAAACAATAGCAACGTTTCCATTACGACTAGGTTATTAACCATTGGAAACATTGACTTTTCCGTCGTATCGAAAGTTGAGATCACACCGCTAATCTTTCGTACCTCACGGCCCGACTCTGCAGACCTTACCACAAATTTACTAAAAGTGTTTACTATAATTATTTCTCTTAGTGTTAATCATATGCTACTTTCGTTCGTATTTATTTGAAGGCATATTAGAAATCCATTACCACGGTTCACGAGGGACCATTCAGACACGAAAGAAGTAGTTTTGAATTTCAGCCATAGAGGTGAAATTGGACAGCAGCTTTCACATGAACTTCAAGGGCTTTCTGTCAATTGCAGGCTTCGTTAAGCAGACCGAAGACTACGCTATAACCGTGAACAGCACTCTATTGTTGGGAGCCTCGCCTCGTAAACAGAGATGGAACTCGACGTCAATAATGTCGATAAGTTAATTCAGCGCGTGTAAAAAAAAACTGGAGAAAAGCGCAATAAAGTTGACTCTATCAATGCACTTATATTGCTCGGGGGTGGGCTGCCCCGAATCCATTATCTTCTTACATGAAAATTGCGAACTTTACGTAATTTGTTCCAGTCAGATACGATCAGCTAACACAGGCGCATGGCTTTCCGGAACTCAAGAAGAGGCCTTGGCGTCGTTATAAATCGCCAATCTTTCTAAGACCCGCCGCTATTCGTCGGGGAGCAATACAATACAACTTTCTCCCGTTGGCATGACTTATAAGTATCTGCGACAATGTACATACTTTCGTGACGTCATTTCATGGCTCCCCTTGTTCTCGTCACAAATCAAACAAAATACACGTTGCGTTTCACAAAATGGGAATAACTTTCATTATAATCAATATCTGATTCTCAAGTGGAGCGGTGTATAAATACACAGGGTGGTCCATTGATCGTGACCGGGTCAAATATCTCACGAAATAAGCGTCAAACAGAAACTGCAAAGAACGAAACGTGTCTAGCTTGAAGGGGGAAACCAGATGCGCTATGGTTGGCCCGCTAGATGGTGCTGCCATAGGTCAAACGAATATCAATTGCGTTTTTTAAAATAGGAACCCCCATTTTTTATTACATATTCGTGTAGAACGTAAAGAAATATGAATGTTTTAGTTGGATCACTTTTTTCGCTTTGTGACAGATGGCGCTGTAATAGTCACAAACATATGGCTCACAATTTTAGACCAACAGTTGGTAACAGGTATGGTTTTTAACTTAAAATATAGAGCGTAGGTACGTTTGAACATTTTAATTCGGTTGTTCCAATGTGATACACGTACTTTTGTGAACTTATCATTTCTGAGAACGCATGCTGCTACAGCATGATTACCTTTAAATACCACATTAACACAATAAATGCTCAAAATGATGTCCGTCAACCTCAATGCATTTGGCAATACATGTAACGCCATTCCTCTCAACAGCGAGTAGTTCGCCTTCCGTAATGTTCTTACAACCACAGACAATGCGCTGACGCATGTTGTCAGACGTTGTCGGTGGATCACAATAGCAAATATCCTTCAACTTTCCCCACAGAAAGGAATCCGGGGACGCCAGATCCGGTGAATGTGCGGACAATGGTATGTCATGCCGCTTCAAATGCACGCGAGCTATGTGACGGACATCCATCGTGTTGGAAGTACATCGCCATTCTGTCAGGCAGTAAAAAATCTTGTAGAACATTACGCAGGAAATCAGCATACATTGCACCATTTAGATTGCCATCGATAAAATGTGGGCCAGTTATCCTTCCTCCCATAATTCCGCACCATACATTAACCCGCCAAGGTCGCTGATGTTCCACTTGTCGCAGCCATCGTGTATTTTCCGTTGCCCAATAGTGCATATTATGCCGGTTTACGTTACCGCTGTGGGTGAATGACGCTTCGTCGCTAAATAGAACAAGTGCCAAAAATCTGTAATCGCCCTGTAATTTCTCTTGTCCCCAGTAGCAGAACTGTACACGACGTTCAAAGTCGTCGCCATGCAATTCCTGGTGTATAGAAATATGGTACGGGTCCAATCGATGTTGATGTAGCATTCTCAACACCGACGTTTTTGAGATTCCCTATTCTCGCCCGATTTGTCTACTACTGATGTGCGGATTAGCCTCGACAGCAGCTAAAACACCTACTTGTGCATCATCATTTGTTGCATGTCGTGGTTGACGTTTCACATGTGGGTGAACACTTGCTGTTTCCTTACATAACGTAACTATCCGGCGAACGGTCCGGACACTTGGATGATGTGGTCCAGGATACCGAGCAGCATACATAGCACACGCCCGTTGGGCATTTTGATCACAATAGCCATACATCAACGCAATATCGACCTTTTCCTCAGTTGGTAAACGGTCTATTTTAGCACGGGTAATGCATCACGAAGCAGATACTGTCCACACTGGCGGAATGTTAGGTGATACCACGTACTTATACGTTTGTGACTATTGTTGTGGCCTGGCAAGACAGCCAACCCACTATGAGGAGGCCGAAAGGCACGCGTTTAAGCTCACGCAGGCTGGCGTGAGGTCTGGAACAGGACAAGGTAATTAATATAGCCAATAACGTTCGTAGCTGCTGGAATACTTAACTTTAATCCACAATTGGTGAACATCGCTCGTGACGGTACATGTTTTACAGCATCAATAGTAACTGGTAATGGCGCCTTGCTAGGTCGTAGCAAATGACGTAGCTGAAGGCTATGCTAACTATCGTCTCGGCAAATGAGAGCCTAATTTGTCAGTGAACCATCGCTAGAAAAGTCGGCTGTACAACTGGGGCGAGTGCTAGGAAGTCTCTCTAGACATGCCGTGTGGTGGCGCTCGGTCTGCAATCACTGATAGTGGCGACACGCGGGTCCGACGTATACTAACGGACCGCGGCCGATTTAAAGGCTACCACCTAGCAAGTGTGGTGTCTGGCGGTGACACAACTACTATTACAGCTCCATCTATCACAAAACGAAAAAAGTGGTCCAACTAAAACATTCATATTTCTTTATGTACTATACGAATATGTAATGAAAAATGGGGGTTCCCATTTAAAGAAACGCAGTTGATATCCGTTTGACCTAAGGCAGCGCCATCTAGCGGGCCAACCATAGCGCCATTTGGTTTCCCCCTTCAAGCTAGAGGAGTTTCGTTCTTTGTAGTTTTTTCGTCTGATGCTTATTTCGTGAGATATTTGACCCGGTCACTATCAATGGACCACCCTGTATATAGGTACAGATAATCTGCGGGTAAATCCATCATCCTTTCGCGCTCCGTGATTCCCTTTACGAAGGAGAACCTTTAAGTACGTACGCGGAACGAGTCAAATTATAAGTTAACACACAGAAGGGAGGAAGGGAGGTAAGGGCTTAACTTCTGGTCGACGTCGCGGTCATTAAAGACGAAGCACACATTCGGAATGTTTCAACGATGGGGAAGGAAATCGGCCGTGTCCTTTCAAGGAGAATTCCGGCATCTGCGGAAGTGATGTAGGGAAATCACGGAAAAACTAGATATGAATTGCCGGGCGGGAATTTGAACAGTTGCACAGTGGTCCAAGTGGCTTCGGAACCTTGGCAGAATAGAAGAAAGAGGAGCACGTTCCCACTTTAGTCGTGTGGAATCTTGTGTAGATTGCACTGGTGCATATTTTGGCAATGCTGCGATGTCTTTTCAGTCTCACATCGATATAATGCGAGCCGTGACATTTGACGGTGAACCGTGAGTCGTACAGCGACACATTTTTCATATATTGCTTGTGTGGCTCACCAAGAATACGACAGCGACCCTGCTTAATTTTCAGGACAAAATAAGATGAACAGCACCTGATAAGGTTTGTTTATGACCTTTTTATTCGGTGTAATGACGTCTATCGCTTTAGAACTAATCTACGACCGATATTAACCGAAATCATTGGCTACAAAATTTCCTGTGTGGCTCCACTTTTTAAATAGCTGTCCTACTAGCTTAATAGTATAGTTAACGACTTGTAATGTGTTTGCGTGCCACACGGTGAAAATGGGTTATTCATAATTGCAATTATTTCATAAAGTACTTTCCGCAAAAAGTGTTATCAGGGTTTCTGCAAAATTATTGGGGAGTTATTCGCAATTGTAGTCACAATTATTTCGCAGCCTGGCAAAAAATTTTTACAAGATTAAAATTTGTCGGATTAATACTGGTTTTTTTGCGAAATTGTTCAGAACTGCTCAAATTTTGTTCGGAGAATTCAAGAACTGAAATATGAGCGTGAAGAACTCTGAAAAAATGTGTATTTCTCCAAATTCGAGTTCCAACTTAACCGGACTTGCAATGTTCTGGAATGATGCCCGGTGCCACGTTAGTCCTCATAGTTTCGATGCACGGATACACCATAATCAAAGGTTGCCGATTGGTTTTCTATCTGGAGATGCGTAGGAAACTCGTATCAAGGATTCCTGGCCGCAGCGGGAAGATTTTATACGAAAATGTTCCCGTTGAATAACATGCAAGCCGTTCTCCATCGGCTTCTGGCATATCCGGTTCCACCCATGTCGAGAGTTCAGACAATGACAGCTGAAGAAGATAACCAAATCCCACATGAAGTAAGAGATCTACTTTTCGAACCACTTTTCAGTGAACAACCCGACAGCGACCCTTCTGACAGCAATGACGCAAGCGACGAATGTGACCACGATTACGATTGAAAACTGTAAACGATCGAATAAAACATTTCAGAATCGCAATTTCGACTTCTTATTAGTTATCAGGGAGCTCACAATTCTTTATACACCAAGCTATACTCGAAGCAGCTAAATTTACAATTATTTATCCGCCAATTTGAATTTTGTAATTCCGACATCGGACTCCTAATACGCCATCCAAAGAGTCTAAAAAGAACACAGTTATGAAGGATTTTATATCTATTATGTCCAAGTTTTGAAGCGAGTTGCCACGCTGTGTGTCGTCCTCCCGAATACGAGACCCGTGCGCCACCAGCTGTCACCTCGTCCTTTTAAACACGCCCAATCAGCCACTCTAAGCTACTTCTGTAGAGTACACTAACAACAAATTACAACTAGTAGAAATCACATCGTATTGATAACCAAGGGAACTGTATCTAAATTACTTTATGTATGTCTACGTGAATGATGAGAAAAAAGCTACTTTATAATAAACTCACTGCTCCTGCGGTTGTACATTTCTCATGCATTACATCATGAACGTACTTCACTCCAGAGCTGTGTCATAAACAAAGCGATCATTATACATACATCATTCATCAGTTGTCAAGTGGAAAGAGTAGCAATGTCGTTCCTTAAATAATCTCGACACACGGCGGACTTTTATGGTCTGGGGCAGACATAATGGAAATTACTGTTAGTCTTGGAATGGTCACCTCTTGGGCCAATGATATCACTTCCCATTTTTTGAATAAAAGACGGTGAAACAGTCAGACATCCATCTACCATACAGATATGGAAATACCAAAAACACAATACCTAATAAGGTCTCGGAAAACCGTTGGCAAGTAAAACAGCTTCCATTTCTTGAATAAGATAAATGCAGGAAATTGTTTTCATAGGTATCTTATACCATCACTCCTGAAAAGGAGGAAGTTCAGGTAACTATAATGAGGATGTACACCGTTTTCGTATCCTTCTCTCAAAATCAGGCTACAAACGTTTAATCAGTTGGAGATCTGGTGAATGTGATGGCCAAGAAAGATGAGACAACGCATCTTCGTGCTCACAAAACTAGAAATGGCCCATGAGAGCTGTGTGAACAGGGACCGTGATATTCTGGAACACTGTATCACCATTGGGGAACAAATGTTGTACCACTGGATGGACTTGAGCCAAAATGGTCACAAAATCCCTGGCCTTAGTGCTCTCCGGCAGAGTAACAATGTGGTCAATTGAAAACCAAGATATAGCTCCCAACCGCCCAATTCATGAGCGAAACCCGGCCATGTTTCACTCAAGTCGGCCAAAAATTGGGAACATTTTGAAAGAAATTTCATCCGACTAAGTACCTTATGCTCTCGGCACCACGTTTTACTGTTATGGGCGTTTGCATCACTGATCCTTGGTTTTGGAATTCCGACATTTGGTGATCCGTACGTATTGTTTTGATGCTGACAGCTTTCTCGAGCGCGACATTGAGTTCTGCAGTGACTCATGAGAGGCCTCTTCAACGATCGTTCAATACACTCTTTCGTATGGGTTTGATTTAGTGGATGATGTTTTCCCGCTTTCCTTATAGGCAGTACAAGCCTTCGATACGGTGTCTTTTGAAACATCAAATATTTCAGCTATGTGGTTGCGGAAACACCTACCATAGGAGTACCAAAAATTTTCCCACGTTCTAATTCACTTAGCTTCGCCATAATACACTCACATCGTCACAGAACACCATTCTGACACCGGCTGACTCTTGCAACGCACTGAGGACATTGCGCAGATACTGTCCGTACTCGAATACAACAGCGACCTACAAGTTAGACAAGCATCTGCATTTATGTTCAACCATGCATACCTTGAGGTGATTCAAAATTTTGCCAGACGGGGTTGCCGAGCGTTTCGAGGCGCTACAATCTGGAACCAGGCGTACGCTGCGATCGCAGGTAAGAATTCTTCCACGGGCGTGGAAGTCTGCGATGTCCTTAGGTTAGCTAGGTTTAAGTAGTTCTAAGTTGTTGGGGACTGATGACCTCAGCAGTTAAGTCCCATAGTGCTCAGAGCCATTTGAACCATTTTTTGTTTCCAAATTTTCATCCAACCCGCGCATAAAAATATGTAAATCGGTGGCTCAGCCTTAAATCAGTTGACATCACAAATAAGAAAGTATTGTGGGCTGCCTAACTGTCAGCTATTAACTTTCCACTTATAAAATGAGATTTCTGCTGTATCGATCTGAACTGCTAAGAATAAGAGCTTATTTATTATTTTTTACATGTGTAATGCTAAAATCTGTCAAGTTGGTTGAAGTTTATGTTTCCAGGCCATGTTTAAACTACGACGGGCGGACCAAACCTGTCTTGAACAGTGGAGTTCACAATCCTTTCATCACCCCGTTCGTACTCTCTTACTCGACAGCCGCACTTGGAAGTGTTGTGAATGCCATTATGACTGCAAACAACAGCTCTTTCTTCTTTGAACTTTCGTCTTATCGTGTAGGTTCCGCCGACACAACATACTCCACAGTTAGCTGCCTAATCAAAATACTCCAGCAACAAAGGGGAGCCTTAAATATGCTGTAGCACTTTAAGATTAGAGATCGACTTCACCTTTCATTCTGATGCAAACTGCCTTCCTGTCACCCCAGGTGAGGCGTTTACAATGCCCGATGCCGTAGAGGCCTTTGAAATCATATGTTACCGACCTGCGGCATCTCTCTCTTAACAAGTAATTATTCAAATGAATTCTGAACCCAGTTTTGGAACGATTGTTCTCATTTTACGGCACGTCAAAATATTTGCATAAATTACACGCATTATACTGGTAAATGAAAAAAATATTACTACAGCAGGACTTTTGGTTGTAATTAAATGTCACCAGACGTCAATCAGATTATTTACCTCTTGACATGCAGTGCTGTCGCGTACAAACTCGTTTATATTCCGTCCAGCGGTCCAACAGAATGGATGAAAAAGAAGCCCATAAAATGTGACACAGTTGATCAAATTCGGCTCGTGGAACAAATACTACTTTGCGATACAGTTTTTCAGTTGTTACCTGTTGCTTCCGGACACACTTATGAAATTAACGTAAAATTCAATCTGTAACACAACAAAATTCATGCCTTGCTATGACGTTACTCTGTGCGGCATTACAAATCCAATAAGCACATATGCCCAAAAGACGATCCGAGGGAAAAAAATAAAAAAAAAATAAACTAGCCATGTGCCGCAGTGGTCAACCAGATTTATGTTTTCAGTGATTTCGCTGAATCATTGCAGGCAAATTGCGGAATGGTTTCTTTGAAATGGCTCGACCGATTTCATTCTCCATTCTTCAAATATTCCCTGCTTGTGCTGCATCTACCGTCTAGTAAGGTCATCCGAAGACCAGTGTCAGTTGCAAAGCGATTTAGGAAAGATTGCTGTTTGGTGTGGCAGGTGGCAGTTGACGCTAAATAACGAAAAGTGTGAGGTGATCCACATGAGTTCCAAAAGAAATCCATTGGAATTCGATTACTCGATAAATAGTACAATTCTCAAGGCTGTCAATTCAACTAAGTACCTGTGTGTTAAAATTACGAACAACTTCAGTTGGAAAGACCACATAGATAATATTGTGGGGAAGGCGAGCCAAAGGTTGCGTTTCATTGGCAGGCCACTTAGAAGATGCAACAAGTCCACTAAAGAGACAGCTTACACTACACTCGTTCGTCCTCTGTTAGAGTATTGCTGTGCGGTGTGGGATCCTTACCAGGTGGGATTGACGGAGGACATCGAAAGGGTGCAAAAAAGGGCAGCTCGTTTTGTATTATCACGTAATAGGGGAGAGAGTGTGGCAGATATGATACGCGAGTTGGGATGGAAGTGCAGGTGTTGATGTAGATGTAGATGTAGATACAATGACCTCGATATCGACGGGGAATTAAATTTGTAAATCGCTAGTTACAAGTTTTACAGATCGCCTTCGTATCACCATAGTTACGACTGCTTCCAATTCAGATAGTTGCAAAAGGTATTCTTCAATTTGCAGGGTGGTTGCAACGTCATGTTCTAAGGTTAATGCTAGGTTTTGAAGACAGATTACGTATCAAAATGAGTCCATATGTACCATAATTAAAACATACGCTTGTTATAACTAGCAATAACACAATAAATAACTATTCAAGGAAACTTCCTGACAGATTTAAACTGTGTGCCGGACCGCGACTCAAACTCAGACCTTTGCCTTTCGCGGGCAAGCGCTCCACCATCTGAGCTTCCCAAGCACAACTCATGCCCCCTCCTCACACCTTTACTTCCGCCAGTACCTCGTCTCCTACCTTCTCATGTTCGCAGGAGAGCTTCTGTAAAGTTTGGAAGGTAGGAGACGAGGTACTGGTGGAAGTAAAGCTGTGAGGAGGGGGCGTGAGTCGTGCTTGGGTAGCTCAGATGGTAGAGCGCTTGCCCACGAAAGGCAAAGGTCCCGAGTTCGAGTCTCGGTCCGGCACACAGTTTTAATCTGTCAGGAAGTTTCATATCAGCCCACACTCCGCTGCAGAGTGAAAATCTCGTACTATTCCACGGTTTATTTACACAACACTGACACAAATGATTCTGTTACCAAGAGCCAAGTTGTAGATCTACACTCTATGGAAAATTATATAAACTGGTGGTGGTTATACCAAGTCCTGGAAGTGTAAGTGAAACGCAGAATTACAGCGCAAATCGCAAGTCCATTGACATACTAAGCCTAGAGAAAGTTGCAGGCTAAGTTCCAGTATATCATTCGGATTCTAAGTCGAGAGCGCACCCGAATCAACATCAAATAGCAAGTCCAACGCAAAGTAGCGCACCCTAGTTGTGGAGTAGAAACATAGCACGATCCGAACTGGCATGAAGACGTCTGGAGCGACGTTAGGTAAGGCTTCATTGTTAATGGAGCCGGCGGCTGGTATCGCTGTATATTCTGGGCGGCCGATCGCTGAGTGTCATGCGTCGTCATTCGCTGTTTTTTGAAGCACGCGCGCGGGCGCATGCAAAGGTGGACTGACATCTTAGCAGCGTTCCGTGCGCGGATAAGTGCGGTCAACGATGCGTATCTCGGCCGCCCGTAATGGAACGCGCCGCTGCACGGTCCGGAGATCTAATTGCGGTGGATACCACAACGTTAAGATCACAAAAGTTTTGGAACAGTGATATGCACACACACACACACACACACACACAGATGGCGGTGATATCGTGTAGACAGGGTATAATAGGAGGAGCTGTCATTTTTACTCCGGCGATTCATTGACAAGATTTGCGACGTGATTATAGTTGCACGATAGGAATTAGTAGACTTCGAACGCCGAATGGTAGCTAGGGCTGGACGCATGGGACATTCCATTTGGGAAATCGTTGCGGAATTTAATATTCCGACATCCACTGAGTGAATAGTTTGCCGAGAATACCACACTTCACGTATTGCCTCTCACCACGGACAACGCAGTGGCCGACGGCCTTCACTTAACGACCGAGAGCAGCGGCGTTTTATTAGAGTTGTCAGTGTTAACAGGCAAACAGCACTGTGTGAAATAACAACAGAAATCAATGTATGGCGTAGGACGAACGTATCTTTCAGGACAGTGCGGCGAAATTCGATGTTAACGGACTGTGACAGCAGGCGACCGCCGGCAAGGGTGGCCGAGATGTTCTAGGAGCTACAGACCGGAACCGCGCGGCCTCTACGGTCGCAGGTTCGAATCTTGCCTCGGGCATGGATGTGTGTGATGTCCTTAGGTTAGTTGGGTTTAAGTAGTTCTAAGTTCTAGGGGACTGATGATCTCAGAAGTTAAGTCCCATAGTGCTCTGAGACATTTGAACCATTTGAACAGCAGACGATCGACGAGAGTGCCTTTGCTAACAGCACGACAACGCCTGCAGCTTCCCTCCTGAGCTCGTGACCGTGTCGGATCGAACACTGGCTACTGGAGAACCGTGATCCGTTCAAATGAGTCCCTATTTTATCAGGCTACTTTCCACTGGAAAAGCGGTTGCACTCGGCGACTGTTATATTGACTTGTAAGTTATAGATTTCAGCTATAGCAATGAACTGTTGATGAAGCCAGACCAACAGGCATTACATGCATTGAGCATAAATAATAGTGCATTGACAATGGCTAGCTTCTAGCTGAAATCTAGATAAAAGGAAGACCCTATTTCAGTTAGTAAGAGCTGTTGGTATGGTGCGCGTGTGGTGCAGCCCCACGAAGTCATGGACCCAAGCTGTCAACAAGGAACTGTGCTAGCTGGCAATGCCTCCATAACGGTGTGGGCTATTTTACATGTAATGGACCGGGTGCTCTAGTCCAACTGAAACGATCATTGACCGGAAATGTTTAGGTTACCTTAGTTAGAGATCATTTGCAGCAAACATCGATGGAATTTTTATGGATGGCAATGCCACTGTAACTGGGTAACAATTTTTCGCTATTAGTTTGAAGAACCTTCTGGACAATTCGAACCAATACTTTGACCACGCAGACAGCCTGACGTGAATCCCATACAACATTTATGTGACAAAATCGAGAGGCCAGTTGACGCACAATATCCGGTACCAGTAACACTTTCGCAATTATGGACGGCTAAAGAGGCAGCACAGCTCAATATTTCTCCAGGGGACTTATGCCTACTTGTTGAGCCCATGTCAAGTCGAATTGCTTCACTACAGCGGACAAAAAGAGGTTCGACACGAATTTTGGTAGTGTCCCTCAGTCTGTGCTCTCTCATAGAAAGGTGTAGATTCATGAATTAAACTTGTAACACCATCTTACATCAAAGAGTTTAAGTATATTACCTAGGCAGGGAACACTTACTTCGGGCATTATTTGGCAATGGGCATAGCAAAGGAAAACTTAATTTACATGAACTTGAGGGTTATCGTAATGAGCAGCTTACCATGTACGAAAACGTTTATAGAAACGCGGTGCGATGGGCATGTGGACACAGTCTCTTATGATAAAATGTTGTGCAAAACGTAAGGACGAGTTGGCTGCGGTGGCCGTGCGGTTCTAGGCGCTACTGCTACGGTCGTAGGTTCGAATCCTGCCTCGGGCATGGATGTGTGTGATGTCCTTAGGTTAGGTTTAACTAGTTCTAAGTTCTAGGGGACTGATGACCTCAGATGTTAAGTCCCATAGTGCTCAGAGCCACTTGCACCATTTTTGAGCTTAAGGACGAAAGTAGCTTCCGCATGAACCGTCACTGCCAACTGACACAACCCTATAAAACATGGACCACAAAAAAACGGTTCAAATGGCTCTGAGCACTATGGGACTCAACATCTTAGGTCATAAGTCCCCTAGAACTTAGAACTACTTAAACCTAACTAACCTAAGGACATCACACACACCCATGCCCGAGGCAGGATTCGAACCTGCGACCGTAGCAGCCTCGCGGTTCCGGACGGCAGCGCCAGAACCACACGGCCACCGCGGCCGGCAAATGGACCACACATGCAAAGAACTGCTATAGTATAATACAGAAGGTATCTGAAAGAAAGTGGCGATGAGACGAACAAAAAGGACGCATTAATTCAGAGACAAGAATTATGATTTATGATAGCCCCCTGGACTTTAGAAAACCGGGGCATGGTTCTTAATACGGTGTCTGGTCACCATAGACATGCTGCAAAATGCTTCCATGCAGCCCACAAGAGTCCTAGGGAGTTGTTGTGGTGGGGCGTTTCATTCCTCCACAAACGCTATTCACAACTGCTGGATAGACCTTGGTCCACGTGGACATGATGCAATACGAATCTCTGCCGAACCTCGCACGTGCATGATAGCATCTGAGTCGGTGGAACGAGCGGGCAACGACTTTCGCCGAATATCCTGTAGTCCCAGGAGCTCGTACACCTGTGCTGCTCGATGCTGTCACGCACTATCCTCCATAAAAAAGTCAAGACCGAATAAACCCTTGACGTGATTCATATAGGGAAGAAATACACCGTACAATAACACTCACTCGCATCATAAGACACAGACCACTATAACTCTCACGTTAGATAATGTTCCTGAGTGCATTACGCGTCCCAACATCTCGCGACATGAGGATAGGTAAGGAATGATTATTGAATTTGGCTGCTGTGTACAACCATAGCACCGTTACAGCTTATTACTAGCTGTTGCCAGCCACATGTTACTGTAACTCAGTCCGGTTTTCTTGAAAAGAAAGAAAAGAGGTCGCACACGTTTCTATTAAGCTTAGGAGTATGGTATGCGTCCAAATCTCCTTCTTCCCCGTCGTTCTGACAATATCCTTCTCCTCCCCATCCCTTTATCAATGTCCTCCTCCTTCGTACTCTCAGTCCATCACCTCCTCTTACTCTCCTAAGCCATTTTCTTCTGCCCCTCTCTCTCTCTTGAGCTCTTTCTAACCAACCCCTCTCTCTGTCCATCACCTCTTTTCCATTTCTATGCCCATCTTCTCCTCCTTTCCTCCCCGCCCCCCCCCCCCCCGACCTCCTCCTGGCCCCTTCACCCAGTTCATCTCCTTCTTTCCGCTTTAGATGTCCATTTCCTCCAACCCCTGTGCCCATCTTCTCTTCCTCCTCGTCTCTGACCTTGAATCGGTTTCTTCTTATTGCAAATTCAGATTCTGTAATTATAGTCCAATAATAACATAATAAGCTATAAATACAACCACACAGTTTACTACGAACATTTCATTTATTGTTGTTGTTGTGCTCTTCAGTCTGAAGACCGATTTGATGCAGCTCTCGATTCTACTCGAGCCTCTTCATTTCCGAATAATTACTTCAACCTACATCCTTCTGAATCTGCTGATTGTATTCATTTCTTCCTCTCCTCCAACGATTCTCTATATCCTCTATCAGTCCTACCTTATAGAGATCGCAGATAGATGAACAATACTCAAGGAACAGGCGAACAAGCGCCTTATAAGCCATTTGTTTCATGCATGAGTTACGTTTCCTTAAGTTGAGTCTGGTGTCTGCTTTTCCCAATATCTGTTTTATACGGTCATTCCATTTAAGGTTGTCCTGGATAGTTACGCCTAGATATTTTATGGCAGGCGCTGTTTCCAGCTGTTCGTCATCAATAGTGTAGCTGTAAGGTAGTGGATTTCTTTTCCTATGCATACAAAATATGTTACATTATTTACGTTCAGGGTCAACTGCTAGAGTCCGCACCATTCATCAATTCTCTGCATGTCGTTCTGCAAATTCTTAATATCTTCTGGCGTTGCTGGTTTGGTATAAACACCTGAATCATCTGCGAATACGCTTAAAGAGCATCCGACGCTTTCTGCTAGATCGTTTATAGGCCTATACATTTTGAACAGCAATGCTCCTAGCACACTTCCCTGTGTTAATCCAGATATCACCCTTACATCTGTCGATTTAGTTCCGTTATGAACGACGTGTTGATTTCTATCCGTAAGAAAGTCTTGAATTCAATCTTAGATCTGCTCCGATGCTCCGTAAGCTCGTATATTTTACTAAACGGCAATCGGGACGGTGTCAAATACCTTACTGAAATCAAGGAGCACGGCATCAACTTGAGCGTCGTTTTCCACTGCGCTTGGGATCTCATGGAGGAACAGAGCGAGCTGAGTTTCGCAGGATCTCTGTTTGCGCAACCCATGTTGATGGTTATAGAGGAGATGTTCATTTTTCAAGAACGTCACAATTCTTGAGCATAAAAAATGTTCCATAATTCTACAACAGATTGACGTCAACTATATAGGTCTATAATTGTATGGATCTGTCTTATGACCTTTCTTAATTCGGGAGTGACTTACGCTTTTTTCCAGTCGTTAGGCACCTTTCATTGCTCAGGCGATCTACGATAAATTGTTGCCAGAAGGGGAGCAAGTTCTTTCGCATAATCTTTACAGAATGTTGTAGGTATCTCATCTGGTGCTGAAGTCTTTCCACTACTAAGCGATTGTAGCTGCTTTTCAATTCCGCGATCGGTTATCTCAATATCTGCCATTTCGATGTTCGCACGAGTGAAAGGAGGGACAGTGATACGATCTTACGCGGTGAAACAACTTCGGAAGTACGAATTCAGTATTTCGGCAGTATTTCTGTTACCTTCCGTTTCGGTGCCGGTGTGGTCTCTGAGAGAATGAATAGATGATTTTTACCCACTTACTGATTTTACATACGACCAAAATCTCTTAGGGTTTTTATTTAGGTCAGTTGACAACGTCTTACTTTCACAATCATTGAACGCTTGTCTCATTGCGCTCATTATGCTTATTTTCGCTTCCTTCACCTTTTGTTTGTCAGCTAAGTATTTACTACTCTTGAATCTGAGATGAAGTGTTCTTTGCTTACGCAGCGCTTTTCTAACAAGGCTATTAAACCATGGTGGATCTTTCCCATTCTTTATAACCTTACTCGCAACATACTTGTCCAGGACATATTGAACAATGCCTTTGAAATTTTTCCATTTGTTCTCCACATCTTCGTCCTCCATCAACGAATATTTTATGCTGGCTGCTGAGATATTCTGAAATTTGTATCCTGTCACCCTTGCTGAGCAAATACATCTTCCTACCTTTCTTAACATTCCTTGTAGGACCCGTCGTCGCAAATGCTGACACAGCCTTATGATCACTGATACCTTCCTCTACGTTAACTGATTCGACAAGTTCAAAAATGGTTCAAATGGCTCTGAACGCTATAGGACTTAACATATATGGTCATCAGTACCCTAGAACTTATAACTACTTAAACGTAACTAACCTAAGGACATCACACAACACTCAGTCATCACGAGGCAGAGAAAACGACAAGTTCAGGTCTGTTTGATGCCATGAGATCTAAGATATTACTCTCACGAGTTGGTTCTCTATCTGCTCGAGGTAATTTTCGAACAACACATACAGAGCAATGCCATACGGTTCCGTCTCTGTCACCAGTTTTGAAGGCATATTACTCCCAATCATACCTGGCAAGTTGAAGTCACCCCTTTTACAACGGCATCATCAGGAAAACTATTAATGATGCAAGTTATGTATGAAACGATATTCAACTACAGATCCCGCCACAGGTGGTCTATAAAAGCAGCCGATCACCATTTTTGACCGTTCTTTCATAATCAGTTTCACCCAGATTAATTCACATTCGGAATCCGTGACAACCTCTCCAGATTTTGTCGAACTGCAATAAGCGCGCCGCCACCACTGGCGACTAACCTATCCTTACGATAAACATTTCAGTCCGAACTTAGGATTTCGTTGTCATTCAACCAGCTTTCTGTTCCCATTACTCTCTATGCATTCTTCAGTAAGCGATACTAATTCTGGGACCTTTCCTTAAATGCTCCTGCACTTTACTAAAACCATATTAATCGTTTCTATGTCTGATCTCCGAGGACCAAGATTCTCTAAGGTCGATGAGGGTGAGCCCGCATCTCGTGGTCGTGCGGTAGCGTTCTCGCGTTCCACGCCCGGGTTCCCGGGTTCGATTCCCGGCGGGGTCAGGGATTTTCTCTGCCTCGTGATGGCTGGGTGTTGTGTGATGTCCTTAGGTTAGTTAGGTTTAAGTAGTTCTAAGTTCTAGGGGACTGATGACCATAGATGTTAAGTCCCATAGTGCTCAGAGCCATTTTTTTTGATGAGGGTGATTTAACAGGAAAATCGGCTTCTCTACCGAGGGAAAGGTCCTCTAACCTAAAAAAGCCCCATGTGCACGCCACACGTACTCCGCTACTGTAGTAGCCGCTTCCTGCGCGTAGTGCACGCCTGACCTATTAATGGGAATCGTACAATTCTGCACCCCATAACGGAGGTCGAGAAATTCGCATCCGATACCGTCTCAGAGACGTCTGGGCCTCTGGTTTATACCTTCCACTTTGCTCCAAACCAGAGGACCGCGATTAACCTTGGGTACGATGCCAGAAATAGACAGCTTAGTCTTCACCCCGCGTGCGTTGCTAATTGCCTTCACCAAATCAGCCAGCCGCCGAATATTTAATCGATTTATCGAATCTGCAGCATTCCCCTGTAGCACTGCATTTCGAAAGCTTTTATTCTCTTCTCGTGTAAACTGTTTGTCGTCCATGTTTCACTTCTAAACAAGCATACACTCACTGTAAATACATTCCGAAAAGACTTCCTAACACTTAAATCTCTATTTCGACTGCATTCCTTTATCCTTCTTTTGCTTTTATTTCAAGGCACTATCCATTCAATTCAACTCCTCTTACAAATCCTTTGCTGTCTTTGACAGAACTAAAAATTTTTTAATTATTTCCCCTGAACTTTAACTTTTCTTTGGATGCCATCATCACTTTAACATACAGTAGAGCTGTATGTCCGCGATAAAAGTTACAGCTGTAGTTTCCCCTTGCTTTCAGCAATTCGCAGTATCAACACAGCAAGGACTTTTGGGTTGAGGTTATAAGTCCACGTGAGTCAATCATGGAGAATGTTCCCCTGTATCTGCTGGAATGACTTCTGGCCCTCTTCAGGAACCAAACGTTTGTCTGGCCACTCAACAACTCCAATGTGGTTGCACCTACCGTATGACTATCTGCATCGTTGAGGCACGCAAGCTACCCCGCCAACGGCAAGCTCCTTTGCTCGTAAGGGAGGATTATTAAACTACTAAAGTAACGTGTAAAATTTTGAAGTAAAACGGTGGAGTATTTCTTGAGATTTTCAGCAATAATGTTTCCCCTTCACATAGTACACACACACACACACACACACACACACACACACACACACACACACGTATATACGTATATATGTTGTTCTGGTCTTCAGTCCTGAGACTGGTTTGATGCAGCTCTCCATGCTACTCTATCCTGTGCAAGCTTCTTCATCTCCCAGTACCTACTGCAACCTACATCCTTCTGAATCTGCTTAGTGTATTCATCTCTTGGTCTCCCTCTACGATTTTTACCCTCCACGCTGCCCTCCAATACTTAACTGCCTCAGAACATGTCCTACCAACCGATCCCTTCTTGTAGTCAAGTTGTGCCACAAACTCCTCTTCTCCCCAATCCTATTCAGTACCTCCTCATTAGTTATGTGATCTACCCATCTAATCTTCAGCATACTTCTGTGGCACCACATTTCGAAAGCTTCTATTCTCTTCTTGTCCAAACTACACTCCTGGAAATGGAAAAAAGAAGACATTGACACCGGTGTGTCAGACCCACCATACTTGCTCCGGACACTGCGAGAGGGCTGTACAAGCAATGATCACACGCACGGCACAGCGGACACACAAGGAACCGCGGTGTTGGCCGTCGAATGGCGCTAGCTGCGCAGCATTTGTGCACCGCCGCCGTCAGTGTCAGCCAGTTTGCCGTGGCATACGGAGCTCCATCGCAGTCTTTAACACTGGTAGCATGCCGCGACAGCGTGGACGTGAACCGTATGTGCAGTTGACGGACTTTGAGCGAGGGCGTATAGTGGGCATGCGGGAGGCCGGGTGGATGTACCGCCGAATTGCTTAACACGTGGGGCGTGAGGTCTCCACAGTACATCGATGTTGTCGCCAGTGGTCGGCGGAAGGTGCACGTGCCCGTCGACCTGGGACCGGACCGCAGCGACGCACGGATGCACGCCAAGACCGTAGGATCCTACGCAGTGCCGTAGGGGACCGCACCGCCACTTCCCAGCAAATTAGGGACACTGTTGCTCCTGGGGTATCGGCGAGGACCATTCGCAACCGTCTCCATGAAGCTGGGCTACGGTCCCGCACACCGTTAGGCCGTCTTCCGCTCACGCCCCAACATCGTGCAGCCCGCCTCCAGTGGTGTCGCGACAGGCGTGAATGGAGGGACGAATGGAGACGTGTCGTCTTCAGCGATGAGAGTCGCTTCTGCCTTGGTGCCAATGATGGTCGTATGCGTGTTTGGCGCCGTGCAGGTGAGCGCCACAATCAGGACTGCATACGACCGAGGCACACAGGGCCAACACCCGGCATCATGGTGTGGGGAGCGATCTCCTACACTGGCCGTACACCACTGGTGATCGTCGAGGGGACACTGAATAGTGCACGGTACATCGAAACCGTCATCGAACCCATCGTTCTACCATTCCTAGACCGGCAAGGGAACTTGCTGTTCCAACAGGACAATGCACGTCCGCATGTATCCCGTGCCACCCAACGTGCTCTAGAAGGTGTAAGTCAACTACCCTGGCCAGCAAGATCTCCGGATCTGTCCCCCATTGAGCATGTTTGGGACTGGATGAAGCGTCGTCTCACGCGGTCTGCACGTCCAGCACGAACGCTGGTCCAACTGAGGCGCCAGGTGGAAATGGCATGGCAAGCCGTTCCACAGGACTACATCCAGCATCTCTACGATCGTCTCCATGGGAGAATAGCAGCCTGCATTGCTGCGAAAGGTGGATATACACTGTACTAGTGCCGACATTGTGCATGCTCTGTTGCCTGTGTCTATGTGCCTGTGGTTCTATCAGTGTGATCATGTGATGTATCTGACCCCAGGAATGTGTCAATAAAGTTTCCCCTTCCTAAGATAATGAATTCACGGTGTTCTTATTCCAATTTTCAGGAGTGTAGTTACGGTCCATGTTTCACTTCCATACATGGCTACACTCCATACAAATACTTTCAGAAACGACTTCCTGACAGTTAAATCTATACCCGATGTTAACGAATTTATCTTCCTCAGAATATATATATATATATATATATATATATATATACTAAAAATGTATAGCGTATGTCAGTTTGAATGTTCATTATAACATTTTGCAAAAATCAAAATTTTGAAGTAAATCAGTTACGAACTTTTCGCGATTTTTGGTAACAGCGTTTCCTCTTTATACAACAATGGGAAAAAGTCGCGATACCAAAAGATAATTAATGTAGAGTAATGAGACTTCGAGAATAATTTTGTCTAGGTTACTATTGAAATGATTAACATTGCAAGGCCAGAGGACTATGTAAGCATGAGATAAGCCATTGCAGATGGAAATACTGGTACATTAACTGCCAGAATGTTGAATTCAAGCATGCAAACATGCATGAATTATGTTGCACAGGATCTGGATGTCACCTTGTGCGGTGGAGTTCCATGCCAGTTACACTTGCCCGGTTAGCACAGGCACTATAAGTGCTGTTTGTGGGGGACGCAGGGATTGCCTTCCCATGCTGTCGCATATGTGCTCGACTGGAGACAGATCTGATGATCGATCAGGGCGAAGCAACATGTCGATACTCTGTAGTGCATAGTGGGTTGCAACAGCAGTATGTGGGTATGGAAAAAAAAATCAAATGGCTCCAAGCACTATCGGACTTAACATCTGAGGTCATCAGTCCCCAAGACTTAGAACTACTTAAACGTAACTAACCTAAGTACATTACACACATCCACGCCCGAGGCAGGATTCGAAACTGCGACCGTAGCAGCAGCGCGGTTCCGGACTGAAGCGCCTAGAACCGCTCGGCCACAGCTGCTGGCGTGGGTTTGGAAAGCACCCCCTAGAATGCTGTTCATGAATGGCAGCACAGCAGATACGGTCACAAGAGTGACGTAAAACTTTGCGGTCGGGGTGCGTGGGCTAGCCACGAGAGTGCTCCTGCTGTCATACGAAATCGCACCCCATTAGTAAGTCCAGTGCGTGTAGCACGCAGACAGATTGGTTGCAGATCCTCAACTGACCTCCTCCTAACCAACACTCGGCCGGACACCCAGACAGAGCCAGCTTTCATCATAAAACACAACAGGCCTCTACCCTCCCATCAAATGAGCTCTTGGTGGCACGAATGAAGTCGCAAATGATGATGGTTCTGGGTTGGAGCTCGCTCGGAGCTGTCCCTGAAGTAACCGATTTGTAGCAGTTTGTTGTATCAAAGTGGTGCCAGATACCGCTAAAATTATTGCTGCAGATGCAATGAGATGCTACAGAACCAATCGCCGAACACGATGATCTTCGCTCTCGGTAGTGCCACGTGTCCGCCCAGAGCCCGTTCTTATTGCGACCGTAGATTCCGGTGACCACCGCTGCCAGAAATCATGTACGGTGGTTACATTCCTGCCAAGACTTTCTGCAGTATCGCAGAAGGAACATCCAGCTACTCGTAGCCCTGTTACACAATCTCGTCCAAACTCAGTAAGGCGTTATAACAGCGTCTTTGTCAACGTAAAAGCATTCTTGACTAAAATCAACTCACCACGTCTAATCTCAAAAGGAAGAAACGATCACGACCGCTACAGAGTGTATTTAAAGCAAATCTAGTTTGCATCCTCTTAATGGCACAACCAGCGCCACCCTTATGCGTCTGGAACGAAATTTGAATAGACATCATTTGCCACATGTAGAAACACGCCTACCAACTTTCGTTTATGTCCCTAAGCTCATTCTTGTTGTTGCAATTTTATCCCGTCAGTATAAATTAAATATTTATTTGAATATTAGTAACTTTTTTAAAAAACCAAGTATATTAAACTACGCACGTATCGAATGCAACGTTGTACGAAAGTTTCGAAGCAATCGGTGTAGATCTTTCGGGGATTTAACATTTTTAAGCCAACAATATTTACATTTTTATATAGATTTCCCTTATAATTAATACATATACGAACAGTGGTTAGCACACTGGGCTCGCATTCGGGAGGCCGACGGTTCAATCCCGCGTTCAGTCATACTGATTTAGGTTGCCGTGATTTCCCTAAATCGCTCCAGGCAAATGCCGAGATGGTTTCCTTGTTGCTTTGAAAGGGCACGGCCGACTTCCTTTCCCGTCCTTATCTAATCCGATGAAACCGATGACCTCGCTGTCTGGTCTCATATATATATATATATATATATATATATATATATATATATATATATATATATGTGTGTGTGTGTGTGTGTGTGTGTGTGTGTGGCGCTCCTGCAGGTAGGCCTATATAAAAACACAGCATCATTCGGATGCAACAATGCGTCAAAAATTTCAAAGCAATCAATGAAGATCTTCAGGAGATTATGATTTTGAATAAGCAAATATTTACATTTTTGTTTCTTTATTGGACGCTTAAACATGGAAAAGTTGTAGGACAGTTTAAATGATCTTGTAATTTAACTCAAGTTTTAGTGAAACAAATTTTTATTTTGTGTAAATGTTGGACACAATACACAATTAATTAACAGAGAGCAAAGTTTTCTAAAATGGTTGACTGAAATCACGAAAATGGTGCAAAAAATGTGGAGGTATCAAATTATTTGGAAGAGTACAGCGAAAATGTGCAAGAAAGTATCCTTATCTGCACAGCTAGCGAAATCAGTGTTAATGAGACAAAATCACAAATCGTCATCAAATGTGCAACTCAAGTGCAGTGCCAGAGGAAGTACGTAACGAGCTGCTTAGAGTGCGGACTGTGTTTCTACAGAGCGTGAATCTTACATTTCACAAAAATCATCAAAGTGTGCATCCATCAGCAACAGATGGCAGCCAGGAGCCCAATTGCACAGTGGCCGGAACATGAATTCCGCAACACTTACTTGCCCCTCCTCAGCATTCTACTTTCAAAAAATTCTGTATGGAGCAGACAATTCAATGCTGTTGCCAATTGACAGATGAGGATAACATTTATTTCATGAAAGAATACGGGAATAAAGCAAATCTTGCCACTCTATGCAAACGAAACACACATTAACAAACACACATTGAAAAATGAGGTCTGGTACAGGCGTAGGCCAGTGTCCCCTCCGTTATGCAGTTTCTTCTAGCCAGGCATGCTGAACAGGTGACTCAATTCGAATGAATGACCAAAATTTTTTACCAAAGGCCACCGTTTCTCTCGCACTATCTAGGCCACTTTCAAAAAATTCCGTATAAAGCAGACAATTCAATGCTGTTGCCAATTGACGGATGAGGATATCATTTATTTCATGAAAGAATACGTGAATACAGCAAATCTTGCCACTCTATGCAAACGAAACACACTTTAAGAAACACACATTAAAAAGCGTGGTCTGGTAACAATGTAGTCCAGTGTCCCCTCCGTTATGCAGTTTCTTCTAGCCAGGCATGCTGGACAGGTGACTCAATTCGAATGAATGACAAATTTTTTTAGCAAAGGATAGCGTTTCCCTCGCACTATCTAGGCCACTTTCTAAAAATTCTGTATGGAGCAGACAATTCAATGCTGTTGCCAATTGACAGATGAGGATATCATTTATTTCATGAAAGAATACGAGAATACAGTAAATCTTGCCACTCTATGCAAACGAAACACACATTAACCCCGATAACCCTGACGTCCTTCTGGAAGGACGACGTCACTCACTGTTGAAATTATTTATTTTTGCGAATAACGCATTGTTGCACCGGACTGTGACGCATTGTTATATGAAGTAGGCAGAGCCAGTTGCGCGCTGCGACAGTCAGTTTGACGGTGTCGTTAATAGTGAGTGAGAAACTGTGTCTTGAAGATAGGGCCGATTTTACCATGGACGAACTGTCTGACCTCGTCATCGATGGGTATGTATATTTTCTTTCAAATTGCGTCAATAATTCTTAAACTTGTCATATAATATCTTAAAAAATTAACCTATATTATTTATGGGCTTATATTACGATTGAAAGTTTTCGTCAGTTTTAATTCAATTATGTTTTCAACCGTCCTTCCAGAAGGACGTCAGGATAATATGTTGTCATTTTGTATTCACAGAAAACGAAGTACACTGATGGAACTTTTGGACATGTTAGAATCAAAAGATGAGGAAATACCTAACACTGGTATGAATGTAACATTACACCTTCCTCTAAATTTAACTGATGACGTAACAGATGAAGATTCTGGTGCTGAAGAAAATCAAAGTGTAGATAAATTACCAGCAAGTCAGCTCAATGCTACTGCACTTTGTGATTTGGCCATATTTACCAATGGTAATGCTGTGAATGCAACAAGGAAACAATCCTTCACCTCCGATGTTGTTCCAGGACCCTCCTGCAGTACAAAAACAGCATCAATAACAACAACAACAACAACAACCACAAACAAACCAGCAAGGCTATCGAAGAATAAAGTTCTAAACCTCAAGAAATATAACTGTAAAAGTGGTGAAATTGTTAATCCAACACCTGTATGGCCTCTAATGTTCACAGTTGGAATGAAGAAAGGGCGAACAGCACTTGAATATTTCCAACAGTTTTATGATAACGAAGTGCTTCTAATGATGGTCACATGCACAAATCAGTACGCAGCCAAGAGAAATAGACTAGGTGATTGTTCAGAAGATGAGTTGTTGGTGTTTATTGCAATACTTCTGCTAAGTGGATATGCAACAGTGTCACGCAGAAAGATGTACTGACAATCAGATAAAGACAGTCACAACGACCTCGTAACAAATGCCATGTCCAGAGATCGATTTGACTTCATCTTTTCCAATTTGCATGTATGCAACAATGACAATTTAGATAAATCAGACCGTTTTGGGAAAATCCGCCCATTACTGTGTATACTGAATGATAGATTCAAACAATTTGCGCCTCACGTGCGGCATCATTCTGTCGATGAATCGATGGTCCCACACATCGGAAATCACGTGTGCAAACAATTCATATAAGGGAAATCAATCCGATACGGATTCAAATTTTGGTGTGGAGGCACAAGTGGTGGATATATTATTTGGCTCGAACCCTACCAAGGAGCTGGAACGTGTAGTAAGGATTATGAAACGAAAGGTATGGGGTACGGTGTGGTAATGACTTATGTTCACCAGTTACTTCCACGTGTTCCATATCGAATATACTTTGATAACCTCTTCACCAGCGTTGAACTTCTACATGACTTAAAAGAGAGGGGCGTGGAAGCAACAGGAACAATAAGAGGAAACAGAGTTAATAATTGTACTCTATCACCTGTAGAAAAAATGATAAAAGAAAATAGAGGATCATATGAAGTTTGTTTTGACTCAGCATCCGGGATTTCCATTGTACGTTGGAATGATAACAATGTTGTTACTGTAGCCACCAACTTTGACAGAGTGCAACCACTACGCTCTGTAGCAAGATTTTCCAGGGAACAAAAGAAAGGGATTAGCGTGCTTCAACCTAACTTATTACACTCCTACAATACTCATATGAGAGGCATAGATCGAGTTGACCACAATGTATCCCTATATAGATGCTCTATAAGAGAGAAATAGTGGTATTTCCCGATCATTGCACATTTTATAAACATTGCAGAGCAAAATGCCTGGGATCTTTACAAGCACAACGAAGAACCCATAGATCATCTGACATTTCGTCGTTGAATTGTCACTGCAATTCTTGAAAGTCACAAAAGAGTCACTACCAGCAGAGGACGTCCTAGTAAGAGGGCAAAACTAGATTCTAGATTTGATGGAAGAGAACATTATGTTGCTGAATTACCAACGGATGAGGTAACAAAAAAGAAGAAGCAGCTGAAATGTCGAAATTGCCACAAAAAAACTACTACTATGTGCATAAAATGTGATGAATCACTTCACGTTTGTTGCTTTTTGTCTTATCATACTAGTGCACAAAATATGTGTATAGGTTATTTTCTTTGTTTTTTGTATTTCTTAGCTGTTTTAGCCTATAATTCAAATTTATTTATGTTTATTTTAAAGTATAAAAACCGAAACAAGTTAATTGCGCAATGTCATATACTTTAAAAACATGTTCCCTTATTGTCCTGACGTCCTTCTGGACGGACGCCCATTTTTCTGTATGGAGCGGACAATTCAATGCTGTTGCCAATTGACAGATGAGGATATCATTTATTTCATGAAAGAGTACGGGAATACAGCAAATCTTGCCACTCTATGCAAACGAAACACACATTAACAAACACACATTAAAAAACGAGGTCTGGTACCGGCGTAGTCCAGTGTCCCCTCCGTTATGCAGTTTCTTGTAGCCAGGCATGCTGGACAGGTGACTCAATTCGAATGAATGACCAAAATTTTTTAGCTAAGGCCACCGTTTCTCTTGCACTATCTAGGCAGCCCTGTGATGTCCACTGTGATGCCGTTGATGTTCATGCAGACAAGTGAAAACGTCAAGCTCAATTATTCTCTGCCGATTGCAGTGGTTACTCTGCTTTCCCTGCCATCAGCCGACCAGGCAATGGCTCTGTCTAGAAAAGCATGAAGCAGACCAGAGCCTCACCTCTGTGAAAACTGTCCATCTCCATGTGGAGGCGTGCCTCTCCTAATGAGATTCTCTGATTCTCTTCTGCCAACAACGGTACCCTGAGACCACAGCGGGAGCGCACCTTTCCAGTGTAAAACCCCAAAGCCTGCTTTCCAAGTCCATGTGTCCTGTACCTCAATAAGATAACTACCATACAGTGGTAGAAAATGCAACTAATTACTTAACAGTATGTGAGTATCACAACTCCACATAATTTATCCAAACGCACCTGACGCTATTTTCACTCTTACTTATTTCCTTTGCTATCTGTTCACTTATCACCTTCATACACCCTAAATATAACAATTCATCAGCAGGTGCATTTTTTTCCTAAATGACAGTAAGTACAGCTTTTGTTGAAACTTAGTCCAAAGCATTCTCAAAATCGCTAAAACCGAGATTCATTGCTCCGTTCACTCATTACGGTAGAGAAAATGATCCAGTGTGCTGTTTCCCATTCTAATGTCAGATCTTTCTTTCTCGCTCTGAAAAATGATTTTTTCCCCTACACAGCTGCTCAAAACGTTGGTTCGTGCCTTTCTTATTGCCCTGCCATGCACTTCACAATGGTTTCTAGAGTAAGGATGTACATATAGACATCAATGAAGGTGTAAACGTAACTATGCTGCAGGTCAAATAGACGTTGGTTCGTGCCTTTCTTATTGCCCTGCCATGCACTTCACAATGGTTTCTAGAGTAAGGATGTACATATAGACATCAATGTAGGTGTAAACGTAACTACGCCGCAGGTCAAATAGATGGATTACTAAGGACCGTAAGAAAAATTAATATAAAAAAGGGACTATTGATACGAGAGACATAGCGTGTTGAAATACCAGTGGCGGGAAGACAGTGAAATTTCAAACTGTAGCGACGTGCTTAATGACTTCGTAGTTTGAAAATGCTGATGCTGGCTGGTTACAGTATGAGAACACTTGTGTAATGAGGAAGCAACACCAGTGATGTGAAACACGTGATACTGTCGCTTTCTATGGCAGTCGGATAGCGGAGATAAGGAAGCAAATTCTTCGCCAGACTGCCTGCAGAAGAAAACAACCTGACAAATGGAGAGGGACATACGGAAGTATGTTAGCCCAAGTTGGGCGCGCAAAGTATAACTAATTTGTCCCCGTTTAATATTCAACATGCTTTTAACCTTCAATTTACAAGATTGTTTTATTTGCAACAGTTTGCTACACCTTCCAGCTACCACTCAGTATAGTCGTCCCGACTGAGACATTTGTCGTAGCGTTGTACCAACTTCGCAATACCCTCGTCATAGAAAGCAGCCGCCTGTGCCTTCTGCTACTTCTCACGCCGGTCTACGGTTGGTTGTCTGTAGCAAGATGATGTCTTCACGGTCAGCGGTTAATGTGAGCAGAGATAGACATGAGAGGGACCTAAGCCCTGGCCGTACAATGGGTGAGCAAACACCTCCTATCGAAAAGGCTGCAGAAGCGTCCTCATTCACCCTGCATTGTGCAGCCGAGTACTGTCATGAAGAATAGGACGTATGACAGGCACGTTATATAGGGTTGAATGAAATCAGGAAAAACCTCGCAACGGGCACCCGTATCTGGCGGTGGACACTATTGTTCTGGGGCATTTTTACATGCTCACTGTGTTCTCAGTACTGAAGACAGCGACATGGAGCGATCTAGAGGCATACTAGAGGCACTGCCCAACACATGTGTACGTAACTTCATCGGATTTCTCTGTCGTTCCATATCGCGACCTATTCCAATTTCGATTGGCAGCTGCTGCAACAAAAATCTCGCTAGATAACATTTGTCTGTTCGTATAGACCTAATACGTATGGCGACACTCTTTGTCGTTACGTTGTCTACATGAAATATGTAATTATTGTAACCCATAAATTTTGATGAACAGAAAAAGTAAAGCAGTGACATGTAAGAGTAAATTTCCAGTGCAATCCAATAGAAAAAATTTCATGCTTTTGGTTTTTGAGCTACGATGTTAGCTGTGCATGTAAAAACGACGTCACTAATAATTCATACGTGACACAATACGTAGAAATCTGTGTGAGCTGACAAGGAAAAATGCAAATCTAAAATAAAATAATTTTATCCTTACAGAAAACTTATCGAAGTCAGTCCTGGACGTTGACTTAGATGTAACAATACAGCTGGCTGAAGTGAGATTTTAAAGGAAAGTAAGGGTATGATGTAACTACAGCGATGTAATACACAACAGCACTATAGATGAGAATTTTAATACCCATTATTTGAAAACACAAAGCAAAGTAGTACATAATGGAAACAACATGTAGTGGTAAAACTGAATTGTTAAACAAATATTATAAATCAACAGGAAAGAGAGATGAAGGACGACCGAAATCAGATACCTCCAGTCAAGACGGAACAGGCTGTAAGCATATTTCATGAAGCGAAGGAGAAGGAAAATATTGCTTTTATAGTGCAAAAGAACATTGTGGTAAGCAGTTTATCTTTTATTCAATGTTCTGTTTCTGTTACCGCATCGCAGAAGATCCCTAAAGGGAATAGGTAACGTTGTCAGCTACAAGATAACGAAACAGATATTCAAGTCACTTGATGTTATCCATTGCAGACTACGGGCGTGCACAAAAACAAGACAATAAATACTGTGTTGTTTTTATTACTTTCTTTTGAGAATGGACTTCACCCTTCCGAAAAGCGATCCTGTGGCTATTAGAAGGTGGAATAAAAAGTTCCAGGAAGTTTTTCCCTGGTAACACTGCTTGCCATTTAACTGTGACGAATCGGTGGCGGACCACCGTCATAAAACTTCCTCCCCCACCGAAAAACTAGACCGCCTCCGGAGACAGAAATAATGGCAGTTTCAGCAGCGACACAGAACAGAGATGTGAAAAACAGGAACAAACTTCTCCTAGCAGACCTGTCCGTAGTTTCTGACACCAAGACATTTCACTGACATGGTTGGTGCTATCGTCTTCGAGAATGTGAATGCATTGTTGCTTTCCTGTCGGGGAAACAATACTGATCTACATTACATATTTGAATTTGCTTTCAGTTTCTCGTCTTATAGATCTGTTAGTAAATTTCTGATGACCCAGCTCCACATCTACTGGCAGACTTCAGTGTCACACGTAGGGAATCCTAGAAATGAAGAAAAAGAATTATGAAACTTCTTGGTAGATTAAAACCCTGTGACGGAGCGGGAGTCGAACTTGAGACCCTAGGATTTCGCTAAGCTAATACTTCTCAATATTTCTTCCAAGGGTGTTCTTCCTGCATGGTATGAAAGAGAACTGAGGTTGGGAAGGCAGGAGAAGATGCGCTGCCAGTCGGCAAGGAGGGTTCGCGTAACTTACTTGGGTAGCCCACTCGCCAGAGCATTTGCCAGCAGAAGTAGAATGTCCCAGATTCGAGTACCAGTCCTACACACTCTTTCGACATGCCACGAAATTTGAAATCTATGCACAGCGCTGCAAAGTGGAAATCAATTCTGATGTCGACATATTTCAACACTCCAATGTCTTTTCCACAAAACGTGCCGTTCAAAAGAGGTCTCCACAACCTCGTACTCTTACGGATTTATGGACAGCCCAGCAGAGTTCACGGTGTCAGTTCCCTCCAGCACTACTTCAGAGGTTAATCGAGTTCATGCCACGTAGTGTTGCGGCATTTCTGCGTGGTCGCTGGAGCCCTACTCGATATTAGGCAGGTGCACCAGCTACTTTGGCTCTTCAATGTAGTTTGCACATCCTGTAACACGTCTTGATTTGCGTTACTGAGAAGAAACAAATCAGATTTCGAAAAAATTTAAGGGAAACACCTCTTTACATTCAGTTACACAATTTATACAATAAATATAGATGCAGTTAAACACCGCTAAGTTTTGTTCACTCTAAAATTTCAACCAACTGTGGAAAAAACAATGCATTCTCACTTGTTAATGTCGTGTCGAAGTCGAATCAACGTTTACACTCTCGTCGGACATGTTTAACAATGAACAGGAAGAGGCATGGATTGATAACAGCACCCCGTACTTCGAAATTCTTATGTTACTTTATTCACCATGGATATCTCAATTGTAACTTTACTCAAAAATTTCACAATTGATCTTCAAGTCTTTCATGTCAGCAGAGTATTAATTAGTAATCCAATCTCATACATTAGTAATCTTCCATTCATTTAATCATTTGTTGTTGTTCTTCTTCTTAGCCATGTTTATTCGTCCGCCCTATTTTCCTTTTCATTTTCCCTTCATCATTTTTATGCCCATCACAAAACTGCACCCATATGGCAGTGAGTTACAGGGCATGCACCGCAGCTGCCATACCGTGGTTATGCCACTGACTACACCAGAGATTAGAACCATAGCACATGTAACTAGAATCGCTCGCATATTAGATCACATCTCTCTTACATGTACCACCACATAACATAACACATTTCTGTAACACGAGCACAGAATTGCTAGACAAAATTTTAATTTCTGATTAATGTTATCAGCATCACTAGTGCAGGACATGTAGGTTCCTATAGCCTGTAATAACCTTTTTCGTTTTTAGCTGCTACTCTGGTGCTCCTGACATGACTAAAATAGTGGTCAATAGGTCCACTTAAATCTAGCTGGGACATCTTGAAAAATGACGTTGCAATTAATGAGATCTCGTGTCACTAGGTATACTCCGTTCTATCCGTTTTATTTCATTCGCAGTGTTCTATCATCCACGAAATTCGGAATTTTGTAAGTTTCTGTGATGAGTAGAGTAGCTAGCAGCAGGAGCGCAACTGGCGTAGAGCTAAGTTTTCGCGATCTACTTGGCGTAAGTTTCCAAAGTTAATTAAAAGCAAGCCGCTGTGTACTTAAAAGTTTACCTGCTGCAGCGTGCCGTGGGCTCCGTATCGTTGCCAGAATCTGATTGGCTCATGCGCCCGTACTGCCACGCTGTATCGAGTGCTTCCATTATTTGTGAACATCTGGAAAAGAAAAACTGAACGTGTGCAACCGAGTTTTACTCCTACATGAGAAGGAACCTTTCAAAGTTGATTAACGCCATCTGCTGTTCATCTGCAGGAAAAACCACTAGCTGGTGGATCTATAGCGGAAATGAAACACATTTCGACGAATAAGATGTCGACAAACATTTCAGATAAGGCAGAGACCATATCGCTGTATCTGTAACTTGCGCCTACCACGTAAACGCACAAATATTTCATCGCAACCGGAAGAAACGGTGTCGCTAACATATACGCAGGGTGCTAGGAGTAAAGTACAGATATTTTTATTGGTGACTGAGCACAGTGTATTGAACAACATTATGCCAGTATTTACTTCATTCACAGACTAATAACTATTGCTATTAGTTACAATGTGTTTTTAGGTTGATTAGTACCTCCAAGTACAAGTGGCAAGAACAAGTCGTCAAAGCTTATTTTCCCCTGGGCAGTTGGTCACGTGTTGAAGCATAGACGGAAAATTATTATCCTGTACTGACAGGCGTGGTCCACTAACAGGTTGAACGACAGTGCAGAAGACATCAGATAATAAATTGTGTGACTTTTTGCAGGAAGACAGTTATACGCAAGTAAAAATAACCAGCACACTGATGTGGGTACATATTAAGGTACCAGCGGTCACAGTATCAGTACTTATAACCCTAACACTCAGTACATACAGAATGTCGCAGAAATGCTGCGAGAAACACCGAGAGGTTGCAGGAAGTGCCTTGAGGATCAAACTGAAGATAGAAACCCAATCTGGAAACGTCATCCAATGACGCTATAGAGCGTCGAAGTTGCAAGCGCCGACTCCTACTTTTAGGCCATCCATTTGGAAGCAAACGTGACCTCGTAGACGGAAGGTCTCGCAATGCTGTTTGTTATTCGGTGATTCTGACTGATTGGCAATATCGCCAGTGGAGAAGATGGAGCTAGCTGCTGCCTTGCCACCTGTGAATGCGCTGCTTTGTGGACTTGGTGGAAGACTAATTAGGTCACAGATTTCCAGCCGCAGTTTCTCTTGGAACCCTCAAAAACGTCCGAAGTTTTACGGTATACAGGAGAAAAATAAACTATGCCAGTGTACAGGGTCATGTTTGCTGCTGAAAAGTTGATCTAGTGGCAGGTTCTGGTGGCTATAGCTTCGACGCTCTGTAGCGTCGTTGGATGACGGTTGTGGACACAGCTTCCTATCCGTAATTTGTTTCTCAATATGACGTCTACAACCCTTCGAAGTTTGTCGCAACAGTTCTGGGACACCCTGTACATACAGTATGCAACATAAGTGCAGCTATTTTTTGGATGTAGTACCTTAATACACTACTGGGCACTAAAATTGCTACACCATGAAGATGACGTGCTACAGACGCGAAATTTTACCGACAGGAAGAAGATGCTGTGATATGCAAATGATTAGCTTTTCAGAGCATTCACACAAGGTTGGCGCCGGTGGCGACACCTACAACGTGCTGACATGAGCAAAGTTTCCAACCGATTTCTCATACACAAACAGCAGTTGACCACCGTTGCATAGTGAAACGTTGTTGTGATGCATCGTGTAAGGAGGAGTAATGCGTACCATCACGTTTCCAACTTCGATAAAGGTCGGATTGTAGCCTATCACGATTGCGGTTTATCGTATCGCGACATTGCTGCTCGCGTTGGTCGAGATCCAGTAACTGTTACCAGAATATGGAATCGGTGGGTTCAGGAGGGTAATATGGAACGCCGTGCTGGATCCCAACGCCCTCGTATCACTATCAGTGGAGATGACAGGCATCTTATCCACATGGCTGTAACGGATCGTGCAGCCACGTCTCGATCCTTGAGTCAACAGATGGGGACGTTTGCAAGACAACAACCATCTGCACGAACAGTTCGACGACGTTTGCAGCAGCATGGACTATCAGGTCCGAGACCATGGCTGCGCTTACCCTTGACGCTGCATCACAGACAGGAGCGCCTGCGATGTTGTACTCAACGACGAACCTGGGTACACGAATGGCAAAACGCCGTTTTCTCGGATGAATCCAGGTTCTGTTTACAGCATCATAATGGTCGCATCCGTGTTTGGCGACATCGCGGTGAACGCACATTGGAAGCGTGTATTCGTCATCGCCGTACTGGCGTGTCACCCACTTTGTGGTGCCATGGGTTACACGTCTCGGTCACCTCTTGTTCGCATTGACGGCACTTTGAACAGTGGACGTTACATTTCAGATGTGTTACGACCTCCGAAACCCTACATTTCAGCAGGTTAATGCACCACCGCATGTTCATAATTAGGTCCTGCACGGGCCTTTCTGGATACAGAAAATGTTCGACTGCTGCCCTGGCCAGCACATTCTCCAAATCTCTCACTAATTGAAAACGTCTGGTCAACGGTGGCCGAGCAAGTGGCTCGTGACAATACGCCAGTCTCTGCTCTTGGTAAACGGTGGTATCGTGTTGAAGCTGCATGGGCAGCCGTACCTGTACACGCCATCCAAGCTCTGTTTGACTCAATGCCCAGGCGTATCAAGGCCGTTATTACGGCCAGAGGTGGTTGTTCTGGGTACTGATTTCTCAGGATCTATGCATCCAAATTGCGTGAAAATGTAATCACATGTCAGTCTAGTATAATATATTTGTCCAATGAATACCCGATTATCATCTGCATTTCTTCTTGGTGTAGCAATTTTAATGGCCAGTAGTGTACGTACACGGAACACTGTGTTGCTACTTTTTTTATATGAATCAACAGTCTTCTATGAAAGACATCACAAACATTACTACGAGCTGATGTTTTCTATACGGCTGTGACTGCACCAGTAATTGGACTACACCTGTCAGTATGAACTATTTGTTTTGCGTCGCCGGCCGAAGTGGCCGTGTGGTTAAAGGCGCTGCAGTCTGGAACCACAAGACCGCTACGGTTGCAGGTTCGAATCCTGCCTCGGGCATGGATGTTTGTGATGTCCTTAGGTTAGTTAGGTTTAACTAGTTCTAAGTTCTAGGGGACTAATGACCTCAGCAGTTGAGTCCCATAGTGCTCAGAGCCATTTTTTGTTTTGCGTCCATGCGTCCACACTTCAACGCCTGACCTTCGGGCCTCGAGAAAATAAACATTAATGGCTTACTCTTGTCCCATGTAGGACTCCATGGAGGTACTAACCAACAGAAAAACATTCTACTCCTAATGACTATAATTATTAGTACTAACTGAAGTAAATACCGGTGTCATGTTGTTCAGTAAACTGTCCTCAGTCACCATTAGAAATATTTGCTCTTAAACCCATTACACATTGTATATGTTCCCATTTTGGATACGTGTCTGCAATTCTGATAAACGATGAATTCCCAGCGCCACAATACCGTAGCATGCTGCTATAGGAGCGACAACAAAACGGTCCAGCGCATTGCTAAATTGAAGACGGTCTCCTTGGATGTAAATGTGTTCCAGGCTTGCACACATATCCGTGCAAATAAACAAAAAAAAAATCACCCATATAAATTCATTTCTGATGTAATAACTACTGTCAAGCGCCGCACATACTGGACATAAATGGATGTATGCGATTTCGACAACTACTGACGAGCAAGAGTTGAAATACAGATGTACTTCAGTTCCACGATACGTACGTCCATTGTGAAGACGACAACGGTGGGAAAGGTGCTTCACTTGCACACACGAGTTAACCAGAACATTTGGTACAGTCGTGGACGCTCTTATTTGTGACATCTCCCCAGGTAGATAGCAATATTAACCGACTCAAATGTTAATGGAAGCTTAAACTTCGGGGCGCTACAGATGAAAATACGATCTGTAGCGACTCATTTACCTTTCAGGAGCACTGCAGCGAAACATGTTATGTGAATTCATTTGCGTACAATACGATATTAAAGCACTTATCAGCAGTCCTGGAACTTTGGTAAATGTATTTCTTGCAAATAAGAGATGAATTCATATATTTCGCTTTTGATTTTCTTACCTTAAAAACATGGAGAGCTACAAAAGTTTCATTTCTTTTCATTTTGTATCGGAAGAAAATTCGACTCTGCGTAAGGTAGTAATGGCTGCTGTTTACAAGGAAACTGCCATCTCTGACTGTTTTCCGAGGGACAAAGCTCGCCAGGAGCATTAATGGGAAGGAGGGTTGATCTCCGTGCGGAAAAAACAGGAGATATGGACCTTTAGCTAGGACTGGGTGTATGTTATCGTTCCACATCGTATACCTACGAATTGCTATCCTCTGGTATCTGGCAGATTCTAATTGTTACTCTCTGATGTTGCAAACATAGCATACTGCTCTTCTCTGCTTTGTGACGTGTAAAATGTATCTTCGATGAGTATTTAAAGCAAGTCATCAGTCCTGGTACACCTCATAATGCTTATCAAGATCTGACTAGCTATCTTTCGATCTTTAAGGCAGCTCTTCATAATAAAGAAAAATCAGCATTTTCAAACGTCTGAGCCTAATATTAGTATTACCTACCAAGTCTGTAATACACAACATGAACAGTTACGGCTCCAACCCACTTCCGAGTCCGTATTTCTGGGTTACAACGGTATGGTTTGGATCATCAACGAAGATACGAACCTTCGTGTGCCCAGCCAGCATAATGACTCCCTTCGCCAGGGCCCATCTACCATAAAACTGATTTCATTCCATTTTGTTTCTGCAAGTACATCAGCTAGCAGTTTTTCGCTAAACGAAAAAACTGAAAACTGAAGCGGGTTTCGAAGATGCAGTATTACTATAGATTGTCGTTCTGTTTTATTTCAATTTTTTCTTATAGAACTAAAGTTTTAACTAAATAACTCAAAAAAGCTTAATCGTCAAAATATGTACTAGTGTCTATGACGGGTAATATATATTCAGTGGGATTCTATCACGTGACTGTGGTGTTCTCCTGGATACTGCGTCTGTTTGTATTATGTACGGGTGGCCCCGCTTTAATCCGAGGTGAACATAACCCACGAGAAGGAAACTGCACTTGATGCAAAAAGCGATACATCGCATCATGCTGTCTTACAAAGACGATTGACTTGTCATACTGTCATCGGTATGTAGGAGACCTTTTCCCATTTATCGGGCGTACGGTAGCAGTATTCCTATGCCGTATCACGTGTCGTGACCTGAGGTGCACTTGTTGGACGGTGTGCTCTCTTACCTTTACCGAGGTATTGGTATAGGATGGCATGCCTGTTCGCTGGTTACTGCATATTTCACTGAATTGCTGAGGAATTTACTGCATTGTGCCACCGGTGTTTTCGCACAGACATCCTTGTATGTAGCCCGCTCGATGTTCAGAGAGCGCTACATACGAGTTAAAACTCGAGCTTTTGAAGAGTGGAGAAGTGGCAGTAGTTTTGTAATCTTTTCCACAGGGAGTACATGTGTTTAGTGTCGTGTTTAGAGGATGATAAAAGGGAGAATTTGGGACCAACTGTTCGCACGTAGCCTACTTGTCGCGGATAGGAACAAGCTTCACGTCCGCAGCTGACGGGTGGTTCATCCTCGACAGTGTCATATGCCTTCATCTTCTGAGACACTATGAACAGGTTTGGTATTCAATCCAGGACGTTGACACGAAGACTCTCCTCCCCTAGCTGGCCAAGTGGCAGTGAAAACGTGATACACCGTCGTGACTCGTACTATTCGAGTGCCATTGTACAACCATGCGTTAGCGGCTTCGGTTACTGCATCTTTGCCTTCCCCCCCTCACTCACCCCTATCCAGTGTATACCCCTACAGCCCCTGCAGCTACTAAGGCTGGCGAAAGTCTCTCTGATGGCCAGTATCTTAGTTGACAACTTGACAATCTAATGTACTCCACTCTCTATGGTAATATTTTCTGCACCATAGCAGTTCTTTAATTCAATTACTCATAACTATAGACTTAAACTAAAGTAACACGCTTGGAGGCTCAGCAGACGCCACAACTTTACTCTTGACGTTGATCAAGATCTGACGCCGCTGACATCAAAGATCGCCACATGTGATATCATTTCATAGATGATTCGTTGAATATGCCAATGTCACTTCACGGTTCTTCATAAATAACAAACCTCTGAAACCAATGAGTTGAGGAGTTGTTTATTTTATTAAAAAATTGCCTTACAGATACTCAAACGCACTAACAACTTAAAAAACGCAGTTTTTCTGTTTTTCAGTGACATCATGTGTAAATAAGAGATTTCGTGTCCTGTAAACTCTGATCTTCGAGGAATATTCGGAAAGTAAGTTCCGATCGGTCAAGAAATGGAAACCACTGTGAAAATCTAATAAAGCTTTGCACATATGTGGTCGACAGTGTCTCTAGTATGCCTGTCGGTTGCATCACTTCGCTCCTTTCAGTTCTGAGTGCATGGTGAGCACATAAACATGCGTAGAAAGTAGTGTCTCCCTCCAACTATGAGGTCCTGGTGAGAGATTCCGCCTGATGTTATGCAGCCCACATTACAGAACCGTCATACTGTTCTTACTTCGTAACAATTCTCGGTCGCAATCTGCAAGAGCAATGAAAATGCTCCTGCAGCGTTTTCGAGCGATAGATGAACGTAGAGAATTGGCAGGAATCACAGGTGGCTGCCTTCCATGACGAGGGTGTTAGAAAGTTGATACAACGCTACGGCAAATGTCTAAGTCGGAATCGTCACTTTGTAGACCGGTGGCTGGAAGCTGTAGCTAACTGTTGCAGATAAAGTATTTCTGATTATCACAGTGGTTTCCATCAGTCGGAACTTACTCTCCGAATAGCCGTAGTGTCATGGCGATGGGAGTACAAAGTTGCTTACTTTTAGTGAAAAAAATAACATCATATGTCAACATGAAGAAATAGAAAAATATGAAATTAATTTTGGATGTAAAGCTGACGTATGCTCTGCTTCATAAAACCCGAGATCTGTTATCAAGCAGTAGCACGTCTCAGTCACGACATAATGCAGTACTATTATACAATAACTTCTAATTCTGTTCAAGTCCCATTACACATTATTATATATTATTAAGTTCTCTGTTGGCCTCTCTAAATGGGCTGCTAATTTTAGACTGAATCACATTGATGAAAAACAGAAAAATATTAAAGGAATGTCCATGTTTTACTTTTACAGTTGTGAAGTTTCACGGATTTTCTTGGTGCTTGCGTCGGCTATTACGTGCTCCTTTATTACCACCGCACAGCAATTTCATTTTAGACATCGTCCCACACTTTGGGCATGTCAGTGTTTAGCTAAGCAACTGTTGCAAAGCAAATGGTATCTTTGGAATATGAGAAAATTACTTACTGAGAAACGTTGGTAAGGTTCTTGGAAAAGAAAACACAGACATCTTACCAAACATTTCTGCATCCCACCATCCTCCCCCCCCCCCCCCCCCCGGTCGCCACCAGCGCCCCCTCAGTCACTATGTTTCGTTCCACTGTCACGTCCAGAACTGAATACGTCGCCATACCCACAGGTAGTGATAACGCTATGGTTGAGAATCACTGGACAATTTACAGTAGGCGACCTGCGGTTTCACCAGGTAAAACTTCAGGCTGGTTTCAGTAACCGTCCACAGACATCAAAGCGCATGTGTGGCGTTCCAACCTTCATGATCTTAACTGTGTTGAATACTTCAGTGGCGCCATCAAGTGACACGTGGACACGTGTGAACTTTGGATTTTTCTCTTTCCAGTGAGTTGATGGCTTTCATGGATCTGGACAGCACTCTTACGCTGTTGGTGTTTCTTCGAATCCTTGCCGATCGCGGCAGCGCGATATTGAGATTGAGAGGGACAGTGTGTGAAATGCTCTTTCAAAAGGGATTGTATTTCCAATGACATATCAACGTTTAACATATTCGTCATTTAAAAACTGAACGTAGTGACACCCACTTTGATAAAACACACACCTTGCTTTTAGCTGGTTGTACTGTGGCTTCGTTGTCGTGTTCGCGGTATGATTGTTCCCTCGTGTCTTTCCTGTACTGAGAAACTTAGAACATTCAAAATTCGTAGTAGTGCAAAGGTTGCCATTCACTATTAAGTAACAGAAGTTAACTCATTTTAGCTTCTGCATTTTTGGAACACTCAGACAACTGGTTCAGAATAATTATTCAGCTCCCAAAATAATGTTGTTGTTGTTGTGGTCTTCAGTCCTGAGACTGGTCTGATGCAGCTCTCCATGCTACTCTATCCTGTGCAAGCCTCTTTATCTCCCGGTACCTACTGTAGCCTACATCCTTCTGAATCTGCTTAGTGTATTCATCTCTTGGTCTCCCTCTACGATTTTTATCCTCCCCGCTGCTCCCAAGTACTAAATTGGTGATTCTTTGATGCCTCAGAACATGTCCTACCAACCGATCCCTTCTTCTAGTCAAGTTGTGCCACAATATCCTCTTCTCCCCAATCCTATTCAATACCTCCTCATTAGTTATGTGATCTACCCATCTAATCTTCAGCATTCTTCTGTAGCACCACATTTAGAAAGCTTCTATTCTCTTCTCGCCCAAACTATTTATCGTCCACGTTTCACTTCCATACATGGCTACACTCCATACAAATACTTCCAAAAACGACTTTCTGACACTTAAATCAATACTCGATGTTAACAAATTTCTCTTCTTTAGAAACGCTTTCATTGCCATTTCCAATCTACATTTTATATCCTCTCTACTTCGACCATCATCAGTTATTTTGCTCCCCCAATATCAAAACTCATTTCCTGCTTTAAGTGTCTCATTTCCTAATCATCACCCGACTTAATTCGACTACATTCCATTATCTTCGTTTTGCTTTTGTTGATGTTCATCTTATACCCTCCTTTCAAGACACCGTCCATTCCGATCAACTGCACTTCCAAGCCCTTTGCTGTCTCTGACAGTATTACAATGTCATCGGCGAACCTCAAAGTTTTTATTTCTTCTCCATGAATTTTAATACCTACTCCGAACTTTTCTTTCGTTTCCTATACTGCTTGCTCAATTTACAGATTGAATAGCATCGGGGAGATGCGACAAGCCTATCTCACTCCCTTCCCAACCACTGCTTCCCTTTCATGTCCCTCGACTCTTACAATTGCCATCTGATTTCTGTACAAATTGTCAATAGCCTTTCGCTCCCTGTACTTTACCCCTGCCACCTTCAGAATTTGAAAGAGAGTATTCCAGTCAACATTCTCAAAAGCTTTCTCTAAGTCCACAAATTCTAGAAACGTAAGTTTGCCTTTCTTTAATCTTTCTTCTGAGATAAGTCGTATGGTCAGTATTGCCTCACGTGTTCCAACATTTCTACGGAATCCAAACTGATCCTCCCCGAGATCGGCTTTTACCAGTTTTTCCATTCGTCTGTAAAGAATTCACGTTAGTACTTTGCAGCTGTGACTTTATTAAACACATTAAACACGGTAATTTTCACATCTGTCAACACGTGCTTTCTTTGGGATTGGAATTATTATATTCTTCTTGAAGTCTGAGGGAATTTCGCCTGTCTCATACATTTTGCTCACCAGATGGTAGAGTTTTGTCAGGACTGGCTCTCCCAAGCCTGTCAGTAGTTCTACTGGAATGCTGTCTACTCCCGGGGCATTGCTTTGACTTAGGTCTTTCAGTGCTCTGTCAAACTCTTCACGCAGTATCATATCTCCCATTTCATCTTCATCTACATCCTCTTCCATTTCCATGATATTGTCCTCGAGAACATCGCCCCTGTATAGACCTTCTATATACTCCTTCCACCTTTCTGCTTTCCCTTCTTTGCTTAGAACTGGGTTTCCAACTGAGCTCTTGATATTCATGCAAGTGGTTCCCTTTTCTCCAAAGGTCTCTTTAATTTTCCTGTAAGCAGTATCCATCTTACCCCTCATGAGATAAGCCTCTACATCGTTACATTTGTCCTCTAGCCATCCCTGCTTAGCCATTTTGCACTTCCTGTCGATCTCATATTTGAGACGTTTGTATTCCTTTTTGCCTGCTTCACTTGCTGCATTTTTGTATTTTCTCCTTTCATCAATTAAATTCAGTATCTCTTCTGTTACCCAAGGATTTCTACTAGCCCTTGTCTTTTTACCTACTTGATCCTCTGCTGCCTTCACTATTTCATTCCTCGAAGCTTCCCATTCTTCTTCTACTGTATATCTTTCCCCCATTCCTGTCAATTGTTCCCTTATGCTCTCCCTGAAACTCTGTACAACCTATCGTTCTTTCAGTTTATCCATAATATAATTTCCAGTTGCTAACATGAGCTACAAAACTGCAGCTTGTCGTCACAATTGTACATACTCGTAAATATCTGCCTTTTTCATCGTCTCTTCCCGCCAAACAAGAGGGATCAGATAGGTTACAATAACAGCAGACGAATCAAATCATTGACAGTGCTGGCAACAAAAGTATTAAAACTGAATGTACATATTCTTTACTTAACAAAATTAAGTCAAAACATTTCGGTAAATAGCTTTATATCTTAGAAAGGTATGTTAAGTTAGAAATTGTTATATTCATGTCGAATGAAAGCAGTAGTACACAATATACGTCTACTACAGAGAAATCGGTTTAACCCGAGCTACAGTTTTTCATAAATGAAGTGATTGGTACCCACTGGTATCGAATGTTTCCTGATAGGCGTCAGGCTTGATTACATTATACGTATTACATGTTATTAGCGCGTAAACACACTATTTGATAAAAAATATGCGGACACGTGGCTGAAAATGACTTAAAAGTTCGTCACGCCCTCCATCGGTAAGGTGCTGGAAGGTTTCTTGGGGAATAGCAGCTCATTCTTCACGGAGAGCTGCACTGAGGAGAGGTATCGATGTCGGTCAATGAACCCTTACACGAAGTCAGAGTTCCAAAACATCCCAAAGGTGTTGTGTTGTATAGGATTCCGGTCAGGACTCTGTGGAGACCAGTCCATTACAGGGATGTTATTGTCGTGTAACCACTCCGCCACAGGTCGTGCATTATGGAAAGGTGCTCGATCGTGTTGAAAGATGCAATCGGCATCCCCGAATTACTCTTCAACAGCGGGAAGCATGAGGGTTCTTAAAACATCAATGTAGGTCTGTGCTGTGATAGTGCAACACAAATCAAGAGGTGGAAGCCCCTCCATGAAAAACACGACCACACCATAGCACCACCGCCTCCGAATTTTACTGTTGGCACTACACGTGCTGGCAGATGACGTTCACCGGGAATTCACCATACCCACACCCTGCCAGCGGATCGCCATATTGTGTACCGTGATTCGTCACTCCACACAACGATCTTCCAGTGTTCAATAGTCCAATGTTGACGCTCCTTACTCCAAGCGAGGCATCGTTTAGCATTTACCGGCGTTATGTGTGGCTTATGAGCAGCCACTCGGCCATGAACTCCTAGTTTTCTCAGCTCCCGCCTATCACAGTATTTGCAGTGGATCCTGTTGCAGTTTGGAATTTCTGTTACACATTACTACCCTCTTCAACTGTGGCAGTCTCTGTTCGCGTACAGACGTATGACACAACTGACACTCAATCATGTGATCACATTCGAAGTCCGTGAGTTCCGCGGAGCTCCCTATTCTATTCTCTCAAGATGTCTTACGACTACAGAGGTCGTTGATGTGGAGTACCTGGCAGTAGGTGGCAGCACACTGCACCTTGTATGAAAAACGTTTGTATTTGGGGTGTCCGGATTCTTTTGATCACTTAGTGCATATTGTCCACAAGTCTGTATCGTCCAGTCTAGTGGCGCTCGGAAAGGTCAAACACTGGGAAGTTTTGTAAAAGTTTTCGTGACAGACTTTATGGTACTTTTTTGGTTTTTTCGCTTGTATCTCGTGTGCGACGCAAACGGCGGTAATGATGACTATTTACGAAAATAAAGTGGATAAAATGTCCCACTAAATAGGTCAGTGACTTTTTTCATCACACCAAGGTAAGCCGTGCAGTGCATGTTGAAGTTAGCGCGGTTTCAAAGCCAAGGAGATGCGCCATCTCAGGATCTACGTCACTGCGCTCTTACCGTACCTCGTTGCACATCCATTGCATTGTGTCATGATGTCATTGGAGTGTTTGGTAATTGATACACGCCGTGGTGAAGATATAAGATGTTTCTGAAATGTCATTTACATGTTGCATCGAGTTGTTTAACACAGTGGGTGGTCATTTTCAAATGTCTGTGACTGCTGTTTCCTTCATTCAGACGAAATATAGTTAAAGATCTGCTGTAGAGTTGGATGGTCACCCTGACGAGCTGAGAATCAGCATCAAGAAGAACAAGCTAGCGACAAGGTCCCACAAATACAGCTTACTAGAAACAATTTTCCACGAAGCGATGGTAACAAATGTCTCTCAGGAAAAATTGCTCTCTAATTCGAAGCACAAGAGCCGCTTAATATCAGTGTTAGCTGAAAAATTGACGAAATCATGTGTAGACTGCAAGCAAGCTGTGTAAGATACTGATAACTTCATTATCGACACTGCAATGTGTTTGATTCCTACACACTCAACCGTCGTTGTTGTGGGGAAGGTGTGGACCTTCTCGCCATTCTAACAGGCCTTAATCAAAAAATTAATGTATTATTGGTAAACCAGGGAGAGCGAAAATTCCACATAATTTTATTCTCCTCAGGGAATTGACCACTGCGAGAATATCCTTTTTCTGCCTGCAGTCAGTGACTGTGACACTACTTCTGCTCTTTACATTCGGGGAAAAGTGAACTGCATCCTTACATCGAAGAAAAACACTGATATGTCACAGGACATATAAGTATTTAAAGCTTCAAATGCGGACAAGGAGGCCGTAGTGGGATGTGGTAAACGATGTTTCATCAAGCTGGATTGTTGTGTGAGCGGAGAGATTTTGAAAAACCTCAGATACAGAAGCTACATGAAATCTTCGGTTCGAACAACAGCCATCATCGCTTCTCTGCCACCAACTGAGGGTACTGCTTGCCAGCACGTTCTTCGAGTGTACCACCAGGTAGAACAATGACTGAACAAACATGATAATTCGGAAGAAAGAGGAACGAGCTCAGAGGATTTCCTGGTTCCAACCACTATGCTTCAATCCCTGGTATCCGATGTTATTCTGACCTATATCGCATGCAGCTGCAAAACCGGGTGTCGTGCCTTCAAGTGCAACTGCCGAAAAGCAAGCCGCCTCTGCTCGAAGCTCTGCGTCGAGGTGCGATGTGGTTGGCGAGAATGTCAGCAACTTCGATTTTGTAAGACACAGAAGAAGCCGCATTCCAATTAGAGGAGGAACAGGAGAATGAAACGAGGGCTGCTACAGAAGAAGGTAAGACATAATTCACATTGTTGTTATCATTTCCCTTTGTGGAATCTCATCGCCTCATTATTATAACAAACGAAGTACACTGGTTTCAACCCTAATTAGTAACCCAGTATCTTGCATGAACTGCAATTGGCCATTGTTATCTTACTTACGTGAAACATACCCAAAGATATTCTCAGTTTGCAGACGAATGAAATAAAGAGGAGGGCAGTGGTGAATGATATGTGAAGCGGATAAAACTTCTTTGAATTTTTTAAAGATTACTCCAAATTTACGGAAACAAACATACGCTAGAGATCATATGGTTTATCTGACAAGAAACGTCGCTCTGATCTATTCAGCGGGAAATTTTATCTTCTTTATTTTCATAAATAGTAAAATTTTCTGAAAACAGAGCGCCTTTTCAGAGTTATTATCGAAAAACCCAAAACGTTACTATTTTCATAGTTTTTTTCCATTTTTGAGCCATTTCCGGGTAGAAGCTTTGGTGGCACTTCAAATATTCGTATTCAGCACCCTCGAAAACATAAAAAAGCTTATCAAAAAATTTCCTGCAAAACGTTCTACTAGTAATTACCATTTTACTGGACTCCTTTAGGCAATTTTATACAGCTCCGACCAATTTTAAAATTGCTAATTAAGATTTACCTGGACTTTCGTAAAATTCCACAACCTGTCTAGTTGATTTGGTTGGTGCCATTTTTTTAATATGCCCTTAGATTTTTAGGCCGCTTTCTTTTATATCTGAAAAATATTTGCAGTGTTCTCAATTGATTTATTTTGCTCGCAGTCCGTGTGTCCTTTATTAAGTATAATTTGGACCTAAACTTTTCCTGCTCTTTTTTACTCTCGCACTTTAATTGATTCGTTTCGGCCTCATGAAGACACCTAGATTTGATGACTGTGTTCCAGTACATCAGCTTTGTGCATTTTGAGATGCGTTTTTTATTCTACAACTTTTTGTAAACAAGGAAAAAAGAACAGGTTTAATTAGGAGCTTTATAGTTAGCTATTCGTTGCTCCAGTTTCAATTTAACAAAAATAAAAACGGTAAAGCGCGTACCTGGAAATCGAAAGAGCGCGGGTTCGAATCTCGATCGGTACACGGGTTTCACAGTCCTCGTTTTAACCTAACCTTACCTCTGATGATGTGACGAGTAGCCAGAATCAACACGTGTTTCGGACTTCACGTTAAACTGTAGATTCCCTTACCCCACTTGGATAACTGGAGTGGGTTAGGGACGCGGAAGCTCCCGAAGTTCCGCCCAGTAGAAGGACATGCATCAACACATACAACGACATAAAATAATCATTATGTTTATTATTATTTTGTCGTTATTGTTGTTTATATACATAATTAAGTTCGTGTGGAATACTGAGAGCGCGAGTTCTACTCTAAACTGTCGGTTTTTTTTACTGATTTTGGTAGATCTACTTTTCCTGTTCTACTTTTACGAATTTTTATCTGTTCTTTGCTGTTTGAGTGTCTTGACATAGAATCGCCATGTTGTCTGCAAAAGCTAATCATTCTATCCTAATATCAGTACTTCCAAATTTAATAATAATTTTTGCTTTCGACTGTTGACAATTTCAAAATATTTGCATGGCAAAGATTCGCCCAAGACAAGAAATTCAATTCAACTACAAAAATAATTAAGCACTTTCAGTTTCCAGGATGACATATTTTAAGTTAATAGTGCAGATATTTTCTGTGCCTCGGAATCCTAGACAGTGAAATTTTCACACCGTTTACTGATTTATTTGACCGTTTCCATGTCTACCACCCCTTAATGATGGATATGTCTAATCGTTGGCGTTCCGGTGTAACGACGAAAGCCGGCACGAAGATGAAGAACGCAACAGTAGAGAAGGCTGTGAGACGACGTCAGACAGCAGTACGCTGACTAGGACCGCACCACGACAGGAGCGGCCTCTAGCCGAAGAGAATATAAGCACCGCTCCTGCCATCCTCGGCCGGGCAATAGAAGACGGGCACTAGTAGACCCGGACTACAAGAGGACACTAGTAGAGCTGTTAATTGTGATCAATATCCCTTACTTGCATGGACATTCTATATAGTGAAAGACACTGATTATTTGAATGTCGCCAGTAGCTTGCGACACATTCTTGTAAACCAAAGTTAAGTTGTTGTTGTTGTGGTCTTAAGTCCTGAGACTGGTTTGATGCAGCTCTCCATGCTACTCTATCCTGTGCAATCTTCTTCATCTCCCAGTACCTACTGCAACCTATATCCTTCTGAATCTGTTTAGTGTATTCATCTCTTGCTCTCCCTCTACGATTTTTACCCTCATCACTGCCCTCCAATACTAAATTGGTGAACCGAGCGAGGTGGTGCAGTTGTTAGCACACTGGACTCGTATTCGGGAGGACGACGGTTCAATCCCGTCTCCGGCCATCCTGATTTAGGTTTTCCGTGATTTCCCTAAATCGTTTCAGGCAAATGCCGGGATGGTTTCTTTGAAAGGGCACGGCCGATTTCCTTACCAATCCTTCCCTAATCCGAGCTTGCGCTCCGTCTCTAATGACCTCGTTGTCGACGGGACGTTAAACACTAACCATCACCACCACCACTACTAAATTGGTGATCCCTTGATGCCTCAGAACGTGTCCTAGCAATCGATCCCTTCTTCTAGTTAAGTTGTGCCACAAACTTCTCCTCTCCCCAGTCCTATTCAATGCCTCCTCATTAGTTATATGGTCTACCCATCTAATCTTCAGCATTCTTCTGTAGCACCACATTTCGAAAGCTTCTATTCTCTTCTTGTCCAAACTAGTTACCGTCCATGTTTCACTTCCATACATGGCTACGCTCCATACAAATACTTTCAGAAACGACTTCCTGACACTTAAATCAATACTCGATGTTAACAAATTTCTCTTCTTCAGAAACGCTTTCCTTGCCATTGCCAGTCTACATTTTATATCCTCTCTACTTCGACCATCATCAGTTATTTTGCTCCCCAAATAGCAAAACTCCTTTACTGCTTTAAGTATCTAATTTCCTAATCTAATTCCCTCAGCATCACCCGACTTAATTCTACTATATTCCACTATTCTCGTTTTGCTTTTGTTGATGTTCATCGTATACTCTCCTTTCATGACACTGTCCATTCCGTTCAACTGCTCTTCCAAGTCCTTTACTGTCTCTGACAGAATTACAATGTCATCGGCGAACCTCAAAGTTTCTATTTCTTCTCCATGGATTTTTATACCTACTCCGAATTTTTCTTTTGTTTCCTTCACTGCTTGCTCAATATACAGATCGAATAACCCTGTGTCACTCCCTTCCCAACCATTGCTTCCCTTTCATGTCCCTCGACTCTTATAACTGCCATCTGGTTTCTGTACAAATTGTTAATAGCCTTTCGCTCCCTGTATTTTACCCCTGCCACCTTCAGAATTTGAAAGAGAGTATTCCAGTCAACATTCTCAAAAGCTTTCTCTAAGTCTACAAATGCTAGAAACGTAGGTTTGCCTTTCCTTAATCTAGCTTCTAAGATAAGTCGTAGGGCCAGTATTTCCTCACGTGTTCCAATATTTCTACGGAATCCAAACTGATCTTCCCCAAGGTCAGCTTCTACCAGTATACCTACTTTATTGTAATAAACACCATTAATGTGATTTGCTTGAATTGTCGTATAGCTATTCTAGAAAGCAGCATCCTTTAGGCACCCAATAAGAGACGAGTGGGAAGGACTCCACCATTGCAAAACGTTCCGCAAACTATTTAGTTCTACTGAGCCTAGCTATTGAGCCACGTTAGTTTAGTGCCGTCACCTTCCCACGTTTTATTTCGCACGGATGCTACTGTGGCAACTAATTCTCGCTAGTACGTCGCAGACTGTTGGCAGTATCAGGTGATGAAGGACACCTCACGTTCTTGGTTACTCTACGCGAACGCTTTGCGCTTTTGGTCTGATCTCAGTGTAAGGTGCCACCCCTTTTGAAACTGCACAACAGTATCCATATAAGATTATGAATATAGTTTATGCAGTGAAGTAGAACCCGAGCCAGTAAATATGAAACCATTAACAACGTGATATCACGTTTCCAATAACAACGGGGGATGGAAAAGTTTACGTAAAACCCAAAGAGAAAGGTGGAAGTTGCTCGGAAGTAGATTAATTAAATACTGAGCATGTGCATGAAGTGCAATTCACAGACTACAGAACTTCAAAGGAAATCATATTCACTAGGGAGAGAAAATATTTGTAACTCACTTGAATTTCCAGATCCCTAGCGTAGCTACGGATTCGTATCACTATGTGTAATGAACGGAAGGAAAGTGAGAACAAAGGCCACAGTATGCTGCACGTGAAATCCTCACGTGAAACACAATGCGAAAAGAGACAGGATTTTGCCCAACATGAATGTTCTCGTAGATTCCTTTCATATGAATGTAGTGGAAATACTCGTAACTTGGCGTAATCTCACCAATACGCTGAATGCTGCTACTTGAATGCATCTATATCAGACAAATGGAAATGTACGAGATACCACTTGCTACTGACGACCAGGGCGGAAGACGAGGCGCCTTTATGTCTGAAAGCATGATGGAACTGAAACTAACTCTACCGCTCAGCGCTCTCTTTGGCCAGTCCCAGTTAAAGCTTTTGCGTCGCGGTAAGATAAATCATCATATCCTTGTTCTTAGCTGAGTTGAGTCCGCCTCGCTGTCAGAGGCGACTATAGACTGACTGCGAAGGAAGAATGACTTACACCGCGCGCGCAGTCTTTCTGCCATATATGAAAGGAGCTCACTATGATACAATTGCCCTTCATCAAGTAAATTTTTCATACTGACAAATAGTCCTATTCCTATAAACACTCTTCTGTGCCTCCTGTCGACTTCCGTATTCCTCCAGGACTTTTTATATCGTATCTGATTCGTAATTTCTTGGCTACTGACCCGAATGCTCAAGAATGTTGCTCACAGCTGCCAAATAATAGCTTGTAGAAACCTGCTATAAAAGCCTATACCAGTACACGTTTATATCAGAAACATGCACATTCCTTGAATATCATCATATTATCCGCTGTATTAACACTGGGTTGCATGGCAGAGGCAACTTAATACCCGCTCCACTTCTTATTTTTTTCATTAGAATCAAAACCATTGACCAGTGAATCACTGAAATCAGAAGTAGCCTTGGTATCGATGAAAATAAAATCAGAATGATGGTTAAGGGATTTTGTTTTTTGCTTCAAAACCTGAAATGAGTCAGCAGCCCATTTGTTGTTTATCTTTATAAGAACCGCAATCGTCGACGATATTCAGTATCGGCGATTATGGAGGCGAGAACAAGCATCGTACCGTTCTCAGGCTCATGAAACTTCATGAAACGTGTGACCGGCAATGTTTTAGCTCGTGCTACGACACTGGATAAAGATAAAATCCATTATGATACTGGAAGCATCGCTTATCGTAAGAAATACTCCTGTAGCTCTTAAGTTAAATGTCGAGAAGAGGACACTTCCCTAACGCAGAGAGAGATTTGATACTAACACACCTCTTACAACCAGAGAAAGGCGTACGTAACCAACTGGATATCGTAGCACTAGGTTAACAAGTTGTGAAGAAAAAACCGTTGAGCGTATGAGGAGTGCTTTTCGTTTACGTCCACAAATATGTGAGGATGATGATGATGATGCTGCTCTTGCTGATGATGACGATGATATAATGGTTTAGGCACACGATAGCATAGTCCTTAGCGTCCTTATTATAATCTTCTGTGAGATAAATGCTGTTAAAAGTGGTAAAAGAGTAAAAATTTAACAAAAATTAAAACACACAGATATCTTAAAACCGTACTCACAAAAATGCACACACACGCACACACACACACACACACCCTCCCTCCCAATCACACGCACGCACACGTACGCATATCCGCCTCCCCCCCCCCCCCCCCCCCACACACACACACACGTACACACATTGCAGGCAAAAAAAATTGTACACCTGAAAATACTACGTCGATTTTGATCCGATGACGACATAGGCCACCAGAGGGGTAGCAGATATACTGATAGTGGTATCAGCGTTGTCCATCAACAAACAGCTATCTGTGTCCATTCTTTAATATGGAATGGTCACAGCTAGAAGATTCGGTGTGGTGCAAAAGTGTGAAGCAAGCAGGCAACTATGCCAATAAGACGTACTCTCACTTCCTACAACCAACTTACCGAGTTTCGAAGTGGTCAAAATGCGACCTCCCAAATAGCGGAATGGTCCTGTCGGAGAATTGCCACATACTTTAGACGTGCAGCGTCAGTTGTGCAAAGATGCTGGTATCAGTGGTCAAGCGAACATTATGACACCCGCAGGTGGGTTCTAGACGTCCACGCAACACAGACGCTCTCCAGGATTGTCATATTGCAAGGGAATCAATGGTAGATCGTACTGCTACCACAGCACAGGTAAGATGGCTTATGAGCCCAGACGTATCAAAACGCTCACCTGTAGCTGGTCGTCCACAGTTCGACTGTTTCAAGGTGTGCCGCAAGGGATTAGCCGAGCGGTCTAAGGCGCTGCAGTCATGGACTGTGCGGCTGGTCCCGACGGAGGTTCGAATCCTCCCTCAGGCGTGGGTGTGTGTGTTTGTGTTTAAGTGTAAGCTTAGGGACTGATGACCTTAGCAGTTAAGTCCCATAAGAATTCACACACATTTGAACTTTTTTTTTTTTGTTTCAAGATGTTTTGAAAGATGGAATGGCGCGCCGTGGTCTTCAGTGATGAAAGCAAATTAACCGTGCACACAAGTCATGGTCGTTTGCGCGTACTACGAAACTTGGTGAGCGTTGTCTCGCAGAGTGCATTCGTCCAACACACACTGGCCCCACCCCAGGTCTTATGGAGTGGGCTGGGATAAGCTACAACTCTCATTCAGCTTAGGTATTTCTAGAGGGGACGCTAATCAGTATTCGGTACATGAAGAATGTTATTAGATCCGTTTTTTGTCGTTGTTGCTTGAGAAGGTGATGTGTTGTTCCAACAGAAGAAATCTCGCTTTCACACCGACCGTGAAACTCAACGTACTCTGTAATATGTGTAGCAACTCACCTGCCCAACTCTATCTCCGTACTTGTATCCAATCGAGCACGTGGGGGATATGATGGGACGAGAAGTGACTCATCCGACTCGCTAACAAACAGTTCATATAGAACTACGTGGATAGGTCGAGCAGACGTGGCATAACGATATATATATGGGGTGGTCCATTGATCGAGACCGGGCCAAATATCTCACGAAATAAGCGTCAAACGAAAAAACTACAAAGAACGAAACTTGTCTGGCTTGAAGAGGGAAACCAGAAGGCGCTATGGTTGGCCCGCTAGATGGCGCTGCCATAGGTCAAACGGATATCAACTGCGTTTTTTTTAAATAGGAACCCCCATTTTTATTACATATTCGTGTAGTATGTAAAGAAATATCAATGATTTAGTTGGACCACTTTTTTCGCTTTATGGCAGATGGCGCTGTAAAAGTCACAAACATATGGCTCACAATTTTAGACGAACAGTCGGTAACAGGTTTTTAAATACAGAAAATTTTATTACGGTTGTTCCAGTGTTGGATATACATCGCCATTCTGTCATGCAGTCAAACATCTTGTAGTAACATAGGTAGAACATTACGTAGGAAATCAACATACATTGCACTATTTAGATTGCAATCGACAAAATGGGGGCTAAGATGTGATTGACAAGTAAGTGACCCTCTTGATAAGTATGGAGGTGTGATTACACATGTCAATCACATCGCGATTACGGGCAGCATGGGGTTCACGCCTGAGCCTCAGGACGTGCGCTAGCAGCGCATGTCGGGTGTTTCAAGGGTCAACTTCGCGTCTCAATATCTCGAGATGTAATGGGAATATTGCGATGCAAACAACGCCATTGTGTATGTGCTTTGTCATGCTATGGATTGCTGAAGAAAAAATATGGGAGGTCCATTTAAAAAAACATAAGTTTGTGTTAAGAAACACATATGGTTTCGTTTTTGAATGTTTCCAAATATGTACATTCCTGGGACCCAGTACTACATTGATATCGTTTTCCGATAGCTGTTATTGTTTCAGAGATATTTTGGGTGGATAAGATAGCTGGGACACCCTGTATATGGAACGTCTGGGCAATCTCGACACTTCACCAGGCGATTGTCAGAGAGGCACCCATCGAAATGCCGCGGAATTTCGAAGCAGCCACCCTGGATAGAAGCCAAAGAATGTTTCATCTGGTAGATTGTACATCTGCGTATAGAGCGATTTTGTCCTCATGGTCGCCACAGGAATGTTAAATAGAAGCTGTACAACATCTCCATATTTTTTCCTTAATGCTGACTCTTTAAATTTTAAGTAGGCTTTCGTCATGGAATTTGTGGGTATCATCCTGAGCCTGCCAATTCAGTTTTATCAAAAGTTCCGTGATACTCTAATTTCCTGTTTATTCGTGATTTCATTCAAAATAACTGTTACCGTATAGACTGCTCAGCCAAAATCTTATGGTAAATGCCCTCGAAGAGATTGCATGCCACCTGGTGGCAAGTGACGTTGTAAGGAAAACATGACCGGAGCAAATATGTGTGGAAAATCTTTCTAGCGACGATCAGGTCTCAAATGATGAAATTTTTTTACTTAATCGATCCTGACAAATGTCAGTGTTATGGCTTGCTGCCTAGGAATGAGCATCCTGAACGGTAAAACTGGCCAGTTGTTCTTGTACTTCAGGCGTGACCATCTATGGAAAGTTGTCGAATGGCGGTGAATACACGAACGAGCACGCACCCAAGTCTTGGACGTCATCGCCTCATCACAGAATGTGGATGTCGGAGTTTTGGCAGTCTGTGGCAGATATGATGACAAAAAGCAGTTCTGATGCCGGCGCAGGCGTTTCAGAGCACGCCGATCGGCTCACATTGTTGGATGGAAAGCTCTTCATCAGACCAACCGTATGTGTTCACATGTTGACACAAAGACTTAATGCGATATGGTTGCAGTGGGCACCAGATAATCGAGATTACGTAATGGATCAGTGGAAAAGTGTCACTTGGTCGGATGAATCGTGGAGATTTTAATGGAGAAGAGCCGACGTTTCTAGTGAAAACGAACCAGCTAGAGGGAACATTGACAATATCGCATGAGTAGACTATTAAGAAGACACGCCATTGACACAATGCTCAAGACGCTTACCATAGCAAGCGTATGTGAAATTTCTTGCACACACACTATATATATATATATATATATATATATATATATATATATATATATATATATATATATATATGAAGCATCAACACTCATCTTTAGGAATACGAGAGCATTTGTAGTCAGGGAAACGATTAAAATCGGACGCAGCTGATTGTACACTGGTACAAGGGAAACATCGACATTCTGTTTCCAAGATGCAAATTACTGTACTAGGATGTACAGAGATGCCATCGAAATACACAAGCAGAATAACAGCTTTAACAGAAAAGAAACAGGACTGGAATTAGACAAGTTGTGACCCTTAGTACCGAACGCAGTAAACGTGCCTAGTTTTTCCCACTGCAAGATGCGTAGTACATATCGGTGCGACTCCGCGATTGTAGCTAGAGATCTGATGACCTTTGCGATGAATACGTGTAAGCAATTGGGCTTTCAGGACTCGTTTAAGTTTGAATCTACTATCTGAGTCTTTACAGCCTCTGCTGATCTGATTAGCATTAGAAGACGAAATCTTAGACGCATCAATAGGCCTTAGACTGCAGCTTAATGTCCGTAAAACGGAATTGCTGAAGGACGCAGATGCCAGCTGGTAAAGCCTACATGGTGTTTTGAGAGTTTCTGGTGGTAAAGTTATCGGTCTTCTCCGAGTATTAAGGTCATGGCATAATGTGTCACACGTAAGTTCTCTCTCCATAAATGGATAGATGACCATTTCAAATGCAAGTTTCGGACGATTAAGTGGCACAGAGGCCCACAACCGTGTATCGTACCTGCATCTTACATTTCCGGGTTCCCTAAAAATGATACGCTCACAGTTAAAATTCTGGAACGAATACACTATAGATTATTATGAACTTAGAAAAAAATTTAAAATTTGTGGTACGGTCTTATGGGACCAAACTGCTGAGGTCACCGCTCCCTAAGCTTACACACTGTTTAATCTAACTTAAACTAACTTACTTTAAGGATGACACACCCATGCCCGAGAGAGGACTCGAACCTCCGACGGGGAGAGCCGCGCGGACCGTGACAAGACGCCTCAGACCACGCGGCTACCCCGCGCGGCCATTGCTTTTGAATTTAGGATTGTCTGTGCACTTTATTTCACAAATTTGACCGTTTTCTTCGACACAAGGGAAATACTTCTAACAGGCTCAGACAACAAACGCACTCGATTTGGAAATCGCAATTGTCTGGTTCATGAGAATTAGTATAATACTAAAGATAGAAATTTAGTTCTTAGTTTGAATTAATGAATATAAAGTTCGATCCTCTAAACAATTTAGTCGTGGTGGCTAGGTTCTACGAGTTCAAACTAGGCTCAGCAAGCAAATTTATTGGTTTCGCGTATAAAATAAAGTACCGATTTCTCAGGTAATTTCAATAAATGTACGTCTTCACGATAAATCACAATTCTTTGCACTTGTCAGTACAATTCATGCCAACAAGTCACCAATACTTCACTAGCGCAAACTCGTGTGCAGTACTTGGTACTCTTTCAGTTGAAAGACCCTTATGACGATTGTATAGTATGAACAATAATCGCTGACGTAGTCTTCGACTCTCGTAGGTGTCAAACTATCGAAATCCGCATTGTAATTCCGTGAACCCGATCTAGAAGGTAGTCTTCCAAAAATACGATGTATTAAAAGGAAAAAACATTACATTATGAGCGGTATGTAGATGATATCATTTGTTATATCTCCCGTAGTGAGATACCCAAGAAACAGCACATTCCAAATCAATAATAGAAAGGTTTATTACTTCACGGTAGGATACTGATCATGTAACCTCCCAGCAAAATATGTTAAATAAAAAATTTGAAATGGTGCCAAGTGTTACCTCCTCACACAAAAATTAATAATTGATAATTGACCATAAACCAACAATAATATTAATTAAATAATGAACCATGAACGAAATGTAACCTCCTAACAGAAATAATAATATCTGGTAAATTTTATAAGGAGAGCAGCGCTGACCTTCGGCCCTGTATTCTGAATAACAAAAGCAAAATTCTTACCTCAAAAAAAACCGCAACTATATCTGCTCTTATTTATCGACACAGCTTCGTGCAATGCTGGCGTACATATATATATATATATATATATATATATATATATATATATATATATATATATATATATATATTCTTGGAAGGAATGCATAGGAAAAATTCTTTAAATTGAAATGAATGCTTTTTCCTCAAAAGAGTGGAAAAATTCTTTAAATTGAAATGAATACTTTTCTTTAAAAGAGTTACTTTATAAAAAAATTATTATTGGGGCATTTTTTTGAACAAATTAAATTACAATTAACATACATTATTAATTATGCGCAAGGCTGCATCTTTACCTTCTACAACAGAGCACACAGCCGACGCATGCCGACACCTGCAGACTACTACCGTCCACTCGCTACTGTATCCGACTGACTACTACTGTCGACTTGCGCAGACTAGCGACAGGCAACAACTAACAATAAACTACTCTCTGGTCAGAGATTCTGTCACGCCTCGCCCATCGCCGGCGAAGCATACACCTTACATAACCCTCCACTGGGGGGGGGGGGGGGGGGTCAAAAATTTGGCAGCGATGGTGAGTCAATTGGACTTGCCATGAGCATCAAATTTTTCATAATTCATTAACTTTACAATCACAGAATATGTACATATATATAGGTGCAGAACATGAAATAAAATATAGTGCACACGCACTGAGTACAGAAGATATCAGGCAATGACAAAATGTATACACAATGAGTACAAATGAAATGACATAAAGTGCACACGCACTGTAGTTCAGAATATATCAGCAAATCACAAAATGCAATGAATACAAATCATGTTAACAAAATGACGAAAGTGCACACGCACTGTAATACAAAACATATCTGGGAATCACAAAATGTATACGTAATGAGTACAAATGGCATAAAGTGCACATGCACTGTAAAACTCTCTAATATTTTTGCAACAAATAAACCTAATGAGTACAAATCATATTGACAAATGACAAAAGTGCACACACACTGAAGTTCAGAACATATCAAGTAAAGACAAAATGTGTACACAATGAGTACAAAACATATTAACAAATGGCAAAAGTGCACACGCACTGTAGTTCAGAACATATCAGCAAATAACAAAATGTATAAGCAATGAATACAAATCATGTTAACAAAATGACGAAAGTGCACACGCACTGTAATACAGAACATATCTGGGAATTACAAAATGTATACGTTAACAAACGGCATAGAGTGCACACGCACTGTAAAACTCTCTAACATTTTTTACAACAAATAAACATATCAAGGAGTGAAATAAAGTGCACATGCACTATAGAAGTCTTCAGTATTTTCAGGACAACTGATCTTGTTAACAAATGAAATGAAGTGCACACGCACTGTATATGTCTTTTTCATTTTACAAGAATTAGGAAAAGAATGGGAAGGATTGCGTCATGGTTGTAGCACTTTAGGTTGCACGCAGCTGCACTGAAAGTCCATATCTTTCTACAGAAGCACAACACCAAGTGACACAATCTGAAGCTCTTTTCCTTGAAGTATTAATCAGTGTAGCCAAGACACTGAAACGTTGTAATAATATTCCATGCGATCATTTTGGTAGTACACTAGGTACACCAAACAGTGGGACCATAATAACATCTCCATCGCTCAAGGTGGTGGACAGCATGTCGTGTCAACACCATGTTTTGTAAAGTAGACCAACGTAGAATTAATGCAAAAACCAAAAATAGTGCTCCATGATCATGAGGATAGACAGGACAAATGGATATTGCAGTAATTTCTGGTAATTAGATCAGAAGGTGAAGGACATTAAGTCACATAGTAGTCTTCATTGAGAATTACACTAGTCTAACAACTGATTTGAGTAATTGGTGGCACTCATCGCCCAGTTACTGAACATTTCTGTACCATGCATGTAGTATTACAGAATAATGATCATAAAATTATCTGAATATAGTAATTATTGGCACTCATTGCCCAGTTACAAACCATCAGAAGTCATCATTCAAAACAGAAGCTGATGAATGGCATAGTATTAACATAATTCACTTAATTATAGTAATCACTGGCATCATATGTAATCTTATTCCATTAAACAGTGGCATTCATTGGCCAGATACAAAGCATATTTTTTGTATTATTCAGAAGTCATTATTCAAAATGAGTTAATTATTGGCATAGCATTTATACATAATTAGTCTAATTATAGTAATCATTGGCATCATAGGTAATCTTATTACAATAAACAGTGGCATTTATTGGCCAGTTACAAAGCATTTTTTTTATTATTCAGAAGTCATTATTGAAGTGACATACTATTCAGAGCTGATCAGTGTTATTCAGAACTCTCTTAAACTAGTAGCATTATTTGGGACTGGTAATTACTTTATTTGCTTTTGAGTTATTGCTGCAAATGAAGATGTGTAACGTCATTCATCATGAGTCAGCTGTAGCAAGGTTATTAAATAAGTAGAGTATATGTGATCATATTCATAAACGACATAGGTCTAATAAACAACTATTTATACCACATTAATTTCATGAATAATTTCTCCTGCAAAATATACAAAATAGATTATGAAAATGAAAGAAGAAATGCATATTATGCTGAATTACCACGTAGTGAAATGTGTATAAAAATGTATATGTTCTCTAGCTGTCCTTTCCAAAACCTTCAGTCATCATACCACGCGATATAAGACATCCTGTCAAAACGAACTGCAACAAATACTTAAATAACTACATAGCATCTCTTAACTAACAGCAAATATATAAACTTCATCATTATTTTCATCTGCAAAGAAAAACTTCATTATCCATATCACCATAACTCCATTATTATCATCACCTGTAAAGAAAAACTTCATTAACCATAGTAGCATATTCTTCATCATTATTCATCACCATTCATTATCATCTGCAAAAGAGTCACTTCATTATTCATTATACAACTATTCCTTATTCTTATCATATTTCATCAGTAAAACTAAGATGTGTAGTTCTGTCTGACAGCCTGCATCAATCGCCTCGTATTCTGAAAGAAAAAATTAGTTAAGACTGCTATTCTACGATGTGTATAGTATATTCTTGTTAATGCTTGTTAATTCTGATCCATTTACTCTTCATCACGAGGTATTGCATCCTCTTTCGTTCATTCCGAAGGTCAAATTCCCATTTCTGTTTAATTTATTTCGTTTACACGTTATTTCTTTCTGAAAATGATGAACAAAGATTAATGTCTTGCATTTAATTCATATACCCATTAGATAAAAACTAGTTTATAGTAACATAATTGAGCATACAGCATAGCATGACAGAAAACGTAATATGTGAAAAACATAGACAGTGTGCAGGTGCAAAAAATGTACACCGTGTGTCACAATGTAGCAGCAAAAAAAAGTAAAGTAGTCACGAAGTTTAGCTATCATAAGGCAAAATGTTAAAGTCAACTGGTGTTTGTTATATTTTAAATATTTAATAGAGCATACAAACAAACAGGAAAACAGTCATACATACATAAAAATGGAAAATATGCACGGTCTAGGGTGTATAACGACAAGAAATGTGATCCTCTCTTTGTACAGCTTGTATGTTGTGTAGTTAATAGAGGCGAGAATTGAAGACTTTAGTAGAGAGAAAATTTGATAAAATTAATATATCACTAGATGGAATTGCATAATTATTCGTAAGATACGTAATTTTATCTGGAAAATGTGCACTGTCTAATGTATAACGACAAGAAAAGCGACCTGCTAACCTTACCTTGCCGGGCATTTGCCAAGAAAAAATGCGATAATCATCAGTAAGTGTTCATGTGGATATAATTGCATAAGCGGTCATAAAAAAAATTAGGAAATGGCATTACAGTGTGATAAATCATAAAGTATTTTCATTCAATAAAAGGTTTGATGTTCGACACGTGGTGGTTCCCTTTGGTTTTTCTGGTTCTCAAAGTTTCGACGTGTGCTACATTGGGGTGAGGAATGCTTCGAATCCGATATGGACCTGCGTATAGAGGTTCAAATTTACTGCACCTACCTTTTCCTCTGTTGGATAAATAGTGTGTACGTACTAATATCTTCTGTCCAATGTGAAATTCACGGCGTATACAAACCTGTTTTTGCTGTCTTCTCCGGCGCTCTGCGGCACGTTTGATGTTGTTCAGCGCAATGTCAATTATTTCATGGTGTCGTAGTCGATGAGATGTAGGAAATGTTACTAATTCTTTAATTTTGTTAGGTGGTTCAACATTTTTCAGTATAACAGACGGAGATAGCATAGTAGATTCATTCAGTATGGAATTAATTACATCTTGGAATGAGAGTATGTGTGTGTCCCAATCAATATGTTTTTTATGGCAGTAAATTCTACACAGTTTACCAATTTCTTTCATTAATCGTTCACAACGGTTCGAAGAAGCATGGTACTTGGATATATAGATCGGAGAAATGTTTCTAGCTCGTAACATACGTGTCCATATAGCAGATCGAAACTGTGGTCCATTGTCGGAAATTACATTCAACACATGCCCTACATGAAATAGAAAATGTTTTACAAATGTTTTCGAAACAGTTTTAGCAGTAGCTTTGCGTAACGGAGTAAAGGTAACAAATTGTGAATTGAGTTCAACAGCGACAAAGATGTAGCAAAAACCTCTATTAGTTCTGGGAATCGGACCAAAAATGTCTACAGCGGCCATGTGTCTTAATTTAACAGGTACAATGTGATGAAATGGAGGAATATGTGAAGTCGTATCTGATTTAGCTTTCTGGCAGATTTTACATGACGCTAAAACTCGTCGAATACGTTTCTCCATGTTGGTAAAATAACAGTTCTGTCTCAGTTTAAGAAAAAATTTTCTGGCTGCGTAATGTGCGTAACTTAAATGAGTATACCAGATTAATTTGTTAACAAGCTCGTCAGGAATGCATAATAACCAATTGTTGCTGTCAGGATGAGAGCGGCGAAACAGAATGTCATTGCGTACAGTGTAATGGTTTCTAATGGTAACATTATTCCTATCTTGCCAAAGGTGTTTAATCTCTTTCCATACGTTGTCTTTATTCTGCTCTTGTGCTATGTCTTGTAATGACGACGAAATGAAATTTTCAAATGCAACTTGTTGAATGTACATGACGCTGGAATTTTCTTTGCAGAAGTTGGTTGCGATTGTCTTGCTGATTGTTGCTAAGAGAACGGGATAGAGCATCTGCTACAATATTTTGTGTGCCGGGAATGTGAACAATTGTAAAATTAAATTCCTGTAGGTAAAGTTTCCATCTGCTTAGTCTGTCGTGTGTAAATTTAGCCGAAAGTAAAAATTGTATCGCTCTATGGTCTGTGTAAACGGTGGTATGTCTTCCATAAAGAAAATGCCTAAATCTGGTAAAAGCCCATACAACACATAATGTTTCAAGTTCTGTAACAGAATAATTACGTCCAGCAGCTGACAGAATGCGACTCGCAAATGCGATGTTTTTAATTACTGTTGAGCCATCTTCTTCAATTTCCTGAAAAATGTATACGTCTAAAGCGGTGTTAGAACTGTCGGTAGCAATGGAAAAATTTTTAGTAAGATCTGGGTGCGATAAAAGTGGTGCATTCAATAAGGCTTGTTTCAGGTTCACAAATTCAGAATGTGCTTGCCTATCCCAAGACCAAATAGTGTTTTTACCTGTCAATTGACATAATCTAGGGATGTCTAAAGCAGAGTAACGAATAAACTTCCGAAAAAAGTTAATTAAACCCAAAAAGCTACGTAGTTGCTTCTTCGTCGTAGGAACAGTAATGTCACGTAAAGCTTGAAGTTTTTCCGGGTCAGGCATAATGCCATTTGCTGAAATTAAATGTCCAAGAAATTTTATAGAAGTTTTACCAAAGTGCGATTTACTGAGATTAACTGTGAGTCCTTGTGCACGAAAAGTTTGCAACAGTTGTTCAAGATTCGAATTGTGTTCAGACCAGTTAGCTTCTGCAATAAGAATGTCGTCTACGTACGTTGTGATTCTGTCTTTAAGTTCTGTCGGAAATATTGTATTCAAACCGCGAATAAATGCTGCTGAAGAAATTGTTAAACCGAACGGTAATATGCAAAATTGATAACAGTCACCAAAACAGAGAAATGCTGTGTACGTTCTGCAGTTCGGATGGAGCTGAATTTGCCAAAATCCCGATTTCAAATCTAATGTTGAATAAATAGCAGTACCATGAAATTTTTGTAGAAGTTCTTCTAGTGTCTGTGGGCGATCTGTTTCATTAATAATAATGTCATTGATGTGACGCGAATCAAGTACGAGGCGAAGTGAACCATCTTTTTCCTTAACAATATGGAGCGGATTTATGTACGGACTAACTGCCGGTTCAATAATTCCCTGGTCAAGCATAGCTTGCAATTCTTTGTTAACTTGTTCTCTGTGAATATATGGAATGGGATAATGCTTGGCTTTAAATGTGTCGTGCTGTTTAACTTGAAATTCATACATAAAACCGGACATAGTACCAGGAACGTTGTAAAAAACTGGAGCCTGTTGTAAAAGAATTTTGTGTAGTTGTGTGCGTTCGTCGTTTGTATTTGCACTGCTCTGTTTAACTTTATCAGAAATCATCTGTATAACGTCATAGTCGGCTTCGTCTGGAGTATTATAGTTGTGTACGTACGTATCTGTGAACAATGTAGAATGACAGTCTAAGTTCCGTGATGCGGAAATGACCCCTGTACGATTAATTGTTTGTTCTTCCGCAGATAATGAGTGCTGAAATTCTAAAGCCAGTTGTACATTTTCATCCTTCAACATTAAATGGGAATTTTGAAAGTCAATAATGGCATCGTGTTGTACCAGAAAATTCGTACCTAAAATAATGTCTGTTGTCAATAACGGAATAATCCAAAAATTTGAGTGAAATGTATGACCTGCAATACAAAATGATAAATGTGTCTGTAATTTTACATCTACTCCTTTACTAGATACTGCTCCTTTCACTTTTGTTTTGCCTAATGGTAACGTAGGATAGGTATTCTCTTTATTACACTCGTTGAAAGTTTCTTCATTTATAACTGACATAGGTGATCCAGAATCGATTACTGCGGAAAATTTCGATGATCCAATTTTAATTTCGATGACAGGGTGTGAAATGTTTTTTTGAACAACTGGTCTTTCCTGCAAAAGAGTGTCTCGGATGTCCTCAAAAGTAATAACATTTTCATGAACAACATTCTGCGTGTCAAAAGTAGTGCTTGCGTTGCTGGAAGATGCGACCTGTGTAGTATCTAATCAAATTCTATCTGACGTGTTATTATTTTCAGGAGGATGCTGTGGCATTTCGACTATTTGAACTGTTCTGTTATTTCTTCCAGACGAATTACGTTCTGGATGATACCTACTGTCTGGTTCATTCAAGATAATGTGTTGTTGCGGATGTTCTTGCTGCTGATAAGACCGACTGTTATTATACGTACGCTGAAAATTGTGCTCATTAATTTTACGTCTGTCATGATAGTCATTTGTATACGGCGCATTGCGATAGGAATTGAAATAGTGTGTTTTTTGTACGTACTGGTTTCCTTGTTGCTGTGCATTACTATTTGTTGGGGGCGACGCTATACGCGTACGCGGCGAAACATTAAAGCTTGGTTGACCTGGTGCATTACATTGTTGGTTAGGTATGCTAACCGGTTGGTTTTGTTGCTGTTGTTGGGAAAAACGTCTATTGCTACCAAAATGTGGTTCCTCTTGCTGATAATTTTGTCGATACTGATAATTAAAATTTTGTCTGTTACTAAAGTTCTGGTAGTTTACGTTCCTGAAGCATCTATTAGCTTTGCTATTGAAATTGCGTGGCTGATCGTAATTGCTGTATGTTTGTTGACCTTGGTTATTATATGAAAAATTTTTGTTTATAAAGGAATAATCCGATTGCTGCACTTCCAAAAGCTGTAACAGATCTCTGAATGCCGAAATATTTTCTTTCTGTTGACCCGTTAAAAGTGACCCTCTTAATGACCGTGGTAATTTAGAAATACATAATTGAATAAGTGCAGATTCACTGTATGGTTCACTTAAGCACTGGTCTTGTTGGACCATGTGCTCAAAAAAATTGCGTGACACTGGGAAAATTTGAGTTCTCATAATTTGGTAAACTAATTAGTTGATCCTTAATTCCGCGCTGTGTCGTCTTCGACCAATACGCTGACAGAAAAGCATTCTGAAATTCTTCTACCGAATAGCATTGTCTCGCGATCGGTCTCATACGAGTTGCCGGTTCGCCTTCCAAAAAACTGCAAATAAATTCAAGTTAGTGCGTTACAGGCCAAGTTGGTGGAAAAGCAAAGCTAAATTGTTGTATCCAATCCAAGGGATGGATCTGTGTTCTGTCATTTTTAAATACTTTAAATTTTTTCACTGATAGAAAATGTTTGTAATCAAAATTATCGTCTCTGTACGTCTGAACAGGTTCACGACTGTATGAGAATCTATTTGTCTGTGACTGTTTGAAATCTAGGTCACGTACTCTCTGTAGATTACCTAAATTATACTGACTGTGTGAGTGTGAGAAATGTTCGGAATGTGCCGTATGCTGTGACGTGTTATTAACTGAAATATTTTTATCTCTGTTACTTCTTGTTGTAAAGTTGACAATTTTCTACGCAATGTATTATTAGACGAATCTATCTCACTGATCGTCTGCTGTAGATTTTGGAATTCAGGTGTTTGGCTAAACGAAATCGGTGACGTATCGTCTGATTTGCTGTCATTATTACATTCAATAACGTCAATACGACTGACCAATTCATCATATTTTTCAGTCGTTATTTTTACCTAATCATCGTTTTTAGTGTCAGAGGCATTAATTTGTTTTTGTATTTTATGTGTGGTTTCGTTCAGTTTATTAACGTCAGCTTTGATGTCATCGGAATCCTGTGTTAGCTCTAATTGTTCGAGTCTGTCTGTCACTGTCTGAAAGTCTACTGTGTGTGTATCTGTTTTTGATTTAAGATCGGAAATTTCATCGCGCAATTCGGTGTTCAACTGTTTGATAGTATTAATTTCATCTGATACTGCAGCAATATTATTGTCTACGTATGTTTTTGCTTTTGTAAACAATTTACGTTTATCTTCCTGTCTCTGTGCGGTAATTGTTTCCATGACTTGCCGTTTTACTTTATTTTGTTCCTGTAGGAATTTACGGTAACGTGTTTCATTGTTTTGTAGGTGCTGATTAAAGCGTTCGTCAATTTGACTGTTCTGTTGGTCGAATTTCACGTCTACTTTTGCATCCAGTGTGCGCGAAAGTTCTGCTGTCATTAATTTAAACTCGTCGCGTAACTGTGTTGCTTTTTCAGAGCATTGTTTACCGACTGCACTAATTTCGTCACTAAGTGATTCTGCTGTAGCTGTTTGCATATCCCTTAATTCTTGAGCAACAGATCTACTTTCTTCACTACTTTTCCTAGCACAAGCCTCCATTTCCTGACGTAACTGCTCTTTAGTATCATGACATTGCGCGGCAACGGCTGTAATCTGTTCACTGTCTGGAATTGTTGTCTAATTTTTTATTAAGATTGTCTTGTTTTTCATTAAGTTGTTTGTTCTGTTCACTAAGATGTTTGAAATTTTCATTAAGGTTGTCTTGTTTTTCATTAAGTTTTTTGAAATTTTCATTAAGTTGTTTATTCTCTTCACTAAGTTGTTTGAAATTTTCACTAAGTTGTTTGTGATTGTAGTCTTCTCTTTCATTCTGTTGTCTGGAATTTTCTATCTGTTGTAGCAATATTGCCACAATTTGATCCAAGCCAATATTACCTATTCTATTCTCTGTGCTGTTTGATGGCGTAGATGCAATTGTCACTTTTTGTGTATCCATTTGGATATTCTGTGATTCTTGAAAAGGTTTGCTAGTCGGATGTGCACTGTTAGTCTCTACCTCGGAATTAAATAAATCTGTCCTACTTTGAGTATACGGTTCATTTTCGTTAGAAAAATTTGTCTGTTCATTATGTAAATTTTGCAAACCGGGTGTGTCAAGCTGGGCAGCGTTCATTGTAACAGAACGTGCCACGTCATCAATTGTCGATAAATTAACAGACGACACAATTGAATTTGTTTGTTCATCACTAGGATCAAAATCAACATTAGTGGTCGGTACGCACTGATTGTCTACAATTAGGAGATTCTCATCATTACACTGAGTCTCGCAAGTACTATGGATCAAATTATTTGAGTCAACTATTTCACTCATTGCACATCGCGATGTACTGTTAACAGATTTTCGCGGCATTCTTCACTAATCAAAATTATTCACAAATGAAACAATGGCAATGCAAAATGCAACAAACACAAATACTACAAAGAGCAACAAATTGCCGATGATCTGTGAAAGGAAGAGCGACAAATTAGTAAATGCGTTGCGCCAGATGCAAACTACATTAAGTAAATAAGAGCAGATATATGACTACTTATCTGAAGATTCACAAAGAAATACGATCCTGGTCCGGATGTCGCCAAGTGTAACCTCCCAGCAAAATACGTTAAATAAAAAATCTGAAATGGTGCCAAGTGTTACCTCCTCACACAAAAATTGACCATAAACCAACAATAATATTAATTAAATAATGAACCATGAACTAAATGTAACCTCCTAACAGAAATAATAATATCTGGTAAATTTTATAAGGACAGCAGCGCTGACCTTCGGCCCTGTATTCTGAATAACAAAAGCAAAATTCTTACCTCAATAAAAACCGCAACTATATCTGCTCTTATTTATCGACACAGCTTCGTGCAATGCTGGCGTATATATATATATTTGATTCTTGGAAGGAATGCATAGGAAAAATTCTTTAAATTGAAATGAATGCTTTTTCTTCTAAAGAGTGGAAAAATTCTTTAAATTGAAATGAATACTTTTCTTTAAAAGAGTTACTTTATAAAAAAATTATTATTCGGGCATTTTTTTGAACAAATTAAATTACAATTAACATACATTATTAATTATGCGCAAGGCTGCATCTTTAGCTTCTACAACAATACTCATCGTCCAGGATCGTGACCAGAGTCGCGAGTAGAGCACACAGCCGACGCATGCCGATACCCGCAGACTACTACCGTCCACTCGCTACTGTATCCGACTGACTACTACTGTCGACTCGCGCAGACTAGCGACAAGCAACAACTAACAATAAACTACTCTCTGGTCAGAGATTCTGTCATGCCTCGCCCATCGCCGGCGAAGCATACACCTTACAATCAAGCAAAAATTTCTCTTACAAAACTTAATAACAAACTCTGAGTCTTCTAACAGACATTCTCCTGAAAGTTAAATGACAGAACTATACCAACGTAGTTTTCCACTAGAAGGCAGGAGAGTATAGTCGGCAGTATCTCCCCGAAGATACACTATATGCTCAAAAGTATCCGGACGCCGGGCTGAAAATGACTTACAAGTTCGTGGCGCCCTCCATCGGTAAAGGTTGAATTCAACATGGTGTTGGCCTACCCTTAACCTTGATGGCTGCTTGCACTCTCGCAGGCATACGTTCAGTCAGGTGCCGGAATGTTTCTTGGGGAGTAGTAGCCCATTCTTCACGGAGTGCTGCACTGAGAAGAGTTATCGAAGTCGGTCGGTGAGGCCTGGCACGAAGTCGGCGGTCCGAAACATCCCAAAGGTGTTCTATAGGATTCCGGTCAGGGCTCCGAGCAGGTCAGTCCATTACAGAGTTATTGCCGTGTAACCACTCCGCCACAGGTCGTGCATTAAGAACAGGTGCTCGATCATGTTGAAAACTGCAATCGCCATACCCGAATTGTTCTTCAACAGTCGGAAGCAAGAAGGTGCTTAAAACGTCGATGTAGACCTGTGCTGTGGTAGTGCCATGCAAAACAACAAGGGGTGCAAGCCCCCTTTATGAAAAACAGGACCAGACCGTAACACCACTGCTTCCGAATTTTACTGTTGGCACTACACACGCTGATAGATAACGTTTACCGAGCATTCGCCATACCCACATCCTGCCATCGGATCGCCGCATTGTGATCCGTCATTCCACACAACGGTTTCCATTGTTCAGACGTCCGACGTTTACACCAAGCGTGGCATATTTGGTATTTACCGGCATGGTGTGTGGCTTATGAGCAATATATTGTAAACAAACCCACTCCCGATACCATCTGTCAGATTTGAACGCATCACCTGCTGCGGTTCTAAGCCAACCAGAACAAGGCATTCTTGGGTTCGCACGTACGGCGTGTAGTGATGGCTTGCAAATCTTTCCACGTCAAAATTTCAACCATTTACTGTTGATAAATCAGGAGCCCGTGTTCACAGAAATTGCACTGAATGAATAAGAGCATGTGTGACTAATTTTTCACGAATTAATTGTAAAATAGTGGGGAGGGATGTGTAGGAAACATTTTACTTATGTAAGGACGACAAAATTACTTTCCTTTGAGGACGTTGCTGCAGCGTATATGCAGCGCGACTCGATTGCAGGTATACAATCACCGACATGTAGGCAAGGGGTAGTGCGACCCCCGAATGGAAACTTCTTTTATTAGTGCTGTTGCAGCTGACGACAATACCCTCTATCAAGATAATATTACAAGTGGAAAAACTTTTTATTATATTGAGAAGCCCAAAAACCACTTTGGCAACAGAGAGTCTGATCATATTTATCAGTTCCTTTCAAAAGTCTAGCCTTTGGCAGCACCTCACCAAGTTTTAGGGGTTTGAGGTAGGGTAGCGACGATAACACTCGATTATCGTATTAGAAGTTTCTGCACTGAAAATAAACTATCATCCCCGTCATATAGAGTAAAGAAACATTCGCGCACCCAGATTTGGTAGCACTATTCCTCACACACCGGCAATACAAAAATGACTGTCACAAAATTTTGTTCTGCGTATATTTCGAGCAGTAACTGGACGTTTAAGATTATCAGTCTGCCAACATTGTAATCACGTGTACGATAGCTACCTCAGTCAGCATATACAACGGTGCAACGGTGACATACAGATGATGTAGTGGACACCGTTTTAGATTAGCATGCAGGAGATCGAGGATTCGATTCTGGCTCGAGACTTATTTGTCTTTATTTGCTTCAAAAATGGTTCAAATGGCTCTGAGCATTATGGGACTTAACTACTGTGGTCATCAGTCCCCTAGAACTTAGAACTACTTAAACCTAACTAACCTAAGGACATCACACACATCCATGCCCGAGGCAGGATTCGAACCTGCGACCGTAGCAGTCCCGCGGTTCCAAACTGCGCGCCTAGAACCACTAGACCACCGCGGCCGGCCCTTTATTTGCTAAAAGTAGTCTGCGTGTTATGGTATCTGGCGTCCTAATCGTCATGCAGAGGTTACAATGAGTCTTCTCCAAATATTTGCATTTACGTACTACGAACACAGAAATGGAAGTACAATCATTTTCATTGGTCAGCTTTTAAAGTACTCTTTTGCACGTAGTGGACGCGAATTGATTCGCATCATTGAGTCTACTAGACTACAAAACTGTTTTCTCTGCTCCCATCGAAATTATTTGCAAAGCACGGTGTCAGCGCTACTGGTGACGTAAAGCCCTAACCAAACGTAATGGAGCTGGACGCGGCAAGAATAACACCGAAGAGCCAAACAAACTTGTACACCTGCCTAATATCGTTACGGCCTCCGAGCTAACCAAACGTAATGGAGCTAGACGCGGCAAGAATAACACCGAAGAGCCAAACAAACTTGTACACCTGCCTAATATCGTTACGGCCTCCGAGAGCATGCAGAAGTGCCGCAACATGACGTGGCATGGACTCAACTAGTGCCTGAGGTAGTGCTGGAGGGAACCGACAGCATGAATCATACAGGGCTGTCCATTAAGCCGTAAGAGTACGAAGGGGTGGATCTCTCTTCTGAACAGCACATTGCAAGGCATCCCAGAATGCTTAATAATGTTTGTCTGGAGAGTTTGGTGGCGGGTGGAAGTGTTTAAACTCAGAAGAGTGTTTCTGAAACCAATCTGTAGTAATTTTGGACGTTTGGGGTGTCGCAGGAATTGCCCAAGTCCGTTGGAATACACAATTGACATGAATAAATGCAAGTGATGAGACAGGATGCTTACATACATGTCAGCTGACAGATTCGTATCCAGACGTATCAGAGGTCCCATATCACTCCAACTGCTGACATGCAGGGTCCACGGATTCATGAGGTTGTCTCCTTACCCGTACACGACCATCGGCTCGATACAATTTGAAACTGGACTCGTCTTACCAGGTAACATGTTTCCAGTCATCAATAGTCTACTGTCGGTGTTGACGGGTCCAGGCTAGACGTAAGCCTTTGTATCGTGCAGTCATTAAGGGTACACGAGTGGGCCTTCGGCTTCGAAAGACCATGTCGATGTTTCGTTGAATGGTTCGCACGCTGACATTTGTTGATGCCCTAGTATTGAAATCTGCAGCAATTTGCGGAAGGGTTGCATTTCAGTCACGTTGAACGATTCTCTTCAGTCATCGTTTGTCCCGTTCTTGCAGGATCTTTTTTTGGCCGCAGCGATAGCGGAGATTTGATGTTTCCCCGTGAAATGGTTGTACGGGAAAATCCCCACTTCATCTGTATCACGGATATGCTGTCTCACTCATGCGCCAACTATAACGCAACGTTCAAATTCACTTAAATCTTGACAACGTGCCTTTGTAGCAGAAGTAATCGATCTGACAACTGCGCCAGACACATAGTGTCCTATATAGGCGTTGCCGACCACAGTACAATATCTGCCTGTATACGTATCTCTGTGTTTGTATATGCATTCCTATACCAGTTTTTTGGCGCTTCTATGTAGTTGGTATTATTCTATGGGACCATTGGGAGAGGGGAGGGTACACATTAAAAAAAGTTTGGGATCTAATACATGCAGTGATGCGAAACAATTCGCTACCACGACGAGCAAATTTTCTTTAAAATCGTAGGATGAGAGGTCTTTCAGTTATGCAAGACAACATTTTTTCAAGTACCCAAACATGTTTCAGCATCACTGTGCCATCATCAGTGGGTTTCCGTGTTATTTAATGTGGACTTTTTACTAAATGATTACAAAATTATGCGGATTTTTACTTTAAACAATAGTTCGGTTCTTTTTGTTTACAATTTGGTGTGCAAGATTTTTCAGGACCACTTGTGTGTTATTTATTATAGGTAACTTTATTAAAAGCTGACCAATGAAAACGATTGTATGTTCATTTCTGTCTTCATAATATGTAACTGCAAATGCTCCGCAGAAGACCTTCTGTATGCGCTGTATGACGATTAAGATGCCAGATACCGTACCATGCAGACTGCTTTTAGCATACAGGAACAAATTAACCTCGAACCCTCGACCTCGAGCATGCTAACCGAAGACGATATCGACTGCACCAACTTCAACGTACTGCTTTTTAATCTTACAGATGTAGCAACTTTACACGTAATTACGGTGTTGCCAGATTGACAATCATTAACGTCTATTTATTGCCGGAAATTCGCGCAAGACAAAATTCTTAGACATTTTTGTGTTGCTACTATGTGAGGAATCTCGCTGCGAACTCAGAGTGCGTGAATTTTTCTTCACCTTGTATATCACAACATGAAACCCCTGTCAATGGAGTCATTAGCGAGCATATTTGTTTCTATGATGTCCTACGCTGTGACAAATGACGAATAGTCTCAGTTCGTAGTGATATAACACATTTCAATGCTTATTCATGCCGTAGAACAGACTCGTAATGTTCAAATTTGGTGTCACACACAGGCATTGTTTTGCCAACGATCCACCGATATGCATCCTGTGTTCACGTTTGTGCGTATCAATGTAAATGTTTTATCGTATTTTGACAGAGGCAAACTAACTCAGAAGTCATGCCATCACGTCAACAATCAGTGTCCCCTCGCCCCAGCCTCTCGATTGTTTAGTTTGTATAGTCTACGCGCTACACCCTGGAACCGCGCGACCGCTACGGTCGCAGGTTCGAATTCTCCCTCGGGCATGGATGTGTGTGATATCTTTAGGTTAGTTAGGTTTAAGTAGTTCTAGGTTCTAGGGACTGATTACCTCAGAAGTTAAGTCCCATAGAGCTCAAAGCCTTTTGAACCATTTTCTATAGTCTAAAACACCGCGCTCATGGAAAAGATACCTTCAAACATTTATCTTTAGATAGGTGTGTTTCTGTACCTGACTGTAATGCTATTTATTTCCAAATAGATTGACGTGGCAAAAGTCATGGCATACCTCCTAATATCGTGTCGCACATTCCTTTGCTCGGCGTAGTGCAGCAGCCTGACGTGGCATGGACTCAACAAGTCGTTGGAAGTACCCTGCAGAAATACAGTCATGCTGGCTCTATAGCGTTCGGTAATTGCGGAAGTGTTACCGGTGTGTATGATTTTGTGCAAGTACTGACCTCTCGATTGCTCCCCACATATCTTCGATGGGATTTATAACAGGCGATTTGGATCGCCAAATCATTCGCTGGAATTATCCAGAATGTTTTTCAAACGAGTCACGAACAATTGTGGCCCAGTGGCATGGTGCATTGTCATCCATAAAAATCCTATTGTTCTTCGGCTACATGAAGTACATGAATGAATGGCTGCAAACGATCTCCAAGTGGCGGAACGTAACCATTTCCAGTCAATGATCGGTTCAATTGGACCAGGGGACCCTCTTCATTGCATGTAAACACAGACCACACCATCATGGAGCCGCCACCAACTTATCAGTGCCTTATTGACAACTTGGGTCCAGCGATTCATGTGTTCTGCTCCATACTCGAATCCTACCATCAGCTGTAACCAAGTGAAATCGGTACCCATCTGATCAATCGTCTAGGGTTCAACCGAAATATTACGAGCCCAGGAGAGGCGCAGCAGGCAACGTCGTGCTGTTACCAAAGGCACTCGCATAAGTTGTCCTCTGCCATAGCCCATTAACGCCAAATTTTGCCGCACTGTCCTAACAGATACGTTCGTTGAGTCCTCCATTGATTTCTGCGGCTATTTCAAGCATCGTAGCGTTTCTGTTTTGACTGACAACTTTTAATATTTTTTGTGGGATCTGAAATTTAAAAACCTCTCACACCGGCCTGATTTAGCTTCACTGATCAGGATTGTAAAAAACATGCGCATATTAAGGAAATTTTCATTCACAAAGCAGGCTTATCTCATTCACACAGTTCAGTACTGTTCTATCCTGATTAAATTGAGCTTAACTTAAATTCCATAAGGCAGTGAAGCAATTTCGAAGTCTGGGTGCGACGAAAATTCAGTCGATCTCCTGAAAACATTTGTAATAATTATTAACTTTCGGTGATCACATGGGGAAGACCGGAGATCTGCTGGTAAGACCGTGTTAGCCCATTTATTGAAAGTAATAAATTGGATATCTTGAGCGTACAAAACGTCAGGTTCGTCCAGTGTAAATCAGACGTTCCCCACTGATCCCGTGCAACACAGCGTAGCAAGCAGACACTGTCAATAATAATCAGTTAAATAATACGCGAACACACTTTAGTTTAGTTCGTGTATTAAATCTCAAGATGGCGACTAGCTCAACAATACATACATATACATCTTCGTTCTTTCACGGCTAATCTGCAAGATCTGAATCATTCTTCTCATAAGAGAAAACACAGATAGCAGAGAAGCTATTCCATGGAGTAAATGCACGCTCCAAGGAATAATAGGGCTTGAAACTACTTTGCATTGATAATCATCGTATATTAAAGTTTACGAATCGGTAAGATAAGAAGAGATATTTCGAGATATGTACTGAATTATATAATTTATAAAATTTCTGAAAATATCGCGGAGAGACCACTGCAAGAGACATTACAAACTCTACGCAAACGCTGTTTATCTCAGTCGTTAAGTGAAAACCGTCGGGCACTGCGTTGTCCATGGTGAGGGGTAATACCTGCAATGTGGTATTCTTCGCGCACTCTTGACCCTGTGCGTCTCGTAATACTGAATTCCCTAACGACTTACGAAATGGGATGTCCCAAGTGTCTAGCTTCAACTACCATTCTGCGTTCAGAGTCCGTTATTTCCAGTCGTGTAGCCATAATCACATCGGACACTTTTCCACATGAATCACCTGCGTAAAAATGACAGTTCCAAAAGTGCACTGCTGTACCTTGTGTATGCGATACTGCCATCTGTACATATCTATATCCCATGAATTTTGTCACCTCAGTGTAAAATAAATAATACAAAATCATGCTCTCTATCTTCAGGATTTGTTTTCTGCTGTAGAAATACTTCAGTTCGTGCTGGGTGCACATGTTCTTGTAGAGCAGTAGCGGATATGTATTAAAATGGGTGAGTAAAGTGAAGGTTGTGCTCTGAAATACGGAACTCACTTCACGCAGTACGGTCAGTACCCACAGAAACACTACCGTATTTAAAACACAGATGTCCAATTGGACGCCCTTGTCGTGCAGTATCGGTTCGCCTGGAAGCATGCGCCAGCCGTGTATACTACCCGCGCTGCACACATCCCGCTGCTACGCAGTGCAGCGTCACATATTGTGCGTAAGGGGCGACTCTGCCGCTAGCCAACCGCTCGCCATTGGCTAATAAATTTGACGTCGCCGTAAACCAGACCCGGCCGATAATAACTTGGCGTCTGGGCCAGGTGCTACACGGCAGCACACAACGCTGCCCGTATTTGCGATGCGCAGCGTACGTTGATTAGGCGCTTCACATTAGCCACGTGGCCGTGCTGTGCGTGATTTGATACAGCGGAGACCGTCCTGTGCCCACAGGGTATCTACTCAATGCAGTTAATTACAGATGGCGGTGTTGGTGCCGGTGCGATATCACCACTATTGATTTACAGAAGATAAACATCCACATTCCTTGTTTAAGAGGTTATTTTGAATGATGTTCCACACTCCCATTGCCCCGAAATTTAACTTTTTTTGTTACAACCAATGGCTTCCAGTAGCTCCAGAACAGTGAATCTTTGTATGCAGGTCACAGAATATCAATTGAAGTACGACAGTCCTGTTTGTGCTAGTGCTTTTACTTGTCCACCAAGATTTCATTTCCGTTTTTAAAACTAGCCTTCAGTTCACAGCGAAAGTTTGTCTTTTACATGTAGAGAATGACCAGAGGAATTCAGTTAAGTTATAGCTAATCAGAGGAAACAAAAAAAAAGCCAGAGTTTCAGAGTCATAACAGTTATTTATTGACTATCGAGGAAATCCGAAGTATTGTGTTTATATGCCGGCATAGGTTACATATTACTTTCAAATTACAAACAACTGTTCACGTGATAATTGTAAGGTAAACTGTGGAACTATGTAATTTACCGAAAGTATCAGAACTAATATTCATCTACAACAGATATTTTAATGTGGGAAGAAGCGGCGGTAAACTGTGCACACTACATCTGTATCTGCAATTTGCAGATGCACATTTTAGCTGAAAACTTATTTCAGCTACTATGATTCCTCTACCACATATACTCTACTCTGGCCCATCTAAGGCTGCATTTGTGAGAATCTAGTAAGCACTGTGAATTACATGTATGATACGTTCATAGATTCTTTTTTGACATCATTTCCACGCCTAACGTATATTATTAAGACAGAACTAAGAATATATGTGCATATAATAGCTGTAACAAGACCGATTCAACATGAAAACACGTAAACTGCGGGTTACAGATGAAGTATTTTATACTCTGTATTTACTTGGCCACGTATTTGCCCTGATCACCAAAATTAACAATAGCTCCCACGCTTGCTTTTCAGCGTCAAGACTAATAAAAAAAATGTGCTTGAAAATTATTGATGAAATTCATATCGGACCTCAAAACTTCTCGATAGCTGACTACTGTTATTGTGAAACTTCATGCATGATAAAGTCGCGTTTTTACTTAGAATTACTTCATTAACGGCAGTTTTCTTCGCTACTGCTTCACTTTAGTTGTTTACGAATTTGTTTCTTGCAATCTGATTTTGCGCATGCCTTTCACACTATACTACTACTGAACGATTTCATATGGTATGTGATAGGCCACTGTATATTGCACTGTTTGCAATGTTACCAAAGACGGACAGTGACTGTTCATGTCATGATTTATTTTAGGGCGATTTTGTAGAGGAAAACGTCCTATTAAGTTATGTGGAAAACGAGGTATAAAGACTGTGATATCGCTCTATTGCTTCGGTGTTTCTTGTGGTCCACAGTAATGACCTTTTCGTTTCATTTTTCATAGATGAAATCCTTTTGATAGGTTCGTGTCGAAATTGTTCCTTACACTATGTGACTACGCTTTCCGTAACAGAAACATCATGCGTTAATCGCAAGCAGTATGGGAATCATGTCGGTTTTGGCGACTGTAAGAAGTCTTATTTGGACGAACTGATTTATTTAAAAGTGGTTCATAACCTGTGAGTGGTTACTAAGGTACTATGAAATTTTCAGGGGGAGGGGGCGGTGAAAACAGGAGGGATTCGATTATGGTTCAGTCACGAAATTAAATTATATGTTACTTCTCAAATTAAAATCCCTTCTTAGCAATTCATACTAATCGTACATGGATGAATGAGGTTCACTAAAACTGTTTTCAGGCGATTTTCCACTAAAATTATTCGTGGAGATTTTTAACGTAAGAGACTTATAATTGTCATAGGAAAAAGGGCATCATGAATGCCCAGATTCATATCTAAATTTTAGGAAGCTAATTTATTAATCACAAGTAATTAAATCTCTTAGCATATTATTAAAAATACCATTTAATTTGCTTTAAAGTACTTATTAGATACGTCATGACTTCTGCCACATAAACATACACTAAAGAAAAACGCTATTGTGTTTTGATAAGAAAAATGAATGTTAAACAGAGATTAGTCAATAGCGTACGCGTAGTTGTAACAAAAGTCAATGAATGTACAATTAATGCTCAGCTGATTGACATCGGGAAAACTGTAGTAACACCACGGATAAACTTAACATGTGATAAAAAGCATGCCTTTTCAACTGACAGGGAAATAGTTCACTATTAAAACTGTATTTGCGGTCACCATAAACAGGTCTCAGTGTCAAATGCTCCAGAGAGCAGAACCGAATCCCGCCATTACTCACGAACTGCGGTATGTGACGCTTTCAAGGGTAACTAAATCAGTTAACACTTTTGTATTCTTTAAATAAAATGACAAACAGATTCTACACGAAGATTACATTCTTACGGCAAACATCCTTTACACTGATATATTGTAATGCTCTGTAAAAAAAATTTTCACAATTATGTGCGTGGAGACACAGACAAGATGTATCACAAATTCATGATTATTATTTCACGTCGTTCGGTTAATTTTTTAAGATGTTTTGTTTCTCTTCGTCCCAACAACTAACCTTATCACAAGTACTACGCTTAATCCAAATACTGTCATTATTTAAAACTACAAAAATGGCCCCCCCTGGTAGCTGAATGGTCAGCGCGATGGAATGTCGTGCCTAACGGCCCGGATTCAATCCCCGGCTGTGTCGGAGATTTTTTTCTTTCAGTGACTGGGTGTTGTATTGTCCTTATTTCATCCCCATCGACACGCAAGTCACCGTAGTGGCGTCTACTCGAAAGACTTGCACCAGGTGAACGATCTACCGGACGGGAGGCCCTAGCCACACGGCATTTCTATTTACTATAAAAATGCGTAAGTTTCATATGGGTCTTGTGATTTTTTTTACAAAATTCAGTATCACAACCTCGTTAGACTAGTAATACAGGGTTATTACAAATGATTGAAGCGATTTCACAGCTCTACAATAACTTTATTATTTGAGATATTTTCACAATGCTTTGCACACACATACAAAAACTCAGTTTTTTTAGGCATTCACAAATGTTCGATATGTGCCCCTTTAGTGCTTTAGTGATTTGGCAGACATCAAGCCGATAATCAAGTTCCTCCCACAGCATTGTTGATGCGAGCTCGCAGTTCTGGCACGTTTCTTGGTAGAGGAGGTTTAAACACTGAATCTTTCACATCACTATTCGTGAAACTTGCCCGCACGCGTTCAACCATTTCTTCGCTCACTGCAGGCCGACCCGTTGATTTCCCCTTACAGAGGCATCCAGAAGCTTTAAACTGCGCATACCATCGCCGAATGGAGTTAGCAGTTGGTGGATCTTTGTTGAAGTTCGTCCTGAAGTGTCGTTGCACTGTTATGACTGACTGATGTGAGTGCATTTCAAGCACGACATACGCTTTCCCGGCTCCTGTCGCCATTTTGTCTCACTGCGCTCTCGAGCGCTCTGGCGGCAGAAACCTGAAGTGCGGCTTCAGCCGAACAAAACTTTATGAGTTTTTCTACCTATCTGTAGTGTGTCGTGACCATATGTCAATGAATGGAGCTTCAGTGAATTTATGAAATCGCTTCAATCATTTGTAATAGCCCTATATTTAGATAGTATCATAAATTCATGATTATTATTTCACTAATTATAAAGGTTTCATGACGCATCGTGAAATTCGCGCTTAGTCGGCGACGGCAACAAGCCGCAGGCACTTACCCGCTTGCATGGCAGGGCAGTTCTTTATTGGTTGCTCCGAGTGCCCGGTTTGCTCTTTGTTCTCCTTTCGACTGTCAGTCGTCGACTCGCTAACCAGGTCGACAGACACGTGAAGTGAATGCAAAGTTGGTATTTCTGAATTCACTACCTTTTTACCGTCTTTCGGACTTTTCTACGAGAAGCAGACGTTGGTGAGTGAAATGTTTTCTATTTCAGTGTCTATTACTGGGTAAGAAATCGCTAATTTACAGAATTGCCTTTATTTTACTATTGGACATAAACAGCAGAGTTGATAAGGTGTAACTATGAGTGTAAGTTCTTTCTTTTATTGTTACTGTGATGCCACTGACAAGTAATCACAAATAGGTCGCCACAAACGATGTGCACAGTTAAACTCTAAACATTACTTCACATCAAGGACAGAACTGAATTTCGTAAGTGCTTCTGCAGAATAAAACTTGCGCACACAAGTCCGTGATATTAAACATGGACATAAGCGTGGTTGCAAACTTGTAAAATTGAGATAATTTAGGGTGAGAAAAATCATCATAGAATTCTATAACACGTATTTTGCTACAGAATTGTTATTAACATAAACTGAGAAAAAATTACTATCATCGAGGCGCGGTGAGTGGCTTTGCATTCTATCAAAGCTGTAACAAATGTAACATGTGAGCGTGCCTCAAAAGACAGCGCACAGTCTACTCTATACACCACTGCATGTTCGTCACATTGTATCACGATGCTCAGGCTCGCCATTCCTGACACAATCAACTTAAGTCGATGAAACTGAACGTCCTTGATAGCCTGTGACAGTAGTACTCTAATAAATTTAAGATACTGTTCATACCATTAGTGGCTGCAGCGTGAGAGCACAAGGTCACTTCAGCACCTTAATTTTTGACTCCTTGCGGATTTATTGACTGTTGTTCTTTGAATGCTGTTAAACGTAATGTAGATGCAGTAATCTGAAATACGTGGAACTGCATCCACCGCGCTGTGCTACATTCTGCTCTTCTATAATCGGTGAAGCTTTGCATCAGAGTCGCTAGCACACCTTGACTTGTGCACGTTTTAAGGAGCTTCTGCACATGCGCAACTGCCGTCATGTAATTGCCTTACGGGCCAAATTTATAAAGATTTGTTAAACAATCTGCATGGTATGAATGAAATTTTCACACTGTAGTGGAGTGTGCGCTGATATGAAACTCTCTGGTAGATTAAAACTGTGTGCCGGGCCGAGACTCGAACTCGGGACCTTAGCCTTTCGCGGACAAGTGGTCTACCAACTGAGCTACCCAAGCACGACTCACGCCCAGTCCTCACAGACTTAATTCCGCCAGTACCTCGTCTCCTACCTTCTAAGCTTCACAGAAACTCTTCTGCAGAACTTACAGAACTACGAGGTACTGGCGGAATTAAAGCTGTGAGGACGGGGCATGAATTAGGGATATCTTGTACATTTGGCAGAAAAATAAAAACGCACTTAAACTCCCACTTACACAAAAATGCGAAACGCAAAGTAGCGAAAGCATTATTTCGTTCTTGCCATAAACTGTAATTGTGTACAAAACAATAAAATTCCACAAAAACAGTTCTTTTTTTCTTCAGAGAAATTAAGCATATTATTATTATTATTATTATTATTATATCTTTCCTGTCCCAGACGTTATGTCTGGTTAAAAATGGAAGGAGACGCGGACCTTGATCAAGCGTGACTTCCTTTTAACTGTACGGTATATGCTACATTGCATTTAGGAACTTTCAGGTAATTGAACAAGTGTCAATAATTACAGATTTCTGTAGTTGTATATATGTTTGGATGTAGCTGTATTGCGTTGAAGTACTGGTGGATATTGTGTGGTATGACTCCTGTAGTTGATAGTATAATCAGTATAATGTCAACTTTATCCTGATGCCACATGTCCTTGACTTCCTCAGCCAGTTGGATGTATTTTTCAATTTTTCCTCCTGTTTTCTTCTGTATATTTGTTGCATTGGGTATGGATATTTCGATTAGTTGTGTTAATTTCTTCTTTTCATTGGTGAGTATGATGTCAGGTTTGATATGCGGTGTTGTTTTATCTGTTGTAATGGTTCTGTTCCAGTATAATTTGTATTCATCATTCTCCAGTACATTTTGTGGTGCATACTTGTATGTGGGAACGTGTTGTTTTATTAGTTTAAGTTGTATGGCAAGTTGTTGATGTATTACTTTTGCTACATTGTCATGTCTTCTGGGGTATTCTGTGTTTGGTAGTATTGTACATCCGCTTGTTATGTGATCTACTGTTTCTATTTGTTGTTTGCAAAGTCTGCATTTGTGTTGTGGTATTGGGATCTTTAATAATATGCTTGCTGTAATATCTGGTGTTTATTGTTTGATACTGTATTGCAATCATGAATCCTTCCATCTCACTGTATATATTAACTTTTCTTAGCCATGTGTTGGATGCGTCTTGATCTATGTGTGGCAATGTTAGATGATATGGGTGTTTGCCATGTAGTGTTTTCTTTTTCCAATTTACTTTCTTCGTATCTGTTGATGTTATGTAATCTAAAGGGTTGTAGAGGTGGTTATGAAATTGTAATGGTGTAGCCGATGTATTTATATGAGTGATTGCTTTGTGTATTTTGCTAGTTTCTGCTCGTTCTAGAAAGAATTTTTTTTAAATTGTCTACCTGTCCATAATGTAGGTTTTTTATGTCGATAAATCCCCTTCCTCCTTCCTTTCTCCTTAATGTGAATCTTTCTGTTGCTGAATGTATGTGATGTATTCTATATTTGTGGCATTGTGATCGTGTAAGTGTATTGAGTGCTTCTATGTCTGTGTTACTCAATTTCACTACTCCAAATGAGTAGGTCAATACTGGTATAGCATAAGTATTTATAGCTTTTGTCTTGTTTCTTGCTGTCAATTCTGCTTTCAGTATTTTCGTTACTCTTAGTCTATATTTTTCTTTTAGTTCTTCTTTAATATTTTTATTATCTATTCCTATTTTTTGTCTGTATCCTAGATATTTATAGGCATCTGTTTTTTCCATCGCTTCTATGCAGTCGCTGTGCTTATCCAATATGTAATCTTCTTGTTTAGTGTGTTTTCCCTTGACTATGCTATTTTTCTTACATTTTTCTGTTCCAAAAGCTATATTTATATCATTGCTGAATACTTCTGTTATCTTTAGTAATTGGTTGAGTTGTTGATTTGTTGCTGCCAATAGTTTTAGATCATCCATGTATAGCAAATGTGTGATTTTGTGTGGGTATGTTCCAGTAATATTGTATCCGTAATTTGTATTATTTAGCATGTTGGATAGTGGGTTCAGAGCAAGGCAGAACCAGAAAGGACTTAATGAGTCCCCTTGGTATATTCCACTCTTAATCTGTATTGGCTGTGATGTGATATTATTTGAATTTGTTTGGATATTAAGTATGGTTTTCGAATTCTTCATTACTATGTTGAGGAACTGTATCAATTTAGGATCTACTTTGTATATTTCCCATATTTGTAGTAACCATGAGTGGGATACACTATCAAAACATATTTGGTAATCAATGTATGCATAGTGCAGCGACCTTTGTTTAATTTTAGCTTGATATGTCACCTCTGCATCTATTATCAGTTGCTCTTTACATCCTTGTGCTCCTTTGCAACAGCCTTTTTGTTCTTCATTTATAATTTTGTGCTGTGTTGTATGTGTCATTAATTTCTGTGTAATGACTGACGTTAATGTTTTGTATATTGTTGGTAGGCATGTTATGGGGCGATATTTAGCTGGGTTTGCTGTGTCTGCTTGATCTTTCGGTTTCAGATAAGTTATTCCATGTGTAAGTGTATCAGGGAATGTGTATGGGTCTGCAATGTAACTTAACTAATTTTGTTAGATGTTAATGTGTTCAGGTGAACTTCTTTAGCCAGAAATTTGCTATTTTATCTTTTCCAGGGGCTTTCCAATTGTGAGTAGAATTGCTTGGGTGACTTCATGTTGCAAAATTATCACTTCCGGCATTTGTGGTATCATCTTGTATGTGTCTGTTTCTGCTTGTATCCACCATTCATGCCTGTTATGCTGTACCGGGTTTGACCATATGTTGCTCCAGAAGTGTTCCATGTCTGTTATGTTTGGTGGATTGTCTATTTTAATGTGTGTGTTATCTATTGTCTGGTAAAATTTCTTTTGGTTTGTGTTGAATGTTTGGTTTTGCTTCCTTCTATTATCACTTTTTTTGTATCTTCTAAGTCGTTTGGTCAATGCTTGTAATTTCTGCTTCTTTTCATCTAACTGCTTTATCGCTTCTTATTGTAAGATTTTACCTAACCATTTTCGTTTTTTGTCTGATATTTAATTTCTTATAAATTGTGTTAGCTGTCCGATGTCTTGTCTCAGTTTTTCAATTCTGATCTGTAGCCTGTGTTGCCATGCTAGTTTTGTGGGTTTCTTCCATGTCTTGGTTGGTTCTGATCTCTGCCTAGTGTGTATATTAAGTGTAGTGAGTGCTCCTATATAAATCAGTAGTCGTAACTCTTCCATAGTTGTATTTTCATTTATTTTGTTGTGTATGATTGTGTTGATAGTTGTTATTGTTGTTTCGACTTGTGGGTTATTTGGTGGTCTATGCAAGAATGGTCTAATGTGTGTATTTGTGTCTTTGTATTCTATATATGTCAGCTGAAATTTTTCTTCTATGTCTAACATGTGTCACTTCATATTCTATTTGTGCTTGTTCTGGTGGCTGTCTTAAGATTTCGTTTTCCTCTGATTGTTTAATTGATGCGTGTTGTTCTTTGTTTGCTCTGGGATGTTGAGTCCATTACTGTATTTTCTTCTTCTTCTTCTTCTGATTGCACATTATTTTGTTCCAGTATTTGTTGTGCTTGTTGTTTGATGTTTTCTAATTCTGACTGGGGTATCCTGTTATTTTTTATCATTACACGGATCTGATCTGCTAGTCGTTGTTCTGTTAAAAAATTTAATTTTGGGTATCTTGTAATAAACGTTGTGTATAATTGTGATCTGCATCCAGTTGTGTTGGTTCCTAGGTTTGTTACTTGGTAATAACAAAACATGAAGTGTCGATTAACTTCATCTGACCATCTCATCTTCTGTCTTTGTTTTCCTTATAGGGTGGTTGCAGGAAGCATATCCTGCAAAACACCTCTATTTGGATTTAAATCATTTTCCAGTTGGCTAGCAGTGTCGTTACCATTGTGGGCGGGCATAGGGTTAGTGTCGTCCCCGACCATGACGCCGCTTGTCCGAGGGTTCTTTAGTTCTATCCTGAACCAACTAATCACACTAAAAGAGGGGTTAGCCAGATTAGTGGTTTGTTCTTCACCTAAATTTAAAAATCTGTGAACAACCAGAACTTATACCCAACGAGCCACCATTGGTTCAGACTCATAGTCACAAATCATGGTCCCGGACGCTTCGTTTTGGATGCTGTGTAGTTCAAAAAATGGCTCTGAGCACTATGGGACTTAACATGTGTGGTCATCAGTCCCCTAAAACTTAGAACTACTTAAACCTAACTAACCTAAGGACATCACACATCCATGCCCGAGGCAGGATTTGATCCTGCGACCGTAGCGGTCGCGCGGTTCCAGACTGTAGCGCCTAGAACCGCACGGCCACTCCGGCCGGCCATTTCTTTTCGCTATGCAGTCGTTCTCAGATGACTGCAGGGAAACTATCTAGCAAATATATTTGATTCGTCCTCACCCTGAAATTTGGTTACGAAGGGGATATCTTTTCAAATTTGTCGTAGTTATTACGAAACTCACTACCAGTTGCTACAAGAATATGTTAAGAATTATGAGTGCAAAGTGCAGTCGCTAGTACGAGGAAAGCAGAAATTGACGGACTGAAACTTTCGTTTTTCGAAATGCGTCCCGGATATATTTCTAGTAGCCTTTTGAAATCTTCTGTAGTGTGCCACGAGGAATTTCGAATCCCGTTCTGTCCTCCATTTTTAAGGTTTCAAGAAGATCGTGGTCATGTCCCTTCCCTTTTTGTAAGAGGCTCATGGCTCGACAAATTTTTTGATCAGTGCTGCTACTTTTCGGTTGGTGCACTTTAGATTACACATTGCTGTGTACAAAATATAGCTATCATATCGAAATACTTACTTCAGGATCGTATAAGACTTATACCTCTTTTCGCTAGTGGAAATTTGATTACCAGTCTCATGTATTATTTCGAAGTTTACAACGAAATAATGCCTGAATTCATTAAGAAACGCCTGTACTGCGCGTTGTACACCAACCACGTCGGCAGGTCAGAGACGGCGCCTTCACATGCGCTCAGTTTATATGGGGCTACACCATGCTGCGCATAGTCATTTCATTTTGAATGGTTACACGTATTTAAAAAAAAAAAAAAAAAAAAGTCGTTCGAACCATATGAACATCTACTGTATCTGAGACATACATACTTGACAGAAATTGTACAACCGCAAGAGAGTCGAAAAATCTTATTTCGAGTAGCGTTCAAACAGCCTGCAACATATTCTCCTACAAGCACTACTTTCAGGATACAATGTCACGCACTCATTTGGGTTGTAGTCAAGATGTATCTCTGTACCAATGAGTCGCAGAATTCTGTCCCGGTACGTACAGCGCGCCTCTGTGTCTTCGGACGTAAACATTGAGCATCTACCTTGCCCATGTTTCCTCTTTCCACTGCCACATAATACATAAGTCAAACTTGATATCCGTGTAAAGCTTACGATGAAAAAGGTATAGCAGTGCTGTAGCGAGGATTTAAAGTTCACATCAACACGTGGCTAAATAAATTGCGAAAAACTGCAAATCCACTTACAGAAAATAATCGCAACACTAAGAAGGAGTTGTGCGACATAAAAGAAAACTGGTAGGCATATTTCCACAGCTGAAACATGATGTAAATTCAAATTTTGGGCCTGTAGCACAATAGTCACCCGAGTAGCACCATTATCGCTGATATCTATGGTTTGTTTCAATACACGCTGCAGTAGTCTAAGCAAAGAAGGAAAAGCAGAAAGGTGGAAGGAGTATATAGAGGGTCTGTACAAGGGCGATGTACTTGAGGACAATATTATGGAAATGGAAGAGGATGTAGATGAAGATGAAATAGGAGATATGACACTCCGTGAAGAGTTTGACAGAGCACTGAAAGACCTAAGTCGAAACAAGGCCCCGGGAGTAGACAACATTCCATTGGAACTACTGACGGCCTTGGGAGAGCCAGTCCTGACAAAACTCTACCATCTGGTGAGCAAGATGTATGAGACAGGTGAAATACCCTCAGACTTCAAGATGAATTTAATAATTCCAATCCCAAAGAAAGCAGGTTTTGACAGATGTGAAAATAACCGAATTATCAATTTAATAAGTCACGGCTGCAAAATACTAACGCGAATTCTTTACAGACGAATGGAAAAACTGGTAGAAGCCGATCTCGAGGATGATCAATTTGGATTCCGTACAAATACTGGAACACCTTAGGCAATACTGACTTTACGACTTATCTTAGAAGCTAGATTAAGAAAAGGCAAACTTACTTTTCTAGCATTTGCAGACTTAGTGAAAGATTTTGAAAATGTTGACTGGAATACTCTTTCAAATTCTGAAGGTGGCAGGGGTAAAATACAGAGAGCGAAAGGCTATTTACAATTTGCAGAGAAAGCAGATGGCAGTTATTAAAGTCGAAGGGTATGAAAGCAGTGGTTTGGAAGGGAGTGAGACAGGGTTGTAGCCTATCCCCGATGTTATTCAATCTGTATATTTAGTAAGCAATAAAGGAAACAAAAGAAAAGTTCGTAGTTGGTATTAAAATCCGTGGAGAAGAAATAAAACCTTTGAGGTTCGCCGATGACATTGTAATTATGTCAGCGACATCAAAGGACTTGGCAGAGCAATTGAACGGAATGGATAGTGTCTTGAAGGGAGGATATAAGATGAACATCAACAAAAGCAAAACAAGGATAATGGAATGTAGTCGAATTAAGTCGGGTGATACTGAGGGAATTAGATTAGGAAATGAGACACTTAAAGTAGTAAAGGAGTTTTGCTATTTGGGGAGCAAAATAACTGATGGTCGAAGTAGAGGATATAAAGCGTAGAATGGCAATGGAAAGGAAAGCGTTTCTGAAGATGAGAAATTTGGTACTATCGAGTATAGATTTAAGTGTCAGGAAGTCGTTTCGGAAAGTATTTGTATGGAGTGTAGCCATATATGGAAGTGAAACATGGACGATAAATAGTTTGGACAAGAAGAGAATAGAAGCTTTCGAAATGTGGTGCTACAGAAGAATGCTGAAGATTAGATGGGCAGATCACATAACTAATGAGGAGGTGTTGAATAGAATTAGGAAGAAGAGGGGCTTGTGGCACAACGTAACTAGAACAAGTGATAGGTTGGTAGGACATGTTCTGAGACAGAGATCTCCAGTTTAGTATTGGGGGGCAGCGTGAAGGGTAAAACCCGTAGAGGGAGACCAAGAGATGAATACACTAAGCAGATTCATAGGGATGTAGGCTGCAGCAGGTACTGGGAGATGAAGCAGCTTGTACAGGTAGAGTAGCATGGAGAGCTGCATCAAACCAGTCCCAGGACTGAAGACCACGACAACAACAACAACATGGCCGTGAGAGTTAATTACTTTTAACAATGGTTGTGGTGAATTGACGTTAGTCAAGAATGCCTTGAAGGCAACACACATGAAGTTATCAACACCTCACTGAGTCTTAGCAATGTGTGATAGGGCTAAGAGAACCTGGATGTTCCTTTCGCGATATTGCTCAAACACTTAAAAGGAATGTAGCCACTGTACGTGATTGCTGCTAGTGGTGGTCACGAGAATGTACAGCCGCCAGGAAACCAGGGCCCTGAACGGTCTCATGCGACTATCGAGGGGGAAGATCATCTTGTTTGGCGTATGGCTCTGGCGCAGCGCATCACACTACATCTACAACACCAATGTGAGCAGCAAAAAAAATGGTTCAAATGGCTCTGAGCACTATGGGACTCAACTGCTGAGGTCATTAGTCCCCTAGAACTTAGAACTACTTAAACCTAACTAACCTAAGGACATCACAAACATCCATGCCCGAGGCAGGATTCGAACCTGCGACCGTAGCGGTCTTGCGGTTCCAGACTGCAGCGCCTTTAACCGCACGGCCACTTCGGCCGGCTGCGAGCAGCAGTTGGCATCATAGTGACACAACAAAGTGCTACAAATCGGTTACTTCAAGCACAGATCCGAGACGCACGCCCCAAATCAGATTTCGGCTCGTGGGACATGCCGGGCCCGAGTGCCAAAGAGATCAGCCTCGCTTCACATTTTCTCCACCACCACACCACACTCTCTGAGCGCGAGGAAGGGGAAATGGGCCAACAGCGAATGCGCCGCATTTAAACGGCAGTACAGTCGTACTGCATATCGCGTAGTTACATATATCACAAACAAAATAATTATTCTTTATTAATTAATTATTTTTGGAGCGCTGGAGACATGGCATATTTTTTATCCAGTAGAAACTGCCATCACGCTGGAAGATGCAGACAATTTCATAGAGTTTCGCACTCAATTTCACGTAATTGTGACTTATGTAGTTCCATAACCTAAAAAAGGTCTTTCACACAAATATGTCGATCGAAATATTGTACCACTTTTTCAACCTCATTATGGAGACTTACAAAATGTAGCTGAGGAAAGCGGTGTAGACGTCCTGGACAATTTTAATGTAAAAACATTTGTGATTAAAATTGGAAAATAGTTCAAATGGCTCTGAGCACTATGGGACTTAACATCTGAGGTCATCAGTCCCCTAGAACTTAGCTCTACTTAAACCTAACTAACCTAAGGACATCACACACATCCATGCCCGAGGGAGGATTCGAACCTGCGACCGTAGCAGTCGCGGGGTTCCGGACTGAAGCGCTTAGTACCGCACGGCCACCGCGGCCGACGATTAAAATTGGAATCACCTTGCAAGTCAAGCAGTTACTTCTGCACATGCAGAGGGGTGCTTTCAACTGAAACTGCAAACGGACTCGAAAACAGCTCGAGAAGAGAGGTGACTGACAGTGTTGTTAAAACCTTTATAAAACTATCGTAATTTTTGCTGAGCCACATTAAATTCTTCAAACCTCTCGACTTCTTTAACGCCAGTGAGCTTAGCGAGCTGCATTGTCTTTTTCAGATTGTGTCCTTTTTCTACAGCAGATATTCTTTTTAGATCTATTCACATGAAATTCGAAAGAAGTTAACTCGCAGTGTGTTACTGTGGGCAATGCGCAGTCGAGTCCACTTAAAATGTGTAGGCCGCAGTCCAATCCGTATGTTATATTTTCGTTCCTGCACTCCTTTTTCCCTCATAAATATGGAAGTAGCGAGATTTAAATCGAAAAACTGTTCCAGGCATGCTTCTTGACTTAACCAACACACTTTGGAGTAATGTATGAAGTCTCCATACTCCTCGTTCACTTTCACTGAAAACTGTCACAAATTAAAATGGAATAATGGATGCGACTTCAAAATTTTACTATTCGTACCATCAACTTCTCCATGCCTTAAAATCTACCACAGAGTGCTTCTTGATGTACAGGACAATTAATCTCTCCTGTCGATCGTTGTCATTTTGTAGAAAATAAGCAGTACCCGTTGAAATGAACGTGTGAATGTCATTCATAATTTAAATTTTCTTTTATTAATTCTGACAAGCAACGGCTTTGCCGCAGTGGATACAACGGTTCCCGTGATGTCTCCGAAGTTAAGCGCTGTCGGTTGTGGCCGGCGCTTGGATGGGTGACCATCCAGCCGCCATGCGCTGTCATTTTACGGGGTGCACTCAACCTCGTGATGCCAATTGAGGAGCTACTCGACCGAATAGTAGCGGCTCCGCTCAAAGAAAACCATCTAAACGACCGGGAGAGCGATGTGCTGACCACACGCCCTCCTATCCGCATCCTCAACTGAGGACGACACGGCGGTCGGATAGTCCCGATGGGCCACTTGTGGCCTGAAGACCGAGTGCTAGGCTATTAATTCTGATATTACCGTTCATGGATAAATGCTGCGCAGTGGGCCAACTTATAAAGATAATTATTAAATAATCAAATCTTTAAAAGCCCAAATAATAAAAGGAAGGGTTTCTAATCCAGTTTTGAATGTGTTTGTTCAGTCACCTAAGGTTCATGTTGCGAATCCAATGATCATTACATGTTCCTGTTCTCCGTCCCTAGCCAGCTGAAATAGGCAAGATGCTAAACCACTGCATGTCGCCTCAGATGTCATACATGAATCTAGAATAAAATCTTGATGGTTTAAAATGTTTGAATTTACTAATGAATATTTATGCTTTGAAAGTCTTGCTGACACCGCTCTGTCCAGATCCATACATGATTTTTCTTAAGTAAAGCAAGAAGTAGTTTACTGTTTAATAGTTGTGGCGGTAAACGTCGGAAGAAAGTACGGAGCCGCAGAAACGACTTGGCGGCCGGTGTGGCCGTACGGTTCTAGGCGCTTCAGTCTGGAACCGCGAGACCGCTACGGTCGCAGGTTCGAATCCTGCCTCGTGCATGGATGTGTGTGATGTCTTTAGGTTAGTTAGGTTTAAGTAGTTCTAAGTTTTAGGGGACTGATGACCACAGATGTCAAGTCCCATAGTGCTCAGAGCCAACCCAGAAACGACTTCAATTGTGTTTTAGTACGTGGACTAAGAAAAATTTTAATAGCATCGAACTTATGCGGATCAGGGCGTGTACCTTGTACGTTAAGTGTGTGCCCTAGATACCTTGTCTCACTGTATGCAAATTTAGATTTCTTAAGCTTTGCTATTACACCAGATGGAACTTTGCAGAGTATTTTTTGACGTATTTTGTGATGTCCTTACCACGTCTTTGTAGCGCTCAGAATGCCATTTAAGGAATGTATCACAATTTCTACTAATTCGTCTGTAAATAGAGCAGAAGTAACTTTCAGACCGAAATGTAGAACGCAGAAGTGATATGTTCGGCTAACGAATATAAAAGCAGTATATTTCCTGGAATCAGGAGTGATAGTCATCAAATTGTTTGTTTTCTGTGCTGCTCTACTTTTAACTGCATCAGCTATGATGTATTTATTTTTTAACAAATTCAGTCACGGTGTCATGCACAACTGCCGGTAGATTTTCACCTATGCATTATTCGAAATATGTATTCTTCTCGGCAATCCAGTTGTGAAATCCTCCGTTTACGATTGCGGAATAGTTTTCTAACTCAAACTTGCCTGTTAATTGCTTCGTCAACGTGATTATCCTGTCCTTAGCTTGTGTAATATGCGTGGTTATTGATTCGTGTACTGACGTGCAAGACTTCACTTGAGTCGCAACGATTTCGGACATGGAATGTTTATTACTTCCTTGGTCGATTTTTCCTGTTGTACATTTAGTTCTGAAATCGTTTTAATACTGCTACATACAAAAAGAGGTGACTGTACTATTAGCAGTATCATATCTTTTTGTATGTCTGCTCGTAGTGCAATCGTATGATTTTGTATATTTTTGATCATATGATTTTTACCGTTATGTCATACGTGCGTCACTGTCTGTTTTATTTTCGGTCATTTATCGGTTTATAATATTGAGCATATTAGCAATATTTGTCGACTGAAACTGCTCTGCCCCCGCCATGCGTTTTGACGTGACGTCACGATCAAGAATTTTTCCAAACTGCCCTATAGTAATTGGCTAGTGGTCCGGACGTTAACAAAATTACCGTCACTAGGCATTTCAGCTGTTGATTGCTCATTAATGCGTGTGTTAACATTACAGATACTGCCAAAATTCTGTTAGATGTCCATGTCAGATTCTTTTTGTGTGTGATGTCTATCGTGCTCTATTTCCGTGAACAGTTTGTGTGCTGTTACACGGCAATACGCAATTTATTGTGAAAGGAAAAATCTTTAAAGTCGTGAGAAATTAAATTCATGAAAATTCATTTCGTAAAATTCAGTACAGCAACAATGACGGTTTTACTGAGCAAGAATAGCAGTTGATCGAAAAATACTTAGCTGTAATGGTTGCTCGCCGTTTTACGTTGAACAAGACATAATTCGGCCATTTTGTAAAATAGTGGAATCTACTGTTGTAGTGGATTGTTCGCCAAAATAAACTACAATTCGCGATTTTGAGCAAATGTGATTGCTACAATGTCGGAAACTTTTTAGGAAGTTACGAAGCACACTAGAATTATGTAAAGCGCTTAAAGTAGCATGCGGAAGTAAAAAGGGGATATATTACATTGGATCCTGTTTTTCAACGCAGATTCCAGGTTTCATCATAATTTCCATTAAACTCTTCTCCAGTTTGGTTGTTAAATTTTTTAAATGGTAATGGCTCCTCATGTGTGTTCGCATCGTCCATAAGACAAAGAAACACAACATAGTATATACAATAATAGGTCACCAGTAAGATTTTCTGTTATCAATTCAAACGGGATCGTGCTTGAATAAATGGTAGGGAGTGAGCCAACTTATTAAAAATTTAAGTAATTTCATGAATAGATAATGTCTGTAAATTACTTTTGTTAGGCTCGCTTGACAATGGCTTTCTGTGTACGGTCCGTTCTGATTCCTTACTCCACTGTAGTTATTTCTTCAAATGAAAAATCCTTTTATCGGACTTCGAAAATTTTTACTCACCAAATAAATTATTCGTACTAGACTCCTTACGCGCCTTTAATGGACACAGAACCTTTAGCTATGTCAAGATTCAGGGTAACTGAGGATGACTTTTAACATAAAATGAAACAGTATGAAGTAGTATCATTACCATTCAATTATCACACATAAACAATAAATTTACATTGAGACTTACACAAAATCAGTTGCTGTGTGCAACAACATGTGAGTGCGTTTACTGTGATTGCGCCTCATATAAATGATAATGGAGGTGTGTCGCATAAATCTGTCGTTATCAAACAAAAGCGTCCGCTCGCAACTAAAACAAAAAGGTGGCGTCCCCATAACAGTGGCTTCTTGCAAAGGAGTGCCGCGGGGTACGACGGGCCCTGTGGCGGTCACGTTCTTCTAACCACTTCCCGCTTATGCGGAACTCTGGCGTTAGCGCAAACACAGGACGCTGAAAGAAAACATAGTGCTGCACACATTCATTGTGGCTTCTTTAGCGATTTGTTATATGTTGTTTAATATTATCCGGTGCACTGTCAAAGGTGTTTATTACTTCTGGAATTATCTAGAATATTGGCACTAGAGCGTTTGTCAACTACTGTTTCTTAACTCTTCCTATTTTTAACAATCTTACTTTTGTCGTGTTCTTTTTCATTGCTTTTTGTTACTGTAATTCCTGTAACACGTTATAAATTCATTACAGACTTCAACTATTGTATCCCGCTTTATTTTCGTTCTTCAATTAATTATTGAAAACTAGTGTATCCTGACGTTAGCGACATCTGGTGAACTTAAAACACAAAATCCAGTGGCTTCTGTACGGGAGCTTGTTTTGAACAGTAGTACTACTGACGAGACTCGTGCAAGTGATGTTATTTATATATATTTGACGATGCTGGTGCTGATTCTGCATTTAACATTTGACGATGGCACTGTGGCTGCAGTACATTAGAACTTTGTTTTTACAAAACGGGTATGCCTCTTCATACTTAAAGCGCACAAATGCATATATTTGTCAATAGTACTTTTCGTTATGGTCTATGTATTGTTTTTAAGCTTTAGACAATCTGGGAGTGTATTTATGTTTTTCCCATTTCCTGCTGCAGATCTGATGATCATTGCAGACCGAAACCGGTAATCTGTTAATAAAAAGTTTGTGACCACAGACGTAAATTAAAGGAAACTTATTGTATATACGGGTCACTGTTTTATTCGCGACGATGTCGCAGCTTGTGAAGATAATTGAGAGATGTAATTATACATTTTGTTTCTGCGGTTGTATCCCATAATAGATACAATCGTTTATAGTAGTCAATTTTAACTGATACTTTATTTATTTGTTACCCTTCAAATATTTTATATGTAAATTACGCTCTTCCCCGCAGATATGCCTTTAAAATACCACGGATAAACAGTGTTGGGTAAGCAGTGCTGACCAAAAGATTCTGCCGAGCTCAAAATGTTGTGCAGACCGCTAAACGCCGGCCGGCGTAGCCGTGCGGTTAAAGGCGCTTCAGTCTGGAACCGCGTGACCGCTACGGTGGCAGGTTCGAATCCTGCCTCGGGCATGGATGTGTGTGATGTCCTTAGGTTGGTTAGGTTTAAGTAGTTCTAAGTTCTAGGGGACTTATGACCACAGATGTTGAGTCCCATAGTGCTCAGAGCCATTTAGACCGCTAAACGTCGCATCGCAATGCTAAATGAAATGTCGCACTGTTCCGGGCACTTCCGAGAAGGGCCGAGCGAAGTCGACTGAAAGGGCGGGCTTTGGCCTGCATACAGTCCGTACACTATGCGCGCGTTAAGTTTTTCACGCCTTGGCTTGCCCTGCCGTATAGTGTGAATTGAACGTTCTGGCCGTGACACCGGTTATTGATGTTCCAGCATTTCACGTTTGCAGTGGCTTATCTCGAGCTTACATTAACGTGTGATCTTGCAATATTAATCGCTTAAATATGTCACCTAGACAAATTACTCTAATTATTTCCTGGTGTTGTGATTTTTTCGCCAGTATATAATTATATACTTCAGAGTCCTGAAGCTGCTACATAATAAACTGAGGCGACTCGCGTATGACAAGAGATAAATTGCATTAGTTCGGTTGTAAACAAATATAACTCTGAACTCAGTAATGCAGTAAACATTTGTTGCATTACATCCTTCACAAGAATTTTCTCAAAAATAGCACTATGGAGGGCTTCTTACTCTTATCACTCGTGCTTAAGGCTACGTTTCCTTCTCCCAGGGTCAGAGCCAAGTGACAAAAGTCCATATTCAGAAATTTTTCCGCAATATGACTTTAACATGATGACTGATAAAGATAATGAAAGGATACAGTTTGATCTGAGTAGTAAAATGCTAAGAAAGAATGTGAAACGCATCATTTGAAAATACACTTTGAAAGACGTCACTCAGAGTTCCCTGGGAAAGGCTCTGAATATTTTACACCATAAGAAGCTGCGCTGGGAAGTTGACACGTGGACTCATCAGCTTACTTCTTCAAATTGGGTTGAAACTTCACACCGGTCGCTTTTTGATTCGCTGAAATCAAGCAACCACACGTAGCCCGAGAGGGTCTCATGAAGACTTGCTATAAGCTACAATGGAACGAGTTTTGCAATGCAACGTGTGTCAGAATTAAAAAGATATCTCTAACAAGACCAGTAGTCGTATCGGGGATACAAGCTGGCATATTTTAGACACGGTACTCAGTGAAATAAGATCAAACCATTTCTTTTCTCTGCAGTTTTATCAGTCGATCGGCGTTGCATCTTGTTCCCAGCTGGTTGCCTGTTCGATGAATGAAAATACCTGTAAGAAGAAAACTTTTTCTCAGAATCGTTAGGCAATACTACACGTAGCGAAGATGTTTCCCACACAGTGAAGAATTTTGTTGAGGAAAATGTTGGTCATCAGAGCTCGTTCGGAAACATACAGGTATTCATTCTTTCCGTGCTCTATACGAGATTGAAATAATAGAGAATTGTGAAGGTGATTCGATGAACCCTCTGCCAGGCACTTAAATGTGATTTGCAGAGTATCCATGTAGATGTAGAATGTTGGTTCGTGTATGCGTAGAACAAGCACTTTCCATATTAGCCGTTCTGTCTGGGTTCCACGCATTGGCGACTGAAATTGCTCCAGATATAACGTTCAGCCACTGTATTATACACCGTCCTGCTTTGGCGGTGAAAGCACTTTCGCCTGATTTGCTGAATGTAGTCACTCCGGTAGTGACTGTTCCAAACTACACTATGTGACGAAACGTATCACCACACATGCCTGAAAATGACTTAAACGTTAGTGGCGCCCTCCATCGATAATTCTGGAATTCAGTATGGTGTTGGTCCAATCTTAGCATTGATGACAGCTTCCACTCTCGCAGGCAAACGTTCATTTAGGTGGTGGAAGGTTTCTTGGGGAATAGCAGCCCACTGCTGAACTGAGCAGAGGTACTGATGTCGGTGAGGCCTGGCATGAAGTCAGCGTTGCAAACCATCCCAAAGGTGTTCTATAGGATTCAGGTCAGGGCTCTCTGCAGGCCAGACCATTACAGGGGTGTTATTGTCGTGTAACAACTCTGCCACAGGTGTTCGGTCGTGTTGGAAAATGCAATAGCCATACCGAAATGCACTTCAACAGTGGGACCCAAGAAGGTGCTTAAAACATCAGTGTAAGCCTGTGCTGTGATAGTGCCACGCAAAGCAAGGGGTGCAAGCCCCCTCCATAACACCATAGCCTCCGAATTTTATTGTTGGCACTACAGCGCTGGCAGATGAAGATCACCGGGCATCCGCCATACTCACACCCTGTCTTCGCATCACCACATTGTATACCGTGATTTGTCACTCCACACAACGTTTTTCCAGTGTCCAATCGTACATTGTTCACGCTCCCTACACCAAGCGAGGCGTCGTTTGGCATTTACCGGCGTGACACGTGGTTTACGAGCAGCCGCTCGACCATGATATCAGTTTTTTTACCTCTCACTTAACTGTCATAGTACTGGCAGTGGATCCTGATGCAGTTTGGAATTCCTGTGTGATGGTTTGGATAGATGTCTGCGCCTATCACGCATTACGACCCTTTCAACTGTCGGCGGTCTCTGTCAGTCAACAGATGAGGTCGGCCTGTACGCTTTTGCACTGTACATGTCCCTTCATGTTTCCACTTTACTATCATATCGGAATCAATAGACCAGGGGATATTCAGGAGTGTGGAAGTGTCGTGTACAGACTTATAACATAAGTGACCCCCATCACCTGACCACGTTCGAGGACCATGAGTTCCGCGGAGCGCCCCATTCTGCTCTGTCGCGATGTCCAATGACCACCTGGCAGTAGGTAGCAGCCCAATGCACCTAATATGAAAAACGTGTGTTTTTGGGGGTGTCCGGATACTTTTGATCACAATGTGTATCCGTTAGCGAAAAAACACAATAGTTCTCAAAGAGTTGTGCAAAGAGATTAGAGTTAAATTCAATGTGCTCTTGCTCCACAATGAAATGAGATTGGTATTAAGCGGCAAGGTGTTGCATACAGTACTGGAGCTTCTTCAAAAAGAAATTGCCTTGTTTCTGGAAAGGAAGAGTGCGAGAAGGAAGTTACATGTTAAATCAACACATATTTATTTCCAAAGTGATACGTCTTGCGGATTTATTTGCAAAAAAGAAAGAAAAATTCGCTTAGCCTCGCTATGCAAAGCAATTCAGTGATCATATTGACTGCATACGAAAAGTTGCAAGTTTTGTTCGCATATTAGAACTTAAAATATATGGCTGAAGTCAAGACATTTCGATGATCTCAGAAAAGTATAGTAATGCTCGATGCCAACTGTTAGACCCTATTATCTACACGTGAATTCAGTAGATAATTTCCCAGTAATTATTTTTGTGAACGCGACAATTGAGAAATGAGTGTTGAGGTTTTAAGTCAGTTTTCAGTGAATGAAGCAGTACTTTCAGATAGTGAAATTCCAGTCTAAACAGAATTTTTTAGACTATGGAAAGACAACACATTGAAAATGAATTTCTTTAAAACTGTACTAGCAAAAGGTTGGAGAAGGTTTGGTCCACTATTCTCATAAAGGACCTTAAGAATACAGATTCCATTCGCCACAACTTACAGATGTGAAAGTGTATTTTCAACTTTGGTGGAAATAAAACCAAAAGCGAGGAGCCAATTTAAGATGTGTGCAGGAAATAACAGCTCTCACTAGTATCAAACGTTTCATTGACTTCAATTATTTATTGATTTAGTACAACATCTACAATAACATGAGTTTTATTTGTTCAACGTTTTCCTTAAATTTCAAAAAATTGAGATACTTAGATATTTTTTATTTTTTCCAGTCTAAACTTTATTTGGATACTAAACTCTGCCACGCGTTTTGGTGCTGTATGACCTCGTTCTGAGGTAATAGGGTCAGAAATTTGGGTTCCACTGTAAAACTACACTCATGTTCATCAATTAAGGTTAATGCTGATACATGGCGAAACAACGCTCTGGTGGGCGGTTTGCGGGTTTAAACCACCTCGGGGTGTGACTACGCGGTGTATTTGACCTGCGGTCTTAGCGCGGTGGCGCTGGCAGCAGTCCACATACGCAAAGGTGTGTTGGTGCATCTCAGAGTACGGTGCAGCGAGTATGCAGACGTTTTCAGATGTGCTAACGGTAGCTGTGTGTTGAAAATGGCTCAAAGAACACATATTTATGACGTTATGAGTTGTAGAATACTAGGAAGACTGGAGGCTGGTCAAACACAGCAGTTCGTAGCACGGGGCCTCCGTGTGCCACAAAGTGTGATCTCAAGATTATGGCAACGATTCCAGCAGACAGGAAACGTGTCCAGGCGCTGCAGTACGGGACGTCCACAGTGTAAAACACCACAAGAAGACGGATATCTCACCACCAGTGACCGCAGACGGCCACGGGGAACTGCAGGTAGCCTTGCTCTGGACGATCCCGCAGCCACTGGAACAATTGTCTCCAAACACAGTCTACTGACGATTCAACAGACATGGTTTATTTGCCTTGAGACCTGAAAGGTGCATTCCACTGACCCCTGGTCACAGGAGAGCCCATAAAGCCAACAGTACATGGTCATGGTCATGGCCATTGGAACAGTTTACACGGGTCCAGATATAGTCTGAACAGCGGTTCTCAACGGATTTTCATCTGGCGTGAACTTGGAACCAGGTACCAACCCCTTAATGTCCTTGAAAGGGACTTCTATGGAGGTCGTGGTTTGATGGGTACGATTGTGATTGGTGCACGTACACCCCTGCATGTCTTTGACAAAGGAACTGTCACAGGTCAGGTGTATCGTGACGTCATTTTGCCCCATTATGTCCGCTTTTTAAGGGGTGCAGTGGGTTCTATCTTCCTTCTGATGGATAATAATGCATGGCCCCACCGAGAAAACAGAAAATATCAGGCGAATGGAGTGGCCTGCCAGTTCTCGGGACTTAAACCCCATCGAGCACATCTGGGATGCTCTCGGTCGACGTATCGCTGCACGTCTTCAAAGCCCTACGACACTTTAGGAGCTCCAACAGGCACTGGTGCAAGAATGGAAGGCTACACCCCAGCAGCCGCTCGACCACCTGATCCTGAGTATTCAGTCCGTTGTGCGGCCTGTGTACGTTTGCATGGTGATCATATTCCATATTGATGTCGGGGTACATGCGCAGAAAACAGTGGCATTTTGTAGCACATGTGTTTCGGGACCGTTTTCTCAATTTATCACCAATACTGTGGACTTAGAGATCTGTGTCGTGTGTGTTCCCTATGTGCCTATGCTATTAGCGCCAGTTTCGTGTAGTGCCACGTGGTGAGGCAGCACCGCGTGGGATTAGCCGAGCGGTGTAAGGCGCTGGAGTCATGGACTGTGCGGCGGGTCCCGGCGGACGTTAGAGTCCTCCCTTGGGCATGGGTGTGTGTGTGTTTGTCCTTAGGATAAATTAGGTTAAATAGTGTGTAAGCTTAGGGACTGATGACCTTAGCAGTTAAGTCCCATAAGATTTCACACACATTTTGTGGCACCACATTCTACAATTATCCTTAATTTATGAGCACAAGTGCATATTAGTGGTCACTGTTAAAAATGTTGATTTGTTCACTAATCGATTTTACGACACCACAAACAGTTAAAAATTTTGAAACAACTTTTTTGTTCGGACTCTTTTGCTCCCACACTGTCGCCATGTGTTCTCCTACACACAGCTTTCGTTTCTTAATACACTTTACTGTACTAACACAAATTATTTGCTCGTTTCAGGTTTGTGTACCCACATCCATCTCGCAATTTGGTTTAATTTGTTTGTTCCGATAGCGTGGAATTCGATCGCCCTTTGATTTGTTTTTACGGCTGTGGCAGCGTCTACGGTCCTTCTGTTCCTGTCTTTGTATACGACACATACACACACACACACACACACACACACACACACACACACACACAAAACCACACACACACACACACACACACACACACACACACACACACAAACACACAGAGAGAGGGAGAGAGAGAGAGAGAGAGAGAGAGAGAGAGGGGGGGGGGGAGGGGGGGAGAGAAAGAGAGAGCGGGAGAGGGGGAGAGACATACTGCGGAGCAGCGCAGAAACAGAGGATAATAAATCGCATTTCGCGTGATGGAACAGCCAAAATATACCTAACGACAATGTGGATGTGCATGTGTGAAACCAAGTGAACGAGTAAATATTATGCATTTGGTGGACCCAGTGGTGCGCATCTGCTGAGCCACACCTGCAGTGGCTCTGTACTCTGAGCAGTCTGCCACCAGAACATAACAATGGCAGTGGGAGCCACAGCTCCATTCGCACTTGGAGCCACTTCACTTTGACACCATAGTTTGTGCTTTTGTTTACACAGTGTAGTACCTGGACTCTGTTTCTTGCTGAATTATTTGTGATGAGTCTTCGTACGTTTGGAGAAATAGAAGTTAAGTAAATCTTCTGTTTTCTGTGTTAACTTGTTCGCTAATACTACCTGGTCCTTTCCAGCTTTTCTACCATGACTATTGCTGCACAGCTCTTTAACTCACCTGCCTTTGCCCTGTGTACAAAGTCATGCACAACAAGTTTACTTGCAAAAATATATCAGTGTACGCACCTAGTTCAGGAGCGCTAGCGTCGTAACCAGATCCGTGAAAAACTATCGCATGATCAGTGACGCTTTAATTTATTTCTTCTTTGCTATTAATTCTAATCACAACAAATTTCGCAAGTAGGGTCTACATGTGCCATTGAATGTACCTGCAAAATTATATCATTGCACGACACCTAGTTAAGGAGATATGACGTCATAAACATTGAGCTGCGTGGAAACTCAACTCCAACCGCGAAATTTGTTAGAAATATTCGTGAAACATGTTTACAAATATGTGTGAAATATGTTAAATATGTATGAAAGATACGTGACCTATGCACACATGGACAAAGCTGTGTAATGGGCTAAAAACGGAACGTGAGTGTAGGGAACTCATGGAAATAATGTACAAGCCAAAAAAAGTGAGCACTAAAAAAGGTTTTAATGTGAGAAACATTGGTGACCTCATTAAAACGTTTTGTAAACCAGACCACAGTGATGAAAAGCAGTGCCTTTAAATAAAATATGTTTGGTACGACTAAGACTATATACAATAGCAGAAGGCGGCGTAGCTCGAATATTACTTGTAATACCGCCGCTGTGAAAGAGAGCCTTCAAACAGCCAATTCGTTCTTGAATAGGTTTCCTCACGAGCAAACATAATATTTTCTTCTTTTTATCCAGATATGTTTCCCTGAAGTTGCGGCATCGTAAGTGGGTTTTCTCTTTCCTTTCTATTACATAACACGGAACTGCTCTTTACTATCTGCACATATAGTAAATTCAGTTTTTAAGAAAAGAAATTTCTATATGTATAGATTGTCAAGAGTAATTTTCCTTTTATCTAATAGAAATAACCAATTGGTGATGCTGTATCTTCAGGGAAACATGTCTAGGTGAAAAGAATAAAAATTTGTGTTTGCACAAGGTAGAAGATGTCCAGAAGATACCTTTTTGATGAACCAAACGAAAATATGTACACATTTGTCATTTGTGAATCGAACACTGTCCACAGTATTTATTAGCTTATAAGAGGATTTCTTAAGCTTCGACTAACTCTAATGATAGACGAATGTGAGCTGCATCTTCCACACTGATATATCCTTGTCATTTGACTATGTAGTTTCATTTTTTGTACATTTACATGAATAAAGAAACAAACGGATTAGAACATCTAGCCGGTCGAAGTGGCCGAGCGGTTCTAGGCGCTACAGTCTTTTCATCCATAAAAACTTCTGTAAGGCTGAAGTGCAAAGTCTCCGAATGCCATTTCTGAGAGCCAAGTCTTTCTCTTTAACTGTTGCTTCAGATCGACGTAGGTGAAGTAGGACGCCAACGTACACTCCTGGAAATTGAAATAAGAACACCGTGAATTCATTGTCCCAGGAAGGGGAAACTTTATTGACACATTCCTGGGGCCAGATACATCACATGATCACACTGACAGAACCACAGGCACATAGACACAGGCAACAGAGCATGCACAATGTCGGCACTAGTACAAGGTATATCCACCTTTCGCAGCAATGCAGGCTGCTATTCTCCCATGGAGACGATCGTAGAGATGCTGGATGTAGTCCTGTGGAACGGCTTGCCATGCCATTTCCACCTGGCGCCTCAGTTGGACCAACGTTCGTGCTGGACGTGTAGACCGCGTGAGACGACGCTTCATCCAGTCCCAAACATGCTCAATGGGGGACAGATCCGGAGATCTTGCTGGCCAGGGTAGTTGACTTACACCTTCTAGAGCACGTTGGGTGGCACGGGATACATGCGGACGTGCATTGTTCTGTTGGAACAGCAAGTTCCCTTGCCGGTCTAGGAATGGTAGAACGATGGGTTCGATGACAGTTTGGATGTACCGTGCACTATTCAGTGTCCCCTCGACGATCACCAGTGGTGTACGGCCAGTGTAGGAGATCGCTCCCCACACCATGATGCCGGGTGTTGGCCCTGTGTGCCTCGGTCGTATGCAGTCCTGATTGTGGCGCTCACCTGCACGGCGCCAAACACGCATACGACCATCATTGGCACCAAGGCAGAAGCGACTCTCATCGCTGAAGACGACACATCTCCATTCGTCCCTCCATTCACGCCTGTCGCGACACCACTGGAGGCGGGCTGCACGATGTTGGGGCGTGAGCGGAAGACGGCCTAACGGTGTGCGGGACCGTAGCCCAGCTTCATGGAGACGGTTGCGAATGGTCCTCGCCGATACCCTAGGAGCAACAGTGTCCCTAATTTGCTGGGAAGTGGCGGTGCGGTCCCCTACGGCACGGCGTAGGATCCTACGGTCTTGGCGTGCATCCGTGCGTCGCTGCGGTCCGGTCCCAGGTCGACGGGCACGTGCACCTTCCGCCGACCACTGGCGACAACATCGATGTACTGTGGAGACCTCACGCCCCACGTGTTGAGCAATTCGGCGGTACGTCCACCCGGCCTCCCGCATGCCCACTATACGCCCTCGCTCAAAGTCCGTCAACTGCACATACGGTTCACGTCCACGCTGTCGCGGCATGCTACCAGTGTTAAAGACTGCGATGGAGCTCCGTATGCCACGGAAAACTGGCTGACACTGACGGCGACGGTGCACAAATGCTGCGCAGCTAGCGCCATTCGACGGCCAACACCGCGGTTCCTGGTGTGTCCGCTGTGCCGTGCGTGTGATCATTGCTTGTACAGCCCTCTCGCAGTGTCCGGAGCAAGTATGGTGGGTCTGACACACCGGTGTCAATGTGTTCTTTTTTCCATTTCCAGGAGTGTATATTTAATTAGGGTTTCATACGTATTCTTCGTTATTTTAAATAATATTCTGAGTTACTTATACTACCTCTCACGTGGAGCTTATGGACATCAATACTTTTGGTGAAGGAAGTTTTAAAGCTGGGTGCAATACATTGTAATAAAGTCCACATTTTGTATTCGAATGTTTTTAGCACACTTTTGTTTAGAGAGAAATGCGCACAATCGAATTAGCACACATTTCCAGGAGCAAAAATAAAAAAATTAAGAAGCACTAGGGGGTATGAAAAACACAAACATTCTGCTTCTACACATTTTCACAGTCCTAAACATTGATCGCAATGAGCTCAGTAGCAAGTCATGTAGGAAAGTGCCCTGCACTCGGTTTGATCAACACATTACACTGCCCTGTTTTTTTTTTTTTTTTTTTTTTTCTCAAACGTCTCCCTCTCAATCTTTTACATCTCAAGCCTGTCTATGGCCCCGTAGAGGAGCAATATCGAGTTTTTTTCTTGTATTGCACAGCCTGATTCTCGAAGAGCATAACAGTTGACAAAAGGTGGATATCTGTTTTTTCCTGTAGTTTAGATAAGTTGTATCCATTGATGTAAAGAGTAGCAAATACCATAGTCTGTGGCTATGAGGCCAGAAAATCGTCTGAGATCTAATACCACCTTTTAGTATAAAAATATGCTTAGTCTCAATGAAATAAATTGTTTCAAGAGGAAAAGTCCGTTCAGTTACAATAGACTTTCGTTATTGAAATATTTAGACTGTGGATAAAATTCACTGTCAAAGAACAATTTTTTTTTCTTTATCGGCAGAACAGGCACCGAAGCGTTCTCAACAGTAACAAACAAATGCAACCGAAACACAGTTTCTTAGAAAAGTTGTATGTATTGCATGATGCATGTGTGGACCAATGACTGCTTATTTATCTCCCAAACCATGAAAAGAAAAGTACCAATGTAACTCAATGTAATTGTAAATACCATTACGTCTTGGGTTAGAAACATTACAGAAGATAATCATTACGTACTTGATACACGTGTAGAAGCCAGTTCATGAAACTGTGCGTAGAAGAACAAAAACCATCTACTTCCATTAAAAACTTTCTTCTTTTTCTAAAGTTTTATGCTCTCTTTCCGATTTCTGAAACTGTTGTAAGACGAATAAGTTACCAGCTAAAGTATATTGTTCAGGACCGTTGCTTTGAGATTCTATGGAAGAATCATCAAAATTTTCGGTCATATGAAGTCTCGTTGGTATCCCTACAATACTCGAAACTAATCGTTCTATAAAACATTAATCTTCGATGTTAAGGTATTTTGTCTTTTTAGAAGCCTGTTTCTTGTCATTACTTGTCAGTATTTTATGTCCTCTATACACCGGCGATCATCAATTATTTTTCAACCAAAATAGTTAAATTCATCCAATAGTTTTTGTGCCTGATTTCATCATCTAAATCGATCAACAACTTCCGATTTAATGCCACAGTCCCCCATTCATTACACGTCCTGTGGCAAAACGCACCAGCGTCATTCACATACGAAGATGGTCTCATTCGGCCCATTTCAGTAATTGCAACCAGACAGAAATCACTGCGTTGTTTAGAAAAAGTATTACTTTTGTTGAAAAAATCTTGTCAAGACAATTTCCTTTCTATTCAAGTTATCTTCCAAGTCTTTTTCTGTCTCTGACATAGTTTCAATGTTAACTGCAAACTGTAAAGCCTATGTTATATCTCACTCGACTTTAACTGCTTTGCCATCCTTGTCTTTTGTTTCTTGTATTGCTTGCTCTTCGTCTAGACTGAATAACATCAGGGATATTTTGCAACAAAGTCAGCCTCCATCTGCAACCATGGTAGCCTCTACTTCCACTACAGCATGACCCTTGACTCTTATGACTGCAGCCAAGTTTCTTTAGCAGTTTAAAGTAGCATACGATCTCTGTATTTTATTATAGATACCATCATACCTTGAGAGTGTGTATGAGTCTTCCAAACTTAGCAATGGCTAATTTATTTTCGCACTAGCTGAGTACCTGGCATTGCCAGGGTATGTATTTATACCAGTCTTCTATTACTCCATCTCCTCTTTCCCCCCCCCCCCCTCTCAGTCCATCTCCTCCTCCCACGTTTCACTGTCTATTTCCTCCTCCCCTCTCTTTGTCCATCTCTTCCTTCACCCTCCATGTCTGTGCAGCTCCTTCTCTTTCGACATTTTTACCACTACCCCAGTAGGATGTTGCTGGTGCATCCCCTGCAGTATTTCTTTCCAGATAGTAATATGTGTACCATGTCGGTGAAGTCGATCCAGGATTTAACCTTTTTACACGTGGGTTTGCCCATATGTCCACAGGTCACATATACTTCAGATACATTTAATATATTTGACACATATTTTTACACATATTTCACGGGTATTTCTAACGAATTTCGCCGTTGGAGTTTAGTTCCCACGAAGCTCAATGTTTATGACGTCATACCTCCTTAACTGGGTGTCATACAGTTATAAAATTTTGCAGGTACATCCAGTGCCACATGTGGACACTGCGTACGTGGTCTGCTGCGATTAGAATTAATATCAAAGGAGAAATAAATTAAAACGTCACTGATGATGCGGCAGTTTTCCACGTATCTGAACTATGTGCGTACACTGGTATATTTTTGCAAGTACACGTATTGTGTATGAATTTCTACTCAGGGAAGAGAGAGGTGGGTTAAAGAGCGGTGCAGAACCAGATAGTATTAGCGAACAAGTTAACACAAAAAACAGAAGATTTACTTAACTCGTATTTCTCCAAACATACGAAGACACGTAACAAATAATGCAGCAAGGAACAGAGTCCAGGTATTACACTGTGAACTACGATGAGACTGTGTAAACAAAAGCACAAACTATGGTGTCGAAGTGGCTCCAAGGGCGAATGGGTCTGAGTGGCTCCCACTGGCCATGTTAGGTTCTGGTGGCAGAGTGTGTTCAGAGTACAGAGCCACTGCAGGTGTGGCTCAGCAGATGCGCACCATTGCGTCACCACATCCTACACAGCTGCTTTTGGCATCAAATGGAAACTTGGCACTCTGTTACCAACCTTGATACGCCTTGTGGTGGTACTGATATGTGACATCACAGCACTCAGCCTATATTTCAATATTTTCGGCAAAATGTGTTGTAAATAGTGTTGGTGGTGAAGAAGTTATAACTTAAAAGGTAATTTATGACAAGGCAGTTTAACTGCATGGGCTGCGAAAATATAATAAGCGATATAATCTTTTCCTCTCATCATTTGGTGAGAGGTGAAAAGTCCTGTAAAGGTTTGGAATTATTTGTAGGCTTGTTGGAAGTCGCTAAGTGCTGTCATTCCCAAATACTGAATGCACACAGTCTTACTGTTTGCTCGCCACAAGCTGTGCTCTTTTTTTACCCCCATCCTCACCCCTAAGAGGGGTAGATGCTCCCTCCATAGTAGTTCTTTCCAGACCGTAAGTGATATGTGGACGAAGTTTGGTTGAAGTCAATCCAGTGGTTTAGGAGCGACGTGAATCAGACATATAACATTCACTTTTATATTTCGTGTTTATTACATTACACATCGAAAAAGTCTCTCATTTTAATGCCCACTGACGCGTCAAAATTGTGATCAACGATAAACAAAGCTAGAACATACACTGAAGAGCCAAAGAAACTGGTGCACCTGCCTAATATCGTGTAGGGCTCCCCCGAGCACGCAGAAGTGCCGCAACACGACATAGCATGGACTCGACTATTGACTGAAGTAGTGCTGGAGGGAACTGACTCTATGAATCCTGCAGGGCTGTCCATAAGCCTGTAAGAGTACGAGGGGATGCAGATCTCTTCCGAACAGCACGTTTATTTCTTTATGCGTCAAGTTCCGTAGGACCAAATTGAGGAGCAAATTTCCAAGATGATGTAACATGTCAGTACATGAAACTACAAAATAAAAGTAATAACAGATAAAAATAAAATGTTAATGAACCCGAAAAAATCAATCCATAAGTTTAAGTAAACGCAACCAACAACATAAGAATCTGATTAATTTTTATAGGAACTCCTCGACAGAATAGAAGGCGTGACCCATGAGGAAACTCTTCAGATTCGATTTAAAAGTGGGTGGATAACTGCTAAGATTTTTTAATTCGAGTGGTAGCTTATTGAAAATGGATGCAGCCGTATACTGCATACCTTTCTGTACAAGAGTCAAGGACGTCCGAGTCAAATGCAGGTTTGATTTCTGCCGAATATTAACTGAGTGAAAAATGCTTATTTGTGGTAATAAGCTAATTCTGTTACCAAGAAATAACAGTAAGGAGTATATATATATATATATATATATATATATATATATATATATATATATATATATATATATATGAGGTGCCAATGTCAAAACACCCAGACTCTTGAACAGGGTTCGACAAGTGGTTTGTGAACTTACACTAATTATTGCCCGAACCACCCGTTTCTGAGACAAAGATATCCTTTTAGAATGGGAAGAGTTACTCCAAAATATAATACCATACGACATAAGCGAATGAAAAAGAGCAAAGCAGACTATTTTTCATGTCGAACAATGACGCACTTCAGATGCCGTTCGAATAGTAAAAATGGCAGCATTAAGTCTTTGAACAAGATCCTGAATGTGGGCTTTCCACAACAGTTTACTATCTATCTGAATAACTAGAAAACTTAATTTTTCAGTTTCACTAATCATATGCCCAGTCTGTGAAATTAAAATGTCAGCTTTTGTTGAATAGTGTGTTGTAAACTGTAAAAACTGAGTCTTAATGTGATTTACCGTTAGTTTATTTTCTACAAGCCATGAATTTAGGTCATGAACCACACTATTTGAAACTGGGGCAATGTTGCACACAACCACCTTTACTACCAAGCCAGTGTCATTATTAAAAAGCAATATTTTAGAGTTACCTGCAATTCTAGAGGGCATATCGTTAATATAAATAAGAAACAGGAATGGACCCAACACTGATCCCTGTGGCACACCCCACATGACTGTACCCAACTCACCGAGCGGAGTGGTGCAGGGGTTAGCAAACTGGACTCGCATTCGGGAGCACGATGGTTCAATCCCGTGTCTGGCCATCCTGATTTAGGTTTCCCGTGATTTCCCTAAATCGCTCCAGGCAAATGCCAGGATGGTTCCTTTGAAAGGGCATGGCAGACTTCCTTCCCCGTCCTTCCCTAATCCGATGAGACCGATGACCTCGCTGTTTGATCTCTTCCCCAAACAACCCAACCCCCCCCCCCCCCCCATGTACCCCACTCAGACCTCACATCACAGCCATTCTCAACATTGTGAATAATGATCTTTTGCTGTCTGTTGCTAGACTAAAAAGAGAAACCAATTGTGAGCTACCCCCTGTATTTTCTAATGGTCCAACATCTGGAGCAATATTTTGTGATCAACACAATGAAGCGCCTTAGTTAAATCATTAAAAAAATATGACTAGCGTTCCAGTACCTCACAGGGAAAAGATAATACAGCATTTTCAGTCGTTAAACGACTTCTAAAGCTGAACTGTATGTTTGGTAGCAAATCGTGTGATATAAAATGATCAATTAACCTTACGTACACAGCCTTTTCAATAAATTTAGCAGACACTGATGGCATGGAAATACAAAAATGGCTAAATACAGGGCTAACATGTGCAGCAGAGTACTTTAATGTTCAGCTAGGCACTCCATCATATCCATTAGAGTCCTTGTCTTAAGGAATCTAATTCCTGACTCAATCTCCCCCTTGTATGAATCACGAGAAGTATTTCAGACATCAATCTCGGAAAGGAATTTGCTAAGGAAATTATGATCCCAAGTAGAAACTAAATTTTTATTTAATTCGACAGCAATGTTCAGAAACTGGTTGTTAAATACTGTACATATATCTGATTTATCAGTAATAGAAATATTTTTACTACAAATGGACTTTATATTGTCGACCTCATGCTGCTGACGCGACACTTCCTTCGCAACTGACCATATGGTTCCAATTTTATCCTGTGAATTAGGTATTCTATTTGCATATCACATACGCTTTACCTTCCAAATAACATTTTTGAGCACCTTACAATACTGTTTGTAATGGGCTACTGTAGTTTGATTATGACTACTTCTAAGTTTTGATATAATTCCCACTTTGTTCTACATGATATCCTTATCCCACTAGTCAGCCACCTGGGGCTGCCTATTGCTGCTAGTACTCCGTTTAGAACGTTCTAATGGAAAGTAACTCTCAAAGAGCATGAGAAATGAGTTAAGGAAAGCATTGTATTTATCATCTGTGTTATCGGCACTATAAATATCCTGCCACTCTTGTCCCTTGACAGGGTTTAGAAAACTCTGTTGCTGTTGGATTTACTTTCCTACATAGTTTGCAATTATGTCACATTTGAGTACAAAAGCCTTTTAGTATTAAAATTTGTGCATCATGGCCTGAAAGGCCATTCACCCTTTTACTAACAGAATGCCCATCTCGTAATGAAGAATGATAATTATGTCAATGGCTGTGAAACCTGTTCCCCTGCACCCTAACTTGGAAAAGCACAGTCTCAATCAGATCATGTGAGTTTAGATCTACCAACATCCTTTTTCTTGCACCATCATACACAAAATTTATAGTGAAGTCACCACATACATATAATTTCTGGTACTTCGTACAAAGTGAATCACGGGTCTTCTCTAGCTTGAGCAGAAATGCTCTGAAGTCAGTTAGGGGACCTATAAACAACAACAATTAGAAGTTTAGTTTCGCTAAATTCAGCTGCCCCTGCACAACATTCAAATATCTGTTCAGTGCAGTGCTGTGATACGTCTATGGACTCAAATGGAGTACTGTTTTTTACGTACATAGCCACTCCTCCACCCCAAAAGGAACTCCTTGAAAAACAGCCAGATAATATGTATCCTGGTAAAGGAAGTCACCGAATTGTCGAATTATTTAACAGGTGCTCCATTACACCAATAATTTCAGAGTCAACATCTATAATCATTTCACTAACTTTATCCGTAATACCTCTTATATTTTGATGAAATATGCTAATTCCTTCTCTACGTGGAAACATGACATCGTATGAAAGTGAGCCCTTAGAGGGACTTCCGTTAAGGGGACCACACCCTGCCTGTCTAACCTGTGTTGATTTAGGCAAGTATTTGACACATGTCTGAGAAAACTATTTGATGCAGCACCTTAATATTTTTACTGTATACTACATGATGCTAATAGAGCCAACAGTACTAAAATCTGCTTTATCCATTTTATAGTTTTTAAGAAATACTTTTTTTAATTTATTAACAAAAATATTAAATTTCTTGTGCAGAGAACTTTTTTGTTTACTTCCTAATGGGGAATATTAATGAGAGTAGTACCAGAGGTGGCTTTTTATATTATGCGGAGTCTCTGAAAATTTCATTCATTTGTCTATGATAGTTTCTGATATAATGGGGTATATATACTGAAAATTTTAGTTTGCGGGAAATTGCCTTTAAAGATAAAACTTTTGAAATTTGTTACTTACAGTTAATGAAAACTGTCCTGCAGCATACGATGGCCTTTCTTTGGCCTCTAGCAGGTCTTCCAGCTTCTTTTTCACATTCCTGGATGTTTGCCTTGCTTTCTTGGCCATATTAGATGCAGACCTGTCTGCATCCGCTATCCTCATTCTATTGTAATGTTGCAGCCCACTGATCATATTTTCACCAGGATTAATTCCCGGCTTTTTCAGTACTCAACTCTTTACAATATTACCACAAATGAATGTAATAACAGCATCATGAACTCCTAGTGTCATTGAATGCATGCCTACAAATACAGATTTCGGAAGGCGGTTCCAAATTACGCTGCTGAAACATTCATTTGGGTTCTGTCTGCCCATGCAGACTTTTCCTTAGAAGGTCGGAATGAGCCAAGTCTCTGAAAATACGTTTAATTGCTGTAATAACAGCAGTAGGAAGAGAATGTTGGTAAGAATAAGATTCTCCAGTTGCCTGAGCCCTATTGTATTTGCACCACGAATTTTCTCCTGATGGACACAATCCATGACATGGCTTATAATCGGTAGAGGACTTATGGAAGAATGTGACCCAAAAACCTTTCTTAATTGCCTCCAGATTTTCTTTATTTCTCGTAATTGACTGCACATAGTATACCTGCAAGTTTTCTATTTCAGTTCTAGTTAACTGACCCTTTCCAGTCAACAATTTTCCATCTTCATTTTTTCTTCTTCTCATATGAACAGTTAGTTTTCTCTGACTTGTTCCCAAACGTTTTTGAACATGGCATCTCCATATGGCTTTGATTTCACCACTTTTTGTTGTATGCCTTACTGTCACCATCGCTCAAATATTTGGTGTACATTACGCCTCTAGTTTCTACAGAGTGATGAAATATTTGTTGTACTCTATGAACTTCCATACCACCACTTGTTCCTCTAAAATTAGCCACACAGCTGTGTTCTTTATGTTCATTGACATTACAACACTTGCAATATTTAGACATAATCTCCACATCTAACACTTTACCGGTGTCTACACTCGTGGCAGTCACTACTCCATTCAGAGAAGTACGTCCACTTTTCTGCCAAGTTCCATCAAGTGCAACTGAAATATCCGAACATCCACTGCTTCCCCAGCAGCCAGTTTCATGCTTTCCTCACTGACCTTACATACAGCTTTCTCTAATTTTTCAAATTTATTTGGTGGTTGATGAAAGTTCATCACTGAACAAAATGTTCTCCCTGCAGTCAAGCCCTTACCAATGGATCGTAAGGCATAAACTAATCTAGTATTGATTTCATAAGGGCCACTTGCATCTGGTTTTGAAGAACTCATAAATGAAATCACAGCTGAGCATTTAGTGCAGATTAAATCCAAAGCATTTGCTAGGTCTTTTCTCCCACTGGCACTCTCACAAATTTTTACACTGTGTGACTCACTGACTACATTGTACAAATTTAGAAATTACATCTGATAATATTCTCAAATTTATAATAGTATTGCTGCACCCCTTGTCACTTACAGTAAATTCGTTGTAACTCTCTTGAAATGGTGAGAAATTCTTTGATGGTGCACTTGTTGAAGAATTACAATTAGAAACATCGTTGCCAGGTGACATAACCTCTTGTACAGAAAGTATTCTAAACTTGTTTCCTCTAAATTGCTGTTCCTTGAAAATCCCTTTACGTTTCGTCATCTTCAATAAACACAACAAAATACACGTAAACAAGCACTGCAAACGTAAGTATAACAACTACTTGCAATCACAGTTGAACAAAACTAACCGCGTGTTTGAAAGCGTGTTGTTTACACACAGAAAAAAACATCAGAAACAAAAGAATACCAACCGTTGCATTCCAAGGATAGCCAACACACTCGGAGTAGAAACAAATTCCTAACGTACAATGTAGGGGATATAAAAATCTAAAATATATCCAGAAAATTAGTGACAGAAAAGTGGGCGTGGCACATAAACACACGTGGTAGGAAAATGCTCTTCAAATGCTTCAAAAAGTTTTTTTTCAGCGAAATCCTTTTCAGATGCTTAAATAAAACCTTAATCTATCGAAATATAAGGAAAACCGAAAATCGATTTTTTTCGACCTGAACTACGGTGTGGTTCTCTTAAGCAAGTACACCTACCAGCTGACTTCAAACTAAAAAAGGTGCAGGTCTAACACCAACTACTACAGGAACTTTTCCATGCGTGATCCCACCACCACCACCACCCACTGCACTGTCACCTATAAGATTTGCCAGCCTCCCCTTCCCATCCTATTGAGGGGCAGGCCATGCCTAGTGAAACCCGATCTACTGATAGACCCAACTGGCACCACTGAAATGTGACCCACGCCCTCTGCCATCAGCGCCCTGTCTAGTCCCATGCTAACGCGCCTAACAGCTGCATTAAGATGAGGCCGATCATGACGCAGAAACAGTCGCACCTGTTTGAGTAGCTATCTTTCCCAGGTCACCACGTACATCACATTCCTCGTACCTATCAAGATTGTTCCCTGCTCCACCCAGCATTTCTACCTGATCCTCCTTTGTAAAATTCCTACATAACTCACCTATGTTGTCATTCACCGGAGCCAAACGTGCACTAGGCTCCACAATGCTGGTAACCTGGTACTCACTCCCCAACACTTCCTGCAACAGCTGGCCCACACCTCTACCGTGCGAACTACCTAGCAACATAACCTTCTTCTTTCTGTTAGGCCTTTCAACTGACCTAGGCCTCCTAACTGATAAGGACTGCTGTACGTTTCCTACACCTACAGCTATAAGAGGCTCCTCTCCAATAAACTCTGACAGTTGGTCAAATCTATTGTATATACGCTAAATATAACTGTCCGAAAACCTTCTCCTAGGTGCTTTCTTGCCGGCTACCAGTTCCCATTCCCCACCACCCTTCACCCTCCTCAACCTGTCTAGTTTCTCCTTTGCGCATTGTAACTGCACCTGAAGGGCACAGATCTCAGGCTCCTGCTCCTCTATCAGTTTATTCCTACTACAGATTCTGCATTCCCAGGAGAGGATCTCGCTAGAATGCCCACTAGCTACTCCACTGCCTTCCCCTCAACGAAAATACTTTGAACAAATCCCACATCATAACCCATTACTCACAAACCTACGACAGAGCCCACAGTTCTCACTCATCGTAGAATTTTAGTTACTGAAAAAAACTATGTCTACGTTACCTAAGTTCAGTTACGCTAGTAGCACTATTTATAGTACTAACAATAGCGGTCTTGAAATTCTCTGTCGATACTAAGAAAGCAACAGCTTGTATTCGTACTACTATACAACAGCTAATACCAATACCAACAAAACTTCACAAATTAGCTAAAACCAATAATTATAGCGGCCACTAGAACACCTAACGAAGTTAAAACACTGAAGGAAAATTTCACTGAAATACTTCTCTAGAAACAATATGAAACGTCAGCTGAAAACTAAATTACGAAATTTATTAAATGACTTCAGCGCACAGAGAACTCTAAAAAACACACCACTGCAAGGCATCCCAGATACGCTAGATAATCTTCGTGTCTAGGGAGTTTGGTGGCCAGAGGGAGTGCTTAAACTCAGAAGAGTGTTCCTGGAGCCACTCGGTAGCAATTCTGGACGTTTTGGGTCCCGCATTGTCCTGCTGGAATTACCAAAGTCCGTCGGAATGGACAATGGACACGAATGGCTACAGGTGATGAGACAAGATGCTTAGGTACGTGTCACCTGTCAAAGTCGTATCTAGACGTATCAGGTTTCCCATGTCACTCCAACTACACGCCCCTAACACCATTACAGAGCCTCCACCAGCTCGAACAGTCTCCTCTTGACATGCAGGGTCCATGAGCTCATGAGGTTGTCTCCATACCCGTACACCTCCATCCGTTCGATACAATTTCAAACGAGACTCGTCCGACTAAGCAGCAAGTTGCCAGTCATCATCAGTTCAATGTCGGTGTTGACGGTCCCAGGCGAGGCGTAATGCTTTGTGTCGTGGAGTCATCAAGGGTACACGGGTTGGCCCTCGGCTCCGAAAGCCCATATGGAATGATTCGCATGCTGACCAGAATGATGGCAAAGCATTGAAATCTGCAGAAATTTGCGTAAGGGTTGCGAGTTCTGTCACGTTGAACGATTCTCTACAGTCGTCGTTGGCCCCGTTCATGCATGGTCTTTTACCGGCCGGAGCGATGTCTAAGATTTGACGTTTTACCGGATTCTTGATACTCACGGTACACTCGTGAAACGGTCATATTGGAAAATCCCCAATTCATCGCTACCTCGGATATGCTATGTCCCATCGCTCGTGTGCCGTCCAAACTCTCTAAAATCTTGATAACCTGCCATTGTAGCACCAGTTATAGATGTAACAACTGCCCCAGACACTAGTTGCCTTGTATAGCCGTTGAAATGATAATTAAATGGACACCCTAGCTGCAAACAGGCGTTGATGTACTTCACTGGGGACATGTTGAAAATGTGAGCCCCGATCGGGACTCGAATCCGGGATCTCCTGCTTACATGGCAGACGCTCTATCCATCTGAGCCACCGTGGGCACAGAGGATAGTGCGTCTGCAGGGACTTATCCCTTGCACGCTCCCCGTGAGATCGAGTCCCGGTCGGGGCACACATTTTCAACATGTCCCCAATGTAGTACATCAACGCCTGTTTGCAGCTAGGATGTCCATTTAATTATCATTTCATTTCTATCAAAGCTGCATGGTCATCCACGGTAACTGTTCTTTCGGGAACAGATACTACCGTCATACATAGTTAAAATATGGCTTCCGGGTCATTGACCTTCTTGTGCGAACGCACACGCTATGCCCGAACTCGTACGGGACTTGGTAGATTAATCTGCCACGAGTAATGAGTATGATGGGCAAACATCTATTAGGCGCACTACGAATGTAGTGGTGTGGACATGTTGGGAATGTGGATCTCACGGGGAGCGTGCAAGGGATAAGTCCCTGCAGACGCACTATCCTCTGTGCCCACGGTGGCTCAGATGGATAGAGCGTCGGCCATGTAAGCAGGAGATCCCGGGTTCGAGTCCCGGTCGGGGCACACATTTTCAACATGTCCCCAATGAAATACAACAACGCCTGTTTGTAGCCAGGGTGTCCATTTAATTATCATTTCATTTGTAGCAAAGCTGCATGGTCATCCACGGTAACTGTTCTTTCGGGAACAGATACTACCGTCATATATTGTATAGCCGTTGCCAACGGCAGCGCCGTATTGTGCCTGTTTATATATCTGTATATTTGAATACGCATACCTATACCAGTTTCTTTGGCACTTCAGTGTATATCTCTGTATTTGAATATGCATGCCTATACCAGTTTCTCCGGCGCTTCAGTGTAGAATATTAGTTGCAAGCTGCACTGCTATAGCGCAAGTAGACTGCGTTTTATTTGGTGACATGGCATTAGGGTTGGATATAGCGACCAGTTTGGCGGACCACCTCTGGAAGCCAGTAGCGCAGTCCCGAGCGGATACCCAGTTCCAGATGCAGGTGCAGGGCTACTATAGCGGCAGTACGCAGAGGCTCGCCTGTGAATCCATTGTCTGGGGCGGCAGGCGCTGTGTAGAATGTTGATGACCCGTATCTGTCAGTGGCGTCACGTCGCACGGCTTTCTCCACTGAGGAACGGGCAGGGTCGGCCACTTCACGTCAACCCCACATTAGACAAACAGAGTGCAACGCCCTACCTGACTACTGTGTTAAGACAAGCACGGAAGTTCGTCTGTGATTCGCTTATTGCTTCAAAGAGTCTGGCCACCGATTCGCACGCAGCAGATGTGAGACTCGTTTCAGATCCATATGTCACTGAGTCTGTATTGTTTTAAATTGTAGCAATTACTTCAGTTTGAGTTTGTCATGATGGATACCGAAAACATCTGAGATTTGGGATATCGCTTAGTTCATTTACACTTTTCGAAAGTCGAGATATCGCAGGTTTCGTATATGAACTGAAAGTCGTCCACTAGAAAACGGCATTCAAATTATTTGTCTTTCCGAGAATTATTAGTCGCTGGCAGTGTGAAAATAGACACTCTGCATTTAATTATTCTGCCACGAACTTCATTGACTTCGTCCACATAGCAATGTTACATTTTGGAAGAATAGCCGCCTGAATAATCGGGTGTCGGCGCAGCTGAGTTTTTGCCCCGTACCCATCTAGACTGCAAGACAAAGGACACTCGCTTTTTCGGGGTTGTTTGGAGTAGATCATTCACACGTTCGCTCCCCGCCCTAATTCGATAACTCTGTCTGATGTTTCATTTTGTTGACTGATCATAAGCTGCAACATACATGAAGTTATGGGTAGAATGTTGTTTGCTAGCTTGCTTTGGTGTAAGGCTTCGTTCGTAGAACTTTCGGTTTTGTAGATTTAATTTCTGTGTTACTGGGGTTAAACCTGTTGCTCAACGCGTGATACTGCATTCCATGCGCAAGTATCAGTATCAGTCCTTCATGGATTCATCCCTGTATGTAGGTCATGGCATGCACTACTAACCCACTTATTTAGCATTATGCTTAGTTGACCAAAGTCATGGTATAGCAACATGCACACATACAAATGGCGTTGGGATCGCGTACGAAAGGTACAGAAGGACACTGCATTTGTCTGTCACTGTAGATGATTCATAAGAAAAGATTTCTGGCGTGGTTATGGCCGCACTACTAACATTAACACTTTGAACGCGAAATGCTAGTTGGAAATACGCACATGGGACATACCATTTCGGAAATCGTTAAGGAATTTAATATTCCGACATCCACAATGTCAACAGGGTGTCTAGAATATCAACTTTCCGGCATTACCTCTACAACGTAGTGGCCGACGTCCTTCATTTAACGACCAAGAGCAGCGGCGTCTGCGTGGGGTTTTCGTAACTAACAGATAAGCAACACAGTGTGAAATAGCCGCAGAAATCACTGTTGGACTTACGACGAACGTTACCCTTAGGACAGTGCGACAAAATTTGGCGTTCCTGGGCTATGACAGCAGACTACCGAATCAAGTGCCTCCGATAACAGCACGACATCGCCTGAATCACCTCTTCTGGGCTCATGACCATATCAGTTGGACCCTAGGCCTGGCCTGGCCAGATAAGTCCCAATTTCAGTTGTTGCGAACTGTTGGTAGCGTTAGAGTGTGGCGCAGATCTCACGAAGCCATGGATCCAAGCTGTCAACAAGGCACCCTGCAAGTTGGTGTTGGCTACATAATGTCGTGGGCTGTGTTTGATCCAAATGAACGGATCATTGAATGGAAATGGTTGTTTTCGGCTGATTGGATACTATTTGAAGCCGTTGATGGACTTCATGTTCCAAAACGACGGCGGCTTTCCTATGGATGACAATGCATCCTGTCACTGGGCCATTAATCTTCGCAATTGGTTTTAAAAACATTCTGGATAGTTCAAGCAAATGGTTTGGCCACCCAGATCTCTTGACATGAGTCCCAGCGATCATTTCAGCACCGAACAGAAACTCAAAGTAACTGCTAATATGAGCGTGATTGGGCCTAGACATTGTTAGGAAGTGTGTTACTTACGGACTCAATAAACGAAGTTATGAACTGTTATCCCTTCGAAACAATATTTTCTCTCGTAATGAGGAACTGATGATTTTAATACCCGTAAAGGAAAGATACACGTTTTCTTTTTAGGCGACACGGTCAGGTTTCGTACGAAGCGTATCTTTTATACACGTTCAATAGCCGCATAAATGTCGTTTCAATTAAGAATTAGCGAAATATAGCGGGAGGGAGGTTACAACTAAAGAAGCTTGCAGCAGATCAGTATTTCCATGTAATCTCGTTACTCAGATTTTTGAGCAGGGAAGGTTGATGTGGGCATGAAAACTGAGAAAAAAAGACTAGCATATCTGTAAATTAGATAACGCAAGAAATAAATTTTAGTTACTGGTGAAAAATCTGTGTTAGACTTGCAAACAAGTAAATAATCCGACACACGCTTCTATTTAGAGGCATTCTCTGACACTTGGCTGTAGACCTGGAATGCGACATGACCTCGTCCGCCATCATGGGGGAAGTCGTCCTACAGTGCAGAAAGGAGATTCCACTTCGTGATGCGTGTTTCATTATATCGAGACCGCGAGCCCATCAAAATTCACGCGTGTTAGCCGACTGCGCGGTTCGTACGAGGGGCTTTCGATAAATAATGCAACATATTTTTTCACCAATTTCGGTTAAAAAATGCGAAATCTGTTGTGGTACATCGTGTGATACTCCTGCTTCAGCCCCTGTAGTTTCATGAAGTTCCGACAGGTGGTGACGCTGTACGTAGCCTTCAAAATGGATTCTGTAACGGAAGTCTGTTCCAAGCAGAGAGGTGTTATTGAGTTTCTTTGGCGGAAAGCCAGAGCATCACAGATATTCATAGGCGCTCGCAGAATTTTTGCAGAGGTCTGGCAGTGAAGAAAAAAAGCAAGGCCCGTCTTTGAGCGAGGCGTCCGTCATCAGACCAACAAGGTCGCTCAGACCTGTCCGACATCTCGCTTACCGGCCGGCCCCCACACAGCTGTGACTCCGGCAATGTTGGAAAGTGCGCATAAACTCATTCGAGCTTATCGATGGATCGCAATCAAACATCTCGTTGCACGACGGGACGTCCCTGTTGGTAGTACTGGTACCCTCGCCACTAAATGGGGTACACAGAGGTGTGTGGCCGCTCGGTTCCTGGCCACCTATCAGAAGACCATAGAGAGCAACGAAGGACGGTCTGTGAGGAATTGCTTGCGCGTTACAAGGATAATAGAGACACTTCCTTGTCGAACGCCGTCACACGCGCTGAAACATGGATTCGTCACTTCAAACAGGAAACAAAACGGCAGTCCAAGGTGTGGCGCCGAACCACCACTCCTCCGAAGAAAACGTTCAGAGCCGCACCCTCAGCAGTTACTTTTATGGCGACGGTATTCTGGGACTTTGATGGATTTTGACGTCCTCCCTCATGGTGCAGCGATCAACTTGGAAGCATGTTGTGGTACCCTCAGGAAACTGAAGAAAGGACTTAGGTGCGTTCGCCGCTACAAAAAAGATAATTTAATTACGATGCTCCACGAAAGCTCAATGCCTCACAGAAATCTGTGCTCCCGAGAGGAGCTCACAGTATTCCGTTAGACTGTACTTCGCCGGCCGTTGTGGCCGAGCGGTTCTAGGTGCTTCAGTGCAGAACCGTAAGTGTTGTAGAATTTTGGAACACGTATTGTGTTCGAGTATAATGACTTTTCTGGAGACTAGAAATCTACTCTGTAGGAATCAGCATGGGTTTCGAAAAAGACGGTCATGTGAAACCCAGCTCGCGCTATTCGTCCACGAGACTCAGAGGGCCATAGACACGGGTACACAGGTAGATGCCGTGTTTCTTGACTTCCGCAAGGCGTTCGATACAGTTCCCCACAGTCGTTTAATGAACAAAGTAAGAGCATATGGACTATCAGACCAATTGTGTGATTGGATTGAAGAGTTCCTAGATAACAGGACGCAGCATGTCATTCTCAATGGAGAGAATTCTTCCGAAGTAAGAGTGATTTCAGGTGTGCCGCAGGGGAGTGTCATAGGACCGTTGCTATTCACAATATACATAAATGACCTTGTGGATGACATCGGAAGTTCACTGAGGCTCTTTGCAGATGATGCTGTGGTGTATCGAGAGGTTGTAACAATGGAAAATTGTACTGAAATGCAGGAGGATCTGCAGCGAATTGACGCATGGTGCAGGGAATGGCAATTGAATCTCAATGTAGACAAGTGTAATGTGCTGCGAATACACAGAAAGATAGATCCTTTATCATTTAGCTACAAAATAGCAGGTCAGCAACTGGAAGCAGTTAATACCATAAATTATCTGGGAGTACGCATTAGGAGTGATTTAAAATGGAATGATCATGTAATGTTGATCGTCGGTAAAGCAGATGCCAGACTGAGATTCATTGGAAGAATCCTAAGGAAATGCAATCCGAAAACAAAGGAAGTAGGTTACAGTACGCTTGTTCGCCCACTGCTTGAATACTGCTCAGCAGTGTGGGATCCGTACCAGATAGGGTTGATAGAGGACATAGAGAAGATCCAACGGAGAGCAGCGCGCTTCGTTACAGGATCATTTAGTAATCGCGAAAGCGTTACAGAGATGATAGATAAACCCCAGTGGGAGACTCTGCAGGAGAGACGCTCAGTAGCTCGGTACGGGCTTTTGTCAAAGTTTCGAGAACATACCTTCACCGAAGAGTCAAGCAGTATATTGCTCCCTCCTACGTATATATCGCGAAGAGACCATGAGGATAAAATCAGAGAGATTAGAGCCCACACAGAGGCATACCGACAATCCTTCTTTCCACGAACAATACGAGACTGGAATAGAAGGGAGAACCGATAGAGGTACTCAAGGTACCCTCCGCCACACACCGTCAGGTGGCTTGCGGAGTATGGATGTAGATGTAGATGTAGACTGCTACGGTCGCAGGTTCGAATCCTGCCTCGAGCATGGATGTGTGTGATGTCCTTAGGTTAGTTAGGTTTAAGTAGTTCTATTTTCTAGAGGACTGATAACCTCAGATGTTAACTCCCATAGTCCTCAGAGCCATTTGATGTTTGACTGTCCTTCCTATTCCACCCTACGGCCCAGATCTCGGACGTTCCGACTTCCAGTTGTTTGGGAAAATTAAGTGTGCAGTCGGCTGGAATGAGTATGTTGGTGGTTGAGAGGCTGTTGATACAGCAAGACGTTGGCTCCGACGTCGCCCAGTAGAGTTGTACTATGCGGGCATACCGGCCGTCCCAAAAGGGTGACGTAAGACCGTCACATTAAAAGGAGATTATGCAGAAAAATAAGGAGTATGGATGTAGATGTAGATGTAGACTGCTACGGTCGCAGGTTCGAATCCTGCCTCGAACATGGATGTGTGTGATGTCCTTAGGTTAGTTAGGTCACCTCTCTACGTAAGTCTCGCACCACTATGAAGTTAGTGATATAAACATTAGCTGCAGTTCCACGGCAATCATTAGAAGTATTATCTCCTGATTTTGTCGAGATACAGCTGAAATCTGAGACTCAACAAGGCCCTATGGTACCCCTGTTACATTCCGTATGGAATTTGGGGCTGATTTAGTCCATTTTAACTATAATGTACCACATGTTTCGTGTAAAAAATCTTTAAAAAAACCTATACCCAATAACTGAAAGCAAGCACAGGTCACACTCGTCTACAGGGAGGACACCAGAAATAATATGCAAATTTACTGTCCAATGTAATTGACATCGATGCGTTGCAGAATCGTAGAAGGTAAATCAAGCGGAACTCAAACGTAATGATCTATCGCGAATAGCAAGAAGTTATCCGCACCAAAAAGGACGGTTCCGAATAAAAAGTCTAAGATATTAAACTTGAAATTACCTCATGAGACATCCTTATTTACACAAATACGATCATAAAGTTTATCAAACTAAATTTTCTGACTGGACTGACGATTACGTGTTCGGGTGTACCTCACCTACAAGGGGTGGACAAAAATATGGAGCCGCGCGGGATTAGCCGAGCGGTCTCAGGCGCTGCAGCATGGAGTGTACGTCTGGTCCTGGCGGAGGTTCGAGTCCTCCCTCGGGTGTGTGTGTTTGTCCTTAAGATAATTTAGGTTAAGCAGTGTGTAAGCTTAGGGACTGATGACCTTAGCAGTTAAGTCCCATAAGATTTCACACACATTTGAACATTTTGAAAAATATGGAAGCACAAGATGCACATCACATTATCAGGCCTAAGTCTATGTAGCATAACCATTTCCATTCAAAACCACTTTTATTCGTCTAGGAAGCGTACTTACGGGCCCTGAATACTTTCAGAGGGAATGTTACAGCATTCTTCTTGCAAAATATTGGCAAGTTGAGATGGATAGCGATCAAGCACCCTACTCCACAGTAGACCCCATAGGATCAAAAATATTTTATCTGGTGATTGTGGTGGCCACTAGAAATGCGAGAATTCATCCTCTGGTTCACATAATCAGTTCTGCACGATACGTAAGCAGAAGCCCTTTTGTCTCGGAACACAGCGTCAGCACTGGAAAACCATACGATGGACCTGATAGGCCAAAATCGTAACATTATCACAGGCGGTAATTATCTGCTGCAGGGTAACCTTCGGGCCCATGTAATACCACGATATGGTGCCCAAATATTCACCGGACCCCTGCCATGTTTCGCCGGCCGAAGTGGCCGTGCGGTTAAAGGCGCTGCAGTCTGGAACCGCAAGACCGCTACGGTCGCAGGTTCGAATCCTGCCTCGGGCATGGATGTTTGTGACGTCCTTAGGTTAGTTAGGTTTAACTAGTTCTAAGTTCTAGGGGACTAATGACCTCAGCAGTTGAGTCCCATAGTGCTCAGAGCCATTTGAACCTGCCATGTTTCACTTTTGGGACGTAAACACTGTCAGAAGTTGGAACTTATCCGACCATATGACACTATTATATTCCTCCACAGTCCAGGTTTTGTGGAACTGACACCACAGTTTTCCTGTTAATGACATTTGCATCATAGATGAGTGGTTTTGGTATTTCACTCTCCTTCTACTTCCCTGCTTAGGGAGCTCCATCCATGTTGTTTTGGTGCTGAAAGGGTTCACTAGTTCCGCAATAACCTTTGCAACCGTCGTCCTCGCACTTCTCCTCAGTCTTCTTTAATGATCATCCGAGACGATCGCTCAATCAGGGCCATCGAGATACAAGGGCCTTTTGGCATACATCACAGCACATGCATTACAGTACTTACGAGTTGCAGTGAACCTCTCCTGTGGGGGAGCGAGTTACTACTTCAGACACATTAAGTGATACTATAGGTCTTACAAGTTTCGGCTACCATCTACAATGACGAGCGAGTTTCCTTTTCAGACCAGTTTAATACTTCGCAACTTTGCATTTGAATTCACTCACGCTCTCGAAAACATATTACAAAGTTAAGGACTTCAAAGGACATCTTTTCATTGACAAACTGATGTCCGGCCTAGCCTCAAACGTAGCCAAGCTCTAGCAATGTAATATCAATGACTCAAACTGGAATAATTTCACTCACATAAATAACTGGGTATAACAGTTTGTGGGTACATGAAATGGACTAGTCACAAAGATCAGTCGTACGTAAGACCAGCGGCAGAATTCGATTCATTAGTAGGTTAGTGAGAATATGCAATGCATCTATAATGGAGATGGCTTACACGACGTAAGGCACCTAACTGAGTTACTTTCGTGGCGGATTCCGCGCGTAAATGGCGTGAAGGAACTAACGACTCTGTACGTGGCCATCCATCACGCAGCAGCCTTCAAACAGGAAAGCTTGTCCCTGCCCAGCTAGATCTCGCCACTATTTTGGCCAACCTTTACTTGCTCGTGGCTACTAGCAGACTCCTCGTATCCCAAGTGCTGGTTACGTCCGTCTTCCCTCGTACCGCTCTTCCGAATGGTCTTCAGATACAGCACATACAGAAGTGAAGCCCGCTCCCTGAATGCCAAGGAAACGTCCAAGTCAAAGCATCGTCGCTAAGTTACCCAAAAATATCAATACCACCAGAAACCAAAAAACGCAAGAAATCAGTTTTACAATACGAATGTTAGAATGAGTCTTTTAGAAATGACTGATTTATGTAATGAATTTCAGTCGCCAGTTGTATGTTACCGCTATAGAATTACTAAACGAAGGGTAGTAATAAAGTTTTAATTATCACCTCGAAAAAATTAAGTTACGTAATTATTTCTTAGTTTATTCGGAGAGAACTGTATGCGATTTTATCAAACGTCAAAATTACCGCACCACAATACTTTAGCACGCAGCTACAGGACAAGAACCATAATGGCGGACACGAGAAGGTGTAGTATCGTGCGGTGGTCGGCTTTCTGTGTGTGGAAGGGAAAAATACTGCAACAATTCTTACTGAGCTGTTGGAAGTGTACGGCAACGAAGCACCATAGGACACAGCGGTTAAGTAGCGCAGATGCTTCCGGTGTGCTGAAATAAATCTGAGCGACGAAGAACAAAGCGGCAGACCACCTATCTGTAAAAACCCAGGAATCACAACAGAAATGGAAGACCTGCTGTTCAAAGACCGTTGTGTGACAATCTGTGCGATAATGGGGTATACGTGGAAAACGGTCGTACACAACTTCTCTAGTATGAGATTTTCACTCTGCAGCGGAGTGTGCGCTGATACGAATCTTCCTGGCAGATTAAAACTGTGTGCCGGACCGAGACTCGAACTCGGGACCTTTTCCTTTCGCGGGCAAGTGCTCTACCAACTGAGCTACCCAAGCACGACTCACGCCCCGTCCTCACAGCTTTAGAGCACTTGCCCGTGAAAGGCAAAGGTCCCGAGTTCGGGTCTCGGTCCGGCACACAGTTTTAATCTGCCAGGAAGTTTCATATCAGCGGACACTCCGCTGCAGAGTGAAAATCTTATTCTGGAATCATCCCCCAGGCGGTGGCTAAGCCATGTCTCCGCAATATTCTTTCTTTCAGGAGTGCTACTTCTGCAAGGTTCGCAGGAGAGCTTCTGTAAAGTTTGAAAGCTGGGAGACGAGGTACTGGCAGAAGTAAAGCTGTGAGGACGGGGCGTGAGTCGTGCCTGGGTAGCTCAGTTGGTAGAGCACTTGCCCGCGAAAGGTAAAGGTCCCGAGTTCGGGTCTCGGTCCGGCACACAGTTTTAATCTGCCAGGAAGTTTCAACTTCTCAAGTGTTTGCACGACATTTTAAAGACGATAAATGAATCCGTCCGTCGGTTTCCGTGACTGCTCATTGCCACTGAAGGAACCTCCGGATAAGGGCAGCAGCGGCAATGTTTCAGATCAAGTCTTTACCCCGCCTAATCATCATGATCCAATGATGGATGTAGCGCAATGACCACAAATGCTAGGAAGAAAATAGTCAATGGAAATATGTGGATTAACAACCTGCGGAATAGGCAAAGACCCAACCTTCATTGGGTAAATTGATGCTGGGTGTTTTTAGGACTACCAAATGGATTATGTCCGTAAGGGGCACACAGTGACACGAGCATAACGGGAAAAACGTATGATGAGGTTACGGCAGTTCGTCAAGACGAAGTTTCGTGGGGCGTCTTCCGATGGGGTGGGTATGCTCCATGCATACACCTCAGCTCATTCTGTGTAGGGGTAAGTCACGTAGAACAAAGTCACTCCCGTATTGTAGTGCAATCGCGATGACATGACTTTTTAGGTGGAAAGTATCCTGATCATCCAAAATGCGAGGTCTGCCCTGAGTCACCCATCACTGAGAAAAATCTGGGACATTGAAGGATGAATGTGTAGAGGACGGATAACACCTTCACTAAGTTTCACACTCAGAGCTTGATGTTTTTGGAGGTGACAGCTAAAAATGTAACTCTACCCTACGTAAACTGGCCCTTCTCCAGAGAAGTTTTCAAACATTAAAGAATATACTGTTTGCTTCCTGTGTCAGTACTAACTGCCTGAGAGGAGTCTGGATCAATTCCTGACGAAACATCAAAAGCAAGAAATCACTGTCATCAAGAAATGATAGGAAGAGTCGTTTAAATCCGACCGATTCAAGTAATGAATCTTTCCATCGCCCGTTACAAAAGGTGTGTTCACAAAGTAACTCCGATTTTGTGAACTCGCGTGTTTTACTAGCCGGATGCGAGTGATACTCTCATTGTTGTGCTGATAAACGCGTCTGAAAATCAGGAGTACAGTGCTAACCATATCGTATGTTTCTTCCATTCCCAGCTGTCGAAAAGAAATACAAATGAAGTTTTACAAAGTCATGCCAGTACCTACTACGCTTTGTGTATCTGAAACCTAGGTTCCCACGCAAAAGGGTGCAGCAGAGATCGGTCTAGAAATGAAGACAATAGGAAAGATTTACAAGCTTATTCAATGCACAAGAAAAGATATCTAAATAGAAACAGATGCTGGGAGCATTTAGATACAATGACACAGTAGATTTCCAAAAAGTAATTCTTGACTACAGACTACGAGATATAAGACACAGGGCAAGATCACAGAAGAGATGGCTAGGCTTGTTAAACGGATATCACCTAGTCCATGAAAGGAGGAGGAGGAGGAGGAGGAGGAGGAGGAGAAGAATAAGAATAAGAACAATGTCTAACAGAATTTCTATTAAATTGTGCTCCAAGAACGTAGTGAAGTGCAGCAAAGTTTCAGAAATGGTAAATTCTGTGCGTCTGCTGTGAATGAAACATGGGCTTATGAGTAGTGTAAGCGTCACGGAGAAGGCACTAAAGACGTTAAAGATGACGAACGCTTTGGACGGTCAGAAAACGGAAGAAAATGATTATGAACGATGGCCGAATCACAGTCAGAGAATTTCATGATGATTTTGGATATAGAACGTGTGACAGCAAGATTCGTTCCACAATTCTTAGTTTTTGAGCAATAATAACTGCGAATGCAAGCTGGCCACGAGTCGATTTACAAAGCAACTGCACTACCGGATTGCTGGAACGTGCCGTTACAGGTGTTGAGGTTCGGATTTACAGACGTGACGTCGAAACTCACGCTCAGTCGTCACAGCGCGAGCATTCTAGACCGCCAAGCTGGAAAAACACTCGTCAAGAGAGGTCAAAATCGTTCAAATGGCTCTGAGCGCTATGGGACTTAACTTCTGAAGTCATCAGTCCCCTATAACTTAGAACTATTTAAACCTAACTAACCTAAGGACATCACACACACCATGCCCGAGGCAGGATTCGAACCTGCGACCGTAGCGGTCTCGCGGTTCCAGACTGTAGCGCCTAGAACCGCTCGGCCACTCAGGGTGGCTAAGAAAGGTCAAATGCGAAGGTTATGTTCACTGTGTTCCTCGATGATAGCAACCTAATTCACCATAAGAAGTTCCCGAAAGGATTAATGATTAAACAAGTACAATTACTTACAATTTTAACGCCGTTTGAGTGAAAACAAAAACGAAAAATAAACGCCCCGTCCTGTGATGAAAGAATTCATGGCTTTTGCACCACGCTTATCCACGCCTTCCACTTCGTTCCTTGCTCGCGAATTTTTGGCCAAAAACAATACTTCGATGATGCCTAAGCCTCTACATGAGGCAGACATGGCCGGAGATCTTTGTTCCAAAAAATTGTCGAAATCTTAATGGGATGTCGCTGTACAAGCAGAGTTGAGGTTAAAAGCGTAGCACTGAAAGAATTACAAGCTTTCGCAAATGTTGATTTCACAAGTGTTTCTTTTGAGTTGGATAATTTTTTTTCAAACCACCCATATGACCGCTGCAGACCTACATAATTTTCCATGTGTGAGTCGACTATAATGCGAGTTTACGTCTGCAAATTCTGACGGGGTCTCCTACACTTTTACCGCATTTTCTAACGGCCTAGCTCCATTCCGCGGCTGCTGGTGAGCTTTGTGGTACTTGCGACACCCTCTTCTGAGAGGCGGCGTATCGCTTTAGTCGGCCGCGGGCAGTCCCGGAGCGGAAGCAGGGCTGAGTAGGCGGCCGGCCCGGCCTCTGTATTGAGCAGTCTCCTTATCCTGCGGGGAGGGCAGCCCGCCGGCGCCTCGGAGGGCGCGCCCTCTAAGGCCGCTTGTTTGCCTAAAAGTAATAGGTGTTTGCTTATTCATATCACGCCGGCCGTGGCCGCAGCCGGCGGCGAGAGCCGGCCTGTTTGCTGCGGTCGCTTCTGCGAACTTGGGCAGAGCTCCTGGCCTCCTACCACGTGCAAACTGCGCCTAGTCTACCAGCTGTCTGCCTCTTACGATATCCAGCTGTCGTCAGGAAGGTGCCACACGTTCCCGCCGAATAACAGTTTGCCGATTACGTACAGGAGGATGACAGCGTTAGAAACCTGTTACGAAATTCTGAGAGACTTGCAGATTATCGGCGCATGGTTCGACGATTGCCAGCTGATTTGGACGTGCCATATCAAAGAATCAGTTCGTTTTCTCAAATTGCGGCACAAATTTCGTTTCTTGGTTTCCCCGATTTGATTCAGTACCTCCTCATAATGGACTTGCGACATCAGCCTCACGGAATGGATAACGTCTGGAGAAGAGATTATAAGATGAAATGGGTTGCTGCAGAACAATGCTGAAGATTAAAAGGTTAATAGGGTACCTATTAATACAGAAAATATATGAAGTGAATTTGAAATAGCGAATAACGACAACCATCAGCTGTAGAATGAAATGCCGACAGTGAAACTTTATACCCGGCCGGGACTCAAACTCGGATTTTTGCTTAACGCGATGAGTCCCAGTTCGACACAAATTTTCATTGTCCTCATTCCATTCTACAGCTGATAGTTGTCCTTATTCGGCGTTATGAATTCAATACAAGCATGTCCAAAGGAACTTTGAATAGTAATCAAAATAACACAGGCACTGTTCTTATCATATTTATCTGCTGATACCGGGGAAGTGACCTTATAGTACAACGTCTGACCTGTACGGGAGTATACACTACTGGCCAATAAAATTGCTACACCAAGAAGAAATGCAGATGATAAACGGGTATTCATTCGACAAATATACTATACTAGAACTGACATGTGACTACATTTTCACGCAATTTGGTTGCATAGATCCTGAGAAATCAGTACCCAGAACAACCACCTCTGGCCGTAATAACGGCTTTGATACGCCTCGGCATTGAGTCAGAGCTTGGATGGCGAGTACAGGCACAGCTGCCCATGCAGCTTCAACATGATACCACAGTTCATCAAGAGTAGTGATTGGTATATTGTGACGAGCCAGTTGCTCGGACACCATTGAGCAGACGTTTCCAATTGGTGAGAGATCCGGAGAATGTGCTGGCCAGGGCAGTAGACGAACATTTTGTGTATCTAGAAACATGCGGTCGTGCATTATCCTGCTGAAATGTAGGGTTTCGCAGGGATCGAATGAAGGATAGAGCCACGGGTCGTAACACATCTGAAATGTAACATCCATTGTTCAAAGTGCCGTCAATATGAACAAGAGGTGACCGAGATGTGTAACCAATGGCACTCTACATCTTCATCTACATACATACTCCGCAATCCACCATACGGTGCGTGGCGGAGGGTACCTTGTACCACAACTAGCATCTTCTCTCCCTGTCCCACTCCCAAACAGAACGAGGGAAAAATGACTGCCTATATGCCTCTGTACGAGCTCTAATCTCTCTTATCTTTGTGGTCTTTCCGCGAAATGTAAGTTGGCGGCAGTAAAATTGTACTGCAGTCAGCCTCAAATGCTGGTTCTCTAAACTTCCTCAGTAGCGATTCACGAAAAGAACGCCTCCTTTCCTCTAGAGATTCCCACCCGAGTTCCTGAAGCATTTCCGTAACACTCACGTGATGATCAAACCTACCAGTAACAAATCTAGCAGCCCGCCTCTGAATTGCTTCTATGTCCTCCCACAATGCGACCTGATAGGAATCCCAAACGCTCGATCAGTACTCAAGAATAGGTCGTATTAGTGTTTTATAAGCTGTCTCCTTTACAGATGAACCACATCTTCCCAAAATTCTACCACTGAACCGAAGACTACTATCCGCCTTCCCCACAATTGCCATTACATGCTTGTCCCACTTCATATCGTTCTGCAATGTTACGCCCAAATATTTAATCGACGTGACTGTGTCAAGCGCTACACTACTAATGGAGTATTCAAACATTACAGGATTCTTTTTCCTATTCGTCTGCATTAATTTACATTTATCTATATTTAGAGTTAGCTGCCATTCTTTACACCAATCATAAATCCTGTCCAAGTCATCTTGTATCCTCTTACTGTCTCTCAACGACGACACCTTCCTGTGCACCACAGCATCATCAGCAAGCAGCCAGACATTGCTATCCACCCTATCCAAAAGATCATTTATGTAGATAGAAAACAACAGCGGACCTACCACAGTTTCCTGGGCCACTCCAGATGATACCCTCACCTCCGGTGAACACTCACCATCGAGGAAACTCCATATCATCACGCCGGCTGATACCCCAGTATGCCGATGACGAATACACGCTTCCAATGTGCATTCACCGCGATGTCGCCAAACACGGATGCGACCATCATGATGCTGTAAACAGAACCTGGATTCATCCGAAAAAATGACGTTTTGCCATTCGTGCACCCAGGTTCGTCGTTGAGTACACCATCGCAGGCACTCCTGTCTGTGATGCAGCGTCAAGGATAACCGCAGCCATGGTCTCCGTGCTGATAGTCCATGCTGCTGCAAACGTCGTGAAACTGTTCGTGCAGATGGTTGTTGTCTTGCAAACGTCCCTATATGTTGACTCAGGGATCGAGACGTAGCTGCACGACCCGTTACAGCCATGCGGATAAGATGCCTGTCATCTCGACTGCTAGTGATATGAGGCCGTTGGGATCCAGCACGGCGTTCCGTATTACCCTCCTGAACCCACCGATTCCATATTCTGCTAACAGTTATTGAATCTCGACCAACGCGAACAACAATGTCGCCATACGATAAACCGCAATCGCAACAGGCTACAATCCGACCTTTGTCAAAGTCGGAAACGTGATGGTACGCATTTCTTCTCCTTACACGAAGCGTCACAACAACGTTTCACCAGGCAACGCCGGTCAACTGCTGTTTGTGTATGAGAAATCGGTTGGAAACTTTCCTCATGTCAGCACGTTGTAGGTGTCGCCACCAGCGCCAACCATGTGTGAATGTTCTGAAGAGCTAATCATTTGCATATCACAGCATCTTCTTCCTGTCGGTTAAATTTCACGTCTGTAGCACGTCATCTTCGTGGTGTAGCAATGTTAATGGCCAGTAGTGCACATAATGGATGTACGAAGACAGGTCGTAGATAGATGGTAGACGACGTATGGAAGTTTGGGCCTCGCCGTGGGTCCAGCATGAATATCCAAATGGTGAAGCTACTGCCGCGATGAGCGGGAAATCACGTTTCGAGTCCCGGTGCCGAACAAATTTTCATTGTTGTCATTCCATTCTAAAGCTGATGACTGTCCTTATTCGCAATTGAGAATTCATTTCATGTCTATCATAACGGCTGTAGTAACTGCTGTCTTGCTCCTTTGGATATGCATTCATTTCCAAAGGAACTTCGCATCGAAATCAGCATGGCACAGGCACTGCAATATCACACCTTCGGAAAAGGATTTCTAACTTTTAAATTTTTAGAAGTTGTTAATAAATTCTTATTTTTCAGAAATTATTTTATGCTGTATCCAGTCTGCATTTTATATCCTCTGAACATCGACCACCGTTACTTATTTTACTGTCCAGGTATCAAAATTCATATACTGCTTTCATTACTTCGTTTCCTAATTTAGGAGCACTGCCCAGAAAGTGATGCACTGCTTTTCTTATCCCAGCCGAGAGCGATGCTGGGAATACGAAACGTTACGTATGTGCTATTTTAAGTCTCCTGAGTGAGCGCACCAAGTTTCAGTCACTTCCGACTGATAATGTAGCTGCAGGACAGATTCGAAATGGCGTGTGTAGGTGATGCAAGTTACAAGCAACGTGCCCTCAATGAATTTCTCACTGCAGAGAAAGAAACTTTGAGGAATATTCACAAACACTTGTGCGAAGTCTACGGAGCATCTGCTGTCGACAGAAGTACAGTTAGTCGCTGGGTGCAGAGGGTGAGGTCATCAGAAGGCGGTTCGGCGGAGCTCACGGTTTGCAGCGTTGGGGGAGATCATCAACGGCTGTCACACCTGACATGTTGCAGCGAGATGATGTTGTACTTCGTGAGGTCAGACGCATTACGACTCGGCAGTTGGCGCTGCATTTATTAATCAGCAAAGGAATTGTGTATGCAGTATAGGATATTCAGAAGTGTGTGCACGATGGCTCACACGGTGTCTAACACAGGATCACAAATCGCACAGAAAAAACATTTGTCGACTTGTTGCAACGTCTTGAAGCTGTGGAGGAGACCCTCTTGTCCCTGATTGAGACAGGTGATGAAACCTGGGTTCACCATTTTGAACCCCAAACAAAACAACAGTCGATGGAATGGCGCCATTCTCATTCCCCACAGCAGAAAAAAATTCAAAACGACTGCTTCCGGTGGTGAGGTCATAATCACCGTGTTCTGGGACTGTGAAAGTGTGATTTTCATTCATGTCATCCCAAGAGGCGGAAAAATTAATTCAGAAGCATTGTCAACACATTAACAAAACATAAGACGCGCTTCCGGCGACTTCGGCGCCAGAGCAACCCCGGGATGAAACTTCCTGGTAGATTAGAACTGTGTGGCAGACCGAGACTCGAACTCGGGAACATTTCCTTTCGCGGGCAAGCGCTCTACCAACTGTGCTGTCCAAGCACGACTCAGGACCCGTCCTCACAGCTTCAGTTCTGCCAGTACCTCGTCTCACACCTTCCAAACTTCACAGAAGCTCTTCTGCTAACCTTGCAGTTAGTCTCGGTCCGACATACAGTTTTAATCTGTCAGGAAGTTTCATGTGAGCGCACACTCAGCAGCAGAGTGAAAATCTCATTCTGAACACAGGGGATTTTTTGTTGCAACGCGATAGCGCTCCGCCCACAGAAGTCTGAAGAATGCTGAATACATCGCAGAAAAGGGTTGGACAGTGTTACCCCATCCACCCTACAGCCCTGACCTAGCCCCCTCGGACTTCCTCATTTTTGGGCCATTAAAGGATTCCATTCGTGGAAGACATTTTGAGGACGATGAGGAGGTGATTCACACAGTGAAGCACTGGCTCCACCACCAGGACGAAGATTGGTACCGACATGGCATACATGCCCCTGTTTCGCGTCGGAGGAAGGCCATACAACGGTATGGAGATTACGTGGAAAAATAGGGTATGTACATAAAAAACCATTCTTTTGTGTGTGTAATGCTCATTATGTCCAACAAAAACCTGTTGTAGAAGAAAATGCGGTGCATTACCTTAAAAGCAACCCTCGTAATTCCTCAGCATCTCCCGCATCTCGTGGTCGTGCGGTAGCGTTCTCGCTTCCCACGCCCGGGTTCCCGGGTTCGATTCCCGGCGGGGTCAGGGATTTTCTCTGCCTCGTGATGGCTGGGTGTTGTGTGCTGTCCTTAGGTTAGTTAGGTTTAAGTAGTTCTAAGTTCTAGGGGACTTATGACCACAGCAGTTGAGTCCCATAGTGCTCAGAGCCATTTGAACCATCCTCAGCATCATCTGATATAATTTGACATCGTTCTTTTAACTTTGTTTTACTTTTGTTAATGTTCATCTTATAATCTCTTCTCCAGACGTTATCCACTCCGTGAGGCTGATGTCTAAAGGGTCTAATGGCTCTAACTTAAGATCTAAGGTCATCAGTCCCCTAGACTTAGAACTACGTAAACCTAACTAACCTAAGGACATCACACACATCCATGTCCGAGTCAGGATTAGAACCTGCGACCGTAGTAGCCTCATGATTCCGGACTGAAGCGCCTGGAACCGCTGGACCACAGCGGCCGGCAGGATGATGCCGCAAGTCCTTTATTGTCTCCGACGGAATTACAGTACCATAGGCGAGTCGTAAAGTTTTTATTTACATCTTCAACTTTGTAGTCCTGTCTTCCTCAGTTGCTTATAATATTACTGTATGTTGTTAATTTTTACTTGTTGACCGTCTAACTACGATTGAATGAAACACAGTTTTCGTGCCATACACGTTTCGCCTTTATTCTCTGCGAGGCATCTTCAGTGGCTTGAATAATGTACGTATTCCAGGCCAATGAAGATGCCTTACAGAGAATAAAGGGGAAACGCGTATGACACGAAAATTATGTTTCATTCAGCTATAGTTAGACGGTCAACAAGTAAAAATTAACAAGTACAAGAATAGTAGTCTTTGTTTATTCTCACTGACACTTGGTTCCCCTCCCAAATTCCCCCCCTGGTTTCCTTCACTGCATTCTTCAGTCCCTCTTACAATGCAAGTCGTATAGTCAGTATTGCCTTCCATCTTCCTACATGTCTCCGGAATCCAGTGTCATCTTCCTGAAGGACGTTTTCTGTCAGTGTTTCCATTCTTCTACAAATAATTAATGTCAGTGTTTTGCAACGACAACGCATGAAAATGCTGTTTCTCTGTAATTCACAAGCTTGTCACCACAAGGCTTATTTGAAGTTGGAATTATTACGTTCCTCTTTGAGTCTGAAGGTATTTCATCTGTGTCACACATCTTGCTTTCCAGGTGGAACATTTTGGTAATAAGACGTCCTCGCAAGAGCTTGACAAATCAGAGGAACCGTTGTCTACCCGCTGTACTTCGTTCTGTTTATTTTTTCTCCCGGTATCATGCCTTCTACCTCCGCTTTAACTACTTCCTCTTCCCGTTCCCTAAAATTGCATTCAAAATTTTTATGTTGATGGCTATTTTATACATTTTGTCCACCTTTCAGTCTTTCATTCTTTGTTTCTTGCCTGCGTAGTATGTGAGCTCTAGGCATTCATACAACACGGAATCTTTTCTCCAAAAGTTTCTTTAATTTTCCTACAGGCAGTAAATGACTCTCCATCATGCATATTGCTTGATCTTTACGGTTCCGCTGCGGCCATTCCTACTCTACTAATTTGCGTTCATTGTCAGTCACAGTTTTAGACGTTCGTACATTGTCAGTAACAGTTTTAGACATCTGTACTCCATTTTCCTTCTTCAGTTGCTGTATTTTAACTTTTCTGCTTTCTTCAATTAAATTCAGTATCTCATGTGTTATCCAAGAACCTCAACTGGACCCTGTCCGTTTGAAAAGTTGTTCCTCTACTTCTTTCATCATATCATTTTACAGTGGTGTCCATTCTTATATGTATTGCAAAAACAATCACTGAATATGAAATGTTACTTATAATCCGTTTTGATTGCAAAAATGTTTATTCACATGACCGGTTTGGTTCCTCTAGAACCATCTTAGGATCTGCAATTTCGGTTACAGGAGAAACCAATGCACACTCGTTTTTGCAAGACGGATTATAAGTAACATTCTGTGTATTGCTTTCTCCTGTTTCACTCAATAGGTACCTAATGCTCCCTCGCCGTCCCGGCTAGCCGAGCAGTCTAACGCGCTGCATTCCCGAGCGGGAAGGCGTCTCGGTCCCCGGCACGAATCCGCCCGGGGATTAGTGTCGAGCTCCAGTGTGCCGGTCAGCCTGTGGGTGGTTTTTAAGGCGGTTTTCCATCTACCTCTGCGAATGCTGGCTGGTTCCCCTTATTCCGCCGCAGTTACACTGTCTTGGCGATTGCTGAGCAAACACCGTTTCCACGTACGCGTACACCATAATTATTCTACCACGCAAACACTTGGGGTTACACTCAACTGGTTCAAAATGGTTCAAATGGCTCTGAGAACTATGGGACTTAACATCTGAGGTCATCAGTCAACTAGAATTTAGGACTACTTAAACCTAACTAACCTAAGGACATCACACACACCCATTCCCGAAGCAGGATTCGGACCTGCGACCGTAGCGGTCGCGTGGTACCAGACTGAAGCGCCTAGAACCGCTCGGCCACTCCGGCTGGCCACACTCAACTGACATCAGACGTTCTGGGGGGGGGGGGGGTTCACTTAGGGACGAACCGCACAAGAACCCTGGATTCGGTATGGAGCGGCGGTGGATTGGGTGGACTGCTGTGGCCTGTTGTGATGTTGAACCACTGAGGGCTACAGCGTGACGAAGCCTCTGTTGTTTTTAGATCCCCGGTTTAATACACACGTACATACATAATGCTCCCTTACACAACCCCAACAATCTCAGGTTCAAAATTGTTAAACCTGTTGTGGCCGCTTGTTGACAAATTGCCTGTTGGTTTCTGTCTCGGGTTCTTCGGTCGAGCTTGATTTGGGGATTTTTCTGACGTGTTACCATCATGAGCGGTTGGCATTGATATATCTTCACCCTCCACTGCTTGTGGCCGACTGGAGTCGAACTCGCGGCAACAGATTATATCCACCTGGAACGCCGAGGGCTTTCCCGTGGTCGTTCGCTGCAACACGGGACTTCAGGATCCGTTCAACTTGAGGGTTGCCCCTTCCTTGTTGAAGTTATTGTCGTTTTTGCGTATTTATATATATTCCCTGAACAAGCGGGTGTGATAGCTCTGCTTTACAGCAAGAATTTCCGTGTCGGTCTCACACGGAGGGTGCTCCGCCAATTCCGACTTCTCCGCTTGTCCCAATCTGCACTTCCGCCTTTGCTGGTTGATCCTAAATTTTATGCAAGTGCGCCTCTTTTCTCCTTTGTTGATTTGAGACACTCTTTGAACTTCTTTGTCAGTTTTTAAAGAGTCCCTAAAAATGGCTCTGAGCACTATGGGACTTAACATCGGAGGTCATCAGTCCCCTAGAACTTAGAACTAACCTAAGGACATCACACACATCCATGCCCGAGGCAGGATTCGAACCTGCGACCGTAGCGGTCGCGCGAAAAGAGTCCCTACGCCGCGTTTGCACAATATACGGCAGATTATTTCCACCACTCCAGGAAGTATGGCACAAAGGCCGAATCCGACATTTCTTATTCCGAAATGTCACTTCGCCGAGTCCTTTATTCCGTGACACTTCTTAAGCGACTTGTGGACTACACATTGCTCCTCTGAACGCTTTCTAGTATGTGTTGCATGTTTTCATCTCGTGTCTGAGGTGCTACGGCTCACATATTCGTCTTGCTCGCGAAAGTATTCATCATACTTCTTTCCTGGCTCGAGTGATGATTTGACAGTTCGCGCAGATGTAAGTCTTTGTGTGTCGGTTTTCGATGGATGCTGTGTCCCAGGTTGGTTGGTTGGTTGGTTGTTTGGGGAAGAGGTCAGACAGCGAGGTCATCGGTCTCATAGGATTAGGGAAGGATGGGGAAGGAAGTCGGCCGTGTCCTTTGAAAGGCACCATCGCGGCATTTGCCTGGAGCGGTTTAAGGAAATCACGGAAAACGTAAATCAGGATGGCCGGACGCGGTTTGTCCCTGGATTTCATTTTCTCTTGTAACCAGCACATATAAGAAGGGTTGCTCTTGGTCTTTTTCTACCTCCGTAGTAAATTTTGTGTTAGCATGCAGACCTGGAGTCTTAGGAAGTAACGGAGATGTTCGTCAGCATGGCTCCACACAGTTAAGCATTCGTCGACGTAACACCTTAGGTTTGCAAGGTGCCTGGTCCAGCTCCTATGTTTTGAAATGTTCCATGAAGAAGTTGACCACCACTGGACTAAGGAGATTACAACAGGCGAAGCCTTGTAGTTGTTTGTAGATGTTCTCATTCTAAATTAAATAATTCGTGGTGAGATACGCATGAAAGAGTCTGGTGATGTCTTGCAGGAAAATGGAACCAGTATACTCCAGAGAATCATTGAGTGGTACATCGGTAAACAAAAAAACTGCATCAAAGTCCCAGTTTTACTTTCTTCAGGTTCCTAAGTCCTTTACATATGTGTCGGTCTTTCCCAACTGCGATTAAAACATAGAGGCCAAGTTTTTCGACAGTTTATACGTCGATGAACCAGCTGCGCTTACAATCGGTCTTAGTGGAGAACTATCAGTATGGCTCTTACAGCCGAAGTGGTAGGGCTTCTGTGATTCCCATGTTCTTGTGTGCGTCCGCCGAGATAAGACGCCGTGACTAACCGATTCGTATTCCGTGTAATCCGCTGTGTCGGATATGCACTTCCTTCTTCGCTATATCGTCAGATCTAATAGGTACATCTTTTGCTCATAATCTTCGGTCTTCATCACAATGACTGCACGTACCTTGTCGGCAGGAGTATCCAAGACAGGGCGAACATGCAATTTTTCAACAAGTGTCAAAGAAAGCCCTAGCAATTTTGTACTGCGGCTCTGTCGGGTGGGAGGGGGGGGGGGACGCTGATTTTTAGGTTGTGTAGATCGCACCGTCGCCTTGACAAACGACAGAAGACGAAAGTAAGTTTGCTGTCCTCTCTCACCTTTCTGTCGCTGTTCCGGAACGAAGGGGCCACGACAAAGTTCTTGAAATTTAAGCGTCTAGTTACCACCGTCCATGCACGTAGTATCTACGACGAATGCAACGAGCGTTCCTTCCTGAGAGAACCCATGCAAAATAGAGACTTGGTAAGAGCGAGAAACCTTTGGACATTTTCTATCGAAGATGTGGCGACTTGCGTCGAGACGACAAGGACAAGATCGACAGCGTCACTCACAGTAGCATGCAGAATAAACTCGACCGCTGCACCGAGCGACGGAAGAGAAAGTTTGCAAGATGTGGGAAGCAGATTGACAAGTCGTTTCCCGACGAGTCATGTGCAATAGCCAATTTCAGAGAACGACCACTGAGCAAAGAGGAATAGTCTATCCTCCAAAAAGGATGGAATTTCGCTCTCATCCCGAGAACTTTGCCTATGGAGGGTATTATGTTCATAGTGAAGCGGCCATTCGGACCATTCCTTGTGAAGTGTGTGAAGAAATACGCACTGAAACCGCCAGGATACTCTACCGAACAAAATTAACAGCCTTCCAGCATGAGGAAAGAAGAGTTACAAGCTATCAAGAGCCTTAACGCCGAAAAGAGTATATTGGTACTGCATGCCTACAAGGCTGCAGGGAACAAGAAAGAGAAAAGGCTCAAGGTGAACGGATCCTGGATCGTGTGTTGCAGCGAACGACCGTTGCACCTAACAAGGGGAGAACAGCAGCGGTAATGCCCACAGAAAAGCCCTCGGAGGCTGGCACGCCAGTTATATTCGATAGATTGACCTAGTAGATAGTGTCGGAAGTTCCATGCGGCTTTTCGCGGATGATGCTGTAGTATACAGAGAAGTTGCAGCATTAGAAAATTGTAGCGAAATGCAGGAAGATCTGCAGCGGATAGGCACTTGGTGGAGGGAGTGGCAACTGACCCTTAACATAGACAAATGTAATGTATTGCGAATACATAGAAAGAAGGATCCTTTATTGTATGATTATATGATAGCGGAACAAACACTGGTAGCAGTTACTTCTGTAAAATATCTGGGAGTATGCGTGCGGAACGATTTGAAGTGGAATGATCATATAAAATTAATTGTTGGTAAGGCGGGTACCAGGTTGAGATTCATTGGGAGAGTGCTTAGAAAATGTAGTCCATCAACAAAGGAGGTGGCTTACAAAACACTCGTTCGACCTATACTTGAGTATTGCTCATCAGTGTGGGATCCGTGCCAGATCGGTTTGACAGAGGAGATAGAGAAGATCCAAAGAAGAGCGGCGCGTTTCGTCACAGGGTTATTTGGTAACCGTGATAGTGTTACGGATATGTTTAATAAACTCAAGTGGCAGACTCTGCAAGAGAGGCGCTCTGCATCGCGGTGTAGATTGCTCGCCAGGTTTCGAGAGGGTGCGTTTCTGGATGAGGTATCGAATATATTGCTTCCCCCTACTTATACCTCCCGAGGAGATCACGAATGTAAAATTAGAGAGATTAGAGCGCGCACGGAGGCTTTCAGACAGTCGTTCTTCCCGCGAACCATACGCGACTTGAACAGGAAAGGGAGGTAATGACAGTGGCACGTAAAGTGCCCTCCGCCACACACCGTTGGGTGGCTTGCGGAGTAAAAAAAAAAAAAAAAAAAAAAAAAAGTGACAACGAGTTTGAATCCAGCCCGCCACCAGCAATTGGGGGGGGGGAGGGGGGGGGTGTAAAGCTTCGACGATCCCAACCACGCGTGCTGGCGATACGCCAGAAAAATCATCAGATCAACGGCGGCCGAAGACCGAGAGACAGAAGCCAACAAGCAGTTTGTCGATCTCTGGTTCTTTCAATATAAGTGGGTTCAGTCCCCATAACTTCTTGTCTACCTGCAGTTTCTTCAGTTTTGCAAGATTGCAACGAAAAGATATGATGTTATTCCTTCACGCCGAGAGTAATCAGTCACTAAAAATCGGTTACAACTTTCAAATATCTAGGAGTTTCTGTCTAGAATGATGTAAGAGGGAGCGACAATCGTACATACTGCACTGCGGAAGGCAGATGGAAAGTTCATATTTATTGGAATAATCCTGCGAAAGTAGTTCACGCATGAAGGAGATAATATCTTCGTCCGACATAATTCCGACCAAACCTTGAGTATTGCTTCCTAGTCTGAGAACGTTACCAAGTTGGATTAATTGATTAAACTGAAATGACTGACTCGAAAACTGCTGTTTGTCACCGATTTATTTATTCGGTCAGGGAATGTCACGGAAACCTCAGCGTAGTACAGTATGCGAGATACATGCATGACAATCCGTATCACGGAAAGCCTCATCAGATTCTGAGATCCTGTGTTCCAGAATTAGTCAAAAGACCTATTATAGAAGAACCGCGTTTATTCGACCATCAGTCTTGATCTTCGGCTCACCTGGATCGGTATTTATTTTTATTTGTACAGTAACTGTATAAAATTTGGTACTTTGAAACTAATAGCAGCACCAATTCAGCGAACGGTTCTACACGAATCTTGGCACGTCGTCAGTAAACACGATAACATTCAGTTGTCCAGTACCCCATTTCCCGCGTTTTTTCCAACTGAAAGATGTTGTCACAGAGAAAGTAGGTTTTAGTGTACATAGGATAGATATAGCAGAATTAACAACAATTTTTGTAGCCGAAGTCGATGATAGGATATTATGCTGATGATTAACACAACTCAAAATAACTAATATTTCGAGCTGAAGGATTTTTCATTTCTGTTATTTGAATGGCATTATCAGTGGCCTGAACCGCATACATGTTTGTGTTTATACTATTTTGGATTACATAATGAGCATTTAACACTGAGGTTACACACAGTTCTGGCATTTTATGATTTTCTGCGACGTAATAATAGTTTAAATTTACACTTAAAATTTCTTAGATTCTGCTCGACATGTATTGTTGTTTCGGGTTTAGAGTAGTTCTGCTGTTTACTGCCAGTCGAAAATAGGACTAGGAAATGAACAATCGATGGCGTCTCTCTTTACTTTCAAACAGCAGTTGGTCGTGTTTGACCACTGTACACAACGAAAACAGCATCAAATTGAGACCAACTACGTATGTATACAACATGTTATAGTTGTCATTTTTGGCCTGCCTAAACATATAAAAGTTACAGTACAATTATGGGATCTTGAAATCCAAGTCAATAACAGAACAGGAATGGGAGCAAGCTACTATGAGCAGCATAGTGAACGCCTTATTGTAGATAAGATCCACACAAAGCCAACACCCACCTGAATAGTAAAAGTTTATATGCCAATCCTCTGCAGATAACGAAGATATTGAAGAAATGTATGAGGAAGCAAGGGAAATCATTCAGAGTGCTAAGCGAGAAGAAAATTCGGTTATGATGGGAGATAAGAATTCAGAAGTAGAAAAAGAAAGAGAAGGAAAAATAGAAGATGACCATACACTTTCGGAAAGGAATGAAAGAGGATCCCACCAGGCAGAAATTTGCAAAGACCATAAATCAATCATCGCTTACACTTGGTTTAAGACTCATGCAAGAATGTTGTGCGCGTGGAAGAGACGTGGACAGACTGGAAGACTTTAGATTGATTATGTAATGATAAGACACAGATTTTGGAAGCATAATTTCAATTGTAAGACGTCTCCAGACACAGATGTGGATTCTGAGCAATTCATTGGTTATGAACCGTAGGTTAAAACATAATAAATTCTGTTGAGAGTTTTAGAGGGAGCTTTAGGCAACGATAGTCTAGAACAGGGAAAGGAGTATAGCAGAAGTCGAATGGATAGTTCTGAGAGATGAAATATTCAACACAGCAGAAGATCAAATAGGTAAAATGACGTGCACTAGCTGAATTCCTTGGAAACACAGGAATTACTGAATTGAATTGGAAAAAAATACAAAAATGAAGCAAATGAAGCAAGTGAAAGGGAATACAAACCCCCAAAAAATGGAACTGACAAGAAATGTAAAATAGCTAAGCACGAAGGACTAAAAGACAAATGAAAGGATTTAGAAGCATATTCACTAGGGTAAAAGTAGATACCGGCTTCAGGAAAATAGGCCTTTGGAGAAAAGAAGCTGTATGAAAATCAGGAGCTCAAGTGGAAAACCAGTCCTAAGCAAAGATGTTAAGGTTGAAAGGTGGAAGGATTATATAGCATATCTGTACAAAGGAGATGAAGGCGACGTTATAGAAATGGAGGGGGCCGTAGCCGAAAATTATATGAGAGCCATGATACTGCGAGAAAAATTTGACAGAGCACTGAAAGACATAAGTCGAAACATGGCGCCGAAAGTAACCGACATCCCGTAAGACCTACTGATAACCTCGGGAGAGCCATCCATGACGAAAATCCTCCATTTGATGTGAAGGATAGAGGTGATAGGTGAAATAGCCTCAGACTTCAAGAAGAATGTAGTAATTCCGAAGCTAGCAGGTGAGAATATTATCGAACTATTAGTTTAATAAGTCATGGTTGCAAAATAGTAACAAGAATTCTTTACAGAAGATAGGAAAAACCAGTCGACTGGTAGAAGTCGATCTCGGGAAGATCGGTTTAGATTCCGGAGCACACGAAGCAGACTGACTCAACGACTTACCTGACAAGATACGTTAAGGAAAGTCAAACCTACAATTACACCATTTGTAGACTAAGTGAAAGCTTTGACAGTGTTTACTGGAATACTCCCATTGAAATTATGAAGGAGCAAGAGTAAAACACAGGGAGCCAAATACTATTTACAGAGTATACAGAAACCAGATGACATTTATAAGAGTCAAGGGGCATGAAAGGGAAGTAGTGGCCATCAAAGGGAAACAGCGGTTGAGAAGGGAGTGAGACAGAGTTGTAGCCTGTCACCAATCTTATTCACTTTGAACATTGAGCAAGCAGTAAAGTAAACAAAAGAAAAATTTGGAGTAAGAATTAAAGTTAAGGAAGAATTCGATTAAGAAAGAGACACTTAAAATAGTAGACGAGTTTTGTTTTGGGGCTGCAAAATAACTGATGATGGCGGGAGCTTAGAGGATATGAAGTGTAGACTGGCAACGGCATGAAACGCGTTCCTAAAAAGGAAAATTTGTTAACATTGACTACAGATTTAACAGCTAGGAAATCTTTCTTAAATTATTTTTATGGACTGTAGCCATGTATGCAAGTGAAACATGGACGATAAACAGTGTGGACAAAAGAGAATAGCTTTTGAAGCGTGGTGGCACAAAAGAATGCTGAACAATGTGTAGTAAGTAATGAGGAGGTACTGAATAGAACTGGGGAGAAAAAATATTTGTGGCAGAAGGAGTCGGTTGTTAGGACACATTCTGAGACGTTAAGGGATCACCAGTTTAGCACTGGAAGGACGTGTGTGTATGTATGAAGGGGGGGGGGGGGGAGGTTACCAAATTATATGAAAGACTCTTTGCAGAAAGCGCAGCAAGATTTCATCTGGGCCGCTCGTGAAGTCAAAGTTAACAACACAAGGGACAGAAACCATAATCAAATAGGCAACACATGTTACGAGGCAGAACAAGTAGGTGCTCAGAATATGGAATGCGCTATCACAATTTTGACACTTACTTTTCCCAAAAATCAACTATCGCGTGCCAGTGAACACCAGAAAGGGACCGGAGGTGGTATAATTCAGAAGGGACCCTCTCGACCTTCATCTCTAAATTTAAAAACAAAGAAAAATTCTCCGCACAGACGGAATGACTGAGAGCTGTTTCTAATGTGACGATTCAGAATATCGCTTATTTCATGAAAATACAGGGTAATGCACCAGTAACGTGACACACCGGTCGTAAGAGACATGAACATCATGACTTTTCGCTCTACAACGCTGTATGTGTTCTGATTTGAATATTCCTGGAAGATTAAAACTGTTTGTTGGACTGCGTCTCGAAACTGGGGCCTTTGCCTTTCGAGGGCAGATGTTGTACGGCTGAGTATCATACCACGACGCACTACCCGCCTTTACGGCCTTAGTTTTTCTAGTACCTCTTTCACCTTCCACACTTCCCAAATTTCACAATATCTCTTCTTCCAGGAATGCTCATTCAGTGAGGTTTGAAGGTGAACTCTTTTGAGTTAGGAAGGTACGAGATGAGGTCCTACCGGAAGTAAAGCAATGAGAGCAGGTCTGAAGTTTTACTTAAGGTGTTGAAAATTTAAAATGTTCGAAAATTTGATGCTATTTTGCTACTAAAATAATTCGCTTTAATGGATCCTTTATTAGAACACGTCCACTGTCTATTTTGTTACAGTTAAACGAAAATATTTTGCTGTAAGTCTTGTGTTGATAGATGCTATACACCACACATATCGTTTACAATATATCACGATGCTATATCACTAAATGGATACAAATGAAGTACGGTTGCTTTAAAGGTTTGATATTGATGGAAACAACAGGATCAGACTATTTTTACCGCCAATGTGCCTGAATAGCTACGGAAAAATCAATTTTCAGAATTATTTAACATCAAAGCGAAAACAAGTATGTTCATTAAAATACTACAGAACAACCTGAATGCACAATGCCCCCCCCCCCCCCCCCCCTCCACACCGCTCCGCCACCAGTCGAAACGCTACCCTTTCTTTGCTCAGATACGCACGGACGTGAATTTGGAATACTGACAATCGAAATGCATTGTACAAAATCGGTGCATATAATTGCGGCTGATTACAGTACGAAATATGCTGTTCTTATAGCATCATTATAAAACGGCGTTTGCCCTTAGTAGCCGTGGTTTCGAAGTGTCCACTGCAGTAAATTCATAGGGAATTTTAGTCGGTAGGGGCCAGAGCGTTCTTAGATGCAAAGAAACTTTTTAATCATGGATGTCATAATTAATTAGTAGTTTAAATTTTCTTTCACAGAAAAATAAATTAGTCTACACTAGAGCTAATTTACTATATTTTCGTGAAAAAGTTGTTGCATATATAATATTACGCTACAACTTTTATTCCTTTGAATAATTCTTTCTGCACTTGCATTAACAGTTTCAGGTATCGTCAACAGTATGTTTTCGATACAGAAGTTATACTTGACTCGCAAAGCATTGACAGAAATACGAGGCTGGAACTACAATAGTGACAACTATTTATTTACAGCTCGTACAAAATAGATACGTGTGTCAAAGTTTTACTGACCTCCAACGTACTCACCAGCATAGTGCATAACCCGTTCCCGGCGATGTGAAAGTCGTAGGAAACTCCTAGCAATGCCAGTTGTGTTGACAGTTCGAGCGGCACGGTCTGTTGCCCGACGAATTTGTAGCAATTCTGAAGCGAATGCCGTGAAGTGTTTCCTTCAGTTTAGAGATCGAGTTGAAGTCACGAAGGCTTAAGTCAAAGGAGTGCAGTAGGTGGTATAGCACTTAACAGTCCCATCAGTCAAACACATCAGTAACAGCTTGCACTGTATGTGATTGAGCATTGACCTGCAAAATGATGGCCAGGTCCTGCAGAAAGTGTCATCAGTTCCATCTCTAAACTGGTCGTAGGTTGTGTTCCAAAATCATATTATCAGAGCAGGTATTACAGGATACATACGAGTAAATTTTTCTGCAACATTCCAGATACATACCTTTGAAGAATAGACTGTTCAGACTGACGAAATTCTCTATAATTTGGTTTTGCTTTGTCTGTATAAGGCTACGCGTCCCTGTTATAGCGTCGTAGACGAACGACATGCTGCCCCTGAAGTAGCACAAAATTCTCGTATCATTTGCCTGTGATGGACAGTTTCAGGTATTCTAGGAATGCTATTCTAATCGATGTACACGTTTTCCTTATGACGACACTGCCATCGATCAGAACTGTACCTACGTTGATCGGGTAATGTTTCTCTATGAGTGGAGCACTCAATGGCTCTTCCTGCACCTTTGCAAATCTATGGAGCCTTTCTCGTACTCTACCAGATTACTGCGCATTATGTACAGTCTTTGGCAAAATACCTGAACAAAGGATGGTCACCACAGAAGTTAAGTCTGACACGAGTTTTCATGACGTGACAATAAACTTACTGGTTTCTGAATTCCAACCGCAGCAGTCTGTAAAGGCTGACAACAGTGGAGTCTGCAGTGCATTTCAGAGGTTCCTCCTGATGGTCTATGAATGAAGAACTCACCAAGCTAAACGCAGGACTTCCAACTACCTGACGTATAAGAAGGTAAGCACCAATCGTAATTCTGCAGCTATGCGCTGAAATAATGCTCGTGTCGACAGACCGCCAGAAAACCAACAACGCTGCGTTCTACCATCATTGGCGTCCCATATTTCTACTTGGTGTAACACAACACAGCATTTCCGCAAGCGAGTAAAATTCGCACAAAATGAGGTGGGAAGTTCTCAGAAACGCATTCTCATTCTGAGCTCTGGGTGGTCCATCCCGTTGTTCAAAAGGTGCGGCCTCGTCAGTTGACTGCCAACCTGAGTACTTTGGCCGTTCTCATCGATGTCTCTTTACTACACACCATAGCACTTCAGTCTTCAGACACAATAACTACAGGGAAACTTCCTGATAATGAGGCACATGTGATTGTATACAATATCATTAAATGCAGACCACCTCCTCATCTGAATGGTTGCCAGTAAAGGAGCTGAGCATGTTCAGTCAGGGAAGTCACCATTCTCTGTAATAAGAAAAAGAATGAATAAATATAAAACTGAGAGAAGTTCTCATCAACAGAATTTGAAATATGGCAGGTGACATCCGTAAAGGACCACTGCCGATATAACGACCAAGAATCAAATCTAAAGATAGAAAATTGTTGTTAGTGTCGCTGCCTTCAGTGTTGAAGGACCCATATTCGATTCTCTATATGTTCTCAAATTATTTTGCCGACGTAGGGAGGTCTGTAACTGGGTCCACTTAGTCTCGTGATGCCAAATAAGGAGTTGCTTGGATAAAGAAGCAATGGCATCATTAGGATTTATCCACTGGCGGTAACAGCTGGAGGGATTGGCGACATGGTGATCGCTTGATCCGAGATAATAGATCACTCCTCGCACTGCGTTGTAGGCATCAGTCAGCCAGTAAGGCAGTCGGAACAGGCATAAGCTGCATCTCAGAACAACAACTATATTGGGTGTGGATTCGTTGATCAGTAAATGAAGTACACATTTATCTTAGATTCCTAATACCATATTCAGTGTGAATACGTAAATTATGGGTATTGGCGAACCACAGTCACAGTTTTTCATTAATCTGAGTGACCAGTAACAGCAGATTCGTCAAGGAATACTTGTCACCTGTGTCCACCATCTGAGCACTTGGTGCTTCAGGTTTTACCATCATCACAATGATCCACGACGTTTTCTGTTCATAACCGTAGCCCCTGCTTCGCTTTGGCGAACACAAAATTAATTATAATTATTGTTGCGCAGTTTTCCACGGAAAATGACTACGATAAGCCGAGTGAGTAGCCGAGCTAGGGGCTGCAGACACACGACGGTGAACTCGAATTCAGAAGAATGGGTTTACACATCTCCGTGTCACCATACAAATTTAGTTATTCTGTGGTTTGGTTAAATTGCTTTAAAAAATTCCAGAGTCATTACCCAGAAAAGAACATGGCCGATCTTCTTCCCTTCCTTCTTTCAGTTATAGTTTTTGCTCAATCTGTAGCACCATTATCACAAACGAGTTATTAAAGGGAACTCTTACTTATTCCATTCTAGCAAATAGCTTGCAAAACATTTTCACCCCTTTCACCTTCGTGAATAAAGTAAAGAACTTCAATTGCTGGAAAATGATATAACAGCTATCCAGTAAAAAGAAATTCAGTAACAAGAACAAGAAAAGTTGAAGGCTTCTTCGCCTCCTCTCAGAAGTCTCTGACGATTTGATGGTCAAATAATCGTATGACAAGTGCTAATGGATGGCCTGTGAGTAACATTAGAGTAAGTAATCTACCAATGTGATAAAAATTTTCATACAGAGAGAAACATTTTGAACGCTTATCATGATTAGCTTACGACAAAAGTAACCGCCAAAGAGACTTCCCTAAAATGTCGTGAAGCTATAAAACAGTAGCATCTTTGGCCTAGAAACAGGATTGTTTGTGTGTGGTCATGCGTCCTATTAATGGAGCATTGAAGGATATTGTTGTGTCTGCTACCATTGGAGTCAGTATCGACACAAACGAGGAAGGGGAGAGTTGCAATGGCCGATGGAAGGAAACCAAAATCATCCGTACAAAATACTTTCAAATTAATAGAAAAGTTTATTACTATTAAGGAAAGAAACAACACTAAACATCCTGTGTTTTCTGTGCCTCCTACATGCAATTAAACTTACCCTGAATTACTGCCCACAGAACACGAGCTAAGTATCGTGTTCCTATTACTCAGTACTGATGCTCTCGAAGTCTGTGACGGAACTGGGGCGACCAATGATGGGAGGCTGGTTGAGTCATCATTGACCGGGTGAGCTGAACTCTGTCTTCCTGGAGGTGTGGCACTGCCCGTTCATTCCATTGGCGGGCAGGTCAGCGCCTTCTTGATGTTATTCCGCAGCGCTGCGCTGGTCGGTGTGCAGTCGATGCCTTAAGACTGCAGTGGCAGCATGAAAGTTTATGTACAGGCAGAACCCGAAATCGACCAACAACGTTTCGGAAGTTGTTTAGTGATATTTTCTTAATGTTGTGGTAAAATGAACGATAACCTCCAGTGACTACTTATAGAGTAACTGAATTTGGTTTCATTTCTTATTGCCATTCATTTTCGTATCTGTACTACGCTGAAAATATCTACAGAGCAATTTAAATGTCGACAATATGGGGTGTGCGTCATGTTTGAAATAAACTTGTTTCATTCATTCATGGTGCTTGCTGTTAGCAACAGTATTGCCCGCTGTACTTTTCACCCGCAAGTTTGCATTCAGCACCGCTCGATTCTGTCTAGGTTCTCGTTTCCCGACAGTATTACTTGTACATTAACGGTAATACACCGATGTGCGAACGGGTTTACTTATGACGATTGCCCGATGTGCACCACGTGTACCGTTTCACAGGTCACATCACAAAAGCAGCACAATGGCGATATTGTGTGCCGTTCTCGCACCGACGGCTACCACATCACTCCACTTTCGTCACTGAGGATTGTAGCATGTTTTACTGTTCTGTGTTTCGTGTTGTACGTTTCGACGATTGCATATTAGAGGCTTTCTAATTGTTCTGATGGTATGGTCACAGAAACAAAATTAATTGTGGTAGGAAACATAATAAATGATAACTACATTACCGGTACTGTCTACAACAATTTAGCAGCCATTTACAAAATAAACCTGCGTAGCATCCGAATTTTTTTTCGGTAAAGTTAGAGCTCACCTTATATAATATTATTGTCAACTGCATTTCCCTTATGTAGCCCTTCTACCTTCACCTTCTCTCTTCTTTTATTTTCTTTTTACGTACTTACCGGCTCAGTTCTTGACAATGGTAGAGCTGTTTCTCCTTTGTTCCGAAGATTTTATAATATTCGTGTAAGCAATATCTATCTACTCAGGGGCGACGCATTCTCGTAGAGCACTGTAGCTTTTCTGTACTAATTCCTGCTTTGTCACTTGCCAATCGTATAATATATTGAACAGTACATGCGAATTTAGACTTTCTCGGCGGATCTCGATTATGTCTTATCGGGTTATCAGCGGAGTCAAGGCATCGTTCTATGGCAACATTTCAACAAATTTCCTACTTGTCATCTTCAGGGGAAGTGTCGATTTCTTGTCATGATCGGGTCTTTATAGCCATTGGACCGCATCTGCATTGGCAGCGCCAATCGTGCGCCTTTGGAAGGAGTGTAGCGGCCCGTGGTGGGGGGAGGGGAATTCGTGCCGGTGGTGGTGGTGGTGGTGGTGATGGTGGTGGCTCCGGGCGTGATGGGGGATCCGGATGTCGCCGCTGATGGGGCCTGTCCATTCCATTCGCTGCCTTCAGACGAAGTAGAGGAGCCTGCTGTGGAGCGGCTATAAAGACCCAGACAAAATACGAATACTTCACGTACAGAGCAGTGTTAGAAAAGACACAACAGTACGTAGTCAAGGAGGTAGATGTTCGAACCCCGAACGAAGCAGTACCCGAGGAACTAATTCACAGTCTTGGCCGGCCAGACGAAGTAGAGGAGCCTGCTGTCGAGCGGCTATAAAGACCCAGACAAAATACGAATACTTCACGTACAGAGCAGTGTTAGAAAAGACACAACAGTACGTAGTCAAGGAGGTAGATGTTCGAACCCCGAACGAAGCAGTACCCGAGGAACTAATTCACAGTCCTAGCCGGCCGGAGTGGCCGTGCGGTTCTGGGCGCTACAGTCTGGAGTCGAGCTACCACAACGGTCGCAGGTTCGAATACTGCCTCGGGCATGGATGTGTGTGATGTCCTTAGGTTAGTTAGGTTTAATTAGTTCTAAGTTCTAGGCAACTGATGACCTTAGAAGTTAAGTCGCATAGTGCTCAGAGCCATTTGAACCATCACCGTCCTAGGCTGGGAATGCATTCGTGTAAATCGAATGACCTGAGTTCGGTGCAGTGAGAGTCGCATAACTACATGCTTGTGCTGGCGACCTGCTGAAAGTGAAATGATTTCTTCATTAGGTCGTAAATGAAGAGAGACATACAACACGCCGCGCAGCCCACAACAGTATCACACCTGCCTACGCTTTGCACATGCGGACGTTCGATGCGGTCTCGCTCCCCGCTGTCGCAAATTCACCGGTAGTCACACGCTACAAACGCCCCCACACAGCACCACGCAAATGCGCAACTGTGGTGCGGCCCATCCGGCCAATTACAGGGTGTGCATTGCATACAAGGAGGCGCAAAATAGCTAAACACGTGGAAACTACCACAGCTCCGAAACCGCCCACGCGCCCAGTAAGGAGTGGAATATCCTTTGCTAGAGTGGTAGCTGGCACCCCCAGCGGCGCAGGGCGGTCAGAGAAATCTCAGAGCAGCGCACACGCACAAGAAACACCTCTAGCAACAGACATGCAACACCCAACACCACAAAACACAAGTAATACCACCACACCACCCCCTCAGATCACGAACTGCAGCCCACCACAGAAGACGCACCTACACAGGCCAGCCAAAACACCGGTGGAGGAAGAGGAAAAACAACCGGAACAAGGGGATCACGACCACACCACAGCAACTACACAGGCAGCAGGACCCCAAACCGCACATACACAACTCGGACGCGAACAGACAGCATACCCATTCATCACAGATACCACGCAGGCGCTCACAACTACGCCACAAACAGCTGACTCAGAAGCCAGTCGACACCAGACGCCAACACAAGTACCAGCGGCCACAAACACAACCAATAACCCACAGGCCGACACTGCCAACATTAACTCAAGACTCAGAAGAATAATAGAGACATTATGCCTCAGTCACGACCCCCGTAGTAGTCATGAAGATTATGGAGTGTGTCTCACAACTCTTTCCGCAGTTCATGTCGAGCTCGCTCAACTGGAAAAAACATACAAACTACTATAGCACCACTATTTACACCAATACATGGATAACTAACCACACCAGCTCCGAAACGCAAACGCCAACACAAACCCACAGATCCTGTTTTGGAATACCAACGGAATCGTAAGCAAAAGAACCGAAACGGTTGCATTAATGGAGCTAAAGGATATCCGAATCGCCTTAATGAACGGAAAGCTGCTTACTCCTCATAAACAGCCAAACATCCCAGGTTATGGCGTCTATCGTACCAACCGAGCGGACGGCAGGAAGGGGGTGACACAGCCTTCATCATACACAGAGAACACACGATCACAGAGCTCCCTGCACTTCTAATGCTGGAGGCTACGGCAGTCACGGTTAAGTTGAAAGGAACTAACGCCGCACTGGTATCGCTACATAGCCCACCTAAAACCATAGAAACAAGCGATATCAGCACAGTTCTCAACATGGCACCGCTGGTAATCGACGCTGGAGATCTAAATGCAAAACAACCCGACTGAAATTCACGAATACGTACCTCCATCGGCAATAAACTATACGAAGATGCACTAGGCCGGAATTACATTATACTTTGGCCGGACCTCCCCACGTACGTGCCAGCTCAGGCCCGACTCTGGCCATAGGTGTTAGACATAGCCCTACTCAAGGGCATCACATGTGCACTCAACCTTATGGTTGAAACCGATCTGGACTCAGACCACATGCCTCCATGCTCACACGGAGGAGACACTGCAGGACACAGAACCACGCAGAATATTGAACAACAAGCGCGCGAAATGGGCGCTGTTCAAGGAAACGATTGATAGCTGTATTCCGGATACTCACGAAATTAGTAACACGCAACAAACTGATGAGGCAGTGAGGTTCTTAATACTGCTGCCCAAGACGCGACGACTGACGCCATTCCACATACATCATACCAACACTCGACGGCCCTGCGCCAGAAAATCCTGGGCTCTATCTCAATGAGGAACCGCCTCAGGACGTACTCGCAGCGTACCAGGCACCTATTCCATAAACTGCACGTCAACAGACTCCACTTCTAATACGGGAGAAAATATAAACATTTAAAAACGAGCAATGGGAAGAGAAACTCGCATGGCTAGATGCCACACGTCCTGGCGTGTGAAAGCTAGTCAGAGACTGCACCAGATAGAAACATTACACTCCTACACTAGAAATACCAGACGGCCCTGCTTACTCCATAAAAGAGAAATCAAACCTTATGACCTCAACACTTGCAGCATCCTTCATGCCGAAACTGGCTCCTTCAGATCCACTATTCACACTTGAAACGGACCAGGAGGTTACATCACACGCCTTGTAGCCCAGCTCACGCTTGACAAAATGAGATGTACTGGTACAAACGAAATTACTTGGGCTATCAAGCATACGATTGCTAGGAAAGCCCCTGGGACCGATGACATTCAAAATCGTGTCCTTGAGGAGTTCACGGATAGAGCCGTAGAATGCCTTACACACATAACAAATGTCATCTTAAAAACACCAACACCTCAATTATTTGTGGAAGCCCGTAAAGGTACTGATTATCAGGAAGCCATGGAAAGAGCACTCCCTTTCACAAAATTACCAATGCGTCAGTCTTTTGTGTTCGGTCAGCAAGATTGTTGAGAAGGAAATACTAAAAGGCACTGCGTCGCCAATGACACCCCAAGACCGGAGAAATTCGGCTTTGAGAATCACCACTCAACAACACAATAACTCCTCCTCGTAGCCGAACATGTAACACACGGCTACAACACGAACAAAGCCACAGAGACTGTGTTCTGGACATCGAAAAAGCTTTCGACCGTCTCTGGCACAATGGCCTAATACTCAAACTAAGCGATGCTGGTTTTCAAGACGGACTCGTACGTCTCATGCACTCATATCTCACGAACAGATGTTTCAAAACTGACGTGCAGGGCAAACTATGGACACAACACGGTATCCAAACTAGAGTATCCCAGGGAAGCATCCTAGGGTCCATCTTGTACAACCTGTAAATTAATGACTTTCCAGCAACACAAAACACGACGTTAGCCACCTACGCGGATGACACGGCCATGCTTGCGCAAGACTGGAAACCGTTGTACATAAATACAGACGGCACTCAGAACTGCCGAGTCTTGGTTGGAACGATGGCGTATTAAAGTAAACGTCTAAAAGTGCAAAGTAGTTCTGTTCACACGCAGACCGAAACTACTGCCCAAACACAACGCTGTCGACAGGTAACACTAAGTGCACGCCCAATACGTTTCCGAGAGAAAACCAGATACGTCGGTGTCTGGCTGGACCGGAAACTTACATGGGGTGACCACATAGAATACGTTGCCAACAGAGCGCACGCGAGGCTCAAACAACTCTACCCAATGCTCAACAGGGAAAGTACCCTGAATAGGAACATGTCGAGGCCCATATACCTGATACCGATTAGACCTCTGATGATATACACAGCTCCCGTCTGGGAGTACGCAGCTCCTTCACAACTGCCCCGCCTGCAGATCATACAGAACAATGTACTACACATCATTACCATCGCTCCACGCTACACCCGCACCGTGGGTCTTCACAGTGAATACCGCCTTGAAACCCTCAAGGAAGTATTCAAAAAACATGCCACACGACTATACAGGAACTCGAGACACACGGACAATCCTTTCATCCTTAATCTGGAAAACAAAGATCACAACCAAATGTGGAAGCATAAGCGGCAAAAGACACTAAAGCTGGGACATAACCACCTATGGCGGGCTAACACACACCCACAAGCGACAACATCGGCAAGCCCCTTCATATCAGCAACACTGGATATGCCCGCTGCTATTAAAACAGACAAACAGGCTACAGCAGAGAAGCCACCAAGCTCACACACTAACGCACAAACCAACCACCAACACTACCCTACACTGTGAATCCGATGTGTGACCTATCGGACACTAAATGTTAATGAACCTAAATATTACAGATTTGCTGAAATTGACCGAGAAGCCAACACTGGCACCCAGCTGCAGCCGCCGAGTAACAACACTGCACAACGTGAAAGGTATCCACCTGTATGACATCCACTACTAACAAAGTTTACCCTTCCATGACCTGTCTAAGGCAACAGAAAAACCGCTACTGCTCTTACAACCCGACCCAACTATCGCAGAGATTTTTTTCCCCTTGGCTCTTTCTTTGGCAGTTTTTTCCCTCTACCCTTCAAACCACCAACCTTCGTTCAACTTTCGACCCAATCTATCTCCAGGTGAGCGCTTATTAATGGTTAATCATAAACAGACATTCGAAAACATCGCAATACCCACATCCTGCAAGATCTCACTTCGTGAGAACCAACCAATGCGCAGAGATAGCAGTGGACTTTTTTTGTGTTGGCCATCATGCCGGTGTGGCCGTGGAGTAGGTTCCACCCGATTTACTAAAACAAACCCCATACTTCGTCTCAAGATGACAAGTAAGAAATTTTTTGAAACGTTGCAACAGAACGACACCTTGACTTGGCTGGTAACCCTAGAAGATTCCTCATCGAGATTCGCCGAGAAAGTCTTAAGTAGCATACAGCACCTGCGACAGCCCATCAACACGACGAGGACAAAACGCATTTTAAAGCGCGCTATCTCGGCCTTGGTACATACATACGTATCACGATGCGTGAACTTGGCGAAACCGGTCGCATTCAACTCGCATACCACTTGGAACTGGCTGCCAAACTCTCGCCTTGCTCGTGCGAATGGGTAGACGGTAACACATTCGCAAGTAGTGAACTCTGCAGTCACAAATCCACCACGAAACAACAAAACAAGTCGCACCGACTGCTGGGGACACAAGTGGAGGACATCGATTCAAAGGGTTCGCGGATCATAATCAATTTAACTGGAAAGGAATTGTACAACTCAACAACATCCGCTCTGTCAAAAGCATTAAATTTAGCACGGGTTACAAGCACATTACCCGAACAGGAGATCAGGCCATCCGGGGGCTTCCCTCTGACATCGCCGAAGAGGTCAGAGGGGAGACTTCCTGGGGCTTGGAGAAAGTGTAAACACCGGAAAACAACATCCCCGCGCCTAAACGCAGGACGATCCACGACATACGAGAAGACGAAGATGTGGTCGTCAAAGGCTATGCAACGGTACTGCTACGATCAGTTACTACTGTCAGAAGATTGAGATCCCTTTACACGATCCAGCTAAAACAAATTGCAAAGGATACTACATCAGCTGCTAACAACCCAGGAATGGACAAGGATATGGTTAAAAGCCTGCGCTCAGAGCACGCCTGTACCGACTTCCAAAGGTGCACAAGAAGGGTGATCCACTACGTCCAATAGTGGGCACAATAAATTCACCAAATTAAGCTGCAGCCGAACATCTCGTGCAGCTACGGAAGACTTTCGTGGGACATTGTACTCACCATATCAAAAACTCGACGGGGTTTGTGAAGATACCTTAAGGGACATGTATGGACAAAGGTGACATCCTAGTCAGTTTTGATGTCACGTCTCTCTTCACACGGGTACCTCTTAAGGATTCCTTGGCGCTACTAAGAGGCCATTTAGACAAAGAAATGGGAAACTGTTCTACCACGCACTCATTACCACGTATATCCAGTGTAGTGGTAAATTCTACTAACAAATACACGTAGTTGCCATAGGGTTTCCCCCATGTATGGAATACTTCGGGGAGCCGGCGTCTGTGGCGGAGCTGTTCTAGGCACTTCAGTCCAGAACCGCGCTGATGCTACGGTCGCAGGTTCGAATCCTGCCTCGGGCATGGATGTGTGTGATGTCCTTAGGTTAGTTAGGTTTAAGTAGTTCTAAGTCTAGGGGACTGAAGAGCTCAGATGTTAAGTTCCATAGTGTTTAGAGTCAATACTTCGAAGAAAAGGCTCTCGAAACGACGCGCCCGTAACCGAAGGTGTTCTACCGCTACGTGGTCGACACATTTGTAATTTGGCCGCATGCTGAAGAAAATATACAACTATTTCTTAACCATCTCAATTGCACACAGGACAATATTACATTCACAATCGAGCTGAAAGAAAACGGATGACTACCTTTCCTCGACATCGTGATGAAGAAGGAGACTGACGGCACGTTTGGTCATTCTATTTGCGGGGAGAAGAAACACATCGACCTGTACCTTAAAGCCAATAGCTGCCACCTTCCAGCACAACACAAATCCGTGCTCTCCATCTCAGTTCGCAGAGCGTGAGACGTATGCTACAAGAAGAGTCTGCCATCCGAACTGCAGCACTTGAGGAACACCTTTCGCAAGATCGGCTACTCTGAAACGCAGATAAGACGCACTTTCCAACCGATCAAGAAGAAAAGAGAAGACGTACATGAAGAAGACGCTAAGTGCTTGGCGTTACTTCCATATGGTGGGTCGCCCACAACAATGATTGCCAGTACGTATATTAGAAAAGAGCAACATTAAAACCGTTTTTGGCTCATCGGCCAAAATCAAGAATATGCTGGGCTCAGTGAAGGATGAACTTGGAATATGAGCACCTCAGCTAGGAAGCAGATAGCAGTAGCCTACAGCATCAGCAATGTATACGGCAGCGCTGCTTGGAACACGTAAGGAGCGTTCGCCTAGGCCAAACGGGAAAATCTGCAGTGGCTGAACACAGTCTCAACGAAAACCACACGTTGGATTTCGAACAAAAACAAAGCTACTGTGCGGGGCGGAAGAGTTCTCGCTTTCTATCTTCAAAGAGTCTGTGGAGAAACTGACGGCAGTATATCGCCCTAGGACAACAAAAATTCAGGTGGAAAACGTAGAGGATTATAGGAAGGTTAGGTCGGAACTTGAAAGGAAGGAAATCGAGTTCCTCACATATTCTATCGACCCCAAACGGGCTCAGAGTAGTACTAAAGCACCTACCCATCGATGCTGAGGAAGAGGACGTAAAAAATGAATTGATAGAGGAAGGATTCATAGTACACTCGGTTCACTAATTCTCAAACCCCCCGCCCGGAATGCAGAAGAAAGTCACGGACGCGAGAAAGAGCCGAATTTCTTAGCGGTTTTAGAAAACAATGAGGATGCTCAGCGGGTGTTCAAACTGCGATACCTGCTGAGATACCGAATAACTGTAGAAAAGTGTAATAAACTGGAAGGTCCTGGGCAGTGGCATAGGTGTAAAAAATTTAAACACTCGAGCAGCAACTGCAACTTGCAGCCGAGACGCGTAAAGTGTGCAGGCCCCTACCTTACCAAGTTGTGCAAGCAACAGAGAGTGGCAAACCCGGTGCGTGCCAACTGCAAAGGCCCCCACCCAGCAAACTATCGCGGCTGCGTAGTATACCAAAGATTGGTGCAAAACCAGAGGTAGCAGAAAACTGCCCTAGCAACAACAGCCGCATCAAATGCCCAGGCTCGTCAACAACCAAACTCTGAAGTGCGAGTATGAGATTTCCGAGTATGCGACCACACAGGCAGTTATGCCCGCTCCCACCGGCCAATCTACGTCCGCGGCACCCCCTGCGACAGTGCAGGAGACGACCCTCCCCGCAGTCCCATCTACACCTCCCCCGCCCACAATACAGGCTTCACCTCCACCGCCATCCGGAACAGGCAACTGAAACAACAGCAAAAATGATACTGCAGTACCAGCGCAAGAGCAGCCGCAGGCGGGGCCAAGCGCGGACAGCTATCTCGGCAGTTTTCTGAGGGAACTCAGAGAACTGGGAAGCTGTTTGCGGGGATATCCCTGGGAGCAGTAATACAAAAAGTGAAAGAAACCAAAGCGGCAGTCCTAGCCGCGAAAGATAGATACGCAAAAATGCTAGTAATTGCTGAAGCTGCTACGACACTCTTCTGTAATGAACCGTAACGGTACTAGAGAGTTCAAAATGTTAACATGGAATGCAGACGGCATATCCTCAAAGATCCCACAGTTACAATCATTTCTAGATCGTCACGTCATAGATGTAGCCTGCATTCAGGAGACGCGTCTAAAGCCGGCCGATCGATTGAAAGTGCGAAATTATTCCGTGCGCAGGGTCGACAGGCAAGGAGTCGCCGTCCTCGTGAAGCGGAGGATTTGTCACCAGACGATCGAAATGCCAAATCTGGCCACGGTCGAGGTGGCCGGTATAGAATTAAAAGTTAGTAACCACATAGTTAAAATACACTCCTGGAAATTGAAATAAGAACACCGTGAATTCATTGTCCCAGGAAGGGGAAACTTTATTGACACATTCCTGGGGTCAGATACATCACATGATCACACTGACAGAACCACAGGCACATAGACACAGGCAACAGAGCATGCACAATGTCGGCACTAGTACAGTGTATATCCACCTTTCGCAGCAATGCAGGCTGCTATTCTCCCATGGAGACGATCGTAGAGATGCTGGATGTAGTCCTGTGGAAAGGCTTGCCATGCCATTTCCACCTGGCGCCTCAGTTGGACCAGCGTTCGTGCTGGACGTGCAGACGACGCTTCATCCAGTCCCAAACATGCTCAATGGGGGACAGATCCGGAGATCTTGCTGGCCAGGGTAGTTGACTTACACCTTCTAGAGCACGTTGGGTGGCACGGGATACATGCGGACGTGCATTGTCCTGTTGGAACAGCAAGTTCCCTTGCCGGTCTAGGAATGGTAGAACGATGGGTTCGATGACGGTTTGGATGTACCGTGCGCTATTCAGTGTCCCCTCGACGATCACCAGTGGTGTACGGCCAGTGTAGGAGATCACTCCCCACACCATGATGCCGGGTGTTGGCCCTGTGTGCCTCGGTCGTATGCAGTCCTGATTGTGGCGCTCACCTGCACGGCGCCAAACACGCATACGACCATCATTGGCACCAAGGCAGAAGCGACTCTCATCGCTGAAGACGACACGTCTCCATTCGTCCCTCCATTCACGCCTGTCGCGACACCACTGGAGGCGGGCTGCACGATGTTGGGGCGTGAGCGGAAGACGGCCTAACGGTGTGCGGGACCATAGCCCAGCTTCATGGAGACGGTTGCGAATGGTCCTCGCCGATACCCCAGGAGCAACAGTGTCCCTAATTTGCTGGGAAGTGGCGGTGCGGTCCCCTACGGCACTGCGTAGGATCCTACGGTCTTGGCGTGCATCCGTGCGTCGCTGCGGTCCGGTCCCAGGTCGACGGGCACGTGCACCTTCTGCCGACCACTGGCGACAACATCGATGTACTGTGGAGACCTCACGCCCCACGTGTTGAGCAATTCGGCGGTACGTCCACCCGGCCTCCCGCATGCCCACTATACGCCCTCGCTCAAAGTCCGTCAACTGCACATACGGTTCACGTCCACGCTGTCGCGGCATGCTACCAGTGTTAAAGACTGCGATGGAGCTCCGTATGCCACGGCAAACTGGCTGACACTGACGGCGGCGGTGCACAAATGCTGCGCAGCTAGCGCCATTCGACGGCCAACACCGCGGTTCCTGGTGTGTCCGCTGTGCCGTGCGTGTGATCATTGCTTGTACAGCCCTCTCGCAGTGTCCGGAGCAAGTATGGTGGGTCTGACACACCGGTGTCAATGTGTTCTTTTTTCCATTTCCAGGAGTGTAGTATCGGCATATAAACCCCCGCAAATAAACTTCGGCGCGCAGGACTTTCAACACCTGATCGAAATCGGAGAAAGGGTCATAATAGCAGGGGACTTGAACTCTAAAAGTGTGAATTGGGGGTGCAACACGACAAATGTTGGAGGTTGGAGATTGAGAAGGTTTATCGAGAGCAATCCCCATGTGGGAATAATTGCTCCCGACTAGCCTACTCACATCCCCTACAACCCCGACCATGCACCGGACATCCTAGATGTGTTCTTGTGCAGGGGCCTGCCTTGGAGGGCTGCGCCAACAATCCACTACGAGCTGAACTCAAACCACAACCCGATTGTCCTGGAATGTGCCAATGTGGAAGACACAATCCGGAGGATGGCAAACACAACGTATCAAACTAACTGGGAACAATATACCGCCCTGGTAGGATAACACCTGGGGGACATTCATGCAAACGTGGAACGAGAGGGAGGTGGACACAGCAGTAGAGTATTTCACAAACGCCCTCCAGACCTGTGCTCGAGAGACAAGCACCAGGCTAGCCACCGCGCCTGGCGCCAGGGACCTGCCCCTGATATCTGCGAGCTGATAGTCGCCAAGCGGCGCGTGAGGAAGGACTGGCAACGCTATCGTGATCCTGCCGATCGTCGCTTGCTTAGGCGACTTGAAGCCCAGGTAAAGGAAAGACAGAGCACAGAGGCCTCTGCTGGGAATAGAAACTTAGGAATGCGCAACAAGACATGAACCGAGTATGGAAAATCACAAAAGCGCATAAGGCTACTCCCAGGGTACACAGGCCACTCAGAGGTCCAGCACAGAGGCCTCTGCTGGGAATAGAAACTTAGGAATGCGCAACAAGACATGAACCGAGTATGGAAAATCACAAAAGCGCATAAGGCTACTCCCAGGGTACACAGGCCACTCAGAGGTCCAAATGGGCTAGTATACGACGACGAGGATAAGGCAGAATTACTGGCGACATCGTTAGAGTCACAATTCCGTACTCACGTCATCGAAGATGACGAGAGTGACAGGCAGGGAGAAATAATAAACGGATGAGTGGCTCAATTGAGGCAAGAAAGGCCAGATACAGAATTTACTCCTGTTTCCGATCGAGTTGTGTGTGCCTATATCAGGCCCATAGGAAATAACAAGTCCCCCGGTCCTGACAAGGTCCGTGCCCCACACCTGAAACACCTGGCTCCTAACGCAATCATCAACCTCACCACACTATACAACCAGTGCCTTTCCCTAACCTACTTCCCAAAAGCCTGGAAAACTGCTCAGGTCGTAACCTTACCTAAACCCAATAAGAACCTTATCCTTCCACAACTACTATAGACCCATCTCACTCCTGTGCTTTCTAGGGAAAGTACTGGAGTGCTTGATCCTCAGCGCCCTACCCAAATTCCTACGAGACAATAATACAATCATCCCTGAGCAGTTTGGAGGAGGAGGAGATTAGTGTTTAACGTCCCGTCGACAACGAGGTCATTAGAGACGGAGCGCAAGCTCGGGTGAGGGAAGGATGGGGAAGGAAATCGGCCGTGCGCTTTCAAAGGAACCATTCCGGCATTTGCCTGAAGCGATTTAGGGAAATCACGGAAAACCCAAATCAGGATGGCCGGAGACGGGATTGAACCGTCGTCCTCCCGAATGCGAGTCCAGTGTGCTAACCACTGCGCCACCTCGCTCGGTAGAGCAGTTTGGATTCCGTCCTGAACATAGCACCATCCATCAATCCCTGCGCCTGGTGGAACACATATGCAGGGCGAGAGACCGGAAACACAGCACAGGAGCAGTCTTTCTCAATATCGAGAAAGCATTTGGCAAAGTCTGGCATGATGGCTTAATATAAAAGTTATCCCAGTTAGACATTTCAGGACATATCATCAGCATGATTAACTCGTTTCTGGCGGGGAGGCAATACCGCGTCAGGTGTGGCAAACATGTAAGCTGGATCAGGGATGCTGTGGCAGGAATTCCACAGGGCTCAGTTCTTTGCCCCATATTATACTCACTATACACAAACGACGTACCAAAGTCGGCAGGAGGTGAGATAGCGCTGTATGCCGATGACACGGCGGTTTACAGGAGTAGCGGCAACCTCAATTTCATAACAAAAAAGCTGCAGGAACACTTGTACGAGATCGGAAAATGGTGCAATATTTGGAAAATAAAGATAAATTCTTAAAAGTCCGTAGCAGTCATGTTTACAATAAAACTGACTCAGCAAACAGGCGTATTTTTGTAGCTGAAAAGGAAATAGAATGGAGTGACTCAGCTACATACCTAGGCCTTGAACTAGACAAACGCTTAACCTTCGCAAAGCAGATAAACAGATCCAGAGGTAGAGGCTACACTGCTTTCATTCAACTGTACCCACTCTTAAAAGGTGGAGGACGCACCATAGAAACGAAACTTAGATTACACAGTGCAGTTATCCTGCCAAGTATGTTATATGGATCGGAAGTTTGGTCCATGGCAGCAAACGGAAATCTGCAAAGAAGTCAGAGACTCCAAAACAGAATCCTCCGCGTCATCGCCGACGCAGACCACTACACACCAAACACACACGTTAAGGACCTCTTAGAGGAACCATCCATCTATACCTATATTAAAAGAAAATCAGAAAAACTCTATGAAAAGGCACCTACCTCGGCCCAGCAACTAATAAATCAGTTAGGATCAAATTATACTGATGCTACAGATAAGAGTACACTATCAACATTAACCAGAGAATTCAGGGCATAACAGTTACAGACAAAACAGGCAGACATGCAAACGTGATTTAGATCAACTACAAAAGCTATTCCTCTAAATATCATAAAGCCATGTTAGAAGTCAGACGGGCAAAGCCCCGTGGTGCTTCTGTGGAACACTAATATAGAAAAGTAACTCTACCCGACGCTTTGTCTGAAATGACGTGTAGGAAACATTTGAAACGTCCGCCCCCGGCAGCTGAGTGGCCAGTCTGCCAATGTCAGCGGAGCAGCTCTGAATTTCTTACGTCCCGGCTGCGAACGTTCGCGGAAGAAGCGGTGTTTACACCGTCGTTACTCGCGTGTGTTACTACGAGTATTTGAATCGAACGCAATGGCAAACAGTTTTCGAAAAACCACGATACAGTTCATGTTCTGTAACGAGTATGCACGACCGAAGGCTTTCGATATCGAACGTTTGTGTGTGTCTGAATTCTTATGGGACTTAACTGCTAAAGTCATCAGTCCCTAAGCTTACACACTACTTAACCTAATTTATCCTAAGGACAAACACACACATCCATGCCCGAGGGGGGACTCGAACATCCGCCGGGACCAGCTGCACAGTCCACAACTGCCGCGCCCCAGACCGCTCGGCTAATCCCGCGCGGCATCGAACGTTTCTTGAGGGACAAAGTGCACCTTAATTACACAGAGCGTATTGGATTTCTCTTATCAATCGTGAGCAGCACTCTTTACGTAAAGATGATCGACGACGTAGCATGCGATAGAATCACTGAAGCCGCCGGACGAGGATTCCAGTTTCGATACTCCGTTGGTCATATTGACGAAGTTTTAGTAGCTCATTCTGGCCTGAGCGTGCGTACGATTCGAACCTTCGAGCTGCCTTTCGAGGTACCCGAATCATTGTTCACTAAATCACTCCAGCCATACGGCAGAGTTACTAGACATACGGCCGAACGTTGGGCAAGTTTTAGCACGTATCCAGTGCTCAATGGTGTCCGACAGGTGCGAATTGCCCTTGCGGATCATGTGTCATCGTACGTAAATACCGGCGGCTGTAGAACTATTGTTATCTACTATGGACAGCCCCGGACATTCTCCGGGTGTGCCGGCCGAAGTGGCCGTGCGGTTAAAGGCGCTGCAGTCTGGAACCGCAAGACCGCTACGGTCGCAGGTTCGAATCCTGCCTCGGGCATGGATGTTTGTGATGTCCTTAGGTTAGTTAGGTTTAACTAGTTCTAAGTTCTAGGGGACTAATAACCTCAGCAGTTGAGTCCCATAGTGCTCAGAGCCATTTGAACCATTCTCCGGGTGTGGTGGTGAAGGACATCTTCGATCTGCATGTATGCAGACGAGATTCGTGCAACTCCCCAGCGGAGACTTTCAGAATCCTGCTACACCAACGTCACTGTAGCGACGGCGCTTCGCCGAGGTCGCAGCGTACTATCGAACCAACGCCGCCGTTGATTGAGGCTCCTTCGGGCCCCACCGAAGAAGGAATGGCTCCGACCAACCTCCAATCCCAGATACTGCAGGTGGTAGAGACAGAGGATGACAGCATCACGCAAGGCATGGAAGTTGATGTGGAACGACCGCAGGGGGTTGTGGCGGTGGCGGTGGCGAGACAGCAGGAGGTACAAGATTTGCCAACACCAGAGACCGAGGTAGGGCCCGTAAACAACGCTCGCCGCAGCACCGCAAGAAGCGCCGACTAAACTCTGCGGAGACGCTCCCTTCTCTTCTTGGGAGCCCTGATGAGTCTAACAGTATGGAATTGTCTGACTTGAAACCACAAGCTTGAGATATCGCTGACCGTATGAATTCTGACAGTGAAAAGATGTTACGTCGTTCAGACGACGCATCCGATCAGGAGCCCGACACCCATTCTGCGGCGGAGTCTAAAGCTGCGAAAGATCCACACATGCCACACATCAGTGCAGCACAGGGCAGTTTGGAGCACCCCAATAATATCAGCTGGGATGCGCAGGACGAAGAAATCACCGATGCGGACCCCTCCATTGGTGGGGACTCGCATCCGTCCGCATATGAAGAAACCTAATGCCGCAGGGAGACGTCCGTCGGGCGATCCTGTGCGCATGTGTAAAGGGACTATAGATACGGTGAATTTTCGTCATTTTAACGAGATGACAGCTACTCGAACCCAGGCATACAGAATAGCGACTGTGAACGTAAATACCAGTAGATCGCCCGTGAAACAGCAGACGTTTAGGGACATGATATACGGGTCGGATGTGGATATACTGATGGTAAAGGAAATTTACATTCCTGAGCTCCAGGAAATACATGGATACATCTCCTACACCTCGCCTCACTCGGACAACGACAGTGGAACGGCGATATTGGTCCGCGACGGGTTTCCGGTTCGCGACCTGGCTTATCTGCCTTCAGCACGAGGACTGGCGATAACGGTTAATGGAATTCGTATTCTCAATGTTGTGTCTTGCAGCACAGACAACAGACGGGCGCGTGCGAGATATTATTCAGAAGAGATTGTGCCCTTATTTAGCGGCAGATTCGATGATTTCATTGTAGTTGGTGACCTCAGTTGCGTTTTAGCCCAAAAAGACCAGACTGCACATTACAATACCTGTCGTGAACTGCAAGTGCTATTACTCCTACGCATGTACCAGTGGAACAGTTTATTGCGAATGTGGAAGCAGGGATTCGAACCCTCCCTAAGGCAACTGCTAATGCAATTCGTGTTGAAATCACAAGGGTCTTATGCCATAATAAGTCATTGGAGAGTAATTTAACTAATGGGGAGAGAAAGGCCCTCAGGGATTTAAATGCGGACGAAGGGAAAGTTGTTCTTCCATCTGATAAAGGTAATGCCACTGTGGTGATGAACAAAGAGGACTACAGAAGTAAGATTTTGGATATATTAGCGGCAGGACATTACAATAAACTTAGAAGAGACCCGACGGCTGTTATTTCGAGGAAAACTAATACGTTGATAAAGTCTTCTACTTCCATTCCACAGAAGGATAAAAAAGTTTTGCTAAGGAGTGAAGCTAAGTGTCCCAGACTTTATGGTTTACCTAAAGTTCACAAAATAAATCTCCCTCTAAGACCCATTGTTAGTGCGATTGATTCCCCTACTTATCAAATATCTAGGTATGTAGCTACTCTTCTACAACCATACATTGGTAAGACTGATTCTTATGTGAGGGATTCACGTTCTTTTATTGAGAAAATTGAAGGTCTAACCTTGCCTCCTGAAGACATTCTGGTCAGTTTTGATATTGTATCTCTGTTTACTACTATTTCGGTTAATGAAGTTCTGGTTTACATAACGGAAGTTTTCCCTGAAGATTTGACCTCTCTGTTTAGACACTGTCTCACATCTGTCCAGTTTCAGTGGGCTGAGGAGTTTTATGAGTAAGTGGATGCTGTTGCCATGGGTAACCCGTTGAGCCCTGCGATTGCTAATTTTTACATTCAAAAATTTGAACAATTAGCGTTGAATAAAGCAAATAAGAAACCATGTTGTTGGTATCGTTATGTAGAGGACACATTCGTGGTTTGGAAACACGGTAAAAAAGCCTTAGACCAATTTTTTTATCATCCTAATAGCATAGAAGCATTGAAGTGGAAAAAGACCAGTTTCGTTTCTCGATGTGTTAGTCATGAGACAGACCGATGGCAGTCTAAAACATAAAGTGTTTTCGGAAGAGCACACATACTGATAGATACTTACATAAGAACTCCAGTCATCACCCACAACAAAAAAGAGGTGTAATCAAAAGTTTAGTGGGCAGGGCAAAACGGATTTGTACGCCGAAACATCTGGATACGGAACTGAATCATCTGAAACAGGCCTTCGAAAAGAATGGATACTGAAACAAAGAAATTAATAGAGTTTTAAGACCTAATTACAGCAGGCCAAAGGACAAGGATGGTACACAGCAATGGAAGAACACTGTGTCTTTACCTTTCATTAGTAAGGTTACAGATCGAATCGGCAAAAGTTTGTACGGTCCACATTTATTGTCATATTGCACACTGAGAAGACAACTGGCCCACACCTGTTGGCGCCAGATATGATTGGATTATGTTAATGTGTCAAAAAAATTAAAATAAAAAAGACAATGGTAAAAACCGAAACCGCCTCAGATAATGGTCCTTCGAATGGTCGACGCCGAAGAAATACATGCCGCCCACAATGGCAGGTTTGGTGAAGATTATATGGTTAGATGCCAGGTTCATGATGCGACACCACGAGCTGCAGGGTTTGTGATGCAGATGATAACTTCATTTTCACTCCCTCCCGTGACTAGGACTGTCATTTACTTTATTTATGTAAAAGAAAAAGGAAAAGGGGGCGGCCTTTACGTTGATTTTATGGTTTCAAAATTGTTTTTGCTGTCTCGATACTTTTCTTATCACTAGGACAGCACAACTGTACGAATAAAGATTGCTTGTTTACCCTGCCTTCCTGTTCCACGAGGAAAAAAAGGAAAAGAAAGAAGAAAAGGCAAAATAAAAAAATAAAAATAGTGGTCAGTGCGACAGAATGTCAATCCTAAGAATCCGGATTGGATTCCCGTCGGGGTCGGGGAGATTTTCTCCGGTCAGGGACTGGGTGTTGTGTTGTCCTAATCATCATCATTTCATCCCCATCGACGCGCAAGTCGCCGAAGTGGCGTCAAATCGAAAGACTTGCACTCGGCGAAGGGTCTATCCGACGGGAGGCCCTAGTCACACGACATTCACATGTTGACTCTTGAAACGTTGCCGCAGAACGACGCCTTGACTCGGCTGATAAACCGAGAAGACTTCATCATTTTTTTTTTTCTTTAGAGTCACCAGGTTTCTGAGTGGATTGATGAGGCCCGCTACGAATTCCTCTCCTGTGCGGACCTCTTCATCCGAGAGTAGCACTTGCAACCTACGTCCTCAGTTATTTGCTGGATGTATTCCAATCTCTGTTTTCCTTCTACACCTCCTTCTAGTACCATGGAATTCACTCCATGAGCTCTTAATAGATGTCCTATCATCCTGCCCTTCTCCTTGTCAGTGTTTTTCACATATTCCTTTCCTCTCCGATCTTGCACAGAACCACCTCATTCGTCACCTTATCAGTCCACCTAATTTTCAACATTGGTGTATAGTACCACATCTCAAATGCTTAGATTCTCTTCTGTTCCGGTTTTTCCACAATCCATGTTTCACTACCATGCAATGCTGTGCTACAGACGTACATTCTCAGCAATTTCTTCCTCAAACTATGGTCTATGTTTGATCCTAGTAGACTTCTCTTGGCCAGGAATGCCCTTTTTGCCAATGTTAGTCTACTTTTGATGTCCTATTTGCTCCGCCCGTCGTCGATTATTTTGCTGCCTAGGTAGTAGAATTCCTTAACCTCATATATTTCGTGACCATCAAACCTCTTGTTAAGTTTCTCGCTGTTCTCTTTTCTGCTACTTCTCATTACTTTCGCCCTTTTACGATTAACTCTCGGTCCATATTCTGTACTCATTAGGTTGTTCATTCTATTCAACGGATCATGTAATCCCACTTCACTTTCACTGAGGATAGCAATGTCATCAGTTGTAATTCCACTCGTGAATCTTTCTTTTATTTGCGTCATTGCATCTTCGATGTACAGACTGAATAGTAGGGGCGAAAGAATAGATCCCGGTCTTACACCTTTTTCAATCCTAGCACTTCGTTCGTGGTCGTCCACTCTTATTATTTCCTCTTGCTGTGCACGTTTTGTATATTATCCGTCTCATCCTATAGTTTACCCGTTACTTCATCCTTCTTGAATAGTAAATACGAGACGACGTATAGCGAAGGCATTTGCTTAAGCTTAAGTTACTGAGTTTATCTCCTCTCGTTTCCAACATTATTAAGGAAGAAGAGGAGAAGAATAATAACTGAAATGTTGTTCAGCCAGAGTGAAGACTACAACTTCAGAACACCGACGAAATTTCTCAGAGCTAAGGGGATAGTGTTGTGTTAATTTTTCTCACATTGCCGTAGTACGAGCACAGATAAATAGCTCCCAAAATGACTGGTGGTGGTACTTGCCGCCTAAGAACTAGATTTACCTATTGAATACCATATCTTGAATTATATTTATTGAAGATAGCTCATCTATAAGACATGAAAGTACCACACGAATATCCCGGGATGATATGGAATTACATTTACAGGTAATCAAGTGATCACATTTGTGCCACGAAAATTCTGCAACGTTGGAAGCCTCACCTTCTCTAGAGAAGGAGAAATTCGTATTCATAGCCTATCTCGTGTTGCAGCGGACCGGGAGTTTCCGTGCTGCTAGAGAGACTGCGCTCGGCGTAATACACGTAAGTGGCTTGGGCGCACACAGAGGCAGCTCTAAAAAGCCAAAAGAACGCACTTTCGTGTTTTATTCCCGTTTGTGAAACTATGCCAGAGGCTGAACCACGGTTAAGAATAATATTCAGCGGCATCGCCAAAACTTGCATCACAATCTAAAAACAGGTGGGTTGTTTTTGTGTTCGGTAACACTTTTTGTGTCGTAGCGTACTAGCAATCAAGAAGGTAATTTGAAAGATTAACTTCGATTTTTCGACAAACGGTCTGTATTAGGAAATACCTTCGGTATTGTACGTCTATTTTTGGGTATTCTGATAACAATAACATCTCTTTTACTACCTACTGGGGCTTAAATTGAACGTGCACCACGTCTATTCACCAGGCTCATTTCACCACGGCTTTTTAAGCTATTCTTTTCGTTTATATCACGCGTTTTCATCTGTCCAGTTAAAATCCTTGATTTGAAACATTCTGTTACTTGTTACCTATAAAATTCCTCTGTGAGTGTTCGTGTGTTCCACTCAATGCTGTGTTGTTTTATTCTCATACGTTTTTCTATGTTTGAGTGCAGTACTAATGTGAGCCGTCTTAAACAACTTTGTTTTTAAATTTATGTTCCATTGGTTTGAAGTTCAAAAGTACAGAAGCTGTCACATATTCATAATCTTTAGAGCATGACGTCATAAGATATTTTGTGAATAAAACAGAAAAAACAGTGTGGTGCTAACTTCTGCAATTTGCAGTACTCGTAGGCAAGAAACAACCGAGACAATAACAGCAGAAGTCGTTTCATTAAAGGCAGAGGTGTATTGAGCGTTCCATTACATTGCATATAGTATGTACGCTAGTCTGAGAGAACAAACTGTTAGCGGTCTTTCCTTTCACATCCCAGTGTTCATCGATCAGCCAACGTAAACAAACGACGGCGGCTTTACAAACTGTTCATCTCGGCACTTGACAGAGTGACAGTATCAAGAGGGTGCTGTCAATGTCTAACGACTTACTCAGCTACAGCGTGAATTAAACAGGGTATTAAAATCAGTGTAGTACTAACTGATAAAAAAAAAAGTCTGATAAACATAACTCTATAAACGTATACTTTATGAGAGCTGAACATTTCTTTGAAGGAAAAACTCATGTGACGTCCATTCATTAGACTGGTTCATTCGATGTGATCAATGTGACACCCATCCATGGCAGTGCATACCTCTGTCCATCAGAGAATGTATTTCGCATTGTGAAGTACAGAAATTTCTATTGAAATACGGGTCACACAAGAGGATGGCCCAAATCTTGCGCTGCTGCTAATTGTCGCAATTCGACTAGGATTTTTGACCATTAAACGGAGAGCACGGCCTTTCATGTCTGGAATGCAGACTGGGCAAGGCTGTTCACTGTTTTCCTTTTAGTGAGCTAGAGAATCTGTCCCTAGGAAGCTGAGGGAATACACCGAATAACTTATCACATGATACTTTAATACGTCGATATTTTTCAGCATCAGAACACCGGCTTGCAGAATATTTATGTTTGCTTACAACACAATAGAAAATCATATCCACAATGTCACGAGTGGAGTAGGCGGCTTCCAGTTCGAAGAAATAGTGTAAAAAGAAAAAGAAAACACACTGAATGACTTGTACGTAAAAACACGATGCCTGAGGACACAATACTGAATTCATTTGTGAAAGTTTGTAAGACACCACAAAACACACCCAAAATTGAGAATCATTAAACTCTTACTGACACGACTGCAACTACAGTTGGCACAACACAACTCTAACCACAAAAGTGAGTGCAGATGACACACTGTTTAAACTGACGTGTACACAGAGTACTGTGATAGTCATCGAAACATTCCGTTGATCATGACGACAGTTCACTATATCTGCACCCAAGCGTCTGCCAGCTCCTCCCAAAAACAAGTGCATATATCATAACAGAACGTGTACACATACCTATAATTATTAGACATGTTTCTCTTATTACTGTAGGTACGACAACCTCTAAAAACATCGGATAGTCTTTCTACGACACTATACAATTACAGAAGCGTGCTATACATTATAAGGATTGAAATCTAAGTATGACGTCTGTCATGAAGTTAAAACACTCGAATACTTTGTTTAATGTCATTTTAGTGATAGACACCTTTATACACCTAACAGCCATCCTCAATAAACTTAATGTACACTGAAGAGACATAGAAACTGGTACATGTGCCCAAAATCGTGTAGGGCTCCCGCGAGCAGGACGTGGGATGCAATCGACTAATGTCTGGAGTAATGCTGGAGGGAACAGGCACCATGAATCCTGCAGGGCTGTCCATAAATCCGCAAGGGTACGAGGAGTTGACATCCCTTCTTAATAACTCGTTGCAAGGTATCCCAGATACGCTCAATAATGTTCATGTCTGGTGGCTAACGGAAGTGTTTAAGCTCAGAGGTGTGTTCTTGGATGTGTGAGTGTCACATTGTCCTGTTGGAATTGCCCAAGTCCGTCGGAATGCACAACAGACGTGGATAGACGCGAGTGATCAGACAGGCTGCTTACGTATTTATGACCCGTCAGAGTCGTATCTAGACGTATCAAGGGTGCCATATCACTCCATGTGCACACGCCCCAAATCATTACAGAGCCTCCATCAGTTTGAAGAGTCCCCTGCTGACATACAGGGTTCATGGATTTATGAGGTTGTCTCCATACCCGTACACGTCCGTCCGCTCAATACAATTTGAAACGAGACTCGTCCGACCGGACAACACGTTTCCAGTCATCAACAGTCCAATACCAGTGTTCACAGGCCCAGGAGAGGCATAAATGCCGGCCGCGGTGGCCGAGCGGTTCTAGGCACTCAGTCCGGAACCGCACGACTGCTACTGTCGCAAGTTCGAATCCTGCCTCGGGCATGGATGTGTGTGATGTCCTTAGGTTAGTTAGGTTTAATTAGTTCTAAGTTCTAGGGGACTGATGACCACCGATGTTGAGTCCCATAGTGCTCAGAGCCACTTGAACCGTTTTAAACCCAAGGCAGAATTCGAACCTGCGACCGTTGCAGCAGCACGGTTCGGGACTGCAGTGCCTAGAACCTCTCGGCCACAGCGGCCTGCACACTTTTGTGAAAAACTGTAGTTTCCTAAGGGATAAGCCGTGCGTTTGGGTTGTCAAATCTGTGTAAACAGTTTCTTTACCCATATCTGTTACAACATGTCCAAACTCTGAAGACTGAAGATAACCATCTCAATCTATGTTGGTTCCGCCAATGGATTCTACAGTCTGGGTGAAAAATGAATCTGTTCCGTAAAATATCGGGTGATCAAAAAGTCAGTATAAATTTTAAAACCTAATAAACCACGGAATAATGTAGAAAGAGAGGTAACAATTGACACACATGCTTGAAATGACATGGGGTTTTAATATAACAAAAAAAGTGCACAAAATGTCCGACAGATGGCGGTCGACAGCAAAATGTCAGTGCTACCGTGACGGATGAGAGGTACGCCGATATGTTACAGAATCGCATCATCCAAAGCCTGGCTGATAAACACTTGCTGGAACGTACGATGTTTATGCAGGATGGCGCTCCACCCCATATTGCCAGACTTGTGAAAGAGCTCTTGCGCGCGTCGTTTGGTGATGATCGTGTGCTCAGCCGCCACTTTCGTCATGCTTGGCCTCCCAGGTCCCCAGACATCAGTCCGTGCGATTATTGGCTTTGGGGTTATCTGAAGTCGCAAGTGTATTGTAATCGACCGACATCTCTAGGGATGCTGAAAGACAACATCCGACGCCAATGCCTCACCATAACTCCGGACATGCTTTGCAGTGCTGTTCACAACATTATTCCTCGACTACAGCTATTGTTGAGGAATGGTGGTGGACATATTGAGCAATTCCTGTAAAGAATGTCATCTTAGCTTTGTCTTAGTTTGTTATGCTAATTATTGCTATTCTGATGAGATGAAGCGCCATCCGTCGGACATTTTTGAACTTTTGTATTTTTCGGTTCTAATAAAACCCGATGTCATTCCAAGCATGTGTGTCAATTTGTACCTCTCTATCTACATTATGCCCTGATTTATTCAGTTTTCAAATGTATACTGTTTTTTTGATCACCGGGTATTTAATGCACTTTAAGATAGGCAACCCAACTTACATCATTCTCCATGCGAAAGGATGATACAAGTCGGACTGCGTATGTTAAGGTGCATGAAATACTTTACGAACCAGATTTATTTTTCACCCACCGTCTAAATGGAGTACTGAAACTTCGCAGCAATGTGTGTACGAAAGGAGAAGGGTTCACGCACGTTGCCCAAGATAATTAATAACCACAATGAGTGCACGCGAGAAGATCAAAATCCTCACATGGAATGAAGGCTTGAGGTTAGTTTTAGTACCAATGTGTGTTCACGAACTGTGAGCTACCAATTTACACACTTCACTGCCTGAATTTCCGCACGACTATAAATAACCCTATCAGAAAACGTTACCTTAATAGCAAGGCGATGTGTATGGTTTATTCATGATGGGTACCATCCCAATTTCTAATTTTTCTCGTCGTGATCGATTGATGAAATATTTCCGCGTGTTCAGTCAAGTTATTTTCTCCTTTTTAAGCACACTATTCAGATGGTAAACGATGTCGTCCCTTTCAGGCGCTGCAGCTGTACTGTAATCTGTACATCCCGTCTTTACCCCAACCAGCACCTGAAGAAGACGAATGTGTCGATTGTCGAACTATTGTGTATAAAGAAGAAACTGAAATGACCGTATGGCATTGATGGCTGAGAGTCCCCACCTGTGGAAGTTCGGTCTCAGAGTTGCAGGACTTTTCAGTTAACGTCAGTCTAAAATTTTCCGACATGTATACATGTGTTAAACTCTGACATATACTGAAGCTAAACCTTTCGCTATACCACTTGAAAATGACCCAAAGGCCAAAACTTCAATTGTGAAATAAGTACGTTCTACAGTCAATGGCGAATACGATGTCAAATGTTCAAATTTGTGTGAAATCTTTTGGGACTTAACTGCTAAGGTCATCAGTCCCTAAGCTTACATACTACTTAACCTAAATTATCCTAAGGGACAAACACACACACACACACACACACACACACACACACACACACACACACACGCACATGCCAGTGGGAGGACTCGAACTTCCGCCTGGACCGAATACGATGTCCTTTGAAACGTTCTACATGACTGTGAACCCAAACCATGAGAAGATAATTTTGAATTTAATTGACGACTCAAGAAAATGTAAAAGATGCCACAAGTAAAACAAGGAAAATGCAATAGAGGTCGAAGCGTCAGGGAGCTTGTTGGAGAGTGGAAAGGTATCGGTATATGCTCAGAATACAGTTGATTGAAATCAATGAAAATATTTACAGTGAGAAAATACACCGATATGGGGATGACAGTAATTGAAAAACGTTTTAAAACTTTCTAGAAATCTGCAGTCCAAGTAGTCAGTGACAAGTAGATCAAGAACAAACAAGTAAAGACGGTTTAAGATCAAATAACAAGCGGTCAAAATATCCACGGGTGTGCTGCCGGTCTATAGTGTCCAACGGGCCCGTTGGACACTATAGACCGGCAGCACACCCGTGGATATTTTGACTATCAAATACGCCGGGAGAAACTCAAGAATCACTCACAAATAACAAGCGATTTTCATAGTGAAACTATAACTTAAAATTTGAAATTTCAGCAGTACAATGACATAGAAATCAGTGGTAATCAGATTATAACCAAAGTACCCCGCACTTGTTGCTAAATCAGTAATCGCTTCATGGCTTCGTTCATATACTGAAAGTTGAAGGAAATCAAATAACAAACTTTGCAACTGCATAATTGGCTTAGAGCCCAATTGAAGGTATATCTCACCGGTAGGCAAAAATAATTCAAGTTACAAGTAAATATCGTACAGTTAACAAAGCGACAGTTCCTGCCTAATTTAAAACTATCCTTAGCAACTGTACCAAAAGCTCAAGGCCCAATGATAAAAGCCTGTCATACTGAGGCATGCCAATATAAAGAACAATTACAGGTTAAGAACATAAATTCTGAATCCAATTACTATACTTTGGAATTTCACCACATGGCGTATGTGGCATATTAAAACGTAATAACCGCGATAAATCCAAAATAAAATTTTAAGTCCACCACGAATTTTACATTCACAGAACGTTAGCAGAATTCGAACAAATAGGAACATGTACAGGTCGATTGAATTAATGGCCCGTGGCTATGCAAACTACCTTTACAACTGGTGAATGAGGTTTAAGGTTCACCTGAAATTCGGCCAAAGGTAAAAAGTCTACAGGCAACCACACAAGAAACTTTTCACCAGTGTCTAAAGAAACAGTGGGCTGCATTTGTACTGAAGGTCGCGTCTAAGCGGTGCTGTCAAAGAAAGAAATATTTACTTCAAACCAAATACAATTTAAATAATTAAAATATCAGAATGAGTTGCACGTTTTATGTTAGAGGTAAACAAACAGCGACCGTAGCTGGTCAAATACAAAATCTGAATGGTACAAATGGCTCTGAGTACTATGGGACTTAACATCTGAGGTCATCAGTCCGCTAGAACTAGACTACGTAAACCTAGCTAACCTAAAGACATCAAAAATGGTTCAAATGGCTCTGAGCACTATGGGACTTAACATCTGAGGTCATCAGTCCCCTAGAACTTAGAACTACTTAAACCTAACTAACCTAAGGACATCACGCACATCCATGCCCGAGGCAGGATTCGAACCTGCGACCGCAGCAGTCGCGCGGTTCCGGACTGCGCGCCTAGAACCGCGAGACCACCGCGGCCGGCCTAAAGACATCACACACATCCATGCCCGAGGCAGGATTCGAAGCAGCGACCGTAGCAGTCGCGCGGATCCCGACTGAAGTGCATAGAACCGTTCGGCCACCGCAACCGGCTCACAGTGTGAATGGGCAAGGCCCGACCACATGTAAACAAACGATATGTAAGTATCAAACAAGAAATTAGTCCGAATAATAGGGAATCCGAAGCAGTACATACGTGATCAAATCATCTGGCCAGCTACCGGATCAAGTAAGGCATACAGTGAGGATACTGAGACATGAAATGATCGTCACGCGTAAGATAAGGACTAATATGTCCTGTAACACACACATACAAGTAGAACTAACGCCGTTCTAGTTAAGTTTCAAACGAATGCGTGAAATAAGTTCGCCATGCGCTGAGAACTTAAAGCAGTTAACAAGTAAAGCCCAACAAGACAATGATCAACTTGGCTCCAAAATCAAATGAAAGACTAAAATGAGCACAGGCTGACAAATTTAGATTAACGCAGTTTTCGCCACAATTGAACATAGTAGTGACTAAAATATAAGAGACATTGCCGGCCGGAGTGGCCGAGCGGTTCTAGGTGCGACAATCTGGAGCCGCGCAACCGCTACGATCGCTGGTTCGAATCCTGCCTCAGGCATGGATGTGTCTGATGTCCTCAGGTTAGCTAGGTTTGAGTAGTTCTAAGTTCTAGGGGACTGATGACCTCAGAAGTTGTCCCATAGTGCTCAGACCCATTTGAACCATAAGAGACCTTAACAAAAACTAGTAGGGACGACGTCAAGAAATTTACAGAGTGAAGCGCGTTGGGCAAACTATGACCAGTCCAAGCCATTCAATAACATGGCGAGTAGCCAAAAAGCTTCACGTACGTTCACGACAGATAGTGAATACGTATCCAGAGACACAAACGAGGGCCTTTGCCTGACAGCAGCAGACCAAAGTAATGACACAAATTTCTAATGGGCCGGGAAGGAACCAGCATGCAGGTACTCAAACATGAGTCGATACCAAAACTAATAACTGTTACCAAAAAGTCTCACAAAAATCCACAGTATGAGCGGGCAACGGTTCCCTCGACAGTTTCTTCAACCGTCGAGTAGCTGTCAGCTAAATTCCCAACCTGTGTGATGGTACCGAAAACGCCCCGCAGGCCAGACCGCAGACTTACAGCAATATTCGGCCAAAACAGGGAGCTGACACGGTCATGGTAAGGGGGACCAATCACTTACCAGTAGCTACCCGAGGGAGGGCATCTATTCCATTCGCCGCTGCTTTCGCGCCACTCTACCGGCCAGGCGTCCTCTGGTCTCTTAGCAGAGGACCAGAGACAAAACTAGTGCAGGTTCAGTCGATACTAGAAGATACATCTGGTGTACACGTCACAGAGGCCTCCAAAAATGACGCTGAAAGGAAGTGAGAAATGGCTAACAAGGTATGGGTAGAGAATAAAAACTATTCAGTTGAACCATGCATGACAACCGGGAATATATAGGAAAGTTAGAGAGACCTTGGAGGAAAAAGAAGCAGTTGTATGAAAATCAAGAGCTCAGCTCGCAAGTCAGTGCTCAGCAAAATCGACAGTTCAAAGGACTATACAGAAGGGCTATATAAGCGAAATGAACTTGACGAAGTGAATGTGAATGAGATGAGAAAGAGGGGAAGAGTTTGAAAGAAGTAGAATTTGAAAGAACACTGTGTAACTAATACGCAGGCACTGAATCGAAGCGTAGGGAAAAGATATTTGTAGCACAACCTTCGAACAGAACAGATCTTGGAAGGAAACAAACGTTGACTGTAAAAGTCGATGAGGAAGACCAAGGCTTAAATATATGCTCGTAATGGATGTAGACTGCAGGCAGAAGTGGCTTACATAGGTTAGACTATTGTGAAGAGATACATCAAATTACTTTCCAGACCGAAGACTACAGCTAAGACAGCAACAGTTCACTCCCACAATTTGTTACACAATTTAGTTTTGGCTCCTCAAGCGGGTGCTACGGCATTAAACTGAGAGGGTTTCAATGTGTACCACGATTGCACAAATGTACATGCAAAAACAAAATATTTGTAAGTGTTGTGTCAAGTTGACACTTTAGTAGCTTTATGACTACCCCTTTTACGTTCTTTATATACATCCTGAGAATGGAGATACGGATTTTGAATATTTTATGTGAACAAGGGAATTAATTGGATCCAAGAGGCAGGGAGAGATCTGGAAGAAACGGGAATTTTCTGTGAAATAGAGATTTGCTGCAGCATAAACTTTATATCAGGAATTAAAGGTGCCCAAAGATTCCAGCACATGAAACATCAACAGTAGAACACCACAGAAAGATGGAAAGAATGGAAAGGAAAGAATACTGGACAAGGCGGAAGACTGCAAGACTGCAAAGGAAAAAGAAGATACACTGCATGACAGAAAAAATGCAGCACCCAGAAAGGGAGGCGTAAACGAAATGTAACTTCGCGTGTTGAGATAGTATGTGATGATATGTCAATTTACACAAATCTTGGAAATAGAAGCCCACTTATGAGAGTGATATTGCACCCCTGTGGCCCAGATATATACACTGGTTTGGTTGGAAAGAATGTTATAAAGCCATTGTATCCTCTCTTGAGCCAAGCTGGCCCACAACTGTTGTAACTAGACCTTCATATCCTGGATGCTGCCAACTGGGCCGACTTTGACGTCCGAGCTGGACCCACATATGTGTAATGGACAGGTCTGTAGATCTTTCTGGCGAAAGCGTAGCTAAACATCACGCAGACAGTTCATAGAGACACGCGCCGTGTGTGGACGAGCATTGTCCTGTTGCAAAATGACGTACTGCTGTTCCGTTCCCTCCATCTGGCCATCAATTTAAGACATACCCGATGACTCCTCACGGTATGACGCCAGGAGAAACATCGCTTTGCCTCTCCAGAAGATTGGGAGAATGGAATCACTCCTCAGGTCGCCGCCGTTGTCCTCGATGACGGTCGTCGAGGGTAGTGCAGAACAGCGATTCGTAGCTGAAAACAGTGCTTACATACAACTGCATCACTCCAAAGGCAACACTTTGTATTGCGCGTGTAATGATAGCCTAGGCATGAGACAGTAATTTCCCAAGTTTGGCTGCTGCTAGTCTACGACCAATGGTGCGGGATGACAGAATTTTTCCTGTAGTCCTTTACTTGTCCTCAGATGGCAGGCGGAGATGTCGTGAGGTTACGATGTGCCTAGTGGAAAATACGACGATCCTGTTTAGTGGTGGTCACACGTGATCGAACTGAATCATGAGGACGGGTACACTTGCCTTCACGCTCCCATGCAGACATGGGGCCGCTGCCGCATCCGAGTGCCGACAAATGTGGATATTGCACGAAACGACATTGGAGAGCCGCAATAAGGCCCCTTTCAACGCTGTCGATTAGTGATAATGCTTTCTCAGATGAGTAAGTGGCACCTCCGTGATCTTCACAGCGCTCACCCAACATCTGGCACAGTGTGCGAACCGTGTGTAGCCTATCAGGCCTGGTAACAGCACTAGATAAGAACGACACTAAGCCTCTCGGGTTAGGGTTACCAACCGTCCAGCTTTTTCGGAACATGTCCGGCTTTTCGATTCTTTTTTTAACGTCCGGCCAGAATTTTTGTTATTTGGAAAACGTCCTTCACTTTGGTAACGAAATTCTATTTCATAATTTAACAAATTTCAGTGTAGCATAATTGGACTGAACCACAAGCTTCACTAGGTTTGCTAGCAATGATGTAGTTGGCGAGAAACGTTCTATTCATAGGCGATAGTAGAAGTATACGATACGTCGATTCGAGGTATTGTAGAAATGTCTGGCAGTGTCTGAAACAAAAACTCCTCAGTTAACGTCTGATTTGAAGTTGTCTTCTCGTTAATACAGTAATGTCAACAGAAAGAGGCAGTGCAGGTTTCAGACAGTTTAAATGCAAAATACCAATGCCTTGTATTTGGACGATGTGTAAGTGGAACTGAATGTGCTGTGAGTGGTAGCTACGTTAATGTGGGATGTAATGGTGCTATAGCCTTGGAACGACATTTTAGCACATATGAGGATGAAAGAATGGTACGAAGCAGCTTCATGTGTGACCCAGTTCTGGAGTTCGGAGAAAATACATGCTCATACAGTTACGGACGTTCAAGCCACACTGACGTACCACACAGTTTTGCACCGTCGTTCATACAAATCGATGGGTCGTACAAACAAATTAAATAAAAACTATTTCTAAAATCCGAGGAGGCACAAAACGTATGTTGTGGAAGAGCTAAACCAGAAGCTATTATAAATAACGTCATTAGACCTTACACTGTACTGGTAGGGGTTTTTGTCAAAACGTCGAATTACAGAGTTAAATATTTTGGCCTCAGGACAGATTACAGTGATTATGGTACATTGAAAAAGTTCTCAATTGTGATTCAATATTTTAATTATAAAAGTAGTGGTACTGAAACAATACAAAGCTGTCCAAATGAAACTTAAGAAAGTATTTCCAATTATATTACACATACTCTGAGAAAACATAACCATACTACTTCTCAATGGATTGTTTTTATTCCCAGTAATGCAAACGTTCACTTCAGTAACACTGCACGCTGCTCTCAAACGACAGTTAAACGAAAGTATAGCACGAGTTGGATGCCCTGTGCATATATTGCATAATACCTTGCAAGAGGAAGTTGATTCTGTCCCATTGGATATAGAATCATTTTTCATGAAAGTGTGCAACTTTTTTTAACCTTTATGCAGTACACACAGAGGAACTCAAATATTTCTGCGAATTTGTGGACATAAATTACCAGCAGCTTCTAAACCATTCCACGACCAGAAGGATATAGTTAATTCCAACAGTAAAAAGTATTTTGCAACTGTACCTAGCACTTACATCTTACTTCCTCTCTCAGGATAGGAAATACGTACCTACAACAATTAGAAAGTTTCTACAGAACAACTCTCCGGAGCAATATCTCCCGTTTCTCTTCTTCGTCGTTCATATTTCTCATTGCAAAATGATGTCGGATGGAAAAAAAAATTTCTATTGGAGAAGTGCGTGACTCATTAGAAACTCTACTAATTTCTCTGAAAAATTTCGATGAAGAAATAACCCAGCCAACGGGCTACAAATAATTGTTTAATACATTTACATAGGTTTCAACCGCTCTAATGATGTCTTTATCAGAATGAAAGTTTAAAAGCCGTATATAATATTGGTTGGGAATAAATTCATGGAAGTAATGGCGATTAGTTCCGGCGCAGCTCTCGCGGCCTACCGACCTTGTCCGCGCAATGGGGCCTGCTGTCTCTCTTCTGCTAAGTAATGTAGATTTATGACTGGGTATTACGGTGCTATAGTTTTATACTTGACATGGCCAAACTTTGGCATGCAATAGTTCAGTGTCAATAGCTTTTGATGAAGGCCAAATTATTTTCGCTGAAACCTAGGTAAAGATTGGTTTCTATTTTCGACCGAGCCTGACGTGTTATATGTTCAATGATATGTCTTGGGAGAGATTTTATAGCTACATTTTTCAACATAACAATTTAGCTCAGATAATTTGTCTCAGCAGTATAGTCTACTGACAAATACATTTTCAAAAGATGTCACTGAAAAATACTGAAAATTATTTAGAGTGATTCTGTTGTATTTATAACAATTAAATACCACTGTTTAATTCTATATTAGATTTTCAGTGTGTTATTTTCCGCTCAAATTGAGATTAGAACATGCCTATTACCCTGATGTGTGAAATATAAAGTATTTATTGTGTCTAAAATAAATTGTCAGCCTTTTTTTTAAAGAAAGGCAATTTTCTGTGAAGCACTGTCCTGCTTTCGATAATTTTTAGTTGGTAACCCTAAATCTGGTCGCTGTCATGCCTGTCAAAGACAGCTGAAACTTTAACCATTTACATACCCGCCGATACTGTGTACGCGCATGAAGCCATATTGCCATCTGACCGTGTCTTTTGGGTGCTTAACTTTCTTTTCAGGCAGTGTAAAAACATAGCGTAAACTCTAGGCGTTACCTAAACTTCACAGATTCCAAATAAAACAAGTTCCTATCACTTTAATTTTTAGAGTAGATGTCCACTGAGGATGCCACAAGTTTGGAAAAACGCAAACAAATAATTTTAGCTCCGCAGCTTGTAATTATTAGAAGAAAGGCTTTTCTGTGTATTACCAAAAGCTGTTAATAAAACAAATCTGCCTACGCTACAGTTTTTATAGAACTGACCATTATCAGGAAACGTAAAAATTCGCATAGCAACCTGTGTAGCAACGGTCTCAGTGTATCGACAAAACATAAAGAAAATTATAAAAAGACATGATGCAACATTGACGTCAAGGATAAACTGTAATTATACAATTGAATTATTTTAGTACACTGTCCGTTGTTTTATTCGTTGCTGTTCTGTCAGTATCCGTACTATACTGCACATAACAAAACCGAAGAAAAAGTTCTATGAAGAGGATCCATTTCTGCAACTACATTTTTTCTTTCCGACCGAAACGCTGGATAATTTTGTTATTTTATTTATTTTGTTTTGAATTCAAAGTATGAGTGATCGCGTATACGTTGCTACAACAATTTTATGTAGCCTGATGATGATAGTTTGAATCAAAACTGGCAGCATAGAAAGGTTTGTTTTGTTAGCAACTCTTGATGTCACGTAATAAAGCCTTTCTTCAAAATATAGCAGAGTTTTGCTAGACGGTAGATCCTAATATTTATGTTTTGTACACGCACAAGTAAAGAGAATAACATATCGTACGCAATAGATAACAATTCAAGTAGCCTTAATATTGTAGTTGACGTACACTGGTGAGCGTTCTGTTATAATTCTTGTGATATAGTGAAACGACGAAATTAGTCCGAAAACTGCAGAAAAATGATTCAAATGGCTCTAAGCACTATGTGACTTAACATCTGAGGTCATCAGTCTCTTAAATGTAGAACTACTTAGACCTAAGGACAGCACACACATCCATGCCCGAGGCAGGATTCGAATCTGCGACCGCAGCAGCAGCGCGGTTCCGGACTGTAGCGCCTAGAACCTGCAGAAAAGCGAAGTACAAATAAGTAATGCAATACATTTACTTCTCGGCCAGTTTCGTTGAAAAAATTCGGAATTTGTTGTTGGACATCATGGAATATTTCCGTTTCAGATTCTATAGTTTGGTGAAGTTCTGATAGGTGGGGGCGTCATACGAAGTCTTCGAAATGTCGTCTTTAACGGAGGGCATTACAAGCAGAGTGCTGTCACTGAGTTTCTTTTGGCGAAAAATCAGAACATCACAGATATTCGTAGTCCCTTGCAGAATGTCTACGGGGACCTCGAATTGAACAAAAGCACGGTGAGCCGTTGGGCAAAGCAATAAGATTTGGTCTATCCCGTGTAACCCTCAGGATACAACTGCAAGGTGCTCGTCGCCACAAAACTGCAAACTAACTTCTCTTTCTCCAAGGCAACCCAAGGCCTCACACAAGTCCATCCACTGGAGAGAGGCTCACAAACTTCAATGGACTGTCCTTCCTCACCCGTGCCACAGTCCGCACCTTGCATCTTACGACTTCCATCTGTTTGCTCCAATGAAGGATGCACTCTGCGAGAAACAGAACGTGCATGATAAGGAGCTTATTGATGCAGAAAGACGTTGGCTCCGACATCGGCCAGTAGAGTGGTACCATTCAGGCATACAGGCTCTCCCAGAAAGGTGGCGTAAGGCCGTCGCAGTGAACGTGGATTATGTTGACAATTGGGGTATTATAGCTGAAAGAGTGGAGAATAACATGATGCACTGGAATCCTGAACAAACCCAATATGCTTTCAGAAATAAAATGTGTTGAATTACGTAGTAAAGGCCCTCGTAATGAAAAGCAGAAAAACAGCAAGAGTTTGTTTACGTTCTTGCTGTCATTAGAAGTTTTAATAACAACAGTTTTAAACAACCTGAATGGTTTTGGATTTAGGTGACAAATACAAAAGAAACGGCTATTTGTGCGGTAATGAATAAAAACGATGTTTGTGATGAGTACAAATGCACTACCATCCATTTAGAATGAATCCTTGGCTATACCAGTCACTGGTGCTTTCGAATTGTGTTGGGACCAATGAAACATATACAGGGTGAGTCACCTAACATTACCGCTGGATATATTTCGTAAACCACAACAAATACTGACGAATCGATTCCACAGACCGAACGTGAGGAGAGGGGCTAGTGTAATTGGTTAATACAAACCATACAAAAATGCACGCAAGTATGTTTTTTAACACAAACTTACGTTTATTAAAATGGAAACCCCCTTAGTTTTGTTAGCACATCTGAACATATAAACAAATACGTAATCATTGCCGTTTGTTGCATTGTAAAATGTTAATTACATCCGGAGATATTGTAACCTAAAGTTGACTCTTGAGTACCACTTCTCCGCTGTTCGATCGTGTGTATCGGAGAGCACCGAATTACGTAGGGATCCAAAGGGAACGGTGATGGACCTTAGGTACAGAAGAGACTGGAACAGCACATTACGTCCACATGCTAACACCTTTTTATTGGTCTCTTTCACTGACGCACATGTACATTACCATGAGGGGTGAGGTACACGTACACACGTGGTTTCCGTTTTCAATTACGGAGTGGAATAGAGTGTGTCCCGAAATGTCAGGCCAATGGATGTTCAATGTGGTGGCCATCATTTGCTCCACACAATTGCAATCTCTGGCGTAATGAATGTCGTACACGCCGCAGTACATCTGGTGTAATGTCACCGCAGGCTGTCACAATACGTTGTTTCATATCCTTTGGGGTTGTAGGCACATCACGGTACACATTCTCCTTTAACGTACCCCACAGAAAGAAGTCCAGAGGTGTAAGATCAGGAGAACGTGCTGGCCAATTTATGCGTCCTCCACGTCCTATGAAACGCCCGTCGAACATCCTGTCCAGGGTCAGCCTAGTGTTAATTGCGGAATGTGCCGGTGCACCATCAAAATCATGCTGATACCACATACGTCGACGCGTTTCCAGTGGGACATTTTCGAGCAACGTTGGCAGATCATTCTGTAGGAACGCGATGTATGTTACAGTGATCTCCGATACACACGATCGAACAGCAGAGGAGTGGTACTCAAGCGTCAACTTTAGGTTACAATATCTCCGGATGTAATTAACATTTTACAATGCAACAAACGGCACTGAATACGTATTTGTTTATATGTTCAGATGTGCTTGTAAAACTAACGTGGATCCATTTAAAAAAACGTAGGTTTGTGTTAAAAAACATACTTCCGTGCATTTTTGTATGGTTTGTATTAAACAATTACACTAGCCCCTCTCCTCACGTTCGGTCTGTGGAATCGGTTCGTCAGTATTTGATGTGATTTACGAAATACATCCAGCGGTAACGTTAGGTGACTCACCCTGTATAGTGCAAGTAGGCCAGAAGGTGGCCCATAGGCAGCTTATCGAGAAGAGGGCCTGAAACCTTGAGTATTCGGTTCATTGTAACATTACTTTTGCCTCCAGTTATTCACATGAAAAGAGATCGCAGCTTCCGTCAGTGACATCTGAGTAGGAGCAGAAACTGCCCCGCGCCGCTTGGAAGTATCTGCGGCCGCAGTGCGCGAATCGGACGGGGCCCTTCCGCGCGCGCGATCGGCTGCGTTATTTCCGGGCAGTGATTTGATCGCTGATGTATGGCAGCGTCCCGCGGCGTTAATAAAGGAGCAAGTGGCATCAGCGGCATCAAGTGTCACGGCCAGTGCTCCATTTGCGAACCGAGTTAATGAGCCGGCTACCAATAGGGGTTCCAATTAATTTATCATTTACAGTTGCGGTTTTAAATCTTCTTGGCGGATAAGCAGCTTTGTACGTCACGGAAATAATTACTTTCCAATTAACAGCGAGATGGCTACGCAATTCGGTGCTCGAAATTTCACACAGGAACGAGCAGCGGTAAAGGGCGTGCTGAGCGGGTGAATTCAGCGGTGATTGTCACCAGTTCGCTGTTAAAGTGCGCTACAGCTCATGAATCTCTTCCCTCCAGAATTCGTGATTTATTAAAAACTATTTTTCTGCTGAATTTAATATGGCCCACAGTAACGTTGTGATCTGCGAATTTACATTATCTCCTGTCGGTTATCTCCTATTAAGCCGTATATCGGGTTAACGAGGGATATTCCTGACCACGAAAATTCAGATCTGCCTTTATTTAAACATTGTTGAACGAATAGATTAACTGGGAACACCTTTGAGGTATTAAGAAATGTATTTGAAAATTGCAAATACGATTGTACACCGGCTGTACGATTTGTCACTAACATATGAAACTCTGTACTGGGCTGGATCTCGAACCCGGCGCTTGGGCTATTGGTGTATGACTCACAGCCATGCCCAAACTTCCTGATGTCCTAGAGTGTACATCCCACAGTGCTCGAATACAAATCGTAGATTCCGGCAGAGGGAGAGACACGGTTTTTGCTCGTCAGATTGCCTTCCTTTGGCATGAAATACTGTAGGGCAGTGCCTGTATAATTCGACTCAACATTCCTTCGGACATTCATGCATGTCCGAAGGAACAGGGCATCGAACTGCACAGACACTCTGAAGTACAGACGCTGCCCTACTGTAATTCTGAGTCCGCAGCTCGTTGTCATGCGGTAGCATTCTCGCTTCCCGCGCCCGGGTTCCCGGGTTCGATTTCCGGCGGGGACAGGGATTTTCTCTGCCTCGAGATGACTGGGTGTTGTGTGCTGTCCTTAGGTTAGTTAGGTTTACGTAGTTCTAAGTTCTAGGGGACTGATGACCATAGATGTTAAGTCCCATAGTGCTCAGAGCCAGCCAACTGTAATTCTGAGGTACTTTAGCACCTGATGAAAGAGTACAAACGGCTGTCAGTCAGATTCGTTGCCAGTAAATTTCTGGACCAGTTCATTTCACCTATGCTCAAGGAGGTTGCCTCCCCCTGGGGTGCAGCGTAGAAGTATTGCAACAGCTGTTGGCGCTTGCAAAAACGTTATCACTTCGCAGAGATATGCGTTCGAACATTGCAGTGAAAGTCAGTTTGCCAAAGTACTGTAAGACTCCAGTTGTAAGAACACCAAGGAAAGTAACACCAGGTAATTACCCTGGCAACGGTATTACTTACTTTGCTTTAATAAAGAGATTTATAGAAAGAATAAGTGATTAGCCGAGCGGTCTAGGGCGCTGCAGCCATAGACTGTGCGGCTGGTACCGGCGGAGGTTCGAGTCCTCCCTCGGGCATGGGCGTGTGTGTTTATCCTTAGGCTAATTTAGGTTAAGTAGTGCGTAAGCTTGGGGACTGATGACCTTACCAGTTAAGTGCCATAAGATTTCACACACATTTGAATAAGTTTTGTAATTTATTTATTACCTCTACAGCTGTGATTCCGGAGTTTCTTCTCGAAGTTTGTGGCTTTACTGTGGAAAACTTACAAAACAATTACGATTCACAGTACTGGACATCCCTGGCCACTACTTTTTCCCGTCCTTCGAGCAGCATACGAATTCCGTGGCGAAGAACTGAGCGTCTTTTAGGAGATCCATGATTCGATCCAATTTTGCATTTCCTCATATAAAGAAGGTGGCAGTCAGTGGAGCCAATGTCTGGAGAAAACGGCGGCTGAGGCAGGACTGCCCATTTCAGCGTTTCCAAGTATGTTTTGACGGGTTTTGCTTTCATACTGTAGGTCTGTCGCTGTTTTGTGACGGTTTGTCTCTCGGAGCTCGGCTCAAACGCATCAGTTGTTTTCGATAACGATCTGAGAATGGTCCTGTCGGTTTTAGCAACTTCGAAAACCTTCTCTCTTCCACTGCTTTCCCGGTCTTCGACATGAAAATCATCATTCTTGAAGCCCTGAAACCAATTTCTGAACTTTATTTCACTAATAGATACCTCCCATATGTCTTACCCAGCATTTTAAGAGCCCAGTCGGCAAATTTCTTCATGTTACAGCAGAAAATTAAAATTTCCTGCAAATGACTAGAATGGGGCTCGGAACTTGACATGCTAAGCTGAGAATAACTTTATGGTGCAACCGCAAATCGACTAATATTTCGGTTCCGTTAGGTTTAAAAATACCTGAGGTTATTCTATGACACCTACGACCTATCACCTGCACTACCACTCGCCACTACTGTCATCTACTGCAAAACGGCGGAAGCCATGTTTATTGTTATACGCTCTAAGGAAAGAAAACCGACGCACAACGAAGGATGCATCCGAACGGAAAGAAAATGTGATGTAGATGAACAGAATACATGACTGTAATTTCAGAAAAATTTGGTGATTTATACAAGAGAAGAAGCTTCACAAATCGAGCGATTCAGTAACACTTTCGTCCACTTCTGGCTCTGATGCAAGCAGTTATTCGGCTTGATACTGTTTGAGAGAGTTTCTGGATGTCCACCTGTGGGATATCGTGCTAAATTCCGTCTGACTGGCGAATTAGCTCGTCAAAATCCCGAGGTGGTTGCAGGGCCCAATACGTAATGCTCCATACGTTCTCGATTGGGGAGAGATCCAGCGATCCTGAGGGCCAAGGTAGGGTTTGGCAAGCACTAAGACAACCGGTAGAAATGCTCACGGTGTGCGGGAAGGTATTATTTATACTGAAATGTAAGCCAAAGACGACTTGTTATGAAGGACCACAAAACGGGATGTAGGAAATCGTCGACGTACCGTTGAGCTGTAAGGGTGCGCGTATGACAAATAAAGGTGACCTGCTACGAAAAGAAATTGCACACCAGATCACCACTTCTGGTTGTCAGGCTCTATAGCGGACAACAGGCAGGTTTGTATCTCACTGCTACCCAGGGCCTCTCCAGGTACGTCTTCGGCCTGGGAGCTCACTGACAAGAGTAGAATTGTTTTCACTGACGATTCCCATTTCGAACTGAGCCCAAAAGACTAGCAAAGATGTGTCTGGAGATGCCTCCAACAGTGGAGGGACACCAGCCCCAGCGTCGCCCTCAATTCGGTCCGACAAGCAGGAATGATGATGGTCTGGAGTGGCATTTCTTCTCATAGAAGGACCACGTTTTGTTGTCATCCGTGCCACCCGTACAGGACAGCAGAACGTGGCGATATTCTACGCCCCGTTTCGTTGCCCTTCATGGCAATGCTGCAATGTGTCGGTAGCAAATAAGTACTGTCCGACACATTTAAAGTCCAGACAGTGAGCATTAATTCATCTGTTTTTGAATATTTTATTATTTGTATGTATGTGTGGAGAACTCGGTGTGTCGATGCTGACGCAAAGAAAAGCCTGTAACACTAGCCAACACACACAAATCTGGGAACAGCGATAAGATGGCACAAAAACGTGACGTACAAAAAAATATTTGGAGTGATGCGGACAGTACCATTTCGGCTGGACAGTCAACTCCAGAAACGAGTTGCAATATTTAGACGTCAGTGACTATGATAATGCTGTGCGAGGCCAAGCAGATGCTGAAGATGGGACACGTAGAAACTTCGAAGCAGTAGTGGCGATCCGGAACTACCAAGTAGACGAGTTCAAGAGTCCGAATGTACCTAGGAGAAATTGTAGCGGGCCACCGTCGTGTATATCGGGGGTGGTAGTCCTATGGAAACCCACTGACGGGAAATATTCAATCGACTTTCACCAAGCAGTTTAGATGGAGGCAGAGGAATTTATAGGAGGAAGATGAGAGATAATGTATTCTGCATTTTCGAGTACTGAAAAGGGTTGGAGCGAAATGGAGTAGCAAATGCGAAACGCTTACAAACGAAGAAACATAGACAAAAATCAAAAACAATAGTTAAATGACGCGACCATTCATAAATACTTTTTGAATGTTTTATGTTACTGCCATAACCGCTGTCGGGCTGCGATGCCCATCTTCAGATCACTAATATTTTTCGTTGCATAGACGCTGTAGTTAACAGCATGTTGTCTCTTCTACACTGCACAATAATAGTTGACTATTTAGTGCCAACGAAAATACGCTAAAGTGCTATATATATATATATATATATATATATATATATATATATATATATATACTGACGAATCGATTCCACAGACCGAATGTGAGGAGAGAGGCTAATGTAATTGGTTAATACAAACCATAAAAAAATGCACGAAAGTGTTTTTTAACACAAACCTACGTTTTTTTTAATGGAACTCCGTTAGTTTTGTTAGCACATCTGAACATATAAACAAATACGTAATCAGTGCCGTTTGTTGCATTGTAAAATGTTAATTACATCCGGAGATATTGTAACCTAAAGTTGACGCTTGAGTACCACTCCTTCGCTGTTCGATCGTGTGTCTCGGAGAGCACCGAATTACGTAGGGATCCAAAGGGAACGGTGATGGACCTTAGGTGCAGAACGCACTGGAACAGCACATTACGTCCACATGCTAACACCTTTTTATTGGTCTTTTTCACTGGCGCACATGTACATTACCATGAGGGGTGAGGTACACGTACACACGTGGTTTCCGTTTTCAATTACGGAGTGGAATAGAGTGTGTCCCAACATGTCAGGCCAATGGATGTTCAATGTGGTGGCCATCATTTGCTGCACACAATTGCAATCTCTGGCGTAATGAATGTCGTACACGCCGCAGTACATCTGGTGTGATGTCGCCGCAGGCTGCACAATACGTTGTTTCATATCCTCTGGGGTTGTAGGCACATCACGGTACACATTCTCCTTTAACGTACCCCACAGAAATAAGTCCAGAGGTGTAAGTTCAGGAGAACGGGCTGGCCAATGTATGCGTCCTCCACGTCCTATGAAACGCCCGTAGAACATCCTGTCAAGGGTCAGCCTAGTGTTAATTGCGGGATGTGCAGGTGCACCATCATGCTGATACCACATACGTCGACGCGTTTCCAGTGGGACATTTTCGAGCAACGTTGGCAGATCATTCTGTAGAAACGCGATGATATGTTGCAGAGCTCTCCGATACACACGATCGAACAGCGGAGTGGTGGTACTCAAGCGTCAACTTTAGGTTACAATATCTCCGGTTGTAATTAACATTTTACAATGCAACAAACGGCACTGATTACGTATTTGTTTATATGTTCAGATGTGCTAACAAAACTAACGTGGCTCCATTTAAAAAACGTAGGCTTGTGTTAAAAAACGTACTTCCGTGCATTTTTCTATGGTTTGTATTAAACAATTACACTAGCCCCTCTCCTCACGTTCGGTCTATGGAATCGGTTCGTCAGTATTTGATTTGGTTTACGAAATATATCCAGCGGTAACGTTAGGTGACTCACCCTGTATATATATATATATATATATATATATATATATATATATATATATATATATATATATATATACGATGAAAAATAGCTGTCTTCACTTACATATGATACCGTACATGGTGGTTAGTTTTGTTGTGGTTTCTGTGGTTTTCTCGCCCGGTGTATACGTTCTTGAATTCCACACAACACATATTTTGTAAATACGTTACTGTAGCACATTTCGAAATATTCTTAAAATGCAATGTTGAGTGTCGCACATGTGTTGTACATGTGACGTTTCTCTTTACAATGCAAAAACTATCGTAAAGAAAAGATGCAAAGATATCATTCGTTAAAAATGGACCAAGGATATAAATAGAACAGACACGATGTGTGGGATGTGCAAAGTGTAACATAGTGAAAGAAAAGTATTTGCACCTCAAGCATAAACTTATTATTAAAAGGCAGTAGGCTACATCGTTTTTACTAGGATTTTTTGTACTGTCAGTGGTAATTATTAACGAAATACTTCAATGTCAGACGATTGCACATTATAAAGAAGACACACATGTACACAAATTTACATATACAGATATTTGGCTATCACTATAGTCCATAAGTTAATTGCAGGAAATACAAAATCAAAAACTCGGAGGCTGGGATGAGAGAAACACATTTATTCATCATGGTAGTTTATATTTATACAAATACATACTGGTATCTCAAACTGCAGTGGTGTGACTGTTAGGCGCGCAATTTGTGTTTGATTTCTGTAAAGATCCAAAGGAAGTTATTTAGAAAATGGTCATTTAGGATGTCCTGGAGTGAGCTGACGGTGTGAAGATATATTTCTAGTTCCTCTAGGGGGTCCATTTTATTGCCTTTGTTAGTGGTATGTAATATCTCTAAGTTGTCATTAACGTCAGTAACGGAGTGTCCATGTTGATTCTTGTGAGTGGAAACTGGGGATTTATTTAAAGTATTTAGTCTAAAGGCATCCATTTGTTCTCAGTATCTGGTACTGAGTTAGCAAAGCTAGAAAAACGTTACTGAACAAAATTCAGAATCAAATAAAGAAACTGGGAGATTAGAAATAACAGCATTCAGGGCACATGCTGGCTGAAGCTCAGCAAGCGAAATACAAGGAGGTAGGGAAAGGCTTAGACCAAAAACCCCTGCAACTCTTTGACAGAAAAGAGTTGTCTGTGGAATCGGTGTCAAATGTACAGTCATCTCAAAATGTTATACAACGATGACATTTCAGAAATGTTAGTAGAAGAAACTGCGATAAAGAGCGACCAACACATGTATCCGATCATACAAGTTTCGGTCGGCGAGATCAAAGTGAGAGCAATTTTACATAACAGCAGTAAGCTGCCAGCCATTTTTTCTCCGAAAAGTTGCTTGACATATCTTCAAAAAATTTGACACGACCATATTAAAGGTTCAGAAAACTAAAATATGCAATAAAATATTAAGAAAATATACTGAGATCAGTAGACGAACTAGATTGGATTACACGCGTCAAGAGCACAGTGAGTGAAAAAAAGCAGCAATGGACATGGGACGCGGGACAGTCACACTAGAAGAGTAGGATGAAATCAGTATTCACTTTGAGAACGCTATGAAGGGACAGATGCCCTTTAGCTGTCTCAAACTGGAGATCAAGAACGCTGTTAAAGACTTCCAAGACCATTATAGGAGGTATAACAGGCCAAGAGATTCTAGAGCTGGGATCAAGGTGGCAATTTAAGAAATTCATCGGGAAACAGACATGGAAATTAGCTGAGCGTACTGGGATCACAGAGACAGAGAAGGTGGGACTAGAGGTAGCACGAGGCGCAACGCCGAAGTATTCTTGCCAAAACCTCATTCGATTAAGGACTTCCAGTAACAGTTAATTGTAAAACCATACAAACCTTTTCCAGTGTCGCCATACGCAGTTCTACTAGCTTACTGAAAGAAGGTTTCTATGGGGTTATTCAAGAAGATAGACGGTGGTGTAATTGGACAAGCCAAGTCTGTATTCAACAAAAGTAGTCCACTGCAAGTAGTAGGTGAAAAGGACGGCAGTATCCGGTTAGTCCTTGACTCCAGACGAATTAATACAAAATTGTTGACAAAACGGATATACCAGACAGTCTTGAGGAACTTCAACAGAAGTTTGTTGGAGTATCGATCTTTTCTCATAAACAGAATTGGCGCTGGAATGTCGTAGGTGCACTGCTTTTATTGCTTTCAGCAGGTATTTTCCGTTTACAAGACTACTAACCAATCGTAATATCTCGTCAGTGGCATTTATTCGATGGTTAGGCACAATACTGGATGACAGATTGGAAGAAGGAATCGCATGTTACGTGGATGACATTCTAATAGGGGAGATTTCATGAACACAACAAAATGACGGGCTAGGAGAGAGACAAACTGAGACAGCACGGGTCACAACAAATATCAATAACTCTTATGTCAGGACTAAGAATGTCCACTTTCTTGGCCATGTTGTTTCTGCAGAGGAAAAATCCCCAGTCCAGAAAAGGTAGATGCCGTAGCGCAGATTTTTACGCCTCACAGAAGTAACCAACTTCGTACGTTCGTAGGAGCGTAAACTTGTATAAGCGGCTCATTTATGCAGACAGCCTGGCCAACTCAATACTTTGTTTACTGACGGGAATGAATACATTTGTTTGGGATGAAATAGCAGATCGGGACTTCCGCGGTTTAAAGGCCACACTACTCGTAGGACCAACTCTATCACGCCGAAATCTGTCACATGATTGCAGCCGCGTGGGATTAGCCGAGCGGTGTAAGGCGCTGCAGTCATGGAATCTGCGGCTGATCCCAGCGGAGGCTCGAGTCCTCCCTCGGGCATGGGTGTGTGTGTGTTTGTCCTTAGGATAATTTAGGTTAAGTAGTGTGTAAGCTTACGGACTGATGACCTTAGCAGTTAAGTCCCATAAGATTTTATGCATGACTGCACGGCAAAGGACAACGCTGAGACGTGTCACGGCATGTTGGTATTTAAAGAATATGAAAACAAGAGGAAAGTTACGCATTACACAATCGCATTTCGGAGCCACGTCCTCATGAAGTGTGAGCAGATATATTCGTAATCGTACTAGGAGTACTGGTAGTCGTTTTGGGCTTCCAGAAGTTTCATTGCTTCATATACGGATGCAAAAGAAGAGTATACACAGATCTTAAAGCACTGGAATGTCTACAGACAGCTAAATTCACTCACGGTTCATAGGGTAAATGCATTTCATTGCTTCAGGAATGAAACTTTACAACGATCTATACACCAGGACCCAAAAATGCAGTCTCCAACACGTTATTCACTTTCCCTGTGGAAGGAACGCACTATAGTAGGAAGGAGCGCAAAGTGGAATACTTCTCAATATAATATATAAAGAATGTGGCCTTTGAAAACTTCATTACGAGGCTGGTGAAAGACGTAAGAGTAGAGCAACATAAGGACTCACATCTTCTTACAGTCAAAATGAAACATCAAGACAAAACCCTGTCTTTTGCGGAAGGATGTCGTAATTTGAGAAGAAATGTGGGCCGCTCAATGTGGGTAGTGTGTGTGCCGTAAGAACTAACAGACAACATGGTATGTTACACACATCTTACCTACTCACGTTTAGGTGCAAAAAAAAGTCTTTCTTAAAGTTAAAGAGCCTGTGTCAGTTTTGCAATTTGGTCAGAAGAATCGGAAAGGTACTGGCTATCTGTACGGACTGTCAGAAAACACAATTAGAACACAGGCACCCATGTGCCCTATCGTACTAACAAAACAGATGCAAACAGCTGCATCTTACCTGATGGACCCTTGCCAATATGGTCAAGAGGGTTTCAGTACATAACGCTAGTGGTGGAGTTAACCTCTAAGAACGATATGTTCATGCCTCCACGTAAGGCAACAGGATCGTCAATAAGAAAAGCGCTGTACCGAGCTTTCCTCACACTATTGGGCCGAGTTGACCGAATACTTTCAGTTAATAGACTACAGTACAGGTCACAGAAGCAGCAGGACACACCGAGGATAAAACCTGTGTACATCTCCCTGTAATACTCGAGTCTGACTCCAAGTGAGTGGATTATGAAATATTTGTGCAATTTATGCCTACTATATAGCCCAAAGAAACACACAACTTGGGATATGTACCTGAGAGACTTCCACACACTACTACGGAACTCCCACTGATAATGGTGTAGAAAAACAGGCACCCGTCAGAGTTCATAGTGGAGTTTCCACCTAGAAATCGGCTGCAAGATAAAGAAATTGTGAAGCAAGGATTCCACAACATTCGTGTTGTGGGAAATAGACCAAATGCAACAGCCGACAAAACGGCAACTGTTAGGGAATTCCACATGGGATGGAAGGTTCTCCTGAAAGGTCATTGATTGTCGAATTGGCAAAAAATGATTTGCCATAAGTCCTTCCCTGTACACCACATAACTGTGCGAGTGCGTCGCGTCGCTCGCGCGAGTGCGGTCGAGCTTGAGGGAATAAAATCTGGTAAATCACTTGGGATCCTCCACGCCAGGCACATCAGGGCATTTGCAAAGTAACTCAGGATGTCAAAAAATACTTACACATGTAGGAATTGTAAATAGAGTAGAAGAGGTTAGTACATGTGTAGAACTTGTAAATAGGGTAGAAGAGGTTAGTGTACATGAAGAAATTGAAATGGGTTCATTTGGAGTGTCAGAAGAATTGACAATCGAAAATGGAGATGTTGGAGACATGTAACCTTACATCAGGGACATTTAAATCAGTGAAAATGAAAAAAGCTCTTTTAAAATGTGCAGGTCATCCCATGCGCTGCAAACACCAGTTCAGTGAACTTTAATGTGCCAGTCGCATGGAAGACGTATGTTACATAGGGAGTTGTAACGAAACTCCATAAGTTGAAGGCGAATGAACTTAGCAGAATCTGCAACACGACGAAATCTTTGTTGGAGGTCAGGCTGTGCAGACAATCTACGTGTCGGAAAGACGACACAAGATTTTCCAGCGTGATAATGGCGTCAGGGGTTAATTGGCTAAGTCAGTGTGACTTCGATTTTATGGTATTACACGCTGAAGTTAGATGAGCTCGTCACAGAAGTGAGGGCGATAGTTTTCGTTGAAGTTTTGGGATGGCTTGACGCACTGTGTGAGTGGTGTTTCTGTGAAAAAGCACATGGCGATAGGCAGGAGGGTGGATTTCATTTGATGCAGGTAGAAGGGAAAAATGGTCTCAAAATGTTGCAAGGATACTATAATGGAAGTCCTGTACAAAATGAATGAGAAAGGTTTGTTGTGAGTGTTATCTTTAAGTACTACCCTAGAAGAAATTAATTTAGAAATTTTGAACAGATGTTAGATGTAAGTCATGTAAGAAATAAAGTTAGCACCATGAAGGAAGTTGTGAATGACCACGAATCGGTGAATGAGAAAGAAGAAGGAAGAGATAAAACTACAAGGTAAAACACTAATCATAAAAGATATGTAGCACTTTCAATTTTATTTCCTGAGGTATATTAGGTCACCATTTCATTTTAAGACAGAATTTGGACCACATGTCAGAAGACAACATTATGGGAAACGTTACTACATGAAACGGCATATTCTGCCCTGTTCACAGGTAGTAGTAGCGCCAGCCTGTCTGCAACATCGCTTACATGTGGGGAGGCCATGTCAAATAGCAGGGAAACAGCCTTGGGATTGTGGTTATTCTGAGTAGTAAATACATTAATTGCATGATGTAGTAAAATGTGCTAACCATCGAAGCATATATTCATCCCTTGTGTTCAGCTATCTTACACACTACTCTTCCAACAATATACGTAACAAATTTAAATCTAATTTAAGTTTACTAACATCATAGTTTTGACATTTATTAATTAGACTAATTGGCATTAAATGTGAAGCTAAAACAAGAAACAACTTAAGTACTAGTTATATAAGCATGCAGTGTGGAGCAGCCTTGTGCATTTGAATCTGAGTTAAGAGAATAATTTTTGTAGTAACCACGTAATACATGAAACAGATCCTAGTAACACAAATGTGGCTCCATTCATAAACTTCGGAATAAATAACGGAAATAAGCTTCTCGTGACTACACACGCAACAAGAGAAAATAATCATACGGAAGATGCAACATGAGTGATATACAGAGCAAATCATGTGAGCGGTACAAACTAAAAGAACCTAGCGACGGTGAGTCAGCGATGCTCCGAGTCTATATGGGAGCGAGTCGCCCGTAGATGGCGTAGAGCAGACCCTGCCGTGTGAATGCTTCCTACAGGCGGCCTTTAGTGCCACGCGCGCTAAGACAGTTGGCGATTGACTGAAGTACACACACAAGGTGGCACTACACTCGTCACACTAGCACCACGATATGGCAATTTAGATATTCTGCAGTTAGACTCATTTGCATTACATGTAAGCCAAAACCAAAACGCAATTTTCGTATTAGTTATAAACTGAAGAGAGAAACAAACTGGTACACCTACCTAATATCGTACAGGGCCCCGTGAGCACGCAAATGTACCGCAACACGACGTGGCATGGAATCGACTAATGAATAATGCAGGGCTGCCCATAAATCCATAGGAGTACGAGGGGGTACAGTTCTCTCCTGAACAGCACATTGCAGGGAATTCTAGGTATGCTCGATAATGTTCATGACTGGGGAGTCTGGTGGCCATCGGAAGTGTTTAAACTCAGAAGAGTCTTCCTGGAGACACACTGTAGCAATTTCGGGCGTGTGGAGTGTCGCATTGTCCTGCTGGAATTGCCAAAATCCGTCGGAATGCAAAATGGACGTAAATGGATGCAGGTGATCGGACAGGATGCTTACGTACCTGTCAGAGTCGTGTCTAGACGTATCAGGGGTCCCATATCGCTCTGGCTGCATACGTCCCACACCACTACAGAGCCTCCACCAGCTTGAACAGTCCCCTGCTGACATGCAGGGTGCATGGAGGAGGAGGAGGAGGAGGAGATTAGTGTTTAACGTCCCGTCATTAGAGACGGAGCGCAAGCTCGGGTGAGGGAAGGATGGGGAAGGAAATCGGCCGTGCCCTTTCAAAGGAACCATCCCGGCATTTGCCTGAAGCGATTTAGGGAAATCACGGAAAACCTAAATCAGGTTGGCCGGAGACGGGATTGAACCGTCGTCCTCCCGAATGCGGGTCCAGTGTGCTAACCACTGCGCCACCTCGCTCGGTCAGGGTGCATGGATTCGTGAGGTTGTCTCCATACCCGTGCACGTCCAGCCGCACAATACAATTTGGAAAAAAACTCGTCCGGCCGAGCAACATGTTTCCAGTCATCAACAGTCCAATGTCGGTGTTGGGGAGCATAGCCGAGGCGTAAAGCCTTGTGTCGTGCAATCATGAAGGGTACACGAGTGGGTTTTCGGCTCCGAAAGCCCATACTGATTATGTTTCTTTGAATGGTTCGCACGCTGGCACTTGCTGATGGTTCATCACTGAAATATGCAGCGATTTACGGAACCGTTGCACTTCCGTCACGATGAACGATTCTCTTCAGTTGTCGTTGGTCCCGTTCTTGCAGGATTTTTTTCCGGCTGCAGCCCGGTCTGGGATTTGATGTTTTACCGGATTCCTGATATTCACAGTACACCAGTGAAACGGTCGTCCGGGGAAATCCCCTTTCGTCGCTACCTCGCAGATACTGTGTCGCCGGCCGGGGTGGCCGAGCGGTTCTAGGCACCACAGTCTGGAACCGCTGCGGTCGCACGTTCGAATCCTGCCTCGGGCATGGATGTTTGTGATGTCCTTAGGTTTATGTTTAAGTAGTTCTAGGGGAGTGATGACCTTAGAAGTCCCATAGTGCACAGAGCAATTTTTTGATGCTGTGTACCATCGCTAGTGCGGCAACTGTAGTACTAAGTTCAAACTCACTTAAGTCTTGGTAATCTGCCATTGTAGAAGCAGTAACCGATCTAACAACTGCGCCAGACACTTGTTTTATATTGGCGTTGCCGACCGCAGCACCGTATTCTGTACGTATTTGAATACGCATGCCGATACCAGTTTCTCTGGCGCTTTAGTGTATAAGCATGTAGTGTTAAGCAGTATTGTACAGTGTGTGCAGAATGTTTAATGGTATTAGCAGCGTTATGGAGACGACAGCCCAGCGTATGACACACTTCACGAAAGTAGAAGAAGCCGAGCAAGCAGAAGGCGGTCGGAGCAGTGAGCAAGACTGGGGCAGAGCTGACAGTTGGGGGATGTTATGTGACAGGCACCACCATAGTGGAAGTCACCGGGCCCGATGGTAGTTGCCCGAGGCGATCCCCGCGCTGTGCTTTGGTGACAGCAAGGCAGCCATCGTGTGGCGGGACGTGGCATTGTGGACAGGTATGGACAGGTGACATCAGAAAGGTCTTCCTTCTAAAACCACACTGACCCCGTTATCCTGTAGAAGGAGACTTACGCAATTCTGACTGAAATGGGCGAAGATAAACGCTGTTATAGTATCACAATTGCGACAGTCCTTGACATAATAAAGGATGCTTAGTTGGGTACAAGGCAATCTTACAACATCACATTGTCACGATTGTGGACGTGGTCTCTTCTCACCTAGATCTTGCATCCAAAAGTAACGAAGCGAGAAGCAGATACATAGGTACCTGGGGATTAACCCTCCATATCTAACAGTCCAATTTATCATTTTTATCGTTATCAGAAGCAGAAACGCCCTTAAATCAAATTCAGTCTCAAAAAAGAAAAGAAGAATCAGAAGAACGCAAGTAAGAAGAATTGAAGGCACTGTGGAAGAATTCCCAAACACATGAATCCACAACAAAACAAAGAAATCAAGATAAAGAAGTGGTATAGAAATTACATGTTTGACCATCAGCTGCTTTTTTATTAAAATTCCAAATATCGACGTATTTCAGTCACGGGCCATCTTCACGTATTCCTTCCAAAGATACAAAAAGTACGTGTAGTATACAGGCAGTGTTACAAAATCTTTTCCAAGGAAGTGCAAAATGTACATGACTACTTACAGGATTAAAACAGTTTAAGCTATAACATCACATCTGTCATTACTTAAATAATGGCCACATCCCATATGTTGAGAATGCTATGAGATCCAGTATAACACACATCATTTTTAAAAGCAAAGATGTTAACAATGTTCATAAACAGAGCAGTACTGAAGAGAAGATGAGAGCTATAAGTGCTAAAATTGTGCACAATATTGCCAGCCGGAGTGGCCGAGCGGTTCTAGGCGCTACAGTCTGGAACCGCGTGACTGCTACGGTCGCAGGTTCGTATCCTGCTTCGGGCATGGATGAGTGTGATGTCATTAGGTTAGTTAGGTTTAAGTAGTTCTAAGTTCTAGGGGACTGATGACCTCAGAAGTTAAGTCCCATAGTGCTCAGAGCAATTTGAACCACTTTTGTACACAATATTGAGGAGTTGGTCAAAGATCTTTACAAAGTATTTTCATTATATCGTACAAAAATATCTAGACGATAAATTTATTGTTGAATGCACGGGGCGGGACTATCTGCATTCAGCACAGAAACTTATCATGCAAAGAGCAGCTGTCGATCAAACATGCGTTTTATACATTACTTGACGGCTGTTCGTAATCACCTTCCAAAAATGATCATAATTAAGGATATCTAATTCCATAAAACAACTTGACGTATTTGGAGAGTTCTATCACACAGCGTTAAGCAGTCATAACCTAAGAACGTAACAACAGACTTCTGTAGAATGTATCCGGAAACACATGGGCCTTAACAGCAGAGGTTAGTCTCCAAATACGATGTATTCCTGAAGGGCAGTACACGTATCTCCTTTCACCACAGTACCACGGTGTCTGATCAGCATTTTATCCATATCTGGACATTGATAATCAAAAAGACTTCGAGACTCTACAGCGTACTTGTGACACTGTACGATAGCTCCGCCAGCTGTTGAGCAAGGACAATTACAGACTCTTCGAGAGTCGACATGTACCTAACTCCTCTTGGAGTTGTGCAAATGTGAGCCCCACAGCGGCGTGGTAGTATGTGTTGTTTTCAAACTCCACGTCTTGTCTGATTCTACTCTCATGCTCTGTAAAACCAAAACAATTACTTCTGTCTCGGGAAGCTTGATATTTTAGCGAATGAGTATGAATGTTGTGTGCGACAAAAATAATGTGTCCATTACCCACAACGTCAGTAACAAACAAATAATTTAAAGATAAATGCTGATCACCAGTAACATCTGGCAGAGTAAATGTTAACTTAGTCATAGTTTATATTGTTTATATCGACATTAACATACAGTCTTCATGCTCGATTTTTATTAATGTCTTGTTGGGTGGCCATAACGTAACGTTTATCGTAATTTGATATTTAAGCATGATGTTATATGAAATTTGGGGATGAATGAATGTGTTAAGCCTTGACGTTTAGTTACATCAGCGCACTCATAGATAGGATGGAAGCTTCCACTGTAAGAATAGACAGTGTAAAGAGCATGTTAACATTTATACTGATCTGTTGGTAATTTCTGTGTTGTCACTGATCATTTCCTATTGAGTTGCACTTGCCGCAACACAGAACCATGGGTTCTGCTACAAGGTTCTGGCTAGGGTGCAACTAATGTACAGTGGCAAATGAGCAAAGAAAACAATCTCCAAACAAAAGCTATGATAGAGACGAGCAGAACATCAGGTGGCCTGCTCTCAAGAACACACAGAATATGTTTTGTGGAGACAATTCAGTGCAAGGCAGCAAGACTTTTGCCACCGCACTTGTAATATGCGCTGGTAGATAATATCTAGCACCACGTACTAACAATTTCAGTGGTACTGCTTGTCTGGGAGTTAATTATAGCTGAGCACTGACAGAAAGGGCCACATGGGCCACCCATTCCTCAGAAGCCACTATCTGCTAAAGAGAGGATGTGAAGAGACTTGGCATGTCTTGCAAGGATGGACATTTACTGCCCTGATAGAAAGCGATTGACAATGGGGAAGTTGCCTCATAGCGCAGACAGTGAAGAAGGGAGGTTGCATTCTGCCCGCATCTCGTGGTCGTGTGGTAGCGTTCTCGCTTCCCACGCCCGGGTTCCCGGGTTCGATTTCCAGCGGGGTCAGGGATTTTCTCTGCCTCGTGATGGCTGGGTGTTGTGTGCTGTCCTTAGGTTAGTTAGGTTCAAGTAGTTCTAAGTTCTAGGGGACTGATGACCATAGATGTTAAGTCCCATAGTGCTCAGAGCCATTTTTTTTTTTTTTTTTTTTTTTTGAGGTTGCATTCTAGTGTGATGGGAAAACTTCAGAACAGTGTTCCTGGAGAAAGAGTGTCAGACGTGGAACAAGGCTAAAAGGCAACCTTTTAGTGCAAAGGAATGTGCGGAGTCACAAACGGTGGTTGTGAACTCGTCTCCGAGGATCCTTCCTATGGTAAGTTCATATTTCGTACGGAAGAGCAGCAAAACGTATTTGATGACGAGAGAGCAAAGGAAGTAGCGGGGAAACGGAAACTTTTAGAAAATCGTTTTGAAGGAGTATGAGTTTCAAGTGATCTGCTATCAGAATTATGACTCCTGTAGTGATATATAATGTTTTTGTAATGGCCTCTGTAATTCGTTGCGAGTGCGCAAACGTAGGCAACACGTGTCCAGGAGGGAGTGGATGATCGCGTGGAGATATTTCGCTCCAGGCACCGATCAAAGGAATTTAACTGTTGGGATCGAGTGGAGACATTTGCCTCTGGTGATCAGTCTAGATACTTCACTGGTGAGAACCAAAGAGAATTTGGCAGTTGGATTCTGGGGAATGTTGCTTCTGACACAGAAAGCGCGTGAAGTGGTTTCCCTGTGAATATTGTTATTATTTACTCGTGTGACGATTCCTTGTATCTCTGTGAAGGTGTAACATTGAAGTGTTTCTCTACGGGAGAAGACTTTAGTCGAATCTCTGATCCTGGCTACAGAGTAAACGTATACCTTGATTCGAGCTCGGCCTCGTAGTGAGATAATTTCAGTCTTAGGCGTTTGCGAGAGGCACATTGCGTCCACTGTGTAGGGACAGAACTGTACATACGCCGCGTACGTCATCTGCACAGCGGTCAACGAACCAATGAGCGGATAATCAGTGCATTACAGCAGCTGTCCGTACTTCGATAGGCTATATGCCCTCCAGGTTCAATGGATAGGGAAAAGGTCACAGAAAATCTGTTGAATTCCATTTGCTTGTCCACTGAGCCTTTTCTGAAAGAGCTACTCTGGGTGTAAGTCTTGAGTTTCTCACTCCTAATTTAGATGTGCACTACTGGCCATTAAAATTGCTACACCAAGAAGAAATGCAGATAGTAAATGGGTATTCATTGGACAAATATATTATACTAGATCTGACATGTGATAACATTTTCACGCAATTTGGGTGCATAGATCCTGAGAAATCAGTAACCAGAACAACCACCTCTGGCCGTAATAACGGCCTTCACACGCCTGGGCATTTAGTCAGACAGAGCTTGTATGGCGTGTACAGGTACAGCTTCCCATGCAGCCTCAACACGATACCACATTTCATCAAGAGTAGTGACAGGCGTATTGTGACGAGCCAGTTGCAGGGCCACCCTTGACCAGTCGTTTTCAATTGGTGAGAGATCTGGAGAATGTGCTGGCCCGTACAGGACCCGCAACATGCGGTTGTGCATTATCCTGCTGAAATGTAGGATTTCGCAGGGATCGAATGAAGTATAGAGCCACGGGTCGTTACACATCTGAAATGTACCGTCCACTGTTCAAAGTGCCGTCAATGCGAACAAGAGGTGACCGAGACGTGTAAATAATGGCAGTCCATACCATCACGCCGGGTGATACGCCAGTATGACGATGACGAATACACGCTTCCTATGTGCGTTCACCGCGATGTCGCCAAATACGGATGCGACCATCATGATGCTATAAACAGAACCTGGATTCATCCGAAAAAATGAAGTTTTGCCATTCGTGCACCCAGGTTCGTCGTTGAGTACACCATCCCAGACGCTCCTGTCTGTGATGCAGCGTCAAGGGCAACCGCAGCCATGGTCTCCGAGCTGATAGTCCATGCTGCTGCAAACGTCGTCAAACTGTTCGTGCAGATGGTTGTTGTCTTGCAAACGTCCCCATCTGTTGACTCGGGGATCGAGACGTGGCTGCACGATCCATTACAGCCATGCGGATAAGATGCCTGTCATCTCGACTGCTAGTGATACTAGGCCGTTGGGATCCATCACGGCGTTCCGTATTACCCTCGTGAACCCACCGACTCCATATTATGCTAACAGTCATTGGATCTCGACCAACGCGAGCAGCAGTGTCGCGATACGATAAACTGCAATCTCGATAGGCTACAATCCGACCTTTATCAAAGTCGGAAACGTGATGGTACGCATTTCTCCTCCTTACACGAGGCATCACAACAACGTTCACCACAACGCGGGTCAACTGCTGTTTGTGTATGAGAAATCGGTTGTAAACTTTCCTGATGTCAGCACGTTGTAGGTGTCGCCACCGGCGCCAATTTTATGTGAATGCTCTGAAAAGTTAGACATTTGCATATCACAGCATCTTCTTCTTGTCGGTTAAATTTCGCGTCTGTAGCATTTGATCTTCGTGGTGTAGCAGTTTTAATGGCCAGTAGTGACAATAAATAATTTAGGGTATCCCGGTAGGAATGACTGGTTTAATGTAGTGAACTAAAGTAAAATCGCAATTTCACTTTACCCTACCGGTAGGTTGTCAATGACAGGGTCTTGTTAATCAGCTGTAGGAATTATAATTCCATTGTGTACACATGAGACAATCACACAAAAAAACGGTGTATGTCACATACACCACGGTGGTTTACAACATGTCTAATGTGTTTTTAAAATGGATAAATTAGAATATGGTAACACCATCAAATTCGTAGTTTCGTTTAGTCACAGGATACTCTCTGTATTCGATGAAGGGTTATAAACAGTACGCTTGCTTCATTTTCATCACTTAAAAGTTAGCTGGCTGTATTCATTTTTTGACTTTTATGTTGCCCACTCAAGAAAGAAAAGCACAAAATATGTCGTACAACGTGATGATCGATGCAAGACCTATAAATTGCTTAAGAAAGAGCAAAATGCATGTTGAATACTGAAGTAAATAATGAATTAACCACACCTACGTACAAAATGAATCTTGCATTCGTGGACTGCTGATCAAAAAAATACGAAAATTCGTTGGTTTGTCATTTTTCAAAACATTTAGACTGATTTATGGCTTCGATTTCTTACCGTGGCTGTAATCTACTATTTCACGTTATAAAGCAGGTGGAGGAAGTCGGTGGTCTTGCACCACAAACATCAAAGTGAATCTCATGTGCCTCAGAAGTAATTTTCAATGTTCTTCTTTTTCTTTGCTTTAAAAGCGCAAAATAATAACTGACAAATATTATACATAAATTTTGCATCAAAGGTATGAAACATTATGTGACACGTTACTTGTGTTGCAAAATAAAAGGAAAGTAATTCATAGTGTCAACGCTCTTGTCCACAACGGGAGCTAGTCGTAGTCTAAATCACCATATTCTTCCCCTAGTTACTAATCTGATACCCACTTGTATCCAAGCAGACAAGGAGATTCACTGACACTCTCATCGCCTGAGACTCGAACCGATTGCTTCCCAAGCGACACAACTGCTCAATTTATTTCCATTGTAAGATATACGTACAACATAAAGATTACCTCATGTGGGAGGTTGATGGTGAGGTACTGTACGTATGACAAAGAAAGGAAACAGATGGACAAACATGTTTTCGAACACATAAGCTTATATTCTGAAGACGAGAGAGGAATGCCCTATGTGATCGAAGGCTTTTTGGATCTCAAAGGAGACGAAGAAAGATATATATTTTTATAATTGGTGTAAGGTTAGGTTGGGTAGTGTGACGCTACTGGTCGTCACCACTGTGGACATTCAGCCATTTGACGTGGCTAGAACCTCGAGAAATTTTGATGAGACATACGGACTGAAAGACGCATATGACTTTGTGGAATAAATTCTAACAAATATTGAAATGTCACATAGTTGATACATGTTGCGTTGCCCACTTTTATCTTATTTTGCTTACTGTTTTTAATGACCATACTCAGAGTTTGTAATTTCTTACAGTCCGTGGGTCTCCATAATAAGGCGCGCGGGCCGCATTCGTCCCGCGGAGGGATTTAATCCGGTTGCTCTTGAATGAGTGTCATAAAGCAGAGTGCGGTTCTTACCGCTAGTTCAACTTTTCAAGAGGCGGCTAGGATAATTTCCTTCATTTGTTCGTAAATAGCAAAGATATCACCAGGAGAGTTCTTTCTGCACCTGTGTCTTCCTGGCTATATTTGCTGTATTGTAGTTTTCAAGTTTTCTATCTTTCAAGTACGCGTGCAAAATAGCAGTTGAAACTAAACAGAGAAAAGTGGATAGCTGTTCTCATAGTAGAAAGTGGGCCGTCAAATATGGAGGTAGACGAGGATCAGAAGTGTGTTGTGTATAAAGAATGAATTGCTGTTCTTAGGGAATACGATATTCGCGCCACAACGAAAACAAGCGTGGTGCACAGTTTCATAAATTCAAGGACAGTGTACATGAATATGAACTCTAAACATAGAAACGTGGACTTTGTTTCCAAAAAAACATTTTTAGGGACGTATTCTGGAGCGTGAAGGCATACTCTAAAAATTCTAAGTGAATCCAACAAACAAGACAGGTTATACATTGGTGGTTATTATATAAAGAGGTGCATTTTAATTATGGCTGAAAAAATGTCTCCTGAGAAAACGGAACACTGTAAAGCAAATTACTCTTTCAACTAACCCAGTGGTCCTTCGAGTTTAACATACTGCTCACAGTTTATCAAATCACGTAAAATAAAAGGCAGTAGTCCAGGACACATCTAAAGACATTTTTGATACAACCCAAGTCCTCTTGTTTTGTAGAGGTATAACACAGACTACGAAGATACTGATGGCCTAGCAGATCTGATTTCCTTGGGTGGCACAACACGCGAGGAGATATCTTAAGGGGTGCAGCTAACTTAAGCTGGAAAGCACAACCTTCCTCCATCTCGGCTCAAAAGTTTCACAACAAAGGGATGTGAAATAGGGGTGAGAAATATGCAGGTTCCGTTTAAAGAGTAAACTCAGAACGTGAAGCAACTGGTATTACGAAACCCTTGACAGTAAACTCCATTCTTCTTCAGGAAGTTCAATGGGAGACATCAGTAGATAATGCTGTGTGATGAAACCTGTAATTTCCGTTGCTTATTTCATTCGGTGTCATTGACTCAAACACTTCTACTGATCCTAGGAGAAGTAGAATCTTAGTCAAGTGATCGCCCATATCACATAGCAGAAAGGCTGTTAAGCCATGGTAATTTTTTTTCAATTTTACTTTCTTTGAGAACAGAAATTAAAATTTTTCTTAGTGAGAAAAACAATCTTTTAGAAGTCACGTCCGACGAAGAACGTCTACGAAAAGTAATTTTCTTGGCCGATGTTTGAATGAAATGAAAAAAAGCTTCAAAATGAGGAAAATATTATTCCACGTTTCTGCTGTTGTGACCCACCATAGGCGGCCGAAGTGGCCGTGCGGTTAAAGGCGCTGCAGTCTGGAACCGCAAGACCGCTACGGTCGCAGGTTCGAATCCTGCCTCGGGCATGGATGTTTGTGATGTCCTTAGGTTAGTTAGGTTTAACTAGTTCTAAGTTCTAGGGGACTAATGACCTCAGCAGTTGAGTCCCATAGTGCTCAGAGCCATTTGAACCATTTGACCCACCATGCTCAGTGGACTGTCGACATGTTTCCTTGGTCTGCTCGATCGCCAGATCTGTCTCCAGTCGAGCACACATGGAACATAATCGGACGACATCTCCATCGTCATTCACAACCTGTATTAACCGTTCCTTTATTCTCCGACCAAGTGCAAGAGGCATAGATTATCTCACGCTTACATTAACCCGTGACCGTCCAATGTTAATTACTGAAACATGTTACCTAGACATATGTATTCTCGAAATTTCATGACTCTACATTAATTTTTTTTTTTTTCTGTTGCGACTTTGCCCGTCAGTGTAGAAAAGTTATGCACACTGAGCTCTGCCACTATGCTTAGAGTCAATCACCATCTGTCACCATCTGCTAAAAACCCTAGTCCTTAGAGCTTAAACACTTTCAGAGAAGGCGACCCTCACCGAAGACTGCTCCCTACAAATTGTATTCCGAAGGAATGAATATAGGGGTCGTGAAATCGAGTAGGCTTTTTAGTCAACATCAACAATCCCTTAGAGTTTGAGATGCACCTAGAGAAGGAGAAGGCAAGAATCACTTATCTCCCTTATGCTGGCCCACCATCGGAAACGGTCGGCAGAGTTCTGAAGAATCTCGGAACCAGTGTATTTCGATCTCCTCAACAGAGGCAAAAAGTTTTCTTTTTAATGATAAAGACGATTAAGGTCTCCGATAGCCGCAATCCGTCTGAATGTGGCATGTCTTACGTGAGGCATACTATCAGACCAACCGAAAGAGAGGCGCAAGGTACATCAGCGACTTACCTGACTAAGCCTATCGAAACTAAGATGCCAAATAATCTGATACACATGGATGGCGGCCGGGGGTCCGGCACTCAGTTTAGTAAAATTTTGTCGGCCATCACATAGACCTGAGGGAATTTGCGTTCCACGAAATACCAGTGCGAACACAGAAAACAAAATCGCATTAAAGGCTGTAGTGGGCGTTGGCTCAAAATGGCTCTGAGCACTATGGGACTTAACTGCTGAGGTCATCAGTCCCCTAGAACTTACAACTACTTAAACCTAACTAAGGACATCACACACATCCATGCCCGAGGCAGGATTCGAACCTGCGACCGTTGCGGTCGCGCGGTTCCAGACTGTAGCGCCTAGAACCGCTCGGCCTCTACGGCCGGCTGGGCGTCGGGAACCGAGTTCATAGTCAGCTATAAATAGCGGCGTGAGACCAACAACAGTTCACTGTCTGGTTGGAGACCAAGTGGTGAGTGCACAAAACAGCAAAACTTGCAGCGCATGAAGAAGACCTGTGGGTCGCTCGTCGAAATATTGTCCATTTAGTGCAGACAATAACTTGGTACAACACCTATAAGCTCGCTATTAATTACATATTAAAGCTTTCAGACAGATACTGATACCTTTTTAACACAATTTCACACAGAAAGCTTTCACACTTCACCGAATATCATTCGTTGAACGGTGAACATTGTTCAAGTTTTTATCTCTTGTTTGCAGTGGAATAATCTGAAGAAGGAGTTCTCTTCCAAATTCGCAATTTAGGTCCATATCCCAAGGAAATACAAATTCGGTTCTAGGCGCTACAGTCTGGAACCGCGTGACCACTACGGTCGTGGGTTCGAATCCTGCCTCGGGCATGGATGTTTGTGATGTCTTTAGGTTAGTTCGGTTTAAGTAGTTCTAAGTTCTAGGGGACTGATGACCTCAGAAGTTAAGTGCCATAGTGCTCAGAGCCATTTGAACGATTTTTTGAGATACAAATTCACATAACGCCATATCTTCAGAATTGGAAGATGTTCACTGAAAATGGAGATCGTCGATGTACGAGCTGATGACAACTTGAAGCATAAGTTCAAAGAAGAAAATCTTGTTTCTGTTTTTGGAGTTTCCTACAGAAGAAAACTAAGCCTTTCTGTGAAAACTAGGCCTACATCAATGACTTTGCACGAGGTTTGTTGTTTGTATTAGGCACTACCTATAGGTGTGAACAAACATATCTTTGTGAAGACAGAATCTAAATACAGAAGTAACCTGAGCAAAGAATAACTACGAGATACTTTACTCATTCATCCGACAAAAGTAGGGCCACAATTTAAGAATATTACGGATTCAAATATACCTGTCATTAAGTGTTGTAAAGAGTAAAGAAAGAAACCCAAGGTTTTCACTAACTATGGTGTATTTGTTAAAAAACACCGAATTTCGTTATTATTTTCTTCTTTAATTTCACAAAAAAAGTGATACCCGGCCCCTGCTGCGATTAAAAACTTGATATGTGGCCCTCATCTTCTAGTAATTTAAGAACCCTTGTTATAGTCTGTCGTCAGGGTGCGTTGCTTGCCATTTACAGTGCTTGTGTAAATTTGAGAACAACCGAATTTATGCGTTTCCAGTGTGGCAACGATTGTGCCACGCGTATGACGAGACTTAGCATCCTTAATCGTTTGGTTGACACATTTAGCCTTTTCCCTGTACATTTCCACCGTTCGTGAGTAAGGCTTAGCATGGCTCTCCATTTTATACGTCTCAAGCTGATCGTCGTCCAGAGAAGAAAGTGGAGACTGTATGACTGGAAGGAGTAACTGACGTCTACATAAATAACATAAAGAAGCCACACACCAGTGTCTGTTTTGTTCCTGGAAGTTCTACATGACGGCCGGCCGGAGTGGCCGAGCGGTTAAAGGCGCTACAGTCTGGAACCGCACGACCTCTACGGTCGCAGGTTCGAATCCTGCCTCGGGCATGGATGTGTGTGATGTCCTTAGGTTAGTTAGGTTTAAGTAGTTCTAAGTTCTAGGGGACTTATGACCACAGCAGTTGAGTCCCATAGTGCTCAGAGCCATTTGAACCATTTGAATCTACGTGACGAATCGGGTGAAACTGCTCTGTTCACACAGTCGGTGGGCTTCATGAGCAGCACATTTAACTACTTCAACGGTGAAAATTTGTGTCGTAAACCATAAATGTCGTAGTGTATCTGTATTTCGAGTCACACACAAGCAAACAGCAATATGATGAGCTTAGAAAAATTCTAGAGGTTAGTAAGTTATCCTTTTCAGATATTAGTCTTACAATGTCACAGTAAGGGTGCATAATACACTGACGGAAGAAATCGCATACCAAAATTTAATTAATGTAGAGTAATGAAATTTCGCGATACATTTGTCTAGGAAACATATTTAAGTGATTAACATTGCAGAATCATTGGTTAGTGTAAGTGCGAGATGAAATGCTGGTAGTTTAATAACGGGTGTAAAAGCCAGAATGCTGAATGCAAGCATGCAAACGAACATGCACTGTGTTGTACAGATGCCGGGACTCAGTTCGAGCCCGCATCTCGTGGTCGTGCGGTAGCGTTCTAGCTTCCCACGCCCGGGTTCCCGGGTTCGATTCCCGGCGGGGTCAGGGATTTTCTCTGCCTCGTGATGATTGGGTGTTGTGTGCTGTCCTTAGGTTAGTTAGGTTTAAGTAGTTCTAGGTTCTAGAGGACTGATGACCATAGATGTTAAGTCCCATAGTGCTCAGAGCCATTTGAACCATATCAGTTAGCGGAACAGTTTTCGATGCCTGTTGCACTTACAAGGGAACCTCCCCATCGCACCCCCCTCAGATTTAGTTATAAGTTGGCACAGGGATAGGCCATGAAAAACTGAACACAGATCAATCGAGAAAACAGGAAGAAGTTGTGTGGAACTATAAAAAAATAAGCAAAATATACAAACTGAGTAGTCCATGTGCAATGTATGCAATATTTAGGAGAGTTCCAGCTGAAGAGCGCCGTGGTCCCGTGGTTAGCGTGAGCAGCTGCAGAACGAGAGGTACTCGGTTCGAATCTTCTCTCGAGAGAAAAGTTTAATTTTTTATTTTCAGACAATTATCAAAGTTCAGGCTCTCACACATAATCAACTTCGCTCTCCAAAATTCCAGGGCATGTTCACATTTGCTTGGACATAGGCACAATTACGGTCTACACACGGAAACATTCGAAAACGTAAAAAACATATGTTTTGACAGAGCACAGGGAAAACTGTGCGACTGTGAAACTGTTGCATTCATTTGTTGCAGTTTATGTGACAAACTCTTGTGTTTTCATCACTTTTTTGGGAGTGATTATCACATTCACAAGAAAACCTAAATCGGGCAAGGTAGAAGAATCTTTTTACCCATTCGCCTAGTGTGCAACTTAGGTGGGTCGACAACATATTCCTGTCATGTGACGCATATGCCGTCACCAGTGTCGTATAGAATATATCAGACGTGTTTTCCTGTGGAGGAATCGGTTGACCTATGAACTTGCGATCAAATGTTTTCGGTTCCCATTGGAGAGGCACGTCCTTTCGTCTACTAATCGCACGGTTTTGCGGTGCGGTCGCAAAACACAGACACTAAACTTATTACAGTGAACGAACGGTCAGATCGTAACTTTGCGAAAATAAAGTAAGTAAAATTTTCACCTGAGGGAGAACTCGAACCCAAGACCTCTCGTTCCGCAGTTGCTCACTCTAACCACGGGACCACAGCACTTCTCAGTTAACACCCTCCCTAATGTTGCATATCTTGCACATGGACTACTCAGTTTGTATATTTTGCTTATTTTTTCATAGTTCCACACAACTTCTTCCTGTTTTCTCTATTGATCTGTGTTCAGTTTTTCAAGCCTATCCACTGTGTCAATTTATAACTAAATCTGAGGGGGGTGCGATGGGGAGGTTCCCTTGTTAGTCAAACAACAGAGGGACGGTTAATGCTGATTGTGGATAACGTTGGAGTTATCGACCGATGACGTCCGATATATGTGCTCCGACATTCTGTAGAGCATTATGGGTTACAACAGCAGTCTCTGCGCTAACGTTATAATGTAGGAAACTACCACCAGGAATGTTGTTCTTCAATAGGAACACAACAGGTAGCATCATCAGACTGGAGTACATATTTCCAATCGGGATGTGAGGGATAAGCACGAGACTGGTTCTGCTGTCATACGAAATTACTCCAGGTGAAGGTCCAGCGTGTCTAGCACGCAGTAGATTGGTTGCAGGCCCTCATCTGGCCTCCTAACCAACATACGTCCAACGAAGACACCGAGGCAGAAGCAGCTATCGTCGGAAGAGACAAAAGCCCCCCTCTGTGCTCTCCAATGAGCTCTCGCTTGGCACCACTGAAGTCGCAAATAGCGCTACTCTTATGCGACTGGCGCGAAAATACACTCAAACTAATATTTCTCAACTCTTATTCGGGTTAATTCCGGCTGTTAATAGTTACTCTTCAACATACACGAAGAAGGCAAGCCTACATTTATTCATACACGCCGTTCAATCATGTCTAAACCTGGTCGTCTTCTAATAAATTATTTATCAGATCAAAGGGGTATAATTAGTAATAGCTCTACCAGCATAAAGTACAGTGGTAACGTACCCATCTGAACGCACCTTTCTGGGTAAGTGTGGTGTGTGTATGTTGTTATTACCGACACTTGAATCACTTAAGCAGTCTGACTAGCTGCTCTACCCATGTTTCGTCAGCGGATAATGTAAGCTAGATTCAACGAACTGTTTGAAACGTATTAGTATACCTTGCAGTATTATTACACTATTTTGTAATCAGACCCGTCACTCCCAACTTACTGGGAAACAATGGGTTACCATAGTCAAAAAGGAAAAGTAATATTGTACAGGTTATTCAAAATGTCTAATATTTGAAATTTATTCGTATATTTCCTTTAACCTTTTTTATAATATACTCATCAATTGAATTCTTTAAAACGATTCTGATTCATTCCAAAATTCTCCCTATGACAATAAACAGCGTTGATGCTAGTTGAAAAGACTAATAATGACCACATGGAATCTCAAACGGCATACTGCAGTTAAAAAGAGTTAGTTAACTGAAAAAACAGTTTATAGAAAGCATAAAATTAAATAAGTTGGCGAGAGATGTAACTGATTTGGCTTACAAGGCCGTGGAAACCGGAAACCTTTGTTCATAGGACATGAGGTGCCTGTGTTTTTCACACCCTCAGTATAATGCACAACTGTATTCTCGAAATAAACTCTCGCGGCCACGAAATACTGTAACGATGTTCAAGCCAGTGGTCTGCGGAGCAATGTATCAGTGTTGCCTATCCCTTAAATAATGATGTCCGATGTCCACCTTTGGTCATACCGTCGACCGCAGGCAGAGTGCGTTTGAACGCCACAATTGGAAGAACCTGCCGAGTTCCCTACTCTTCCTAACGGGACACTATAGAAGTCACGAGGGTGCCACAGTGAAGACCAACCCACGGAAGTTTTGCTGAAGGTGGTAGTTACGGAATTGGTTGCATCGGTAGCCTCAGCTCACTAGAGATGTAACCACATAAATTCGAGAAAAATTGCAAGCTGGAGGACGCAATTCTAATACTGAATTATCAGGGCAATCAGATATCTGTGTATTTCAGCAAAACAAAATGAAACGTCCCCTCACAGCAAACACCCGAATATCCGAGTGTGGAACATCCGGCTTGCGAATTATTACTGCATAATTCAACAAATTTTGAAAAATTAAGAATGAAGCCTGAAGTATTTTCTTTAATTACACCGAACATTTTCCTTCAGAATACATTAGTATGCATGTCACTTTTGTTTTACTGCCAGAAGACGTCGCAGTCCCCAATTCCCCGTTGGACATCCCCGAAATGTTTGTTTCGTTATGCCCCACTTCATCCGCTATTAAATGCCGGGACACTACCCACGTAGCAGGTCCACGGTTCAGTTTATTGAAATCCCTGAATATGCCCAATGGAATATCTGGAATTTGCAGGGCTTGGGGAGACGTAAAGGCAATAGGAAAAGCTGACTCATGGAAGAAAATTGCAAATCCTTCCTCTGAAAGTGGCTTCGATGTTTGTAGTAAAGACGAATGCGAAATTATTACTGATCTTACAGATGTTTCGACTCTTCAGGAAATCAAAATTGCAGTCAGGAAAAAAAATGAACGAAAAAAAGAAACGGAAAAAATTGTCTATAGTTTCCCTAACTTGAAGAACGTAGTGCGATACACACTGTTTTTTAATGTACTTTTGTAAATATATTGTCAGTTTCCGGCAAGTAACCCTCAAGCAATGTAGTGGTTGAGTCGTGCGGCTCGCGTTGGATCTCTTTGTAGGTTTCCGCCCTCTGGTGTAGGCCGGACGGTATCGTTTAGTTGGCATGGTGGCGGTTGTTTGCCTTCATCTTGATTTCGCAAGCGATGCCTGTCCGCTAGTGGCAGCATCCGTGGTAGTAACTGTTGCCCTATCTTTGGGGCGACGTCGTTGTTTTTCCAGGTCGTGTGAGTGAGCAGTTCGATTGGGGACTCAGTAGGAGTGCCACAACACCCTGGGACCGCTGGCGGCACGCATGGACTGTCGGATGGAAGGGCTGTGGTCACGACGGTGCACGACCTCGCCGTAAAGCGGATCCAGCAAGCTTTAAGATTAGTGCATTTCAATCCACGTAGAGAAACCTCCACCATTGTGATAACTCGCGATTCTCCAGTGGCTTGCGTTCGTGTTGCTGCTCGTAGTGTCGCCGAGGCGAAGAGCAGTGAGTGGAGTGCTTGTTGAAGGCGGATCTGATTAGCTTTCCTCGACTTCTTATTACTATTTACTGCGTTCAACTTGTTACAATTTGCTACGTTCAACCAGCGGTAATTTTTCTTGC